>NW_026061742.1:0-616063 GCF_023897955.1 Schistocerca gregaria | reverse complement strand
TTCTTCTGTGTTCTACTATGGTGCTTTTAGTGTCTCCGCATACCGCAGCACGCGACATAGCGTTGCAGACGATAAATGTAACCGTCTCAGAGTGAAAAGCGGCCAATGTGACGATCTGCCTTTAAGTCGATTCGATAACAAATGACGACAACCGACGGATTTATCAGGTTTTTAATACATATGAACACTTTTCACATTCTCCCGTGCAACGCGGCTGTTAGTCCTCCTTTCATGCAAAATCGTATGGTCCTAGGTCATGTCCAAGCCACCAAAGCCGGCTAAAAAGTGAATAGTCGACAACTAAAACTTCAATTGTACTACTTCTTACTGGCTACTGCTTCAACTTAGAAGCTTCTTCAGTGTTCTACTATGGTGCTTTTAGTGTCTCAGCAACCCGCAGCACGCGACATAGCGTTGCAGACGATAAATGTAACCGTCTCAGAGAGAAATGCGGCCAATGTGACGATCTGGCTTTAAGACGATTCGATAACAAATGACGAAAACGGACGGATTCCTCAGGTTTTTACTACATATGAACACTTTTCACATTCTCCCGTGCAACGCGGCTGTTAGTCCTCCTTTCATGCAAAATCTTATGGTCCTAGGTCATGTCTAAGCCACCAAAGCCGGCTAAAAAGTGAATAATCGACAACTAAAACTTCAATTGTACTACTTCTTACTGGCTATTGCTTCAACTTAGAAGCTTCTTCAGTGTTCTACTATGGTGCTTTTAGTGTCTCCGCATCCCGCAGCACGCGACATAGCTTTGCAGACGATAAATGTAACCGTCTCAGAGAGAAATGCGGCCAATGTGACGATCTGGCTTTAAGACGATTGGATAACAAATGACGAAAACGGACGGATTTCTCAGGTTTTTACTACATATGAACACTTTTCACATTCTCCGCTGCAACGTAGCTGCTAGTCTTCCTTTCATGCAAAATTTTATGGTTCCACCTCATGTCCAAGCCACCAAAGCCGGCTAAAAAGTGAATAATCGACAACTAAAACTTCAATTGTACTACTTCTTACTGGCTATTGCTTCAATTTAGAAGCTTCTTCAGTGTTCTACTAAGGTGCTTTTAGTGTCTCCGCATACCGCAGCACGCGACATAGCTTTGGAGACGATAAATGTAACCGTCTCAGAGAGAAAAGCTACCAATGTGACGATCTGGCTTTAAGTCGATTCGATAACAAATGACGAAAACGGACGGATTTCTCAGGTTTTTACTACATATGAACACTTTTCACATTCTCCCGTGCAACGCGGCTGTTAGTCCTCCTTTCATGCAAAATCTTATGGTCCTAGGTCATGTCCAAGCCAACAAAGCCGGCTAAAAAGTGAATAATCGACAACTAAAACTTCAATTGTACTACTTCTTACTGGCTATTGCTTCAACTTAGAAGCTTCTTCAGTGTTCTACTATGGTGCTTTTAGTGTCTCCGCATACCGCAGCACGCGACATAGCTTTGCAGACGATAAATGTAACCGTCTCAGAGAGAAAAGCGGCCAATGTGACAATCTGGCTTTAAGACGATTCGATAACAAATGACGAAAACGGACGGACTTCTCAGGTTTTTACTACATATGAACACTTTTCACATTCTCCCGTGCAACGCGGCTGTTAGTCCTCCTTTCATGCAAAATCGTATGGTCCTAGGTCATGTCCAAGCCACCAAAGCCGGCTAAAAAGTGAATAATCGACAACTAAAACTTCAATTGTACTACTTCTTACTGGCTATTGCTTCAACTTAGAAGCTTCTTCAGTGTTCTACTATGGTGCTTTTAGTGTCTCCGCATCCCGCAGCACTCGACTTAGCTTTGCAGACGATAAATGTAATCGTCTCAGAGAGAAATGCGGCCAATGTGACGATCTGGCTTTAAGACGATTCGATAACAAATGACGAAAACGGACGGATTTCTCAGGTTTTTACTACATATGAACACTTTTCACATTCTCCCGTGCAACGCGGCTGTTAGTCCTCCTTTCATGCAAAATCTTATGGTCCTAGGTCATGTCCAAGCCACCAAAGCCGGCTAAAAAGTGAATAATCGACAACTAAAACTTTAATTGTACTACTTCTTACTGGCTATTGCTTCAACTTAGAAGCTTCTTCAGTGTTCTACTATGGTGCTTTTAGTGTCTCCGCATCCCGCAGCACGCGACATAGCTTTGCAGACGATAAATGTAACCGTCTCAGAGAGAAATGCGGCAAATGTGACGATCTGGCTTTAAGACGATTGGATAACAAATGACGAAAACGGACGGATTTCTCAGGTCTTTACTACATATGAACACTTTTCACATTCTCCGCTGCAACGTGGCTGCTAGTCTTCCTTTCATGCAAAATTTTATGGTTCCACCTCATGTCCAAGCCACCAAAGCCGGCTAAAAAGTGAATAATCGACAACTAAAACTTCAATTGTACTACTTCTTACTGGCTATTACTTCAACTTAGAAGCTTCTTCTGTGTTCTACTATGGTGCTTTTAGTGTTTCCGCATACTGCAGCACGCGACATAGCTTTGCAGACGATAAATGTAACCGTTTCAGAGGGTAGAGCGGCCAATGTGACTATGTGGCATAAAGTCGATTCGATAACAAATGACGAAAACGGACGGATTTCTCAAGTTTTTACTACATATGAACACTTTTCACATTCTCCCGTGCAACGCGTCTGCTAGTCCTCCTTTCATGCAAAATCTTATGGTCCTAGGTCATGTCCAAGCCACCAAAGCCGGCTAAAAAGTGAATAATCGACAACTAAAACTTGAATTGTACTACTTCTTACTGGCTATTATTTCAACTTTGAAGTTTCTTCTGTGTTCTACTATGGTGCTTTTAGTGTCTCCGCATACCGCAGCACGCGACATAGCTTTGCAGACGATAAATGTAACCGTCTCTGAGAGAAAAGCGGCCAATGTGACGATCTGGCTTTAAGTCGATTCGATAACAAATGACGAAAACGGACGGATTTCTCAGGTTTTTACTACATATGAACACTTTTCATATTCTCCCGTGCAACGCGGCTGTTAGTCCTCCTTTCATGCAAAATCTTATGGTCCTAGGTCATGTCCAAGCCACCAAAGCCGGCTAAAAAGTGAATAATCGACAACTAAAACTTCAATTGTACTACTTCTTACTGGCTATTGCTTCAACTTAGAAGCTTCTTCAGTGTTCTACTATGGTGCTTTTAGTGTCTCTGCATCCCGCAGCACGCGACATAGCTTTGCAGACGATAAATGTAACCGTCTCAGAGAGAAATGCAGCCATTGTGACGATCTGGCTTTAAGACGATTGGATAACAAATGACGAAAACGGACGGATTTCTCAGGTTTTTACTACATATGAACACTTTTCACATTCTCCGCTGCAACGTGGCTGCTAGTCTTCCTTTCATGCAAAATTTTATGGTTCCACCTCATGTCCAAGCCACCAAAGCCGGCAAAAAAGTGAATAATCGACAACCAAAACTTCAATTGTACTACTTCTTACTGGCTATTACTTCAACTTAGAAGCTTCTTCTGTGTTCTACTATGGTGCTTCTAGTGTTTCCGCATACTGCAGCACGCGACATAGCTTTGCAGACGATAAATGTAACCGTTTTAGAGAGTAGAGCGGCCAATGTGACTATGTGGCTTAAAGTCGATTCGATAACAAATGACGAAAACGGACGGATTTCTCAGGTTTTTACTACATATGAACACTTTTCACATTCTCCCGTGCAACGCGTCTGCTAGTCCTCCTTTCATGCAAAATCTTATGGTCCTAGGTCATGTCCAAGCCACCAAAGCCGGCTAAAAAGTGAATAATCGACAACTAAAACTTGAATTGTACTACTTCTTACTGGCTATTACTTCAACTTAGAAGCTTCTTCTGTGTTCTACTATGGTGCTTTTAGTGTCTCCGCATACCGCAGCACGCGACATAGCTTTGCAGACGATAAATGTAACCGTCTCAGAGAGAAAAGCGGCCAATGTGACGATCTGGCTTTAAGTCGATTCGATAACAAATGACGAAAATGGACGGATTTCTCAGGTTTTTACTACATATGAACACTTTTCACATTCTCCCGTGCAACGCGGCTGTTAGTCCTCCTTTCATGCAAAATCTTATGGTCCTAGGTCATGTCCAAGCCAACAAAGCCGGCTAAAAAGTGAATAATCGACAACTAAAACTTCAATTGTACTACTTCTTACTGGCTATTGCTTCAACTTAGAAGCTTCTTCAGTGTTCTACTATGGTGCTTTTAGTGTCTCCGCATCCCGCAGCACGCGACATAGCTTTGCAGACGATAAATGTAACCGTCTCAGAGAGAAATGCGGCCAATGTGACGATCTGGCTTTAAGACGATTGGATAACAAATGACGAAAACGGACGGATTTCTCAGGTTTTTACTACATATGAACACTTTTCACATTCTCCGCTGCAACGTGGCTGCTAGTCTTCCTTTCATGCAAAATTTTATGGTTCCACCTCATGTCCAAGCCACCAAAGCCGGCAAAAAAGTGAATAATCGACAACTAAAACTTCAATTGTACTACTTCTTACTGGCTATTACTTCAACTTAGAAGCTTCTTCTGTGTTCTACTATGGTGCTTTTAGTGTTTCCGCATACTGCAGCACGCGACATAGCTTTGCAGACGATAAATGTAACCGTTTCAGAGGGTAGAGCGGCCAATGTGACTATGTGGCATAAAGTCGATTCGATAACAAATGACGAAAACGGACGGATTTCTCAAGTTTTTACTACATATGAACACTTTTCACATTCTCCCGTGCAACGCGTCTGCTAGTCCTCCTTTCATGCAAAATCTTATGGTCCTAGGTCATGTCCAAGCCACCAAAGCCGGCTAAAAAGTGAATAATCGACAACTAAAACTTGAATTGTACTACTTCTTACTGGCTATTATTTCAACTTTGAAGTTTCTTCTGTGTTCTACTATGGTGCTTTTAGTGTCTCCGCATACCGCAGCACGCGACATAGCTTTGCAGACGATAAATGTAACCGTCTCTGAGAGAAAAGCAGCCAATGTGACGATCTGGCTTTAAGTCGATTCGATAACAAATGACGAAAACGGACGGATTTCTCAGGTTTTTACTACATATGAACACTTTTCACATTCTCCCGTGCAACGCGGCTGTTAGTCCTCCTTTCATGCAAAATCTTATGGTCCTAGGTCATGTCCAAGCCAACAAAGCCGGCTAAAAAGTTAATAATCGACAACTAAAACTTCATTTGTACTACTTCTTACTGGCTATTGCTTCAACTTAGAAGCTTCTTCAGTGTTCTACTATGGTGCTTTTAGTGTCTCCGCATACCGCAGCACGCGACATAGCGTTGCAGACGGTAAATGTAACCGTCTCAGAGTGAAAAGCGGCCAATGTGACGACCTGCCTTTAAGTCGATTCGATAACAAATGACGACAACGGACGGATTTATCAGGTTTTTACTACATATGAACACTTTTCACATTCTCCCGTGCAACGCGGCAGCCAGTCCTCCTTTCATGTAAAATCTTATGGTCCCAGGTCATGTCCAAGCCACCAAAGACGGCTAAAAAGTGAATAATCGACAACTAAAACTTCAATTGTACTACTTCTTACTGGCTATTACTTCAACTTAGAAGCTTCTTCTGTGTTCTACTATGGTGCTTTTAGTGTTTCCGCATACTGCAGCACGCGACATAGCTTTGCAGACGATAAATGTAACCGTTTCAGAGAGTAGAGCGGCCAATGTGACTATGTGGCTTTAAGTCGATTCGATAACAAATGACGAAAACGGACGGATTTCTCAGGTTTTTACTACATATGAACACTTTTCACATTCTCCCGTGCAACGCGGCTGTTAGTCCTCCTTTCATGCAAAATCTTATGGTCCTAGGTCATGTCCAAGCGAACAAAGCCGGCTAAAAAGTGAATAATCGACAACTAAAACTTCAATTGTACTACTTCTTACTGGCTATTGCTTCAACTTAGAAGCTTCTTCAGTGTTCTACTATGGTGCTTTTAGTGTCTCCGCATCCCGCAGCACGCGACTTAGCTTTGCAGACGATAAATGTAACCGTCTCAGAGAGAAATGCGGCCAATGTGACGATCTGGCTTTAAGAAGATTCGATAACAAATGACGAAAACGGACGGATTTCTCAGGTTTTTACTACATATGAACACTTTTCACATTCTCCCGTGCAACGCGGCTGTTAGTCCTCCTTTCATGCAAAATCTTATGGTCCTAGGTCATGTCCAAGCCACCAAAGCCGGCTAAAAAGTGAATAATCGACAACTAAAACTTCAATTGTACTACTTCTTACTGGCTATTGCTTCAACTTAGAAGCTTCTTCAGTGTTCTACTATGGTGCTTTTAGTGTCTCCGCATCCCGCAGCACGCGACATAGCTTTGCAGACGATAAATGTAACCGTCTCAGAGAGAAATGCAGCCATTGTGACGATCTGGCTTTAAGACGATTGGATAACAAATGACGAAAACGGACGGATTTCTCAGGTTTTTACTACATATGAACACTTTTCACATTCTCCGCTGCAACGTGGCTGCTAGTCTTCCTTTCATGCAAAATTTTATGGTTCCACCTCATGTCCAAGCCACCAAAGCCGGCAAAAAAGTGAATAATCGACAACCAAAACTTCAATTGTACTACTTCTTACTGGCTATTACTTCAACTTAGAAGCTTCTTCTGTGTTCTACTATGGTGCTTTTAGTGTTTCCGCATACTGCAGCACGCGACATAGCTTTGCAGACGATAAATGTAACCGTTTTAGAGAGTAGAGCGGCCAATGTGACTATGTGGCTTAAAGTCGATTCGATAACAAATGACGAAAACGGACGGATTTCTCAGGTTTTTACTACATATGAACACTTTTCACATTCTCCCGTGCAACGCGTCTGCTAGTCCTCCTTTCATGCAAAATCTTATGGTCCTAGGTCATGTCCAAGCCACCAAAGCCGGCTAAAAAGTGAATAATCGACAACTAAAACTTGAATTGTACTACTTCTTACTGGCTATTACTTCAACTTAGAAGCTTCTTCTGTGTTCTACTATGGTGCTTTTAGTGTCTCCGCATACCGCAGCACGCGACATAGCTTTGCAGACGATAAATGTAACCGTCTCAGAGAGAAAAGCGGCCAATGTGACGATCTGGCTTTAAGTCGATTCGATAACAAATGACGAAAACGGACGGATTTCTCAGGTTGTTACTACATATGAACACTTTTCACATTCTCCCGTGCAACGCGGCTGTTAGTCCTCCTTTCATGCAAAATCTTATGGTCCTAGGTCATGTCCAAGCCAACAAAGCCGGCTAAAAAGTGAATAATCGACAACTAAAACTTCAATTGTACTACTTCTTACTGGCTATTGCTTCAACTTAGAAGCTTCTTCAGTGTTCTACTATGGTGCTTTTAGTGTCTCCGCATACCGCAGCACGCGACATAGCTTTGGAGACGATAAATGTAACCGTCTCAGAGAGAAAAGCGGCCAATGTGACGATCTGGCTTTAAGACGATTCGATAACAAATGACGAAAACGGACGGATTTCTCAGGTTTTTAATACATATGAACACTCTTCACATTATCCCGTGTAACGCGGCTGTTAGTCCTCCTTTCATGCAAAATCGTATGGTCCTAGGTCATGTCCAAGCCACCAAAGCCGGCTAAAAAGTGAATAATCGACAACTAAAACTTCAATTGTACTACTTCTTACTGGCTATTGCTTCAACTTAGAAGCTTCTTCAGTGTTCTACTATGGTGCTTTTAGTGTCTCCGCATACCGCAGCACGCGACATAGCTTTGCAGACGATAAATGTAACCGTCTCAGAGAGAAAAGCGGCCAATGTGATGATCTGGCTTTAAGACGATTCGATAACAAATGACGAAAACGGACGGATTTCTCAGGTTTTTACTACATATGAACACTTTTCACATTCTCCCGTGCAACGCGGCTGTTAGTACTCCTTTCATGCACAATCTTATGGTCCTAGGTCATGTCCAAGCCACCAAAGCCGGCTAAAAAGTGAATAATCGACAAACTAAAACTTCAATTGTACTACTTCTTACTGGCTATTGCTTCAACTTAGAAGCTTCTTCAGTGTTCTACTATGGTGCTTTTAGTGTCTCCGCATCCCGCAGCACGCGACATAGCTTTGCAGACGATAAATGTAACCGTCTCAGAGAGAAATGCGGCCAATGTGACGATCTGGCTTTAAGACGATACGATAACAAATGACGAAAACGGACGGATTTCTCAGGTTTTTACTACATATGAACACTTTTCACATTCTCCGCTGCAACGTGGCTGCTAGTCTTCCTTTCATGCAAAATTTTATGGTTCCACCTCATGTCCAAGCCACCAAAGCCGGCAAAAAAGTGAATAATCGACAACTAAAACTTCAATTGTACTACTTCTTACTGGCTATTACTTCAACTTAGAAGCTTCTTCTGTGTTCTACTATGGTGCTTTTAGTGTTTCCGCATACTGCAGCACGCGACATAGCTTTGCAGACGATAAATGTAACCGTTTCAGAGAGTAGAGCGGCCAATGTGACTATGTGGCTTAAAGTCGATTCGATAACAAATGACGAAAACGGACGGATTTCTCAGGTTTTTACTACATATGAACACTTTTCACAATCTCCCGTGCAACGCGTCTGCTAGTCCTCCTTTCATGCAAAATCTTATGGTCCTAGGTCATGTCCAAGCCACCAAAGCCGGCTAAAAAGTGAATAATCGACAAACTAAAACTTCAATTGTACTACTTCTTACTGGCTATTGCTTCAACTTAGAAGCTTCTTCAGTGTTCTACTATGGTGCTTTTAGTGTCTCCGCATCCCGCAGCACGCGACATAGCTTTGCAGACGATAAATGTAACCGTCTCAGAGAGAAAAGCGGCCAATGTGACGATCTGGCTTTAAGACGATTCGATAACAAATGACGAAAACGGACGGATTTCTCAGGTTTTTAATACATATGAACACTCTTCACATTATCCCGTGCAACGCGGCTGTTAGTCCTCCTTTCATGCAAAATCGTATGGTCCTAGGTCATGTCCAAGCCACCAAAGCCGGCTAAAAAGTGAATAATCGACAACTAAAACTTCAATTGTACTACTTCTTACTGGCTATTGCTTCAACTTAGAAGCTTCTTCTGTGTTCTACTATGGTGCTTTTAGTGTCTCCGCATACCGCAGCACGCGACATAGCTTTGCAGACGATAAATGTAACCGTCTCAGAGAGAAAAGCGGCCAATGTGATGATCTGGCTTTAAGACGATTCGATAACAAATGACGAAAACGGACGGATTTCTCAGGTTTTTACTACATATGAACACTTTTCACATTCCCCGTGCAACGCGGCTGTTAGTCCTCCTTTCATGCTTAATCTTATGGTCCTAGGTCATGTCCAAGCCACCAAAGCCGGCTAAAAAGTGAATAATCGACAACTAAAACTTCAATTGTACTACTTCTTACTGGCTATTGCTTCAACTTAGAAGCTTCATCAGTGTTCTACTATGGTGCTTTTAGTGTCTCCGCATCCCGCAGCACGCGACATAGATTTGCAGACGATAAATGTAACCGTCTCAGAAAGAAAAGCAGCCAATGTGACGATCTGGCTTTAAGACGATTCGATAACAAATGACGAAAACGGACGGATTTCTCAGGTTTTTACTACATATGAACACTTTTCGCATTCTCCGGTGCAACGTGGCTGCTAGTCTTCCTTTCATGCAAAATTTTATGGTTACACCTCATGTCCAAGCAACCAAAGCCGGCTAAAAAGTGAATAATCGACAACTAAAACTTGAATTGTACTACTCCTTACTGGCTATTACTTCAACATAGAAGCTTCTTCAGTGTTCTACTATGGTGCTTTTAGTGTTTCCGCATAACGCAGCACGCGACATAGCTTTGCAGACGATAAATGTAACCGTCTCAGAGAGAAATGCGGCCAATGTGACGATCTGGCTTTAAGACGATTCGATAACAAATGACGAAAACGGACGGATTTCTCAGGTTTTTACTACATATGAACACTTTTCACATTCTCCCGTGCAACGCGGCTGTTAGTCCTCCTTTCATGCAAAATCTTATGGTCCTAGGTCATGTCCAAGCCACCAAAGCCGGCTAAAAAGTGAATAATCGACAACTAAAACTTCAATTGTACTACTTCTTACTGGCTATTACTTCAACTTAGAAGCTTATTCTGTGTTCTACTATGGTGCTTTTAGTGTTTCCGCATACTGCAGCACGCGACATAGCTTTGCAGACGATAAATGTAACCGTTTCAGAGAGTAGAGCGGCCAATGTGACTATGTGGCTTAAAGTCGATTCGATAACAAATGACGAAAACGGACGGATTTCTCAGGTTTTTACTACATATGAACACTTTTCACATTCTCCCGTGCAACGCGGCTGCAAGTACTCCTTTCATGCAAATTCTTAAGGTCCTTGGTCATGTCCAAGCCACCAAAGCCGGCTAAAAAGTGAATAATCGACAACTAAAAGTTGAATTGTACTACTTCTTACTGGCTATTACTTCAACATAGAAGCTTCTTCTGTGTTCTACTATGGTGCTTTTAGTGTCTCCGCATACCGCAGCATGCGACATAGCTATGCAGACAATAAATGTAACCTTCTCAGAGAGAAAAGCGGCCAATGTGACGATCTGGCTTTAAGTCGATTCGATAACAAATGACGAAAACGGACGGATTTCCCAGGTTTTAACTACATATGAACACTTTTCACATTCTCCCGTGCAACGCGGCTGCTAGTCCTCCTTTCATGCAAAATCTTAAGGTCCTAGGTCATGTCCAAGCCACCAAAGCCGGCTAAAATGTGAATAATCGACAACTACAACTTGAATTGTATTACTTCTTACTGGCTATTACTTCAATTTAGAAGCTTCTTCTGTGTTCTACTATGGTGCTTTTAGTGTCTCCGCATCCCGCAGCACGCGATATAGCTTTGCAGACGATAAATGTAACCGTCTCAGAGAGAAATGCGGCCAATGTGACGATCTGGCTTTAAGACGATTCGATATCAAATGACGAAAACGGACGGATTTCTCAGGTTTTTACTACATATGAACACTTTTCACATTCTCCCGTGCAACGCGGCTGTTAGTCCTCCTTTCATGCAAAATCGTATGGTCCTAGGTCATGTCCAAGCCACCAAAGCCGGCTAAAAAGTGAATAATCGACAAGTAAAACTTCAATTGTACTACTTCTTACTGGCTATTGCTTCAACTTAGAAGCTTCTTCAGTGTTCTACTATGGTGCTTTTAGTGTCTCCGCATCCCGCAGCACGCGACATAGCTTTGCAGACGATAAATGTAACCGTCTCAGAGAGAAATGCGGCCAATGTGACGATCTGGCTTTAAGACGATTCGATAACAAATGACGAAAACGGACGGATTTCTCAGGTTTTTACTACATATGAACACTTTTCACATTCTCCCGTGCAACGCGGCTGTTAGTCCTCCTTTCATGCAAAATCTTATGGTCCTAGGTCATGTCCAAGCCACCAAAGCCGGCTAAAAAGTGAATAATCGACAACTAAAACTTCAATTGTACTACTTCTTACTGGCTATTGCTTCAACTTAGAAGTTTCTTCACTGTTCTACTATGGTGCTTTTAGTGTCTCCGCATCCCGCAGCACCCGACATAGCTTTGCAGACGATAAATGTAACCGTCTCAGAGAGAAATGCGGCCAATGTGACGATCAGGCTTTAAGACGATTCGATAACAAATGACGCAAACGGACGGATTTCTCAGGTTTTTACTACATATGAACACTTCACATTCTCCGCTGCAACGTGGCTGCTAGTCTTCCTTTCATGCAAAATTTTATGGTTCCACCTCATGTCCAAGCCTCCAAAGCCGGCTAAAAAGTGAATAATCGACAACTAAAACTTCAATTGTACTACTTCTTACTGGCTATTACTTCAACTTAGAAGCTTCTTCTGTGTTCTACTATGGTGCTTTTAGTGTTTCCGCATACTGCAGCACGCGACATAGCTTTGCAGACGATAAATATAACCGTTTCAGAGAGCAGAGCGGCCAATGTGACTATGTGGCTTAAAGTCGATTCGATAACAAATGACGAAAACGGACGGATTTCTCAGGTTTTTACTACATATGAACACTTTTCACATTCTCCCGTGCAACGCGTCTGCTAGTCCTCCTTTCATGCAAAATCTTATGGTCCTAGGTCATGTCCAAGCCACCAAAGCCGGCTAAAAAGTGAATAATCGACAACTAAAACTTGAATTGTACTACTTCTTACTGGCTATTACTTCAACTTTGAAGTTTCTTCTGTGTTCTACTATGGTGCTTTTAGTGTCTCCGCATACCGCAGCACGCGACATAGCTTTGCAGACGATAAATGTAACCGTCTCAGAGAGAAAAGCGGCCAATGTGACGATCTGGCTTTAAGTCGATTCGATAACAAATGACGAAAACGGACGGATTTCTCAGGTTTTTACTACATATGAACACTTTTCACATTCTCCCGCGCAACGCGGCTGTTAGTCCTCCTTTCATGCAAAATCTTATGGTCCTAGGTCATGTCCAAGCCAACAAAGCCGGCTAAAAAGTGAATAATCGACAACTAAAACTTCAATTGTACTACTTCTTACTGGCTATTGGTTCAACTTAGAAGCTTCTTCAGTGTTCTACTATGGTGCTTTTAGTGTCTCCGCATCCCGCAGCACGCGATATAGCTTTGCAGACGATAAATGTAACCGTCTCAGAGAGAAATGCGGCCAATGTGACGATCTGGCTCTAAGACGATGCGATAACAAATGACGAAAACGGACGGATTTCTCAGGTTTTTACTACATATGAACACTTTTCACATTCTCCGCTGCAACGTGGCTGCTAGTCTTCCTTTCATGCAAAATTTTATGGTTCCACCTCATGTCCAAGCCAATAAAGCCGGCTAAAAAGTGAATAATCGACAACTAAAACTTCAATTGTACTACCTCTTACTGGCTATTACTTCAACTTAGAAGCTTCTTCTGTGTTCTACTATGGTGCTTTTAGTGTTTCCGCATACTGCAGCACGCGACATAGCTTTGCAGACGATAAATGTAACCGTTTCAGAGAGTAGAGCGGCCAATGTGACTATGTGGCTTAAAGTCGATTCGATAACAAATGACGAAAACGGACGGATTTCTCAGGTTTTTACTACATATGAACACTTTTCACATTCTCCCGTGCAACGCGGCTCTTAGTCCTCCTTTCATGCAAAATCTTATGGTCCTAGGTCATGTCCAAGCCAACAAAGCCGGCTAAAAGTGAATAATCGACAACTAAAACTTCAATTGTACTACTTCTTACTGGCTATTGCTTCAACTTAGAAGCTTCTTCAGTGTTCTACTATGGTGCTTTTAGTGTCTCCGCATACCGCAGCACGCGACATAGCTTTGGAGACGATAAATGTAACCGTCTCAGAGAGAAAAGCGGCCAATGTGACGATCTGGCTTTAAGACGATTCGATAACAAATGACGAAAACGGACGGATTTCTCAGGTTTTTAATACATATGAACACTTTTCACATTCTCCCGTGCAACGCGGCTGTTAGTCCTCCTTTCATGCAAAATCGTATGGTCCTAGGTCATGTCCAAGGCACAAAAGGCGGCTAAAAAGTGAATAATCGACAACTAAAACTTCAATTGTACTACTTCTTACTGGCTATTGCTTCAACTTAGAAGCTTCTTCAGTGTTCTACTATGGTGCTTTTAGTGTCTCCGCATACCGCAGCACGCGACATAGCTTTGCAGACGATAAATGTAACCGTCTCAGAGAGAAAAGCGGCCAATGTGATGATCTGGCTTTAAGACGATTCGATAACAAATGTCGAAAACGGACGGATTTCTCAGGTTTTTCACTACATATGAACACTTTTCACATTCTCCCGTGCAACGCGGCTGTTAGTCCTCCTTTCATGCATAATCTTATGGTCCTAGGTCATGTCCAAGCCAACAAAGCCGGCTAAAAAGTGAATAATCGACAACTAAAACTTCAATTGTACTACTTCTTACTGGCTATTGCTTCAACTTAGAAGCTTCTTCAGTGTTCTACTATGGTGCTTTTAGTGTCTCCGCATACCGCAGCACGCGACATAGATTTGCAGACGATAAAGGTAACCGTCTCAGAAAGAAAAGCAGCCAATGTGACGATCTGGCTTTAAGACGATTCGATAACAAATGACGAAAACGGACGGATTTCTCAGGTTCTTACTACATATGAACACTTTTCGCATTCTCCGGTGCAATGTGGCTGCTAGTCTTCCTTTCATGCAAAATTTTATGGTTCCACCTCATGTCCAAGCAACCAAAGCCGGCTAAAAAGTGAATAATCGACAACTAAAACTTCATTTGTACTACTTCTTACTGGCTTTTACTTCAACATAGAAGCTTCTTCAGTGTTCTACTATGGTGCTTTTAGTGTTTCCGCATAACGCAGCACGCGACATAGCTTTGTAGACGATAAATGTAACCGTTTCAGATAGAAGAGCGGCCAATGTGACGATCTGGCTTTAAGTCGATTCGATAACAAATGACGAAAACGGACGGATTTCTCAGGTTTTTACTACATATGAACACTTTTCACATTCTCCGGTGCAACGTGGCTGCTAGTCTTCCTTTCATGCAAAATTTTATGGTTCCACCTCATGTCCAAGCCTAAAAAGCCGGCTAAAAAGTGAATAATCGACAACTAAAACTTCAATTGTACTACTTCTTACTGGCTATTACTTCAACTTAGAAGCTTCTTCTGTGTTCTACTATGGTGCTTTTAGTGTTTCCGCATACTGCAGCACGCGACATAGCTTTGCAGACGATAAATATAACCGTTTCAGAGAGCAGAGCGGCCAATGTGACTATGTGGCTTAAAGTCGATTCGATAACAAATGACGAAAACGGACGGATTTCTCAGGTTTTTACTACATATGAACACTTTTCACATTCTCCCGTGCAACGCGTCTGCTAGTCCTCCTTTCATGCAAAATCTTATGGTCCTAGGTCATGTCCAAGCCACCAAAGCCGGCTAAAAAGTGAATAATCGACAACTAAAACTTGAATTGTACTACTTCTTACTGGCTATTACTTCAACTTTGAAGTTTCTTCTGTGTTCTACTATGGTGCTTTTAGTGTCTCCGCATACCGCAGCACGCGACATAGCTTTGCAGACGATAAATGTAACCGTTTCAGAGAGTAGAGCGGCCAATGTGACTACGTGGCTTAAAGTCGATTCGATAACAAATGACGAAAACGGACGGATTTCTCAGGTTTTTACTACATATGAACACTTTTCACATTCTCCCGTGCAACGCGGCTGCAAGTACTCCTTTCATGCAAATTCTTAAGGTCCTTGGTCATGTCCAAGCCACCAAAGCCGGCTAAAAAGTGAATAATCGACAACTAAAAGTTGAATTGTACTACTTCTTACTGGCTATTACTTCAACTTAGAAGCTTCTTCTGTGTTCTACTATGGTGCTTTTAGTGTCTCCGCATACCGCAGCATGCGACATAGCTATGCAGACAATAAATGTAACCTTCTCAGAGAGAAAAGCGGCCAATGTGACGATCTGGCTTTAAGTCGATTCGATAACAAATGACGAAAACGGACGGATTTCCCAGGTTTTAACTACATATGAACACTTTTCACATTCTCCCGTGCAACGCGGCTGCTAGTCCTCCTTTCATGCAAAATCTTAAGGTCCTAGGTCATGTCCAAGCCACCAAAGCCGGCTAAAATGTGAATAATCGACAACTACAACTTGAATTGTATTACTTCTTACTGGCTATTACTTCAATTTAGAAGCTTCTTCTGTGTTCTACTATGGTGCTTTTAGTGTCTCCGCATCCCGCAGCACGCGATATAGCTTTGCAGACGATAAATGTAACCGTCTCAGAGAGAAATGCGGCCAATGTGACGATCTGGCTTTAAGACGATTCGATAACAAATGACGAAAACGGACGGATTTCTCAGGTTTTTACTACATATGAACACTTTTCACATTCTACCGTGCAACGCGGCTGTTAGTCCTCCTTTCATGCAAAATCGTATGGTCCTAGGTCATGTCCAAGCCACCAAAGCCGGCTAAAAAGTGAATAATCGACAACTAAAACTTCAATTGTACTACTTCTTACTGGCTATTGCTTCAACTTAGAAGCTTCTTCAGTGTTCTACTATGGTGCTTTTAGTGTCTCCGCATCCCGCAGCACGCGACATAGCTTTGCAGACGATAAATGTAACCGTCTCAGAGAGAAATGCGGCCAATGTGACGATCTGGCTTTAAGACGATTCGATAACAAATGACGAAAACGGACGGATTTCTCAGGTTTTTACTACATATGAACACTTTTCACATTCTCCCGTGCAACGCGGCTGTTAGTCCTCCTTTCATGCAAAATCTTATGGTCCTAGGTCATGTCCAAGCCACCAAAGCCGGCTAAAAAGTGAATAATCGACAACTAAAACTTCAATTGTACTACTTCTTACTGGCTATTGCTTCAACTTAGAAGTTTCTTCACTATTCTACTATGGTGCTTTTAGTGTCTCCGCATCCCGCAGCACCCGACATAGCTTTGCAGACGATAAATGTAACCGTCTCAGAGAGAAATGCGGCCAATGTGACGATCAGGCTTTAAGACGATTCGATAACAAATGACGCAAACGGACGGATTTCTCAGGTTTTTACTACATATGAACACTTTTCACATTCTCCGCTGCAACGTGGCTGCTAGTCTTCCTTTCATGCAAAATTTTATGGTTCCACCTCATGTCCAAGCCTCCAAAGCCGGCTAAAAAGTGAATAATCGACAACTAAAACTTCAATTGTACTACTTCTTACTGGCTATTACTTCAACTTAGAAGCTTCTTCTGTGTTCTACTATGGTGCTTTTAGTGTTTCCGCATACTGCAGCACGCGACATAGCTTTGCAGACGATAAATATAACCGTTTCAGAGAGCAGAGCGGCCAATGTGACTATGTGGCTTAAAGTCGATTCGATAACAAATGACGAAAACGGACGGATTTCTCAGGTTTTTACTACATATGAACACTTTTCACATTCTCCCGTGCAACGCGGCTGCTAGTCCTCCTTTCATGCAAAATCTTAAGGTCCTAGGTCATGTCCAAGCCACCAAAGCCGGCTAAAATGTGAATAATCGACAACTACAACTTGAATTGTATTACTTCTTACTGGCTATTACTTCAATTTAGAAGCTTCTTCTGTGTTCTACTATGGTGCTTTTAGTGTCTCCGCATCCCGCAGCACGCGATATAGCTTTGCAGACGATAAATGTAACCGTCTCAGAGAGAAATGCGGCCAATGTGACGATCTGGCTTTAAGACGATTCGATAACAAATGACGAAAACGGACGGATTTCTCAGGTTTTTACTACATATGAACACTTTTCACATTCTCCCGTGCAACGCGGCTGTTAGTCCTCCTTTCATGCAAAATCGTATGGTCCTAGGTCATGTCCAAGCCACCAAAGCCGGCTAAAAAGTGAATAATCGACAACTAAAACTTCAATTGTACTACTTCTTACTGGCTATTGCTTCAACTTAGAAGCTTCATCAGTGTTCTACTATGGTGCTTTTAGTGTCTCCGCATCCCGCAGCAGGCGACATAGCTTTGCAGACGATAAATGTAACCGTCTCAGAGAGAAATGCGGCCAATGTGACGATCTGGCTTTAAGACGATTCGATAACAAATGACGAAAACGGACGGATTTCTCAGGTTTTTACTACATATGAACACTTTTCACATTCTCCCGTGCAACGCGGCTGTTAGTCCTCCTTTCATGCAAAATCTTATGGTCCTAGGTCATGTCCAAGCCACCAAAGCCGGCTAAAAAGTGAATAATCGACAACTAAAACTTCAATTGTACTACTTCTTACTGGCTATTGCTTCAACTTAGAAGTTTCTTCACTGTTCTACTATGGTGCTTTTAGTGTCTCCGCATCCCGCAGCACCCGACATAGCTTTGCAGACGATAAATGTAACCGTCTCAGAGAGAAATGCGGCCAATGTGACGATCAGGCTTTAAGACGATTCGATAACAAATGACGCAAACGGACGGATTTCTCATTTTTTTACTACATATGAACACTTTTCACATTCTCCGCCGCAACGTGGCTGCTAGTCTTCCTTTCATGCAAAATTTTATGGTTCCACCTCATGTCCAAGCCTCCAAAGCCGGCTAAAAAGTGAATAATCGACAACTAAAACTTCAATTGTACTACTTCTTACTGGCTATTACTTCAACTTAGAAGCTTCTTCTGTGTTCTACTATGGTGCTTTTAGTGTTTCCGCATACTGCAGCACGCGACATAGCTTTGCAGACGATAAATATAACCGTTTCAGAGAGCAGAGCGGCCAATGTGACTATGTGGCTTAAAGTCGATTCGATAACAAATGACGAAAACGGACGGATTTCTCAGGTTTTTACTACATATGAACACTTTTCACATTCTCCCGTGCAACGCGTCTGCTAGTCCTCCTTTCATGCAAAATCTTATGGTCCTAGGTCATGTCCAAGCCACCAAAGCCGGCTAAAAAGTGAATAATCGACAACTAAAACTTGAATTGTACTACTTCTTACTGGCTATTACTTCAACTTTGAAGTTTCTTCTGTGTTCTACTATGGTGCTTTTAGTGTCTCCGCATACCGCAGCACGCGACATAGCTTTGCAGACGATAAATGTAACCGTCTCAGAGAGAAAAGCGGCCAATGTGACGATCTGGCTTTAAGTCGATTCGATAACAAATGACGAAAACGGACGGATTTCTCAGGTTTTTACTACATATGAACACTTTTCACATTCTCCCGTGCAACGCGGCTGTTAGTCCTCCTTTCATGCAAAATCTTATGGTCCTAGGTCTTGTCCAAGCCAACAAAGCCGGCTAAAAAGTGAATAATCGACAACTAAAACTTCAATTGTACTACTTCTTACTGGCTATTGCTTCAACTTAGAAGCTTCTTCAGTGTTCTACTATGGTGCTTTTAGTGTCTCCGCATCCCGCAGCACGCGACATAGCTTTGCAGACGATAAATGTAACCGTCTCAGAGAGAAATGCGGCCAATGTGACGATCTGGCTCTAAGACGATGCGATAACAAATGACGAAAACGGACGGATTTCTCAGGTTTTTACTACATATGAACACTTTTCACATTCTCCGCTGCAACGTGGCTGCTAGTCTTCCTTTCATGCAAATTCTTAAGGTCCTTGGTCATGTCCAAGCCACCAAAGCCGGCTAAAAAGTGAATAATCGACAACTAAAACTTCAATTGTACTACCTCTTACTGGCTATTACTTCAACTTAGAAGCTTCTTCTGTGTTCTACTATGGTGCTTTTAGTGTTTCCGCATACTGCAGCACGCGACATAGCTTTGCAGACGATAAATGTAACCGTTTCAGAGAGTAGAGCGGCCAATGTGACTATGTGGCTTAAAGTCGATTCGATAACAAATGACGAAAACGGACGGATTTCTCAGGTTTTTAATACATATGAACACTTTTCACATTCTCCCGTGCAACGCGGCTGTTAGTCCTCCTTTCATGCAAAATCGTATGGTCCTAGGTCATGTCCAAGGCACAAAAGGCGGCTAAAAAGTGAATAATCGACAACTAAAACTTCAATTGTACTACTTCTTACTGGCTATTGCTTCAACTTAGAAGCTTCTTCAGTGTTCTACTATGGTGCTTTTAGTGTTTCCGCATACCGCAGCACGCGACATAGCTTTGCAGACGATAAATGTAACCGTCTCAGAGAGAAAAGCGGCCAATGTGATGATCTGGCTTTAAGACGATTCGATAACAAATGACGAAAACGGACGGATTTCTCAGGTTTTTCACTACATATGAACACTTTTCACATTCTCCCGTGCAACGCGGCTGTTAGTCCTCCTTTCATGCATAATCTTATGGTCCTAGGTCATGTCCAAGGCAACAAAGCCGGCTAAAAAGTGAATAATCGACAACTAAAACTTCAATTGTACTACTTCTTACTGGCTATTGCTTCAACTTAGAAGCTTCTTCAGTGTTCTACTATGGTGCTTTTAGTGTCTCCGCATACCGCAGCACGCGACATAGATTTGCAGACGATAAATGTAACCGTCTCAGAAAGAAAAGCAGCCAATGTGACGATCTGGCTTTAAGACGATTCGATAACAAATGACGAAAACGGACGGATTTCTCAGGTTCTTACTACATATGAACACTTTTCGCATTCTCCGGTGCAATGTGGCTGCTAGTCTTCCTTTCATGCAAAATTTTATGGTTCCACCTCATGTCCAAGCAACCAAAGCCGGCTAAAAAGTGAATAATCGACAACTAAAACTTCATTTGTACTACTTCTTACTGGCTATTACTTCAACATAGAAGCTTCTTCAGTGTTCTACTATGGTGCTTTTAGTGTTTCCGCATAACGCAGCACGCGACATAGCTTTGTAGACGATAAATGTAACCGTTTCAGAGAGAAGAGCGGCCAATGTGACGATCTGGCTTTAAGTCGATTCGATAACAAATGACGAAAACGGACGGATTTCTCAGGTTTTTACTACATATGAACACTTTTCGCATTCTCCCGTGCAACGCGGCTGCTAGTCCTCCTTTCATGCAAAATCTTAAGGTCCTAGGTCATGTCCAAGCCACCAAAGCCGGCTAAAATTTGAATAATCGACAACTACAACTTGAATTGTATTACTTCTTACTGGCTATTACTTCAATTTTGAAGCTTCTTCTGTGTTCTATTATGGTGCTTTTAGTGCTCCGCATCCCGCAGCACGCGACATAGCTTTGCAGACGATAAATGTAACCGTCTCAGAGAGAAATGCGGCCAATGTGACGATCTGGCATTAAGACGATTCGATAACAAATGACGAAAACGGACGGATTTCTCAGGTTTTTACTACATATGAACACTTTTCACATTCTCCGGTGCAACGTGGCTGCTAGTCTTCCTTTCATGCAAAATTTTATGGTTCCACCTCATGTCCAAGCCACCAAAGCCGGCTAAAAAGCGAATAATCGACAACTAAAACTTCAATTGTACTACTTCTTACTGGCTATTACTTCAACTTAGAAGCTTCTTCTGTGTTCTACTATGGTGCTTTTAGTGTTTCCGCATACTGCAGCACGCGACATAGCTTTGCAGACGATAAATGTAACCGTTTCAGAGAGTAGAGCGGCCAATGTGACTATGTGGCTTAAAGTCGATTCGATAACAAATGACGAAAACGGACGGATTTCTCAGGTTTTTACTACATATGAACACTTTTCAGATTCTCCCGTGCAACGCGTCTGCTAGTCCTCCTTTCATGCAAAATCTTATGGTCCTAGGTCATGTCCAAGCCACCAAAGCCGGCTAAAAAGTGAATAATCGACAACTAAAACTTGAATTGTACTACTTCTTACTGGCTATTGCTTCAACTTAGAAGCTTCTTCAGTGTTCTACTATGGTGCTTTTAGTGTCTCCGCATCCCGCAGCACGCGACATAGCTTTGGAGACGATAAATGTAACCGTCTCAGAGAGAAAAGCGGCCAATGTGACGATCTGGCTTTAAGACGATTCGATAACAAATGACGAAAACGGACGGATTTCTCAGGTTTTTAATACATATGAACACTTTTCACATTATCCCGTGCAACGCGGCTGTTAGTCCTCCTTTCATGCAAAATCGTATGGTCCTAGGTCATGTCCAAGCCACCAAAGCCGGCTAAAAAGTGAATAATCGACAACTAAAACTTCAATTGTACTACTTCTTACTGGCTATTGCTTCAACTTAGAAGCTTCTTCAGTGTTCTACTATGGTGCTTTTAGTGTCTCCGCATACCGCAGCACGCGACATAGCTTTGCAGACGATAAATGTAACCGTCTCAGAGAGAAAAGCGGCCAATGTGATGATCTGGCTTTAAGACGATTCGATAACAAATGACGAAAACGGACGGATTTCTCAGGTTTTTACTACATATGAACACTTTTCACATTCTCCGGTGCAACGTGGCTGCTAGTCTTCCTTTCATGCAAAATTTTATGGTTCCACCTCATGTCCAAGCCACCAAAGCCGGCTAATAAGTGAATAATCGACAACTAAAACTTGAATTGTACTACTTCTTACTGGCTATTGCTTCAACTTAGAAGCTTCTTCTGTGTTCTACTATGGTGCTTTTAGTGTCTCCGCATACCGCAGCACGCGACATAGCTTTGCAGACGATAAATGTAACCGTCTCAGAGAGAAGAGCGGCCAATGTGACGATCTGGCTTTAAGTCGATTCGATAACAAATGACGAAAACGGACGGATTTCTCAGGTTTTTACTACATATGAACACTTTTCACATTCTCCCGTGCAACGCGGCTGCTAGTCCTCCTTTCATGCAAAATCTTAAGGTCCTAGGTCATGTCCAAGCCACCAAAGCCGGCTAAAATGTGAATAATCGACAACTAAAACTTGAACTGTATTACTTCTTACTGGCTATTACTTCAACTTAGAAGCTTCTTCTGTGTTCTACTATGGTGCTTTTAGTGTCTCCGCATACCGCAGCACGCGACATAGCGTTGCAGACGATAAATGTAACCGTCTCAGAGAGAAAAGCGGCCAATGTGACGTTCTGCCTTTAAGTCGATTCGTTAACAAATGACGAAAACGGACGGATTTATCAGGTTTTTACCACATATGAACACTTTTCACATTCTCCCGTGCAACGCGGCTGCCAGTCCTCCTTTCATGTAAAATCTTAAGGTCCCTTGTCATGTCCAAGCCACCAAAGCCGGCTAAAAAGTGAATAATCGCCAACTAAAACTTCAATTGTACTACTTCTTACTGGCTATTACTTCAACTTAGAAGCATCTTCTGTGTTCTTCTATGGTGCTTTTAGTGTCTCCGCATACTGCAGCACGCGACATAGCTTTGCAGACAATAAGTGTAACCTTCTCAGAGAGAAAGGCGGCAAATGTGACGATCTGGCTTTAAGTCGATTCGATAACAAATGACGAAAACGGACGGATTCTCAGGTTTTTACTACACATGAACACTTTTCACATTCTCCCATGCAACGCGGCTGCTACTCCTCCTTTCATGCAAAATCGTAACGTCCCAGGTCATGTCCAAGCCACCAAAGCCGGCTAAAAAGTGAATAATCGACAACTAAAACTTGAATTGTACTACTTCTTACTGGCTATTACTTCAACTTAGAAGCTTCTTCTGTGTTCTCCTATGGTGCTTTTAGTGTCTCCGCAGATCGCAGCACGCGACATAGCTTTGCAGACGATAAATGTAACCGTTTCAGAGAGAAGAGCGGCAAATGTGACGATCTGGCTTTAAGTCGATTCGATAACAAATGACGAAAACGGACGGATTTCTCAGGTTTTTACTACATATGAACACTTTTCACATTCTCCCGTGCAACGCGGCTGTTAGTCCTCCTTTCATGCAAAATCTTATGGTCCTAGGTCATGTCCAAGCCACCAAAGCCGGCTAAAAAGTGAATAATCGACAACTAAACATGAATTGTACTACTTCTTACTGGCTATTACTTCAACTTAGAAGCTTCTTCTGTGTTCTACTATGGTGCTTTTAGTGTCTCCGCATCCCGCAGCACGCGACATAGCTTTGCAGACGATAAATGTAACCGTCTCAGAGAGAAATGCGGCCAATGTGAAGATCTGGCTTTAAGACGATTCGATAACAAATGACGAAAACGGACGGATTTCTCAGGTTTTTACTACATATGAACACTTTTCAGATTCTCCCGTGCAACGCGTCTGCTAGTCCTCCTTTCATGCAAAATCTTATGGTCCTAGGTCATGTCCAAGCCACCAAAGCCGGCTAAAAAGTGAATAATCGACAACTAAAACTTGAATTGTACTACTTTTTACTGGCTATTACTTCAACTTTGAAGTTTCTTCTGTGTTCTACTATGGTGTTTTTAGTGTCTCCGCATACCGCAGCACGCGACATAGCTTTGCAGACGATAAATGTAACCGTCTCAGAGAGAAAAGCGGCCAATGTGACGATCTGGCTTTAAGTCGATTCGATAACAAATGACGAAAACGAACGGATTTCTCAGGTTTTTACTACATATGAACACTTTTCACATTCTCCCGTGCAACGCGGCTGTTAGTCCTCCTTTCATGCAAAATCGTATGGTCCTAGGTCATGTCCAAGCCACCAAAGCCGGCTAAAAAGTGAATAATCGACAACTAAAACTTCAATTGTACTACTTCTTACTGGCTATTCCTTCAACTTAGAAGCTTCTTCAGTGTTCTACTATGGTGCTTTTAGTGTCTCCGCATACCGCAGCACGCGACATAGCTTTGCAGACGATAAATGTAACCGTCTCAGAGAGAAAAGCGGCCAATGTGATGATCTGGCTTTAAGACGATTCGATAACAAATGACGAAAACGGACGGATTTCTCAGGTTTTTACTACATATGAACACTTTTCACATTCTCCCGTGCAACGCGGCTGTTAGTCCTCCTTTCATGCATAATCTTATGGTCCTAGGCCATGTCCAAGCCACCAAAGCCGGCTAAAAAGTGAATAATCGACAACTAAAACTTCAATTGTACTACTTCTTACTGGCTATTACTTCAACTTAGAAGCTTCTTCTGTGTTCTCCTATGGTGCTTTTAGTGTCTCCGCAGATCGCAGCACGCGACATAGCTTTGCAGACGAAAAATGTAACCGTTTCAGAGAGAAGAGCGGCAAATGTGACGATCTGGCTTTAAGTCGATTCGATAACAAATGACGAAAACGGACGGATTTCTCAGGTTTTTACTACATATGAACACTTTTCACATTCTCCCGTGCAACGCGGCTGTTAGTCCTCCTTTCATGCAAAATCTTATGGTCCTAGGTCATGTCCAAGCCACCAAAGCCGGCTAAAAAGTGAATAATCGACAACTAAACATGAATTGTACTACTTCTTACTGGCTATTACTTCAACTTAGAAGCTTCTTTTGTGTTCTACTATGGTGCTTTTAGTGTCTCCGCATCCCGCAGCACGCGACATAGCTTTGCAGACGATAAATGTAACCGTCTCAGAGAGAAATGCGGCCAATGTGAAGATCTGGCTTTAAGACGATTCGATAACAAATGACGAAAACGGACGGATTTCTCAGGTTTTTACAACATATGAACACTTTTCACATTCTCCGGTGCAACGTTCCTGCTAGTCTTCCTTTCATGCAAAATTTTATGGTTCCACCTCATGTCCAAGCCACCAAAGCCGGCTAAAAAGTGAATAATCGACAACTAAAACTTCAATTGTACTACTTCTTACTGGCTATTACTTCAACTTAGAAGCTTCTTCTGTGTTCTACTATGGTGCTTTTAGTGTTTCCGCATACTGCAGCACGCGACATAGCTTTGCAGACGATAAATGTAACCGTTTCAGAGAGTAGAGCGGCCAATGTGACTATGTGGCTTAAAGTCGATTCGATAACAAATGACGAAAACGGACGGATTTCTCAGGTTTTTACTACATATGAACACTTTTCAGATTCTCCCGTGCAACGCGTCTGCTAGTCCTCCTTTCATGCAAAATCTTATGGTCCTAGGTCATGTCCAAGCCACCAAAGCCGGCTAAAAAGTGAATAATCGACAACTAAAACTTGAATTGTACTACTTTTTACTGGCTATTACTTCAACTTTGAAGTTTCTTCTGTGTTCTACTATGGTGTTTTTAGTGTCTCCGCATACCGCAGCACGCGACATAGCTTTGCAGACGATAAATGTAACCGTCTCAGAGAGAAAAGCGGCCAATGTGACGATCTGGCTTTAAGTCGATTCGATAACAAATGACGAAAACGGACGGATTTCTCAGGTTTTTACTACATATGAACACTTTTCACATTCTCCCGTGCAACGCGGCTGTTAGTCCTCCTTTCATGCAAAATCGTATGGTCCTAGGTCATGTCCAAGCCACCAAAGCCGGCTAAAAAGTGAATAATCGACAACTAAAACTTCAATTGTACTACTTCTTACTGGCTATTCCTTCAACTTAGAAGCTTCTTCAGTGTTCTACTATGGTGCTTTTAGTGTCTCCGCATACCGCAGCACGCGACATAGCTTTGCAGGCGATAAATGTAACCGTCTCAGAGAGAAAAGCGGCCAATGTGATGATCTGGCTTTAAGACGATTCGATAACAAATGACAAAAACGGACGGATTTCTCAGGTTTTTACTACATATGAACACTTTTCGCATTCTCCGGTGCAACGTGGCTGCTAGTCTTCCTTTCATGCAACATTTTATGGTTCCACCTCATGTCCAAGCAACCAAAGCCGGCTAAAAAGTGAATAATCGACAACTAAAACTTCATTTGTACTACTTCTTACAGGCTATTACTTCAACATAGAAGCTTCTTCAGTGTTCTACTACGGTGCTTTTAGTGTTTCCGCATAACGCAGAACGCGACCTACCTTTGTAGACGATAAATGTAACCGTTTCAGAGAGAAGAGCGGCCAATGTGACGATCTGGCTTTAAGTCGATTCGATAACAAATGACGAAAACGGACGGATTTCTCAGGTTTTTACTACATATGAACACTTTTCACATTCTCCCGTGCAACGCGGCTGCTAGTCCTCCTTTCATGCAAAATCTTAAGGTCCTAGGTCATGTCCAAGCCACCAAAGGCGGCTAAAATGTGAATAATCGACAACTACAACTTGAATTGTATTACTTCTTACTGGCTATTACTTCAATTTAGAAGCTTCTTCTGTGTTCTACTATGGTGCTTTTAGTGTCTCCGCATACCGCAGCACGCGACATAGCGTTGCAGACGATAAATGTAACGGTATCAGAGAGAAAAGCGGCCAATGTGACGATCTGCCTTTAAGTCGATTCGATAAAAATGACGAAAACGGACGGATTTCTCAGGTTTTTACTACATATGAACACTTTTCACATTCTCCGGTGCAACGTGGCTGCTAGTCTTCCTTTCATGCAAAATTTTATGGTTCCACCTCATGTCCAAGCCACCAAAGCCGGCTAATAAGTGAATAATCGACAACTAAAACTTGAATTGTACTACTTCTTACTGGCTATTGCTTCAACTTAGAAGCTTCTTCTGTGTTCTACTATGGTGCTTTTAGTGTCTCCGCATACCGCAGCACGCGACATAGCTTTGCAGACGATAAATGTAACCGTTTCAGAGAGAAGAGCGGCCAATGTGACGATCTGGCTTTAAGTCGATTCGATAACAAATGACGAAAACGGACGGATTTCTCAGGTTTTTACTACATATGAACACTTTTCACATTCTCCCGTGCAACGCGGCTGCTAGTCCTCCTTTCATGCAAAATCTTAAGGTCCTAGGTCAAGTCCAAGCCACCAAAGCCGGCTAAAATGTGAATAATCGACAACTAAAACTTGAACTGTATTACATCTTACTGGCTGTTACTTCAACTTAGAAGCTTCTTCTGTGTTCTACTATGGTGCTTTTAGTGTCTCCGCATACCGCAGCACGCGACATAGCGTTGCAGACGATAAATGTAACCGTCTCAGAGAGAAAAGCGGCCAATGTGACGTTCTGCCTTTAAGTCGATTCGTTAACAAATGACGAAAACGGACGGATTTATCAGGTTTTTACCACATATGAACACTTTTCACATTCTCCCCTGCAACGCGGCTGCCAGTCCTCCTTTCATGTAAAATCTTAAGGTCCCTTGTCATGTCCAAGCCACCAAAGCCGGCTAAAAAGTGAATAATCGACAACTAAAACTTGAATTGTACTACTTCTTACTGGCTATTACTTCAACTTAGAAGCATCTTCTGTGTTCTTCTATGGTGCTTTTAGTGTCTCCGCATACTGCAGCACGCGACATAGCTTTGCGGACAATAAGTGTAACCTTCTCAGAGAGAAAGGCGGCAAATGTGACGATCTGGCTTTAAGTCGATTCGATAACAAATGACGAAAACGGACGGATTTCTCAGGTTTTTACTACACATGAACACTTTTCACATTCTCCCATGCAACGCGGCTGCTAGTCCTCCTTTCATGCAAAATCGTAAGGTCCCAGGTCATGTCCAAGCCACCAAAGCCGGCTAAAAAGTGAATAATCGACAACTAAAACTTCAATTGTACTACTTCTTACTGGCTATTATTTCAACTTAGAAGCTTCTTCTGTGTTCTCCTATGGTGCTTTTAGTGTCTCCGCAGATCGCAGCACGCGACATAGCTTTGCAGACGATAAATGTAACCGTTTCAGAGAGAAGAGCGGCAAATGTGACAATCTGGCTTTAAGTCGATTCGATAACAATTGACGAAAACGGACGGATTTCTCAGGTTTTTACTACATATGAACACTTTTCACATTCTCCCGTGCAACGCGGCTGTTAGTCCTCCTTTCATGCAAAATCTTATGGTCCTAGGTCATGTCCAAGCCACCAAAGCCGGCTAAAAAGTGAATAATCGACAACTAAAACATGAATTGTACTACTTCTTACTGGCTATTACTTCAACTTAGAAGCTTCTTCTGTGTTCTACTATGGTGCTTTTAGTGTTTCCGCATACCGCAGCACGCGACATAGCTTTGTAGACGATAAATGTAGCCGTTTCAGAGAGAAGAGGGGCCAATGTGACGATCTGACTTTAAGTCGATTCGATAACAAATGACGAAAACGGACGGATTTCTCAGGTTTTTACTACATATGAACACTTTTCACATTCTCCCGTGCAACGCGGCTGCTAGTCCTCCTTTCATGCAAAATCTTAAGGTCCTAGGTCATGTCCAAGCCACCAAAGCCGGCTAAATAGTGAATAATCGACAACTAAATTTGAATTGAAATACTTCTTACTGGCTATTACTTCAACTTAGAAGCTTCTTCTGTGTTCTACTATGGTGCTCTTAGTGTTTCCGCATACTGCAGCACGCGACATAGCTTTGCAGACGATAAATGTAACCGTTTCAGAGAGTAGAGCGGCCAATGTGACGATCTGGCTTTAAGACCATTTGATAACAAATGACGAAAACGAAGGATTTCTCAGGATTGTACTACATATGAACACTTTTCACTTTCTCCGGTGCAACGTGGCTGCTAGTCTTCCTTTCATGCAAAATCTTATGGTCCTAGGTCATATCCAAGCCACCAAAGCCGGCTAAAAAGTGAATAACCGACAACTCAAACTTCAATTGCACTACTTCTTACTGGCTATTACTTCAACAAGGAAGCTTCTTCAGTGTTCTACTATGGTGCTTTTAGTGTTTCCGCATACTGCAGCACGCGACATAGCTTTGCAGACGATAAATGTAACCGTTTCAGAGAGTAGAGCGGAAAAAGTGACGATCTGGCTTTAAGTCGATTCGATAACAAATGACGAAAACGGACGGATTTCTCAGGTTTTTACTACATATGAACACTTTTCACTTTCTCCCGTGCAACGCGTCTGCTAGTCCTCCTTTCATGCAAAATCTTAAGGTCCTAGGTCATGTCCAAGCCACCAAAGCCGGCTAAATAGTGAATAATCGACAACTAAATTTGAATTGAAATACTTCTTACTGGCTGTTACTTCAACTTAGAAGCTTCTTCAGTGTTCTACTATGGTGCTTTTAGTGTCTCCGCATACCGCAGCAGGCGACATAGATTTGCAGACGATAAATGTAACCGTCTCAGAGAGAAAAGCAGCCAATGTGACGATCTGGCTTTAAGACGATTTGATAACAAATGACGAAAACGATGGATTTCTCAGATTTTTACTACATATGAACACTTTTCACATTCTCCCGTGCAACGCGGCTGCTAGTCCTCCTTTCATGCAAAATCTTAAGGTCCTAGGTCATGTCCAAGCCACCAAAGCCGGCTAAAAAGTGAATAATCGACAACTAAAACTTGAATTGTATTACTTCTTACTGGCTATTACTTCAACTTAGAAGCTTCTTCTGTGTTCTACTATGGTGCTTTTAGTGTCTCCGCATACCGCAGCACGTGACATAGCGAAGCAGGCGATTAATGTAACCGTCTCAGAGAGAAAAGCGGCCAATGTGACGATCTGCCTTTAAGTCGATTGATAACAAATGACGAAAACGGACGGATTTATCAGGTTTTTACCACATATGAACACTTTTCACATTCTCCCGTGCAACGCGGCTGCCAGTCGTCCTTTCATGTAAAATCTTAAGGTCCCTTGTCATGTCCAAGCCACCAAAGCCGGCTAAAAAGTGAATAATCGACAACTAAAACTTCAATTGTACTACATCTTACTGGCTATTACTTCAACTTAGAAGCATCTTCTGTGTTCTTCTATGGTGCTTTTAGTGTCTCCGCATACTGCAGCACGCGACATAGCTTTGCAGACAATAAGTGTAACCTTCTCAGAGAGACAGGCGGCAAATGTGACGATCTGGCTTTAAGTCGATTCGATAACAAATGACGAAAACGGACCGATTTCTCAGGTTTTTACTACACATGAACACTTTTCACATTCTCCCATGCAACGCGGCTGCTAGTCCTCCTTTCATGCAAAATCGTAAGGTCCCAGGTCATGTCCAAGCCACCAAAGCCGGCTAAAAAGTGAATAATCGACAACTAAAACTTCAATTGTACTACTTCTTACTGGCTATTACTTCAACTTAGAAGCTTCTTCTGTGTTCTCCTATGGTGCTTTTAGTGTCTCCGCAGATCGCAGCACGCGACATAGCTTTGCTGACGATAAATGTAACCGTTTCAGAGAGAAGAGCGGCAAATGTGACGATCTGGCTTTAAGTCGATTCGATAACAAATGACGAAAACGGACGGATTTCTAAGGTTTTTACTACATATGAACACTTTTCACATTCTCCCGTGCAACGCGTCTGCTAGTCCTCCTTTCATGCAAAATCTTATGGTCCTAGGTCATATCCAAGCCACCAAAGCCGGCTAAAAAGTGAATAATCGACAACTAAAACTTGAATTGTACTACTTCTTACTGGCTATTGATTCAACTTTGAAGTTTCTTCTGTGTTCTACTATGGTGCTTTTAGTGTCTCCGCATACCGCAGCACGCGACATAGCTTTGCGGACGATAAATGTAACCGTCCCAGAGAGAAAAGCGGCCAATGTGACGATCTGGCTTTAAGTCGATTCGATAACAAATGACGAAAACGGACGGATTTCTCAGGTTTTTACCACATATGAACACATTTCACATTCTCCCGTGCAACGCGGCTGTTAGTCCTCCTTTCATGCAAAATCTTATGGTCCTAGGTCATGTACAAGCCACCAAAGCCGGCTAAAAAGTGAATAATCGACAACTAAAACTTCAATTGTACTACTTTTTACTGGCTGTTGCTTCAACTTAGAAGCTTCTTCAGTGTTCTACTATGGTGCTTTTAGTGTCTCCGCATACCGCAGCAGGCGACATAGATTTGCAGACGATAAATGTAACCGTCTCAGAGAGAAAAGCAGCCAATGTGACGATCTGGCTTTAAGACCATTTGATAACAAATGACGAAAACGAAGGATTTCTCAGGTTTGTACTACATATGAACACTTTTCACATTCTCCGGTGCAACGTGGCTGCTAGTCTTCCTTTCATGCAAAATCTTATGGTCCTAGGTCATATCCAAGCCACCAAAGCCGGCTAAAAAGTGAATAATCGACAACTAAAACTTGAATTGTACTACTTCTTACTGGCAATTACTTCAACTTTGAAGTTTCTTCTGTGTTATACTATGGTGCTTTTAGTGTCTCCGCATACCGCAGCACGCGACATAGCTTTGCAGACGATAAATGTAACCGTTTCAGAGAGTAGAGCGGCCAATGTGACTATGTGGCTTTAAGTCGATTCGATAACAAATGACGAAAACGGACGAATTTCTCAGGTTTTTACTACATATGAACACTTTTCACATTCTCCCGTGCAACGCGTCTGCTAGTCCTCCTTTCATGCAAAATCTTAAGGTACTAGGTCATGTCCAAGCCACCAAAGCCGGCTAAATAGTGAATAATCGACAACTAAATTTGAATTGAAATACTTCTTACTGGCTATTACTTCAACTTAGAAGCTTCTTCAGTGTTCTACTATGGTGCTTTTAGTGTTTCCGCATACTGCAGCACGCGACATAGCTTTGCAGACGATAAATGTAACCGTTTCAGAGAGTAGAGCGGCCAATGTGACTATGTGGCTTTAAGTCGATTCGATAACAAATGACGAAAACGGACGGATTTCTCAGGTTTTTACTACATATGAACACTTTTCACACTCTCCCGTGCAACGCGTCTGCTAGTCCTCCTTTCATGCAAAATCTTATGGTCCTAGGTCATATCCAAGCCACCAAAGCCGGCTAAAAAGTGAATAATCGACAACTAAAACTTGAATTGTACTACTTCTTACTGGCAGTTACTTCAACTTTGAAGTTTCTTCTGTGTTATACTATGGTGCTTTTAGTGTCTCCGCATACCGCAGCACACGACATAGCTTTGCAGACGATAAATGTAACCGTCCCAGAGAGAAAAGCGGCCAATGTGTCGATCTGGCTTTAAGTCGATTCGATAACAAATGATGATAACGGACGGATTTATCAGGTTTTTACCACATATGAACACTTTTCACATTCTCCCGTGCAACGCGGCTGCCAGTCCTCCTTTCATGTAAAATCTTAAGGTCCCTTGTCATGTCCAAGCCACCAAAGCCGGCTAAAAAGTGAATAATCGACAACTAAAACTTCAATTGTACTACTTCTTACTGGCTATTACTTCAACTTAGAAGCATCTTCTGTGTTCTTCTATGGTGCTTTTAGTGTCTCCGCATACTGCAGCACGCGACATAGCTTTGCAGACATTAAGTGTAACCTTCTCAGAGAGAAAGGCGGCAAATGTGACGATCTGGCTTTAAGTCGATTCGATAACAAATGACGAAAACGGACGGATTTCTCAGGTTTTTACTACACATGAACACTTTTCACACTCTCCCATGCAACATGGCTGCTAGTCCTCCTTTCATGCAAAATCGTAAGGTCCCAGGTCATGTCCAAGCCACCAAAGCCAGCTAAAAAGTGAATAATCGACAACTAAAACTTCAATTGTACTACTTCTTACTGGCTATTACTTCAACTTAGAAGCTTCTTCTGTGTTCTCCTATGGTGCTTTTAGTGTCTCCGCAGATCGCAGCACGCGACATAGATTTGCAGACGATAAATGTAACCGTCTCAGAGAGAAAAGCAGCCAATGTGACGATCTGGCTTTAAGACCATTTGATAACAAATGACGAAAACGAAGGATTTCTCAGGTTTGTACTACATATGAACACTTTTCACATTCTCCGGTGCAACGTGGCTGCTAGTCTTCCTTTCATGCAAAATCTTATGGTCCTAGGTCATATCCAAGCCACCAAAGCCGGCTAAAAAGTGAATAATCGACAACTAAAACTTGAATTGTACTACTTCTTACTGGCAATTACTTCAACTTTGAAGTTTCTTCTGTGTTATACTATGGTGCTTTTAGTGTCTCCGCATACCGCAGCACGCGACATAGCTTTGCAGACGATAAATGTAACCGTTTCAGAGAGTAGAGCGGCCAATGTGACTATGTGGCTTTAAGTCGATTCGATAACAAATGACGAAAACGGACGAATTTCTCAGGTTTTTACTACATATGAACACTTTTCACATTCTCCCGTGCAACGCGTCTGCTAGTCCTCCTTTCATGCAAAATCTTAAGGTACTAGGTCATGTCCAAGCCACCAAAGCCGGCTAAATAGTGAATAATCGACAACTAAATTTGAATTGAAATACTTCTTACTGGCTATTACTTCAACTTAGAAGCTTCTTCAGTGTTCTACTATGGTGCTTTTAGTGTTTCCGCATACTGCAGCACGCGACATAGCTTTGCAGACGATAAATGTAACCGTTTCAGAGAGTAGAGCGGCCAATGTGACTATGTGGCTTTAAGTCGATTCGATAACAAATGACGAAAACGGACGGATTTCTCAGGTTTTTACTACATATGAACACTTTTCACACTCTCCCGTGCAACGCGTCTGCTAGTCCTCCTTTCATGCAAAATCTTATGGTCCTAGGTCATATCCAAGCCACCAAAGCCGGCTAAAAAGTGAATAATCGACAACTAAAACTTGAATTGTACTACTTCTTACTGGCAGTTACTTCAACTTTGAAGTTTCTTCTGTGTTATACTATGGTGCTTTTAGTGTCTCCGCATACCGCAGCACACGACATAGCTTTGCAGACGATAAATGTAACCGTCCCAGAGAGAAAAGCGGCCAATGTGTCGATCTGGCTTTAAGTCGATTCGATAACAAATGATGATAACGGACGGATTTATCAGGTTTTTACCACATATGAACACTTTTCACATTCTCCCGTGCAACGCGGCTGCCAGTCCTCCTTTCATGTAAAATCTTAAGGTCCCTTGTCATGTCCAAGCCACCAAAGCCGGCTAAAAAGTGAATAATCGACAACTAAAACTTCAATTGTACTACTTCTTACTGGCTATTACTTCAACTTAGAAGCATCTTCTGTGTTCTTCTATGGTGCTTTTAGTGTCTCCGCATACTGCAGCACGCGACATAGCTTTGCAGACATTAAGTGTAACCTTCTCAGAGAGAAAGGCGGCAAATGTGACGATCTGGCTTTAAGTCGATTCGATAACAAATGACGAAAACGGACGGATTTCTCAGGTTTTTACTACACATGAACACTTTTCACACTCTCCCATGCAACATGGCTGCTAGTCCTCCTTTCATGCAAAATCGTAAGGTCCCAGGTCATGTCCAAGCCACCAAAGCCAGCTAAAAAGTGAATAATCGACAACTAAAACTTCAATTGTACTACTTCTTACTGGCTATTACTTCAACTTAGAAGCTTCTTCTGTGTTCTCCTATGGTGCTTTTAGTGTCTCCGCAGATCGCAGCACGCGACATAGCTTTGCAGACGATAAATGTAACCGTTTCAGAGAGAAGAGCGGCAAATGTGACGATCTGGCTTTAAGTCGATTCGATAACAAATGACGAAAACGGACGGATTTCTCAGGTTTTTACTTCATATGAACACTTTTCACATTCTCCCGTGCAACGCGGCTGCTAGTCCTCCTTTCATGCAAAATCTTAAGATCCTAGGTCATGTCCAAGCCACCAAAGCCGGCTAAATAGTGAATAATCGACAACTAAATTTGAATTGAAATACTTCTTACTGGCTATTACTTCAACTTAGAAGCTTCTTCTGTGTTCTACTATGGTGCTTTTAGTGTTTCCGCATACTGCAGCACGCGACATAGCTTTGCAGACGATAAATGTAACCGTTTCAGAGAGTAGAGCGGCCAATGTGACTATGTGGCTTTAAGTCGATTCGATAACAAATGACGAAAACGGACGGATTTCTAAGGTTTTTCCTACATATGAACACTTTTCACATTCTCCCGTGCAACGCGTCTGCTAGTCCTCCTTTCATGCAAAATCTTATGGTCCTAGGTCATATCCAAGCCACTAAAGCCGGCTAAAAAGTGAATAATCGACAAATAAAACTTCAATTGTACTACTTCTTACTGCCTATTGATTCAACTTTAAAGTTTCTTCTGTGTTCTACTATGGTGCTTTTAGTGTCTCCGCATACCGCAGCACGCGACATAGCTTTGCAGACGATAAATGTAACCGTCCCAGAGAGAAAAGCGGCCAATGTGACGATCTGGCTTTAAGTCGATTCGATAACAAAGGACGAAAACGGACGGATTTCTCAGGTTTTTACTACATATGAACACTTTTCACATTCTCCCATGCAACGCGGCTGTTAGTCCTCCTTTCATGCAAAATCTTATGGTCCTAGGTCATGTCCAAGCCACCAAAGCCGGCTAAAAAGTGAATAATCGACAACTAAAACTTCAATTGTACTACTTCTTTCTGGCTATTGCTTCAACTTAGAAGCTTCTTCAGTGTTCTACTATGGTGCTTTTAGTGTCTCCGCATACCGCAGCACGCGACATAGCTTTGCAGACGATAAATGTAACCGTCTCAGAGAGAAAAGCGGCCAATGTGACGATCTGGCTTTAAGTCGATTCGATAACAAATGACGAAAACGGACGGATTTCTCAGGTTTTTACTACATATGAACACTTTTCACATTCTCCCGTGCAACGCGGCTGTTAGTCCTCCTTTCATGCAAAATCTTATGGTCCTAGGTCATGTCCAAGCCACCAAAGCCGGCTAAAAAGTGAATAATCGACAACTAAAACTTCAATTGTACTACTTCTTACTGGCTATTGCTTCAACTTAGAAGCTTCTTCAGTGTTCTACTATGGTGCTTTTAGTGTCTCCGCGTACCGCAGCAGGCGACATAGATTTGCAGACGATAAATGTAACCGTCTCAGAGAGAAAAGCAGCCAATGTGACGATCTGGCTTTAAGACGATTTGATAACAAATGACGAAAACGATGGATTTCTCAGGTTTTTACTACATATGAACACTTTTCACATTCTCCCGTGCAACGCGTCTGCTAGTCCTCCTTTCATGCAAAATCTTAAGGTCCTAGGTCATGTCCAAGCCACCAAAGCCGGCTAAATAGTGAATAATCGACAACTAAATTTGAATTGAAATACTTCTTACTGCCTATTACTTCAACTTAGAAGCTTCTTCAGTGTTCTACTATGGTGCTTTTAGTGTTTCCGCATACTGCAGCACGCGACATAGCTTTGCAGACGATAAATGTAACCGTTTCAGAGAGAAGAGCGGCAAATGTGACGATCTGGCTTTAAGTCGATTCGATAACAAATGACGAAAACGGACGGATTTCTCAGGTTTTTACTACATATGAACACATTTCACATTCTCCCGTGCAACGCGGCTGTTAGTCCTCCTTTCATGCAAAATCTTATGGTCCTAGGTCATGTCCAAGCCACCAAAGCCAGCTAAAAAGTGAATAATCGACAACTAAAACATGAATTGTACTACTTCTTACTGGCTATTACTTCAACTTAGAAGCTTCTTCTGTGTTCTACTATGGTGCTTTTAGTGTTTCCGCATACCGCAGCACGCGACATAGCTTTGTAGACGATAAATGTAACCGTTTCAGAGAGAAGAGGGGCCAATGTGACGGTCTGACTTTAAGTCGATTCGATAACAAATGACGAAAACGGACGGATTTCTCAGGTTTTTACTACATATGAACACTTTTTATATTCCCCCGTGCAACGCGGCTGCCAGTCCTCCTTTCATGCAAAATCTTAACGTCCTAGGTGATGTCCGAGCTACCAATGCCGGCTAAAAAGTGAATAATCGACAACTAAATTTGAATTGAAATACTTCTTACTGGCTATTACTTCAACTTAGAAGCTTCTTCTGTGTTCTACTATGGTGCTTTTAGTGTTTCCGCATACTGCAGCACGCGACATAGCTTTGCAGACGATAAATGTAACCGTTTCAGAGAGTAGAGCGGCCAATGTGACTATGTGGCTTTAAGTCGATTCGATAACAAATGACGAAAACGGACGGATTTCTAAGGTTTTTACTACATATGAACACTTTTCACATTCTCCCGTGCAACGCGTCTGCTATTCCTCCTTTCATGCAAAATCTTATGGTCCTAGGTCATATCCAAGCCACCAAAGCCGGCTAAAAAGTGAATAATCGACAACTAAAACTTGAATTGTAGTACTTCATACTGGCTATTGATTCAACTTTGAAGTTTCTTCTGTGTTCTACTATGGTGCTTTTAGTGTCTCCGCATACCGCAGCACGCGACATAGCTTTGCAGACGATAAATGTAACCGTCCCAGAGAGAAAAGCGGCCAATGTGACGATCTGGCTTTAAGTCGATTCGATAAGAGGTGACGAAAACGGACAGATTTCTCAGGTTTTTACTACATATGAACACTTTTCACATTCTCCCGTGCAACGCGGCTGTTAGTCCTCCTTTCATGCAAAATCTTATGGTCCTAGGTCATGTCCAAGCCACCAAAGCCGGCTAAAAAGTGAATAATCGACAACTAAAACTTCAATTGTACTACTTCTTTCTGGCTATTGCTTCAACTTAGAAGCTTCTTCAGTGTTCTACTATGGTGCTTTTAGTGTCTCCGCATACCGCAGCACGCGACATAGCTTTGCAGACGATAAATTTAACCGTCTCAGAGAGAAAAGCGGCCAATGTGACGATCTGGCTTTAAGTCGATTCGATAACAAATGACGAAAACGGACGGATTTCTCAGGTTTTTACTACATATGAACACTTTTCACATTCTCCCGTGCAACGCGGCTGTTAGTCCTCCTTTCATGCAAAATCTTATGGTCCTAGGTCATGTCCAAGCCACCAAAGCCGGCTAAAAAGTGAATAATCGACAACTAAAACTTCAATTGTACTACTTCTTACTGGCTATTGCTTCAACTTAGAAGCTTCTTCAGTGTTCTACTATGGTGCTTTTAGTGTCTCCGCATACCGCAGCAGGCGACATAGATTTGCAGACGATAATTGTAACCGTCTCAGAGAGAAAAGCAGCCAATGTGAGGATCTGGCTTTAAGACGATTTGATAACAAATGACGAAAACGATGGATTTCTCAGGTTTTTACTACATATGAACACTTTTCACATTCTCCGGTGCAACGTGGCTGCTAGTCTTCCTTTCCTGCAAAATTTTATGGTTCCACCTCATGTCCAAGCCACCAAAGCCGGCTAAAAAGTGAATAATCGACAACTAAAACTTCAATTGTACTACTTCTTACTGGCTATTACTTCAACTTAGAAGCTTCTTCTGTGTTCTACTATGGTGCTTTTAGTGTCTCCGATACCGCAGCACGGGACATAGCTTTGCAGACGATAAATGTAACCGTCTCAGAGAGAAAAGCGGCCAATGTGACGATCTGGCTTTAAGTCAATTCGATAACAAATGACGAAAACGGACGCATTTCTCAGGTTTTTACCACATATGAACACTTTTCGCATTCTGCCATGCAACGCGGCTGCTAGTCCTCCTTTCATGCAAAATCTTAAGGTCCTAGGTCATGTCCAAGCCACCAACGCCGGCTAAAAAGTGAATAATCGACAACTAAAACTTCAATTGTACTACTTCTTACTTTCTATTACTTCAACTTAGAAGCTTCTTCTGTGTTCTCCTATGGTGCTTTTAGTGTCTCCGCAGACCGCAGCACGTGACATAGCTTTGCAGACGATATATGTAACAGTCTCAGAGAGAAAAGCGGCCAATGTGACGATCTGGCTTTAAGTCGATTCGATAACAAATGACGAAAACGGACGGATTTCTCAGGTTTTTACTACATATGAACACTTTTCACATTCTCCCGTGCAACGCGGCTGCTAGACCTCCTTTCATACAAAATCTTAAGGTCCTAGGTCATGTAAAAGCCACCAAAGCCGGCTAAAAAGTGAATAATCGACAACTAAAACTTTAATTGTACTACTTCTTACTGGCTATTACTTCAACATAGAAGCTTCTTCTGTGTTCTACTATGGTGCTTTTAGTGTTTCCTCATACCGCAGCACGCGACATAGCTTTGCAGACGATAAATGTAACCGTTTCAGAGAGAAGAGGGGACAATGTGACGATCTGGCTTTAAGTCGATTCGATAACAAATGACGAAAACGGACGGATTTCTCAGGTTTTTACTACATATGAACACTTTTCACATTCTCCCGTGCAACGCGGCTGCTAGTCCTCCTTTCATGCAAAATCTTAAGGTCCTAGGTCATGTCCAAGCCACCAAAGCCGGCTAAAAAATGAATAATCGACAACTAAATTTGAATTGAAATACTTCTTACTGGCTATTACTTCAACTTAGAAGCTTCTTCTGTGTTCTACTATGGTGCTTTTAGGGTTTCCGCATACTGCAGCACGCGACATAGCTTTGCAGACGATAACTGTAACCGTTTCAGAGAGAAGAGAGGCCAATGTGAAGATCTGGCTTTAAGTCGATTCGATAACAAATGACGAAAACGGACGGATTTCTCAGGTTTTTACTACATATGAACTCTTTTCACTTTCTCCCATGCAACGCGGCAACTAGTCCTCCTTTCATGCAAAATCTTATGGTCCTAGGTCATGTCCAAGCCACCAAAGCCGGCTAAAAAGTGAATAATCGACAACTAAAACTTCAATTGTACTACTTCTTACTATCTATTACTTCAACATAGAAGCTTCTTCTGTGTTCTATTATGGTGCTTTTAGTGTTTCCGCATAACGCAGCACGCGACATAGCTTTGTAGACGATAAATGTAACCGTTTCAGAGAGAAGAGCGGCCAATGTGACGATCTGGCTTTAAGACGATTTGATAACAAATGACGAAAACGATGGATCTCTTAGGTTTTTACTACATATGAACACTTTTCACATTCTCCGCTGCAACGTGGCTGTTGTCTTCCTTTCATGCAAAATTTTATGGTTCCACCTCATGTCCAAGCCACCAAAGCCGGCTAAAAAGTGAATAATCGACAACTAAAACATCAATTGTACTACTTCTTACTGGCTATTACTTCAACATAGAAGCTTCTTCAGTGTTCTACTATGGTGCTTTTAGTGTTTCCACATAACGCAGCACGCGACATAGCTTTGTAGACGATAAATGTAACCGTTTCAGAGAGAAGAGCGGCCAATGTGACGATCTGGCTTTAAGTCGATTCGATAACAAATGACGAAAACGGACGGATTTCTCAGGTTTTTACTACATATGAACACTTTTCACATTCTCCCGTGCAACGCGGCTGCTAGTCCTTCTTTCATGCAAAATGTTAAGATCCTAGGTCATGTCCAAGCCACCAAAGCCGGCTAAAATGTGAATAATCGACAACTAAAACTTGAAATGTATTTCTTCTTACTGGCTATTACTTCAACTTAGAAGCTTCTTCTGTGTTCTACTATGGTGCTTTTAGTGTCTCCGCATACCGCAGCACGCGACATAGCGTTGCAGACGATAAATGTAACCGTCTCAGAGAGAAAAGCGGCCAATGTCACGATCTGCCTTTAAGTCGATTCAAAAACAAATGACGAAAACGGACGGATTTATCAGGTTTTTACCACATATGAACACTTTTCACATTCTCCCGTGCAACGCGGCTGCCAGTCCTCTTTTCATGTAAAATCTTATGGTCCCAGGTCATGTCCAAGCCACCAAAGCCGGCTAAAAAGTGAATAATCGACAACTAAAACTTCAATTGTACTACTTCTTACTGGCTATTGCTTCAACTTAGAAGCTTCTTCAGTGTTCTACTATGGTGCTTTTAGTGTCTCCGCATACCGCAGCAGGCGACATAGATTTGCAGACGATAATTGTAACCGTCTCAGAGAGAAAAGCAGCCAATGTGAGGATCTGGCTTTAAGACGATTTGATAACAAATGACGAAAACGATGGATTTCTCAGGTTTTTACTACATATGAACACTTTTCACATTCTCCGGTGCAACGTGGCTGCTAGTCTTCCTTTCCTGCAAAATTTTATGGTTCCACCTCATGTCCAAGCCACCAAAGCCGGCTAAAAAGTGAATAATCGACAACTAAAACTTCAATTGTACTACTTCTTACTGGCTATTACTTCAACTTAGAAGCTTCTTCTGTGTTCTACTATGGTGCTTTTAGGGTTTCCGCATACTGCAGCACGCGACATAGCTTTGCAGACGATAACTGTAACCGTTTCAGAGAGAAGAGAGGCCAATGTAACGATCAGGCTTTAAGTCGCTTCGATAACAAATGACAAAAACGGACGGATTTCTCAGGTTTTTACTACATATGAACACTTTTCACATTCTCCCGTGCAACGCGGCTGCTAGTCCTCCTTTCATGCAAAATCTTATGGTCCTAGGTCATGTCCAAGCCACCAAAGCCGGCTAAAAAGTAAATAATCGACAACTAGTACTTGAATTGTACTACTTCTTACTGGCTATTACTTCAACTTAGAAGCTTCTTCTGTGTTCTACTATGGTGCTTTTAGTGTCTCCGCATACCGCAGCACGCGACATAGCTTTGCAGACGATAAATGTAACCGTCTCAGAGAGAAAAGCGGCCAATGTGACGAACTGGCTGTAAGTCGATTCGATAACAAATGCTGAAAACGGACGGATTTCTCAGGTTTTTACTACATATGAACTCTTTTCACTTTCTCCCATGCAACGCGGCAACTAGTCCTCCTTTCATGCAAAATCTTATGGTCCTAGGTCATGTCCAAGCCACCAAAGCCGGCTAAAAAGTGAATAATCGACAACTAAAACTTCAATTGTACTACTTCTTACTGGCTATTACTTCAACATAGAAGCTTCTTCAGTGTTCTACTATGGTGCTTTTAGTGTTTCCACATAACGCAGCACGCGACATAGCTTTGTAGACGATAAATGTAACCGTTTCAGAGAGAAGAGCGGCCAATGTGACGATCTGGCTTTAAGTCGATTCGATAACAAATGACGAAAACGGACGGATTTCTCAGGTTTTTACTACATATGAACACTTTTCACATTCTCCCGTGCAACGCGGCTGCCAGTCCTCTTTTCATGTAAAATCTTATGGTCCCAGGTCATGTCCAAGCCACCAAAGCCGGCTAAAAAGTGAATAATCGACAACTAAAACTTCAATTGTACTACTTCTTACTGGCTATTACTTCAACTTAGAAGCTTCTTCTGTGTTCTACTATGGTGCTTTTAGTGTCTCCGCATACCGCAGTACGCAACATAGCTTTGCAGACGATAAATGTAACCGTCTCAGAGAGAAAAGCGGCCAATGTGACGATCTGGCTTTAAGTCAATTCGATAACAAATGACGAAAACGGACGCATTTCTCAGGTTTTTACCACATATGGACACTTTTCACAATCTGCCATGCAACGCGGCTGCTAGTCCTCCTTTCATGCAAAATCTTAAGGTCCTAGGTCATGTCCAAGCCACCAAAGCCGGCTAAAAAGTGAATAATCGACAACTAAAACTTCAATTGTACTACTTCTTACTGGCTATTGCTTCAACTTAGAAGCTTCTTCAGTGTTCTCCTATGGTGCTTTTAGTGTCTCCGCATACCGCAGCAGGCGACATAGATTTGCAGACGATAATTGTAACCGTCTCAGAGAGAAAAGCAGCCAATGTGAGGATCTGGCTTTAAGACGATTTGATAACAAATGACGAAAACGATGGATTTCTCAGGTTTTTACTACATATGAACACTTTTCACATTCTCCGGTGAAACGTGGCTGTAAGTCTTCCTTTCCTGCAAAAGTTTTTTGGTTCCACCTCATGTCCAAGCCACCAAAGCCAGCTAAAAAGTGAATAATCGACAACTAAAACTTCAATTGTACTACTTCTTACTTTCTATTACTTCAACTTAGAAGCTTCTTCTGTGTTCTCCTATGGTGCTTTTAGTGTCTCCGCAGACCGCAGCACGTGACATAGCTTTGCAGACGATATATGTAACAGTCTCAGAGAGAAAAGCGGCCAATGTGACGATCTGGCTTTAAGTCGATTCGATAACAAATGACGAAAACGGACGGATTTCTCAGGTTTTTACTACATATGAACACTTTTCACATTCTCCCGTGCAACGCGGCTGCTAGACCTCCTTTCATACAAAATCTTAAGGTCCTAGGTCATGTAAAAGCCACCAAAGCCGGCTAAAAAGTGAATAATCGACAACTAAAACTTTAATTGTACTACTTCTTACTGGCTATTACTTCAACATAGAAGCTTCTTCTGTGTTCTACTATGGTGCTTTTAGTGTTTCCGCATAACGCAGCACGCGACATAGCTTTGTAGACGATAAATGTAACCGTTTCAGAGAGAAGAGCGGCCAATGTGACGATCTGGCTTTAAGACGATTTGATAACAAATGACGAAAACGATGGATCTCTCAGGTTTTTACTACATATGAACACTTTTCACATTCTCCGCTGCAACGTGGCTGCTAGTCTTCCTTTCATGCAAAATTTTATGGTTCCACCTCATGTCCAAGCCACCAAAGCCGGCTAAAAAGTGAATAATCGACAACTAAAACTTCAATTGTACTACTTCTTACTGGCTATTACTTCAACATAGAAGCTTCTTCAGTGTTCTACTATGGTGCTTTTAGTGTTTCCACATAACGCAGCACGCGACATAGCTTTGTAGGCGATAAATGTAACCGTTTCAGACAGAAGAGCGGCCAATGTGACGATCTGGCTTTAAGTCGATTCGATAACAAATGACGAAAACGGACGGATTTCTCAGGTTTTTACTACATATGAACACTTTTCACATTCTCCCGTGCAACGCGGCTGCCAGTCCTCTTTTCATGTAAAATCTTATGGTCCCAGGTCATGTCCAAGCCACCAAAGTCGGCTAAGAAGTGAATAATCGACAACTAAAACTTTAATTGTACTACTTCTTACTGGCTATTACTTCAACTTAGAAGCTTCTTCTGTGTTCTACTATGGTGCTTTTAGTGTCTCCGCATACCGCAGTACGCGACATAGCTTTGCAGACGATAAATGTAACCGTCTCAGAGAGAAAAGCGGCCAATGTGACGATCTGGCTTTAAGTCAATTCGATAACAAATGACGAAAACGGACGCATTTCTCAGGTTTTTACCACATATGGACACTTTTCACATTCTGCCATGCAACGCGGCTGCTAGTCCTCCTTTCATGCAAAATCTTAAGGTCCTAGGTCATGTCCAAGCCACCAAAGCCGGCTAAAAAGTGAATAATCGACAACTAAAACTTCAATTGTACTACTTCTTACTGGCTATTGCTTCAACTTAGAAGCTTCTTCAGTGTTCTACTATGGTGCTTTTAGTGTCTCCGCATACCGCAGCAGGCGACATAGATTTGCAGACGATATTTGTAACCGTCTCAGAGAGAAAAGCAGCCAATGTGAGGATCTGGCTTTAAGACGATTTGATAACAAATGACGAAAACGATGGATTTCTCAGGTTTTTACTACATATGAACACTTTTCACATTCTCCGGTGCAACGTGGCTGCTAGTCTTCCTTTCCTGCAAAATTTTATGGTTCCACCTCATGTCCAAGCCACCAAAGCCGGCTAAAAAGTGAATAATCGACAACTAAAACTTCAATTGTACTACTTCTTACTGGCTATTACTTCAACTTAGAAGCTTCTTCTGTGTTCTACTATGGTGCTTTTAGTGTCTCCGATACCGCAGCACGGGACATAGCTTTGCAGACGATAAATGTAACCGTCTCAGAGAGAAAAGCGGCCAATGTGACGATCTGGCTTTAATTCAATTCGATAACAAATGACGAAAACGGACGCATTTCTCAGGTTTTTACCACATATGAACACTTTTCGCATTCTGCCATGGGCTATCAACTCGGAGACCATGGCTGCGGTTACCCTTGACGCTGCACCACAGACAGAAGCGCCTGCGGTAGTGTACTCAACGACGAACCTGGGAGCACGAATGGCAAACCGCAATTTTTTGGGATGAGTCCAGGTTCCGTGTTTCCGCATACCGCAGCACGCGACATAGCTTTGCAGACGATAAATGTAACCGTTTCAGAGAGAAGAGGGGACAATGTGACGATCTGGCTTTAAGTCGATTCGATAACAAATGACGAAAACGGACGGATTTCTCAGGTTTTTACTACATATGAACACTTTTCACATTCTCCCGTGCAACGCGGCTGCTAGTCCTCCTTTCATGCAAAATCTTAAGGTCCTAGGTCATGTCCAAGCCACCAAAGCCGGCTAAAAAGTGAATAATCGACAACTAAATTTGAATTGAAATACTTCTTACTGGCTATTACTTCAACTTAGAAGCTTCTTCTGTGTTCTACTATGGTGCTTTTAGGGTTTCCGCATACTGCAGCACGCGACATAGCTTTGCAGACGATAACTGTAACCGTTTCAGAGAGAAGAGAGGCCAATGTGACGATCTGGCTTTAAGTCGATTCGATAACAAATGACGAAAACGGACGGATTTCTCAGGTTTTTACTACATATGAACTCTTTTCACTTTCTCCCATGCAACGCGGCAACTAGTCCTCCTTTCATGCAAAATCTTATGGTCCTAGGTCATGTCCAAGCCACCAAAGCCGGCTAAAAAGTGAATAATCGACAACTAAAACTTCAATTGTACTACTTCTTACTATCTATTACTTCAACATAGAAGCTTCTTCTGTGTTCTATTATGGTGCTTTTAGTGTTTCCGCATAACGCAGCACGCGACATAGCTTTGTAGACGATAAATGTAACCGTTTCAGAGAGAAGAGCGGCCAATGTGACGATCTGGCTTTAAGACGATTTGATAACAAATGACGAAAACGATGGATCTCTCAGGTTTTTACTACATATGAACACTTTTCACATTCTCCGCTGCAACGTGGCTGCTAGTATTCCTTTCATGCAAAATTTTATGGTTCCACCTCATGTCCAAGCCACCAAAGCCGGCTAAAAAGTGAATAATCGACAACTAAAACTTCAATTGTACTACTTCTTACTGGCTATTACTTCAACATAGAAGCTTCTTCAGTGTTCTACTATGGTGCTTTTAGTGTTTCCACATAACGCAGCACGCGACATAGCTTTGTAGACGATAAATGTAACCGTTTCAGAGAGAAGAGCGGCCAATGTGACGATCTGGCTTTAAGTCGATTCGATAACAAATGACGAAAACGGACGGATTTCTCAGGTTTTTACTACATATGAACAACACTTTTCACATTCTCCCGTGCAACGCGGCTGCTAGTACTTCTTTCATGCAAAATGTTAAGGTCCAAGGTCATGTCCAAGCCACCAAAGCCGGCTAAAATGTGAATAATCGACAACTAAAACTTGAATTGTATTTCTTCTTACTGGCTATTACTTCAACTTAGAAGCTTCTTCTGTGTTCTACTATGGTGCTTTTAGTGTCTCTGCATACCGCAGCATGCGACATAGCGTTGCAGACGATAAATGTAACCGTCTCAGAGAGAAAAGCGGCCAATGTCACGATCTGCCTTTAAGTCGATTCAAAAACAAATGACGAAAACGGACGGATTTATCAGGTTTTTACCACATATGAACACTTTTCACATTCTCCCGTGCAACGCGGCTGCCAGTCCTCTTTTCATGTAAAATCTTATGGTCCCAGGTCATGTCCAAGCCACCAAAGCCGGCTAAAAAGTGAATAATCGACAACTAAAACTTCAATTGTACTACTTCTTACTGGCTATTGCTTCAACTTAGAAGCTTCTTCAGTGTTCTACTATGGTGCTTTTAGTGTCTCCGCATACCGCAGCAGGCGACATAGATTTTCAGACGATAATTGTAACCGTCTCAGAGAGAAAAGCAGCCAATGTGAGGATCTGGCTTTAAGACGATTTGATAACAAATGACGAAAACGATGGATTTCTCAGGTTTTTACTACATATGAACACTTTTCACATTCTCCGGTGCAACGTGGCTGCTAGTCTTCCTTTCCTGCAAAATTTTATGGTTCCACCTCATGTCCAAGCCACCAAAGCCGGCTAAAAAGTGAATAATCGACAACTAAAACTTCAATTGTACTACTTCTTACTGGCTATTACTTCAACTTAGAAGCTTCTTCTGTGTTCTACTATGGTGCTTTTAGTGTCTCCGCATACCGCAGCACGGGACATAGCTTTGCAGACGATAAATGTAACCGTCTCAGAGAGAAAAGCGGCCAATGTGACGATCTGGCTTTAAGTCAATTCGATAACAAATGACGAAAACGGACGCATTTCTCAGGTTTTTACCACATATGAACACTTTTCGCATTCTGCCATGCAACGCGGCTGCTAGTCCTCCTTTCATGCAAAATCTTAAGGTCCTAGGTCATGTCCAAGCCACCAAAGCCGGCTAAAAAGTGAATAATCGACAACTAAAACTTCAATTGCACTACTTCTTACTGGCTATTACTTCAACATAGAAGCTTCTTCAGTGTTCTACTATGGTGCTTTTAGTGTCTCCGCATACTGCAGCACGCGACATAGCTTTGCAGACGATAAATGTAACCGTCTCAGAGAGAAAAGCAGCCAATGTGACGATCTGGCTTTAAGACGATTTGATAACAAATGACGAAAACGATGGATCTCTCAGGTTTTTACTACATATGAACACTTTTCACATTCTCCGCTGCAACGTGGCTGCTAGTCTTCCTTGCATGCAAAATTTTATGGTTCCACCTCATATCCAAGCCACCAAAGCCGGCTAAAAAGTGAATAATCGACAACTAAAACTTCAATTGTACTACTTCTTACTGGCTATTACTTCAACTTAGAAGCTTCTTCTGTGTTCTACTATGGTGCTTTTAGTGTCTCCGCATACCGCAGCACGGGACATATCTTTGTAGACGATAAATGTAACCGTTTCAGAGAGAAGAGCGGCCAATGTGACGATCTGGCTTTAAGTCGATTCGATAACAAATGACGAAAACGGACGGATTTCTCAGGTTTTTACTACATATGAACACTTTTCACATTCTCCCGTGCAACGCGGCTGCCAGTCCTCTTTTCATGTAAAATCTTATGGTCCCAGGTCATGTCCAAGCCACCAAAGCCGGCTAAAAAGTGAATAATCGACAACTAAAACTTCAATTGTACTACTTCTTATTGGCTATTACTTCAACTTAGAAGCTTCTTCTGTGTTCTACTATGGTGCTTTTAGTGTCTCCGCATACCGCAGTACGCGACATAGCTTTGCAGACGATAAATGTAACCGTTTCAGATAGTACAGCGGCCAATGTGACTATGTGGCTTTAAGTCGATTCGATAACAAATGACGAAAACGGACGGATTTCTCAGGTTTTTACTACATATGAACACTTTTCACATTCTCCCGTGCAACGCGTCTGCTAGTCCTCCTTTCATGCAAAATCTTAAGGTCCTAGGTCATGTCCAAGCCACCAAAGCCGGCTAAATAGTGAATAATCGACAACTAAATTTGAATTGAAATACTTCTTACTGGCTATTACTTCAACTTAGAAGCTTCTTCAGTGTTCTACTATGGTGCTTTTAGTGTTTCCGCATACTGCAGCACGCGACATAGGTTTGCAGACGATAAATGTAACCGTTTCAGAGAGTAGAGCGGCCAATGTGACTATGTGGCTTTAAGTCGATTCGATAACAAATGACGAAAACGGACGGATTTCTCAGGTTTTTACTACATATGAACACTTTTCACATTCTCCCATGCAACGCGTCTGCTAGTCCTCCTTTCATGCAAAATCTTATGGTCCTAGGTCATATCCAAGCCACCAAAGCCCGCTAAAAAGTGAATAATCGACAACTAAAACTTGAATTGTACTACTTCTTACTGGCTATTACTTCAACTTTGAAGTTTCTTCTGTGTTATACTATGGTGCTTTTAGTGTCTCCGCATACCGCAGCACGCGACATAGCTTTGCAGACGATAAATGTAACCGTCCCAGAGAGAAAAGCGGCCAATGTGACGATCTGGCTTAAAGTCGATTCGATAAGAGGTGACGAAAACGGACGGATTTCTCAGGTTTTGACTACATATGAACACTTTTCACATTCTCCCGTGCAACGCGGCTGCTAGTCCTCCTTTCATGCAAAATGTTAAGGTCCTAGGTCATGTCCAAGCCACCAAAGCCGGCTAAAATGTGAATAATCGGCAACTAAAACTTGAATTGTATTTCTTCTTGCTGGCTATTACTTTAACTTAGAAGCTTCTTCTGTGTTCTACTATGGTGCTTTTAGTGTCTCCGCAGATCGCAGCACCCGACATAGCTTTGCAGACGATAAATGTAACCGTCTCAGAGAGAAAAGCGGCCAATGTGACGATCTGGCTTTAAGTCAATTCGATAACAAATGACGAAAACGGACGCATTTCTCAGGTTTTTACCACATATGAACACTTTTCACATTCTGCCATGCAACGCGGCTGCTAGTCCTCCTTTCATGCAAAATCTTAAGGTCCTAGGTCATGTCCAAGCCATCAAAGCCGGCTAAAAAGTGAATAATCGACAACTAAAACTTCAATTGTACTACTTCTTACTTTCTATTACTTCAACTTAGAAGCTTCTTCTGTGTTCTCCTATGGTGCTTTTAGTGTCTCCGCAGACCGCAGCACGTGACATAGCTTTGCAGACGATATATGTAACAGTCTCAGAGAGAAAAGCGGCCAATGTGACGATCTGGCTTTAAGTCGATTCGATAACAAATGACGAAAACGGACGGATTTATCAGGTTTTTACCACATATGAACACTTTTCACATTCTCCCGTGCAACGCTGCTGCCAGTCCTCTTTTCATGTAAAATCGTATGGTCCCAGGTCATGTCCAAGCCACCAAAGCCGGCTAAAAAGTGAATAATCGACAACTAAAACTTCAATTGTACTACTTCTTACTGGCTATTACTTCAACTTAGATGCTTCTTCTGTGTTCTACTATGGTGCTTTTAGTGTCTCCGCATACCGCAGCACGCGACATAGCTTTGCAGACGATAAATGTAACCGTCTCAGAGAGAAAAGCGGCCAATGTGACGATCTGGCTTTAAGTCAATTCGATAACAAATGACGAAAACGGACGCATTTCTCAGGTTTTTACCACATATGAACACTTTTCGCATTCTGCCATGCAACGCGGCTGCTAGTCCTCCTTTCATGCAAAATCTTAAGGTCCTAGGTCATGTCCAAGCCACCAAAGCCGGCTAAAAAGTGAATAATCGACAACTAAAACTTCAATTGTACTACTTCTTACTTTCTATTACTTCAACATAGAAGCTTCTTCTGTGTTCTACTATGGTGCTTTTAGTGTTATCGCATACCGCAGCACGCGACATAGCTTTGCAGACGATAAATGTAACCGTTTCAGAGAGAAGAGGGGACAATGTGACGATCTGGCTTTAAGTCGATTCGATAACAAATGACGAAAACGGACGGATTTCTCAGGTTTTTACTACATATGAACACTTTTCACATTCTCCCGTGCAACGCGGCTGCTAGTCCTCCTTTCATGCAAAATCTTAAGGTCCTAGGTCATGTCCAAGCCACCAAAGCCGGCTAAAAAGTGAATAATCGACAACTAAATTTGAATTGAAATACTTCTTACTGGCTATTACTTCAACTTAGAAGCTTCTTCTGTGTTCTACTATGGTGCTTTTAGGGTTTTTGCGCATACCGCAGCACGCGACATAGCTTTGCAGACGATAACTGTAACCGTTTCAGAGAGAAGAGAGGCCAATGTGACGATCTGGCTTTAAGTCGATTCGATAACAAATGACGAAAACGGACGGATTTCTCAGGTTTTTACTACATATGAACTCTTTTCACTTTCTCCCATGCAATGCGGCAACTAGTCCTCCTTTCATGCAAAATCTTATGGTCCTAGGTCATGTCCAAGCCACCAAAGCCGGATAAAAAGTGAATAATCGACAACTAAAACTTCAATTGTACCACTTCTTACTATCTATTACTTCAACATAGAAGCTTCTTCTGTGTTCTATTATGGTGCTTTTAGTGTTTCCGCATAACGCAGCACGCGACATAGCTTTGTAGACGATAAATGTAACCGTTTCAGAGAGAAGAGCGGCCAATGTGACGATCTGGCTTTAAGTCGATTCGATAAAAAATGACGAAAACGGACGGATTTCTCAGGTTTTTACTACATATGAACACTTTTCACATTCTCCCGTGCAATGCGGCTGCTAGTCCTCCTTTCATGCAAAATCTTAAGGTCCTAGGTCATGTCCAAGCCACCAAAGCCTGCTAAAATGTGAATAATCGACAACTAAAACTTGAATTGTATTACTTCTTACTGGCTATTACTTCAATTTAGAAGTTTCTTCAGTGTTCTACTATGGTGCTTTTAGTGTCTCCGCATACCGCAGCACGCGACATAGCTTTGCAGACGATAAATGTAACCATCTCAGAGAGAAAAGCGGCCAATGTGACGATCTGGCTTAAAGTCGATTCGATAAGAGGTGACGAAAACGGACGGATTTCTCAGGTTTTTACTACATATGAACACTTTTCACATTCTCCCGTGCAACGCGGCTGTTAGTCCTCCTTTCATGCAAAATCTTATGGTCCTAGGTCATGTCCAAGCCACCAAAGCCGGCTAAAAAGTGAATAATCGACAACTAAAACTTCAATTGTACTACTTCTTACTGGCTATTGCTTCAACTTTGAAGCTTCTTCAGTGTTCTACTATGGTGCTTTTAGTGTCTCCGCATACCGCAGCAGGCGACATAGATTGCAGACGATAAATGTAACCGTCTCAGAGAGAAAAGCAGCCAATGTGACGATCTGGCTTTAAGACGATTTGATAACAAATGACGAAAACGATGGATCTCTCAGGTTTTTACTACATATGAACACTTTTCACATTCTCCGCTGCAACGTGGCTGCTAGTCTTCCTTTCATACAAAATTTTATGGTTCCACCTCATATCCAAGCCACCAAAGCCGGCTAAAAAGTGAATAATCGACAACTAAAATTTCAATTGTACTACTTCTTACTGGCTATTACTTCAACATAGAAGCTTCTTCAGTGTTCTACTATGGTGCTTTTAGTGTTTCCACATAACGCAGCACGCGACATAGCGTTGCAGACGATAAATGTAACCGTCTCAGAGAGAAAAGCGGCCAATGTGACGATCTGCCTTTAAGTCGATTCAAAAACAAATGACGAAAACGGACGGATTTATCAGGTTTTTACCACATATGAACACTTTTCACATTCTCCCGTGCAACGCGGCTGCCAGTCCTCTTTTCATGTAAAATCTTATGGTCCCAGGTCATGTCCAAGCCACCAAAGCCGGCTAAAAAGTGAATAATCGACAACTAAAACTTGAATTGTACTACTTCTTACTGGCTATTACTTCAACTTAGAAGCTTCTTCTGTGTTCTACTATGGTGCTTTTAGTGTCTCCGCATACCGCAGCACGCGAGATAGCTTTGCAGACGATAAATGTAACCGTCTCAGAGAGAAAAGCGGCCAATGTGACGATCTGGTTTTAAGTCGATTCGATAACAAATGACGAAAACGGACGGATTTCTCAGGTTTTTACTACATATGAACACTTTTCACATTCTCCCGTGCAACGCGGCAGCTAGACCTCCTTTCATGCAAAATCTTAAGGTCCTAGGTCATGTAAAAGCCAAAAAAGCCGGCTAAAAAGTGAATAATCGACAACTAAAACTTTAATTGTACTACTTCTTACTGGCTATTACTTCAACAAAGAAGCTTCTTCTGTGTTCTACTATGGTGCTTTTAGTGTTTCCGCATACCGCAGCACGCGACATAGCTTTGCAGACGATAAATGTAACCGTTTCAAAGAGAAGAGGGGCCAATGTGACGATCAGGCTTTAAGTCGATTCGATAACAAACGACGAAAACGGACGGATTTCTCAGGTTTTTACTACATATGAACACTTTTCACATTCTCCCGTGAGACGCGGCTGCTAGTCCTCCTTTCATGCAAAATCTTAAGGTCCTAGGTCATGTCCAAGCCACCATGCCGGCTAAAAAGTGAATAATCGACAACTAAATTTGAATTGAAATACTTCTTACTCGCTATTACTTCAACTTAGAAGCTTCTTCTGTGTTCTACTATGGTGCTTTTAGGGGTTCCGCATACTGCAGCACGCGACATAGCTTTGCAGACGATAAATGTAACCGTTTCAGAGAGAAGAGGGGCCAATGTGACGATCTGGCTTTAAGTCGATTCGATAACAAATGACGAAAACGGACGGATTTCTCAGGTTTTTACTACATATGAACACTTTTCACATTCTCCCGTGCAACGCGGCTGCTAGTCCTCCTTTCATGCAAAATCTTATGGTCCTAGGTCATGTCCAAGCCACCAAAGCCGGCTAAAAAGTGAATAATCGACAACTAAAACTTGAATTGTACTACTTCTTACTGGCTATTACTTCAACTTAGAAGCTTCTTCTGTGTTCTACTATGGTGCTTTTAGTGTCTCCGCATACCGCAGCACGCGACATAGCTTTGCAGACGATAAATGCAACCGTCTCAGAGAGAAAAGCGGCCAATGTGACGAACTGGCTTTAAGTCGATTCGATAACAAATGACGAAAACGCAAGCATTTCTCAGGTTTTTACTACATATGAACTCTTTTCACTTTCTCCCATGCAACGCGGCAACTAGTCCTCCTTTCATGCAAAATCTTATGGTCCTAGGTCATGTCCAAGCCACCAAAGCCGGCTAAAATGTGAATAATCGACAACTAAAACTTAAATTGTACTACTTCTTACTGGCTATTACTTCAACTTAGAAGCTTCTTCTGTGTTCTCCTATGGTGCTTTTAGTGTCTCCGCAGACCGCAGCACGCGACATAGCTTTGCAGACGATAAATGTAACAGTCTCAGAGAGAAAAGCAGCCAATGTGACGATCTGGCTTTAAGTCGATTCGATAAAAAATGACGAAAACGGACGGATTTCTCAGGTTTTTACTACATATGAACACTTTTCACATTCTCCCATACAACGCGGCTGCTAGACCTCTTTTCATGCAAAATCTTATGGTCCTAGGTCATGAAAAAGCCGCCAAAGCCGGCTAAAAAGTGAATAATCGATAACTAAAACTTGAATTGCACTACTTCTTACTGGCTATTACTTCAACTTTGAAGTTTCTTCTTTGTTCTACAATGGTGCTTTTAGTGTCTCCGCATACCGCAGCACGCGACATAGCTTTGCAGACGATAAATGTAACCGTCTCAGAGAGAAAAGCGGCCAATGTGACGATCTGGCTTTAAATCGATTCGATAACAAATGACGAAACCGGACGGCTATTGCTTCAACTTAGAAGCTTCTTCTGTGTTCTACTATGGTGCTTTTAGTGTTTCGGCATACCCTAGCACCCGACATTGCTTTGCAAACGATAAGTGTAACCGTTTCAGAGAGAAGAGCGGTTATGTGACGATCTGGCTTTAAGTCGATTCGATAGCAAATGACGAAAACGGACGGATTTCTCAGGTTTTTATTACATATGAACACTTTTTATATTCCCCCGTGCAACGCGGCTGCCAGTCCTCCTTTCATGCAAAATCTTATGGTCCTAGGTCATGTCCAAGCAACCAAAGCCGGCTAAAAAGTGAATAATCGACAACTAAAACTTGAATTGTACTACTTCTTACTGGCTATTACTTCAACTTTGAAGTTTCTTCTGTGTTCTACTATGGTGCTTTTAGTGTCTCCGCATACCGCAGCACGCGACATAGCTTTGCAGACGATAAATGTAACCGTCTCAGAGAGAAAAGCGGCCAATGTGACGATCTGGCTTTAAGTCGATTCGATAACAAATGACGAAAACGGACGGCTATTGCTTCAACTTAGAAGCTTCTTCAGTGTTCTACTATGGTGCTTTTAGTGTCTCCGCATACCGCAGCACGCGACATAGCTTTGCAGACGATAAATGTAACAGTCTCAGAGAGAAAAGCGGCCAATGTGACGATCTGGCTTTAAGTCGATTCGATAACAAATGACGAAAACGGACGGATTTATCAGGTTTTTACCACATATGAACACTTTTCACATTCTCCCGTGCAACGCTGCTGCCAGTCCTCTTTTCATGTAAAATCGTATGGTCCCAGGTCATGTCCAAGCCACCAAAGCCGGCTAAAAAGTGAATAATCGACAACTAAAACTTCAATTGTACTACTTCTTACTGGCTATTACTTCAACTTAGATGCTTCTTCTGTGTTCTACTATGGTGCTTTTAGTGTCTCCGCATACCGCAGCACGCGACATAGCTTTGCAGACGATAAATGTAACCGTCTCAGAGAGAAAAGCGGCCAATGTGACGATCTGGCTTTAAGTCAATTCGATAACAAATGACGAAAACGGACGCATTTCTCAGGTTTTTACCACATATGAACACTTTTCGCATTCTGCCATGCAACGCGGCTGCTAGTCCTCCTTTCATGCAAAATCTTAAGGTCCTAGGTCATGTCCAAGCCACCAAAGCCGGCTAAAAAGTGAATAATCGACAACTAAAACTTCAATTGTACTACTTCTTACTTTCTATTACTTCAACATAGAAGCTTCTTCTGTGTTCTACTATGGTGCTTTTAGTGTTATCGCATACCGCAGCACGCGACATAGCTTTGCAGACGATAAATGTAACCGTTTCAGAGAGAAGAGGGGACAATGTGACGATCTGGCTTTAAGTCGATTCGATAACAAATGACGAAAACGGACGGATTTCTCAGGTTTTTACTACATATGAACACTTTTCACATTCTCCCGTGCAACGCGGCTGCTAGTCCTCCTTTCATGCAAAATCTTAAGGTCCTAGGTCATGTCCAAGCCACCAAAGCCGGCTAAAAAGTGAATAATCGACAACTAAATTTGAATTGAAATACTTCTTACTGGCTATTACTTCAACTTAGAAGCTTCTTCTGTGTTCTACTATGGTGCTTTTAGGGTTTTTGCGCATACCGCAGCACGCGACATAGCTTTGCAGACGATAACTGTAACCGTTTCAGAGAGAAGAGAGGCCAATGTGACGATCTGGCTTTAAGTCGATTCGATAACAAATGACGAAAACGGACGGATTTCTCAGGTTTTTACTACATATGAACTCTTTTCACTTTCTCCCATGCAATGCGGCAACTAGTCCTCCTTTCATGCAAAATCTTATGGTCCTAGGTCATGTCCAAGCCACCAAAGCCGGCTAAAAAGTGAATAATCGACAACTAAAACTTCAATTGTACCACTTCTTACTATCTATTACTTCAACATAGAAGCTTCTTCTGTGTTCTATTATGGTGCTTTTAGTGTTTCCGCATAACGCAGCACGCGACATAGCTTTGTAGACGATAAATGTAACCGTTTCAGAGAGAAGAGCGGCCAATGTGACGATCTGGCTTTAAGTCGATTCGATAAAAAATGACGAAAACGGACGGATTTCTCAGGTTTTTACTACATATGAACACTTTTCACATTCTCCCGTGCAATGCGGCTGCTAGTCCTCCTTTCATGCAAAATCTTAAGGTCCTAGGTCATGTCCAAGCCACCAAAGCCTGCTAAAATGTGAATAATCGACAACTAAAACTTGAATTGTATTACTTCTTACTGGCTATTACTTCAATTTAGAAGTTTCTTCAGTGTTCTACTATGGTGCTTTTAGTGTCTCCGCATACCGCAGCACGCGACATAGCTTTGCAGACGATAAATGTAACCATCTCAGAGAGAAAAGCGGCCAATGTGACGATCTGGCTTAAAGTCGATTCGATAAGAGGTGACGAAAACGGACGGATTTCTCAGGTTTTTACTACATATGAACACTTTTCACATTCTCCCGTGCAACGCGGCTGTTAGTCCTCCTTTCATGCAAAATCTTATGGTCCTAGGTCATGTCCAAGCCACCAAAGCCGGCTAAAAAGTGAATAATCGACAACTAAAACTTCAATTGTACTACTTCTTACTGGCTATTGCTTCAACTTTGAAGCTTCTTCAGTGTTCTACTATGGTGCTTTTAGTGTCTCCGCATACCGCAGCAGGCGACATAGATTGCAGACGATAAATGTAACCGTCTCAGAGAGAAAAGCAGCCAATGTGACGATCTGGCTTTAAGACGATTTGATAACAAATGACGAAAACGATGGATCTCTCAGGTTTTTACTACATATGAACACTTTTCACATTCTCCGCTGCAACGTGGCTGCTAGTCTTCCTTTCATGCAAAATTTTATGGTTCCACCTCATATCCAAGCCACCAAAGCCGGCTAAAAAGTGAATAATCGACAACTAAAATTTCAATTGTACTACTTCTTACTGGCTATTACTTCAACATAGAAGCTTCTTCAGTGTTCTACTATGGTGCTTTTAGTGTTTCCACATAACGCAGCACGCGACATAGCGTTGCAGACGATAAATGTAACCGTCTCAGAGAGAAAAGCGGCCAATGTGACGATCTGCCTTTAAGTCGATTCAAAAACAAATGACGAAAACGGACGGATTTATCAGGTTTTTACCACATATGAACACTTTTCACATTCTCCCGTGCAACGCGGCTGCCAGTCCTCTTTTCATGTAAAATCTTATGGTCCCAGGTCATGTCCAAGCCACCAAAGCCGGCTAAAAAGTGAATAATCGACAACTAAAACTTGAATTGTACTACTTCTTACTGGCTATTACTTCAACTTAGAAGCTTCTTCTGTGTTCTACTATGGTGCTTTTAGTGTCTCCGCATACCGCAGCACGCGAGATAGCTTTGCAGACGATAAATGTAACCGTCTCAGAGAGAAAAGCGGCCAATGTGACGATCTGGTTTTAAGTCGATTCGATAACAAATGACGAAAACGGACGGATTTCTCAGGTTTTTACTACATATGAACACTTTTCACATTCTCCCGTGCAACGCGGCAGCTAGACCTCCTTTCATGCAAAATCTTAAGGTCCTAGGTCATGTAAAAGCCAAAAAAGCCGGCTAAAAAGTGAATAATCGACAACTAAAACTTTAATTGTACTACCTCTTACTGGCTATTACTTCAACAAAGAAGCTTCTTCTGTGTTCTACTATGGTGCTTTTAGTGTTTCCGCATACCGCAGCACGCGGCATAGCTTTGCAGACGATAAATGTAACCGTTTCAAAGAGAAGAGGGGCCAATGTGACGATCAGGCTTTAAGTCGATTCGATAACAAATGACGAAAACGGACGGATTTCTCAGGTTTTTACTACATATGAACACTTTTCACATTCTCCCGTGAGACGCGGCTGCTAGTCCTCCTTTCATGCAAAATCTTAAGGTCCTAGGTCATGTCCAAGCCACCATGCCGGCTAAAAAGTGAATAATCGACAACTAAATTTGAATTGAAATACTTCTTACTCGCTATTACTTCAACTTAGAAGCTTCTTCTGTGTTCTACTATGGTGCTTTTAGGGGTTCCGCATACTGCAGCACGCGACATAGCTTTGCAGACGATAAATGTAACCGTTTCAGAGAGAAGAGGGGCCAATGTGACGATCTGGCTTTAAGTCGATTCGATAACAAATGACGAAAACGGACGGATTTCTCAGGTTTTTACTACATATGAACACTTTTCACATTCTCCCGTGCAACGCGGCTGCTAGTCCTCCTTTCATGCAAAATCTTATGGTCCTAGGTCATGTCCAAGCCACCAAAGCCGGCTAAAAAGTGAATAATCGACAACTAAAACTTGAATTGTACTACTTCTTACTGGCTATTACTTCAACTTAGAAGCTTCTTCTGTGTTCTACTATGGTGCTTTTAGTGTCTCCGCATACCGCAGCACGCGACATAGCTTTGCAGACGATAAATGCAACCGTCTCAGAGAGAAAAGCGGCCAATGTGACGAACTGGCTTTAAGTCGATTCGATAACAAATGACGAAAACGCATTTCTCAGGTTTTTACTACATATGAACTCTTTTCACTTTCTCCCATGCAACGCGGCAACTAGTCCTCCTTTCATGCAAAATCTTATGGTCCTAGGTCATGTCCAAGCCACCAAAGCCGGCTAAAATGTGAATAATCGACAACTAAAACTTAAATTGTACTACTTCTTACTGGCTATTACTTCAACTTAGAAGCTTCTTCTGTGTTCTCCTATGGTGCTTTTAGTGTCTCCGCAGACCGCAGCACGCGACATAGCTTTGCAGACGATAAATGTAACAGTCTCAGAGAGAAAAGCAGCCAATGTGACGATCTGGCTTTAAGTCGATTCGATAAAAAATGACGAAAACGGACGGATTTCTCAGGTTTTTACTACATATGAACACTTTTCACATTCTCCCATACAACGCGGCTGCTAGACCTCTTTTCATGCAAAATCTTATGGTCCTAGGTCATGAAAAAGCCGCCAAAGCCGGCTAAAAAGTGAATAATCGATAACTAAAACTTGAATTGCACTACTTCTTACTGGCTATTACTTCAACTTTGAAGTTTCTTCTTTGTTCTACAATGGTGCTTTTAGTGTCTCCGCATACCGCAGCACGCGACATAGCTTTGCAGACGATAAATGTAACCGTCTCAGAGAGAAAAGCGGCCAATGTAACGATCTGGCTTTAAATCGATTCGATAACAAATGACGAAAACGGACGGCTATTGCTTCAACTTAGAAGCTTCTTCTGTGTTCTACTATGGTGCTTTTAGTGTTTCGGCATACCCTAGCACCCGACATTGCTTTGCAAACGATAAGTGTAACCGTTTCAGAGAGAAGAGCGGTTATTTGACGATCTGGCTTTAAGTCGATTCGATAGCAAATGACGAAAACGGACGGATTTCTCAGGTTTTTATTACATATGAACACTTTTTATATTCCCCCGTGCAACGCGGCTGCCAGTCCTCCTTTCATGCAAAATCTTATGGTCCTAGGTCATGTCCAAGCAACCAAAGCCGGCTAAAAAGTGAATAATCGACAACTAAAACTTGAATTGTACTACTTCTTACTGGCTATTACTTCAACTTTGAAGTTTCTTCTGTGTTCTACTATGGTGCTTTTAGTGTCTCCGCATACCGCAGCACGCGACATAGCTTTGCAGACGATAAATGTAACCGTCTCAGAGAGAAAAGCGGCCAATGTGACGATCTGGCTTTAAGTCGATTCGATAACAAATGACGAAAACGGACGGCTATTGCTTCAACTTAGAAGCTTCTTCAGTGTTCTACTATGGTGCTTTTAGTGTCTCCGCATACCGCAGCACGCGACATAGCTTTGCAGACGATAAATGTAACCGTCTCAGAGAGAAAAGCGGCCAATGTGACGATCTGGCTTTAAGACGATTCGATAACAAATGACGAAAACGGACGGATTTCTCAGGTTTTTAATACATATGAACACTTTTCACATTATCCCGTGCAACGCGGCTGTTAGTCCACCTTTCATGCAAAATCTTAAGGTCCTAGGTCATGTCCAAGCCACCAAAGCCGGCTAAAATGTGAATAATCGACAACTAAAACTTGAATTGTATTACTTCTTACTGGCTATTACTTCAACTTAGAAGCTTCTTCTGTGTTCTACTATGGTGCTTTTAGTGTCTCCGCATCCCGCAGCACGCGACATAGATTTGCAGACGATAAATGTAACCGTCTCAGAAAGAAAAGCAGCCAATGTGACGATCTGGCTTTAAGACGATTCGATAACAAATGACGAAAACGGACGGATTTCTCAGGTTTTTACTACATATGAACACTTTTCGCATTCTCCGGTGCAACGTGGCTGCTAGTCTTCCTTTCATGCAAAATTTTATTGTTCCACCTCATGTCCAAGCAACCAAAGCCGGCTAAAAAGTGAATAATCGACAACTGAAACTTCATTTGTACTACTTCTTACTGGCTATTACTTCAACATAGAAGCTTCTTCAGTGTTCTACTATGGTGCATTTAGTGTTTCCGCATAACGCAGCACGCGACATAGCTTTGTAGACGATAAATGTAACCGTTTCAGAGAGAAGAGCGGCCAATGTGACGATCTGGCTTTAAGTCGATTCGATAACAAATGACGAAAACGGACGGATTTCTCAGGTTTTTACTACATATGAACACTTTTCACATTCTCCCGTGCAACGCGGCTGCTAGTCCTCCTTTCATGCAAAATCGTAAGGTCCCAGGTCATGTCCAAGGCACCAAAGCCGGCTAAAAAGTGAATAATCGACAACTAAAACATGAACTGTACTACTTCTTACTGGCTATTACTTCAACTTTTTCTCTTCAGAGAGAAGAGGGGCCAATGTGACGATCTAACTTTAAGTCGATTCGATAACAAATGACGAAAAAGGACGGATTCCTCAGGTTTTTACTACATATGAACACTTTTCACATTCTCCCGTGCAACGCGGCTGCTAGTCCTCCTTTCATGCAAAATCTTAAGGTCCTAGGTCATGTCCAAGCCACCAAAGCCGGCTAAATAGTGAATAATCGACAACTAAATTTGAATTGAAATACTTCTTACTGGCTATTACTTCAACTTAGAAGCTGCTTCTGTGTTCTACTATGGTGCTTTTAGTGTTTCCGCATACTGCAGCACGCGACATAGCTATGCAGACGATAAATGTAACCGTTTCAGAGAGTAGAGCGGCCAATGTGACTATGTGGCTTTAAGTCGATTCGATAACAAATGACGAAAACGGACGGATTTCTCAGGTTTTTACTACATATGAACACTTTTCACATTCTCCCGTGCAACGCGTCTGCTAGTCGTCCTTTCATGTAAAATCTTATGGTCCTAGGTCATATATAAGCCACCAAAGCCGGCTAAAAAGTGAATAATCGACAACTAAAACTTGAATTGTACTACTTCTTACTGGCTATTGATTCAACTTTGAAGTTTCTTCTGTGTTCTACTATGGTGCTTTTAGTGTCTCCGCATACCGCAGCACGCGACATAGCTTTGCAGACGATAAATGTAACCGTCCCAGAGAGAAAAGCGGCCAATGTGACGATCTGGCTTTAAGTCGATTCGATAACAAATGACGAAAACGGACGGATTTCTCAGGTTTTTACTACATATGAACACTTAATTCTCCCGTGCAACGCGGCTGTTAGTCCTCCTTTCATGCAAAATCTTATGGTCCTAGGTCATGTCCAAGCCACCAAAGCCGGCTAAAAAGTGAATAATCGACAACTAAAACTTCAATTGTACTACTTCTTTCTGGCTATTGCTTCAACTTAGAAGCTTCTTCAGTGTTCTACTATGGTGCTTTTAGTGTCTCCACATACCGCAGCACGCGACATAGCTTTGCAGACGATAAATGTAACCGTCTCAGAGAGAAAAGCGGCCAATGTGACGATCTGGCTTTAAGACGATTCGATAACAAATGACGAAAACGGACGGATTTCTCAGGTTTTTACTACATATGAACACTTTTCACATTCTCCCGTGCAACGCGGCTGTTAGTCCTCCTTTCATGCAAAATCTTATTATCCTAGGTCATGTCCAAGCCACCAAAGCCGGCTAAAAAGTGAATAATCGACAACTAAAACTTCAATTGTACTACTTCTTACTGGCTATTGCTTCAACTTAGAAGCTTCTTCAGTGTTCTACTATGGTGCTTTTAGTGTCTCCGCATACCACAGCAGGCGACATAGATTTGCAGACGATAAATGTAACCGTCTCAGAGAGAAAAGCAGCCAATGTGACGATCTGGCTTTAAGACGATTTGATAACAAATGACGAAAACGATGGATTTCTCAGGTTTTTACTACATATGAACACTTTTCACATTCTCCGGTGCAAAGTGGCTGCTATTCTTCCTTTCATGCAAAATTTTATGGTTCCACCTCATGTCCAAGCCACCAAAGCCGGCTAAAATGTGAATAATCGACAACTAAAACTTCAATTGCACTAATTCTTACTGGCTATTACTTCAACATAGAAGCTTCTTCAGTGTTCTACTATGGTGCTTTTAGTGTTTCCGCATACTGCAGCACGCGACATAGCTTTGCAGACGATAAATGTAACCGTTTCAGAGAGTAGAGCGGCCAATGTGACTATGTGGCTTTAAGTCGATTCGATAACAAATGAAGAAAACGGACGGATTTCTCAGGTTTTTACTACATATGAACACTTTTCACATTCTCCCGTGCAACGCGTCTGCTAGTCCTCCTTTCATGCAAAATCTTATGGTCCTAGGTCATATCCAAGCCACCAAAGCCGGCTAAAAAGTGAATAATCGACAACTAAAACTTGAATTGTATTTCTTCTTACTGGCTATTACTTCAACTTAGAAGCTTCTTCTGTGTTCTACTATGGTGTTTTTAGTGTCTCCGCATACCGCAGCACGCGACATAGCGTTGCAGACGATAAATGTAACCGTCTCAGAGAGAAAAGCGGCCAATGTGACGATCTGCCTTTAAGTCGATTCGATAACAAATGACGAAAACGGACGGATATATCAGGTTTTTACCACATATGAACACTTTTCACATTCTCCCGTGCAACGCGGCTGCCAGTCCTCTTTTCATGTAAAATCTTATGGTCCCAGGTCATGTCCAAGCCACCAAAGCCGGCTAAAAAGTGAATAATCGACAACTAAAACTTCAATTTTACTACTTCTTACTGGCTATTACTTCAACTTAGAAGCTTCTTCTGTGTTCTACTATAGTGCTTTTACTGTCTCCGCATACCGCAGCACGCGACATAGCTTTGCAGACGATAAATGTAACCGTCTCAGAGAGAAAAGCGGCCAATGTGACGATCTGGCTTCAAGTCAATTCGATAACAAATGACGAAAACGGACGCATTTCTCTGGTTTTTACTACATATGAACACTTTTCACATTCTGCCATGCAACGCGGCTGCTAGTCCTCCTTTCATGCAAAATCTTAAGGTCCTAGGTCATGTCCAAGCCACCAAAGCCGGCTAAAAAGTGAATAATCGACAACTAAAACTTTAATTGTACTACTTCTGACTGGCTATCACATCAACATAGAAGCTTCTTCTGTGTTCTACTATGGTGCTCTTAGTGTTTCCGCATACCGCAGCACGCGACATAGCTTTGCAGACGATAAATGTAACCGTTTCAGAGAGAAGAGGGGCCAATGTGACGATCTGGCTTTAAGTCGATTCGATAACAAATGACGAAAACGGACGGATTTCTCAGGTTTTTACTACATATGAACACTTTTCACATTCTCCCGTGCAACGCGGCTGCTAGTCCTCCTTTCATGCAAAATCTTAAGGTCCTAGGTCATGTCCAAGCCACCAAAGCCGGCTAAAAAGTGAATAATCGACAACTAAATTTGAATTGAAATACTTCTTACTGGCTATTACTTCAACTTAGAAGCTTCTTCTGTGTTCTACTATGGTGCTTTTAGGGTTTCCGCATACTGCAGCACGCGACATAGCTTTGCAGACGATAAATGTAACCGTTTCAGAGAGAAGAGGGGCCAATGTGACGATCTGGCTTTAAGTCGATTCGATAACAAATGACGAAAACGGACGGATTTCTCAGGCTTTTACTACATATGAACACTTTTCACATTCTCCCGTGCAACGCGGCTGCTAGTCCTCCTTTCATGCAAAATCTTATGGTCCTAGGTCATGTCCAAGCCACCAAAGCCGGCTAAAAAGTGAATAATCGACAACTAAAACTTGAATTGTACTACTTCTTACTGGCTATTACTTCAACTTAGAAGCTTCTTCTGTGTTCTCCTATGGTGCTTTTAGTGTCTCCGCAGACCGCAGCACGCGACACCCCTTTGCAGACGATAAATGTAACAGTCTCAGAGAGAAAAGCAGCCAATGTGACTATGTGGCTTTAATTCGATTCGATAACAAATGAAGAAAACGGACGGATTTCTCAGGTTTTTACTACATATGAACACTTTTCACATTCTCCCGTGCAACGCGGCTGCCAGTCCTCCTTTCATGCAAAATCTTATGGTCCTAGGTCATGTCCAAGCAACCAAAGCCGGCTAAAAAGTGAATAATCGACAACTAAAACTTGAATTGTACTACTTCTTACTGGCTATTACTTCAACTTTGAAGTTTCTTCTGTGTTCTACTATGGTGCTTTTAGTGTCTCCGCATACCGCAGCACGCGACATAGCTTTGCAGACGATAAATGTAACCGTCTCAGAGAGAAAAGCGGCCAATGTGACGATCTGGCTTTAAGTCGATTCGATAACAAATGACGAAAACGGACGGCTATTGCTTCAACTTAGAAGCTTCTTCAGTGTTCTACTATGGTGCTTTTAGTGTCTCCGCATACCGCAGCACGCGACATAGCTTTGCAGACGATAAATGTAACCGTCTCAGAGAGAAAAGCGGCCAATGTGACGATCTGGCTTTAAGACGATTCGATAAAAAATGACGAAAACGGACGGATTTCTCAGGTTTTTAATACATATGAACACTTTTCACATTATCCCGTGCAACGCGGCTGTTAGTCCTCCTTTCATGCAAAATCTTAAGGTCCTAGGTCATGTCCAAGCCACCAAAGCCGGCTAAAATGTGAATAATCGACAACTAAAACTTGAATTGTATTACTTCTTACTGGCTATTACTTCAACTTAGAAGCTTCTTCTGTGTTCTACTATGGTGCTTTTAGTGTCTCCGCATCCCGCAGCACGCGACATAGATTTGCAGACGATAAATGTAACCGTCTCAGAAAGAAAAGCAGCCAATGTGACGATCTGGCTTTAAGACGATTCGATAACAAATGACGAAAACGGACGGATTTCTCAGGTTTTTACTACATATGAACACTTTTCGCATTCTCCGGTGCAACGTGGCTGCTAGTCTTCCTTTCATGCAAAATTTTATGGTTCCACCTCATGTCCAAGCAACCAAAGCCGGCTAAAAAGTGAATAATCGACAACTGAAACTTCATTTGTACTACTTCTTACTGGCTATTACTTCAACATAGAAGCTTCTTCAGTGTTCTACTATGGTGCATTTAGTGTTTCCGCATAACGCAGCACGCGACATAGCTTTGTAGACGATAAATGTAACCGTTTCAGAGAGAAGAGCGGCCAATGTGACGATCTGGCTTTAAGTCGATTCGATAACAAATGACGAAAACGGACGGATTTCTCAGGTTTTTACTACATATGAACACTTTTCACATTCTCCCGTGCAACGCGGCTGCTAGTCCTCCTTTCATGCAAAATCTTAAGGTCCTAGGTCATGTCCAAGCCACCAAAGCCGGCTAAAAAGTGAATAATCGACAACTAAAACTTCAATTGTACTACTTCTTACTGGCTATTACTTCAACTTAGAAGCATCTTCTGTGTTCTTCTATGGTGCTTTTAGTGTCTCCGCATACTGCAGCACGCGACATAGCTTTGCAGTTGATAAATATAACCTTCTCAGAGAGAAAGGCGGCAAATGTGACGATCTGGCTTTAAGTCGATTCGATAACAAATGACGAAAACGGACGGATTTCTCAGGTTTTTACTACACATGAACACTTTTCACATTCTCCCATGCAACGCGGCTGCTAGTCCTCCTTTCATGCAAAATCGTAAGGTCCCAGGTCATGTCCAAGGCACCAAAGCCGGCTAAAAAGTGAATAATCGACAACTAAAACATGAACTGTACTACTTCTTACTGGCTATTACTTCAACTTTTTCTCTTCAGAGAGAAGAGGGGCCAATGTGACGATCTGACTTTAAGTCGATTCGATAACAAATGACGAAAACGGACGGATTCCTCAGGTTTTTACTACATATGAACACTTTTCACATTCTCCCGTGCAACGCGGCTGCTAGTCCTCCTTTCATGCAAAATCTTAAGGTCCTAGGTCATGTCCAAGCCACCAAAGCCGGCTAAATAGTGAATAATCGACAACTAAATTTGAATTGAAATACTTCTTACTGGCTATTACTTCAACTTAGAAGCTGCTTCTGTGTTCTACTATGGTGCTTTTAGTGTTTCCGCATACTGCAGCACGCGACATAGCTATGCAGACGATAAGTGTAACCGTTTCAGAGAGTAGAGCGGCCAATGTGACTATGTGACTTTAAGTCGATTCGATAACAAATGACGAAAACGGACGGATTTCTCAGGTTTTTACTACATATGAACACTTTTCACATTCTCCCGTGCAACGCGTCTGCTAGTCGTCCTTTCATGTAAAATCTTATGGTCCTAGGTCATATATAAGCCACCAAAGCCGGCTAAAAAGTGAATAATCGACAACTAAAACTTGAATTGTACTACTTCTTACTGGCTATTACTTCAACTTAGAAGCTTCTTCTGTGTTCTACTATGGTGCTTTTAGTGTCTCCGCATACCGCAGCACGCTACATAGCTTTGCAGACGATAAATGTAACCGTTTCAGAGAGAAGAGCGGCCAATGTGACGATCTGGCTTTAAGTCGATTCGATAACAAATGACGAAAACGGACGGATTTCTCAGGTTTTTACTACATATGAACACTTTTCACATTCTCCCGTGCAACGCGGCTGCTAGTCCTCCTTTCAGGCAAAATGTTAAGGTCCTAGGTCATGTCCAAGCCACCAAAGCCGGCTAAAATGTGAATAATCGACAACTAAAACTTGAATTGTATTTCTTCTTACTGGCTATTACTTCAACTTAGAAGCTTCTTCTGTGTTCTACTATCGTGTTTTTAGTGTCTCCGCATACCGCAGCACGCGACATAGCGTTGCAGACGATAAATGTAACCGTCTCAGAGAGAAAAGCGGCCAATGTGACGATCTGCCTTTAAGTCGATTCGATAACAAATGACGAAAACGGACGGATATATCAGGTTTTTACCACATATGAACACTTTTCACATTCTCCCGTGCAACGCGGCTGCCAGTCCTCTTTTCATGTAAAATCTTATGGTCCCAGGTCATGTCCAAGCCACCAAAGCCGGCTAAAAAGTGAATAATCGACAACTAAAACTTCAATTTTACTACTTCTTACTGGCTATTACTTCAACTTAGAAGCTTCTTCTGTGTTCTACTATAGTGCTTTTACTGTCTCCGCATACCGCAGCACGCGACATAGCTTTGCAGACGATAAATGTAACCGTCTCAGAGAGAAAAGCGGCCAATGTGACGATCTGGCTTCAAGTCAATTCGATAACAAATGACGAAAACGGACGCATTTCTCTGGTTTTTACTACATATGAACACTTTTCACATTCTGCCATGCAACGCGGCTGCTAGTCCTCCTTTCATGCAAAATCTTAAGGTCCTAGGTCATGTCCAAGCCACCAAAGCCGGCTAAAAAGTGAATAATCGACAACTAAAACTTCAATTGTACTACTTCTTACTTTCTATTACTTCAACTTAGAAGCTTCTTCTGTGTTCTCCTATGGTGCTTTTAGTGTCTCCGCAGACCGCAGCACGTGACATAGCTTTGCAGAAGATAAATGTAACAGTCTCAGAGAGAAAAGCGGCCAATGTGACGATCTGGCTTTAAGTCGATTCGATATCAAATGACGAAAACGGACGGATTTCTCAGGTTTTTACTACATATGAACACTTTTCACATTCTCCCGTGCAACGCGGCTGCTAGACCTCCCTTCATGCAAAATCTTAAGGTCCTAGGTCATGTAAAAGCCACCAAAGCCGGCTAAAAAGTGAATAATCGACAACTAAAACTTTAATTGTACTACTTCTGACTGGCTATCACATCAACATAGAAGCTTCTTCTGTGTTCTACTATGGTGCTCTTAGTGTTTCCGCATACCGCAGCACGCGACATAGCTTTGCAGACGATAAATGTAACCGTTTCAGAGAGAAGAGGGGCCAATGTGACGATCTGGCTTTAAGTCGATTCGATAACAAATGACGAAAACGGACGGATTTCTCAGGTTTTTACTACATATGAACACTTTTCACATTCTCCCGTGCAACGCGGCTGCTAGTCCTCCTTTCATGCAAAATCTTAAGGTCCTAGGTCATGTCCAAGCCACCAAAGCCGGCTAAAAAGTGAATAATCGACAACTAAATTTGAATTGAAATACTTCTTACTGGCTATTACTTCAACTTAGAAGCTTCTTCTGTGTTCTACTATGGTGCTTTTAGGGTTTCCGCATACTGCAGCACGCGACATAGCTTTGCAGACGATAAATGTAACCGTTTCAGAGAGAAGAGGGGCCAATGTGACGATCTGGCTTTAAGTCGATTCGATAACAAATGACGAAAACGGACGGATTTCTCAGGCTTTTACTACATATGAACACTTTTCACATTCTCCCGTGCAACGCGGCTGCTAGTCCTCCTTTCATGCAAAATCTTATGGTCCTAGGTCATGTCCAAGCCACCAAAGCCGGCTAAAAAGTGAATAATCGACAACTAAAACTTGAATTGTACTACTTCTTACTGGCTATTACTTCAACTTAGGAGCTTCTTCTGTGTTCTCCTATGGTGCTTTTAGTGTCTCCGCAGACCGCAGCACGCGACACCCCTTTGCAGACGATAAATGTAACAGTCTCAGAGAGAAAAGCAGCCAATGTGACTATGTGGCTTTAATTCGATTCGATAACAAATGAAGAAAACGGACGGATTTCTCAGGTTTTTACTACATATGAACACTTTTCACATTCTCGCGTGCAACGCGTCTGCTAGTCCTCCTTTCATGCAAAATCTTATGGTCCTAGGTCATATCCAAGCCACCAAAGCCGGCTAAAAAGTGAATAATCGACAACTAAAACTTGAATTGTACTACTTCTTACTGGCTATTACTTCAACTTTGAAGTTTCTTCTGTGTTCTACTATGGTGCTTTTAGTGTCTCCGCATACCGCAGCACGCTACATAGCTTTGCAGACGATAAATGTTACCGTTTCAGAGAGAAGAGCGGCCAATGTGACGATCTGGCTTTAAGTCGATTCGATAACAAATGACGAAAACGGACGGATTTCTCAGGTTTTTACTACATATGAACACTTTTCACATTCTCCCGTGCAACGCGGCTGCTAGTCCTCCTTTCAGGCAAAATGTTAAGGTCCTAGGTCATGTCCAAGCCACCAAAGCCGGCTAAAATGTGAATAATCGACAACTAAAACTTGAATTGTATTTCTTCTTACTGGCTATTACTTCAACTTAGAAGCTTCTTCTGTGTTCTACTATAGTGCTTTTAGTGTCTCCGCATACCGCAGCACGCGACATAGCTTTGCAGACGATAAATGTAACCGTCTCAGAGAGAAAAGCGGCCAATGTGACGATCTGGCTTCAAGTCAATTCGATAACAAATGACGAAAACGGACGCATTTCTCTGGTTTTTACTACATATGAACACTTTTCACATTCTGCCATGCAACGCGGCTGCTAGTCCTCCTTTCATGCAAAATCTTAAGGTCCTAGGTCATGTCCAAGCCACCAAAGCCGGCTAAAAAGTGAATAATCGACAACTAAAACTTCAATTGTACTACTTCTTACTTTCTATTACTTCAACTTAGAAGCTTCTTCTGTGTTCTCCTATGGTGCTTTTAGTGTCTCCGCAGACCGCAGCACGTGACATAGCTTTGCAGAAGATAAATGTAACAGTCTCAGAGAGAAAAGCGGCCAATGTGACGATCTGGCTTTAAGTCGATTCGATATCAAATGACGAAAACGGACGGATTTCTCAGGTTTTTACTACATATGAACACTTTTCACATTCTCCCGTGCAACGCGGCTGCTAGACCTCCTTTCATGCAAAATCTTAAGGTCCTAGGTCATGTAAAAGCCACCAAAGCCGGCTAAAAAGTGAATAATCGACAACTAAAACTTTAATTGTACTACTTCTGACTGGCTATCACATCAACATAGAAGCTTCTTCTGTGTTCTACTATGGTGCTCTTAGTGTTTCCGCATACCGCAGCAAACGACATAGCTTTGCAGACGATAAATGTAACCGTTTCAGAGAGAAGAGGGGCCAATGTGACGATCTGGCTTTAAGTCGATTCTATAACAAATGACGAAAACGGACGGATTTCTCAGGTATTTACTACATATGAACACTTTTCACATTCTCCCGTGCAACGCGGCTGCTAGTCCTCCTTTCATGCAAAATCTTAAGGTCCTAGGTCATGTCCAAGCCACCAAAGCCGGCTAAAAAGTGAATAATCGACAACTAAATTTGAATTGAAATACTTCTTACTGGCTATTACTTCAACTTAGAAGCTTCTTCTGTGTTCTACTATGGTGCTTTTAGGGTTTCCGCATACTGCAGCACGCGACATAGCTTTGCAGACGATAAATGTAACCGTTTCAGAGAGAAGAGGGGCCAATGTGACGATCTGGCTTTAAGTCGATTCGATAACAAATGACGAAAACGGACGGATCTCTCAGGCTTTTACTACATATGAACACTTTTCACATTCTCCCGTGCAACGCGGCTGCTAGTCCTCCTTTCATGCAAAATCTTATGGTCCTAGGTCATGTCCAAGCCACCAAAGCCGGCTAAAAAGTGAATAATCGACAACTAAAACTTGAATTGTACTACTTCTTACTGGCTATTACTTCAACTTAGAAGCTTCTTCTGTGTTCTCCTATGGTGCTTTTAGTGTCTCCGCAGACCGCAGCACGCGACACCCCTTTGCAGACGATAAATGTAACAGTCTCAGAGAGAAAAGCAGCCAATGTGACTATGTGGCTTTAATTCGATTCGATAACAAATGACGAAAACGGACGCATTTTTCAGGTTTATACTACATAAGACCACTTTTCACATTCTCCCGTGCAACGCGGCTGTTAGTTCTCCTTTCATGCAAAATCTTATGGTCCTAGGTCATGTCCAAGCCACCAAAGCCGGCTAAAAAGTGAATAATCGACAACTAAAACTTCAATTGTACTACTTCTTTCTCGCTATTGCTCAACTTAGAAGCTTCTTCAGTGTTCTACTATGGTGCTTTTAGTGTCTCCGCATGCCGCAGCACGCGACATAGCTTTGCAGACGATAAATGTAACCGTCTCAGAGAGAAAAGCGGCCAATGTGACGATCTGGCTTTAAGACGATTCGATAACAAATGACGAAAACGGACGGATTTCTCAGGTTTTTACTACATATGAACACTTTTCACACTCTCCCGTGCAACGCGGCTGTAAGTCCTCCTTTCATAAAAAATCTTATTATCCTAGGTCATGTCCAAGCCACCAAAGCCGGCTAAAAAGTGAATAATCGACAACTAAAACTTCAATTGTACTACTTCTTTCTGGCTATTGCTTCAACTTAGAAGCTTCTTCAGTGTTCTACTATGGTGCTTTTAGTGTCTCCGCATACCGCAGCACGCGACATAGCTTTGCAGACGATAAATGTAACCGTCTCAGAGAGAAAAGCGGCCAATGTGACGATCTGGCTTTAAGACGATTCGATAACAAATGACGAAAACGGACGGATTTCTCAGGTTTTTACTACATATGAACACTTTTCACATTCTCCCGTGCAACGCGGCTGTTAGTCCTCCTTTCATGCAAAATCTTATTATCCTAGGTCATGTCCAAGCCACCAAAGCCGGCTAAAAAGTGAATAATCGACAACTAAAACTTCAATTGTACTACTTCTTACTGGCTATTGCTTCAACTTAGAAGCTTCTTCAGTGTTCTACTATGGTGCTTTTAGTGTCTCCGCATACCACAGCAGGCGACATAGATTTGCAGACGATAAATGTAACCGTCTCAGAGAGAAAAGCAGCCAATGTGATGATCTGGCTTTAAGACGATTTGATAACAAATGACGAAAACGATGGATTTCTCAGGTTTTTACTACATATGAACACTTTTCACATTCTCCGGTGCAACGTGGCTGCTAGTCTTCATTTCATGCAAAATTTTATGGTTCCACCTCATGTCCAAGCCACCAAAGCCGGCTAAAATGTGAATAATCGACAACTAAAACTTCAATTGCACTACTTCTTACTGGCTATTACTTCAACATAGAAGCTTCTTCAGTGTTCTACTATGGTGCTTTTAGTGTTTCCGCATACTGCAGCACGCGACATAGCTTTGCAGACGATAAATGTAACCGTTTCAGAGAGTAGAGCGGCCGATGTGACTATGTGGCTTTAAGTCGATTCGATAACAAATGACGAAAACGGACGGATTTCTCAGGTTTTTACTACATATGAACACTTTTCACATTCTCCCGTGCAACGCGTCTGCTAGTCCTCCTTTCATGCAAAATCTTATGGTCCTAGGTCATATCCAAGCCACCAAAGAAGGCTAAAAAGTGAATAATCGACAACTAAAACTTGAATTGTACTACTTCTTACTGGCTATTACTTCAACTTTGAAGTTTCTTCTGTGTTCTACTATGGTGCTTTTAGTGTCTCCGCATACCGCAGCACGCTACATAGCTTTGCAGACGATAAATGTAACCGTTTCAGAGAGAAGAGCGGCCAATGTGACGATCTGGCTTTAAGTCGATTCGATAACAAATGACGAAAACGGACGGATTTCTCAGGTTTTTACTACATATGAACACTTTTCACATTCTCCCGTGCAACGCGGCTGCTAGTCCTCCTTTCAGGCAAAATGTTAAGGTCCTAGGTCATGTCCAAGCCACCAAAGCCGGCTAAAATGTGAATAATCGACAACTAAAACTTGAATTGTATTTCTTCTTACTGGCTATTACTTCAACTTAAAAGCTTCTTCTGTGTTCTACTATGGTGTTTTTAGTGTCTCCGCATACCGCAGCACGCGACATAGCGTTGCAGACGATAAATGTAACCGTCTCAGAGAGAAAAGCGGCCAATGTGACGATCTGCCTTTAAGTCGATTCGATAACAAATGACGAAAACGGACGGATATATCAGATTTTTACCACATATGAACACTTTTCACATTCTCCCGTGCAACGCGGCTGCCAGTCCTCTTTTCATGTAAAATCTTATGGTCCCAGGTCATGTCCAAGCCACCAAAGCCGGCTAAAAAGTGAATAATCGACAACTAAAACTTCAATTTTACTACTTCTTACTGGCTATTACTTCAACTTAGAAGCTTCTTCTGTGTTCTACTATGGTGCTTTTAGTGTCTCCGCATACCGCAGCACGCGACATAGCTTTGCAGACGATAAATGTAACCGTCTCAGAGAGAAAAGCGGCCAATGTGACGATCTGGCTTCAAGTCAATTCGATAACAAATGACGAAAACGGACGCATTTCTCTGGTTTTTACTACATATGAACACTTTTCACATTCTGCCATGCAACGCGGCTGCTAGTCCTCCTTTCATGCAAAATCTTAAGGTCCTAGGTCATGTCCAAGCCACCAAAGCCGGCTAAAAAGTGAATAATCGACAACTAAAACTTCAATTGTACTACTTCTTACTTTCTATTACTTCAACTTAGAAGCTTCTTCTGTGTTCTCCTATGGTGCTTTTAGTGTCTCCACAGACCGCAGCACGTGACATAGCTTTGCAGAAGATAAATGTAACAGTCTCAGAGAGAAAAGCGGCCAATGTGACGATCTGGCTTTAAGTCGATTCGATAACAAATGACGAAAACGGACGGATTTCTCAGGTTTTTACTACATATGAACACTTTTCACATTCTCCCGTGCAACGCGGCTGCTAGACCTCCTTTCATGCAAAATCTTAAGGTCCTAGGTCATGTCCAAGCCACCAAAGCCGGCTAAAAAGTGAATAATCGACAACTAAAACTTTAATTGTACTACTTCTTACTGGCTATCACATCAACATAGAAGCTTCTTCTGTGTTCTACTATGGTGCTCTTAGTGTTTCCGCATACCGCAGCACGCGACATAGCTTTGCAGACGATAATTGTAACCGTTTCAGAGAGAAGAGGGGCCAATGTGACGATCTGGCTTTAAGTCGATTCGATAACAAATGACGAAAACGGACGGATTTCTCAGGTTTTTACTACATATGAACACTTTTCACATTCTCCCGTGCAACGCGGCTGCTAGTCCTCCTTTCATGCAAAATCTTAAGGTCCTAGGTCATGTCCAAGCCACCAAAGCCGGCTAAAAAGTGAATAATCGACAACTAAATTTGAATTGAAATACTTCTTACTGGCTATTACTTCAACTTAGAAGCTTCTTCTGTGTTCTACTATGGTGCTTTTAGGGTTTCCGCATACTGCAGCACGCGACATAGCTTTGCAGACGATAAATGTAACCGTTTCAGAGAGAAGAGGGGCCAATGTGACGATCTGGCTTTAAGTCGATTCGATAACAAATGACGAAAACGGACGGATCTCTCAGGCTTTTACTACATATGAACACTTTTCACATTCTCCCGTGCAACGCGGCTGCTAGTCCTCCTTTCATGCAAAATCTTATGGTCCTAGGTCATGTCCAAGCCACCAAAGCCGGCTAAAAAGTGAATAATCGACAACTAAAACTTGAATTGTACTACTTCTTACTGGCTATTACTTCAACTTAGAAGCTTCTTCTGTGTTCTCCTATGGTGCTTTTAGTGTCTCCGCAGACCGCAGCACGCGACACCCCTTTGCAGACGATAAATGTAACAGTCTCAGAGAGAAAAGCAGCCAATGTGACTATGTGGCTTTAATTCGATTCGATAACAAATGACGAAAACGGACGCATTTTTCAGGTTTTTACTACATATGACCACTTTTCACATTCTCCCGTGCAACGCGGCTGTTAGTTCTCCTTTCATGCAAAATCTTATGGTCCTAGGTCATGTCCAAGCCACCAAAGCCGGCTAAAAAGTGAATAATCGACAACTAAAACTTCAATTGTACTACTTCTTTCTCGCTATTGCTCAACTTAGAAGCTTCTTCAGTGTTCTACTATGGTGCTTTTAGTGTCTCCGCATGCCGCAGCACGCGACATAGCTTTGCAGACGATAAATGTAACCGTCTCAGAGAGAAAAGCGGCCAATGTGACGATCTGGCTTTAAGACGATTCGATAACAAATGACGAAAACGGACGGATTTCTCAGGTTTTTACTACATATGAACACTTTTCACACTCTCCCGTGCAACGCGGCTGTAAGTCCTCCATTCATAAAAAATCTTATTATCCTAGGTCATGTCCAAGCCACCAAAGCCGGCTAAAAAGTGAATAATCGACAACTAAAACTTCAATTGTACTACTTCTTTCTGGCTATTGCTTCAACTTAGAAGCTTCTTCAGTGTTCTACTATGGTGCTTTTAGTGTCTCCGCATACCGCAGCACGCGACATAGCTTTGCAGACGATAAATGTAACCGTCTCAGAGAGAAAAGCGGCCAATGTGACGATCTGGCTTTAAGACGATTCGATAACAAATGACGAAAACGGACGGATTTCTCAGGTTTTTACTACATATGAACACTTTTCACATTCTCCCGTGCAACGCGGCTGTTAGTCCTCCTTTCATGCAAAATCTTATTATCCTAGGTCATGTCCAAGCCACCAAAGCCGGCTAAAAAGTGAATAATCGACAACTAAAACTTCAATTGTACTACTTCTTACTGGCTATTGCTTCAACTTAGAAGCTTCTTCAGTGTTCTACTATGGTGCTTTTAGTGTCTCCGCATACCACAGCAGGCGACATAGATTTGCAGACGATAAATGTAACCGTCTCAGAGAGAAAAGCAGCCAATGTGATGATCTGGCTTTAAGACGATTTGATAACAAATGACGAAAACGATGGATTTCTCAGGTTTTTACTACATATGAACACTTTTCACATTCTCCGGTGCAACGTGGCTGCTAGTCTTCATTTCATGCAAAATTTTATGGTTCCACCTCATGTCCAAGCCACCAAAGCCGGCTAAAATGTGAATAATCGACAACTAAAACTTCAATTGCACTACTTCTTACTGGCTATTACTTCAACATAGAAGCTTCTTCAGTGTTCTACTATGGTGCTTTTAGTGTTTCCGCATACTGCAGCACGCGACATAGCTTTGCAGACGATAAATGTAACCGTTTCAGAGAGTAGAGCGGCCAATGTGACTATGTGGCTTTAAGTCGATTCGATAACAAATGACGAAAACGGACGGATTTCTCAGGTTTTTACTACATATGAACACTTTTCACATTCTCCCGTGCAACGCGTCTGCTAGTCCTCCTTTCATGCAAAATCTTATGGTCCTAGGTCATATCCAAGCCACCAAAGCCGGCTAAAAAGTGAATAATCGACAACTAAAACTTGAATTGTACTACTTCTTACTGGCTATTACTTCAACTTTGAAGTTTCTTCTGTGTTCTACTATGGTGCTTTTAGTGTCTCCGCATACCGCAGCACGCTACATAGCTTTGCAGACGATAAATGTAACCGTTTCAGAGAGAAGAGCGGCCAATGTGACGATCTGGCTTTAAGTCGATTCGATAACAAATGACGAAAACGGACGGATTTCTCAGGTTTTTACTACATATGAACACTTTTCACATTCTCCCGTGCAACGCGGCTGCTAGTCCTCCTTTCAGGCAAAATGTTAAGGTCCTAGGTCATGTCCAAGCCACCAAAGCCGGCTAAAATGTGAATAATCGACAACTAAAACTTGAATTGTATTTCTTCTTACTGGCTATTACTTCAACTTAAAAGCTTCTTCTGTGTTCTACTATGGTGTTTTTAGTGTCTCCGCATACCGCAGCACGCGACATAGCGTTGCAGACGATAAATGTAACCGTCTCAGAGAGAAAAGCGGCCAATGTGACGATCTGCCTTTAAGTCGATTCGATAACAAATGACGAAAACGGACGGATATATCAGATTTTTACCACATATGAACACTTTTCACATTCTCCCGTGCAACGCGGCTGCCAGTCCTCTTTTCATGTAAAATCTTATGGTCCCAGGTCATGTCCAAGCCACCAAAGCCGGCTAAAAAGTGAATAATCGACAACTAAAACTTCAATTTTACTACTTCTTACTGGCTATTACTTCAACTTAGAAGCTTCTTCTGTGTTCTACTATGGTGCTTTTAGTGTTTCCGCATACCGCAGCACGCGACATAGCTTTGCAGACGATAATTGTAACCGTTTTAGAGAGAAGAGGGGCCAATGTGACGATCTGGCTTTAAGTCGATTCGATAACAAATGACGAAAACGGACGGATTTCTCAGGTTTTTACTACATATGAACACTTTTCACATTCTCCCGTGCAACGCGGCTGCTAGTCCTCCTTTCATGCAAAATCTTAAGGTCCTAGGTCATGTCCAAGCCACCAAAGCCGGCTAAAAAGTGAATAATCGACAACTAAATTTGAATTGAAATACTTCTTACTGGCTATTACTTCAACTTAGAAGCTTCTTCTGTGTTCTACTATGGTGCTCTTAGGGTTTCCGCATACTGCAGCACGCGACATAGCTTTGCAGACGATAAATGTAACCGTTTCAGAGAGAAGAGGGGCCAATGTGACGATCTGGCTTTAAGTCGATTCGATAACAAATGACGAAAACGGACGGATTTCTCAGGCTTTTACTACATATGAACACTTTTCACATTCTCCCGTGCAACGCGGCTGCTAGTCCTCCTTTCATGCAAAATCTTATGGTCCTAGGTCATGTCCAAGCCACCAAAGCCGGCTAAAAAGTGAATAATCGACAACTAAAACTTGAATTGTACTATTTCTTACTGGCTATTACTTCAACTTAGAGGCTTCTTCTGTGTTCTACTATGGTGCTTTTAGTGTCTCCGCATACCGCAGCACGCGACATAGCTTTGCAGACGATAAATGTAACCGTCTCAGAGAGAAAAGCGGCCAATGTGACGAACTGGCTTTAAGTCGATTCGATAACAAATGACGAAAACGGACGGATTTCTCAGGTTTTTACTACATATGAACTCTTTTCACTTTCTCCCATGCAACGCGGCAACTAGTCCTCCTTTCATGCAAAATCGTATGGTCCTATGTCATGTCCAAGCCACCAAAGCCGGCTAAAATGTGAATAATCGACAACTAAAACTTAAATTGTACTACCTCTTACTGGCTATTACTTCAACTTAGAAGCTTCTTCTGTGTTCTCCTATGGTGCTTTTAGTGTCTCCGCAGACCGCAGCACGCGACACAGCTTTGCAGACGATAAATGTAACAGTCTCAGAGAGAAAAGCGGCCAATGTGACTATGTGGCTTTAATTCGATTCGATAACAAATGACGAAAACGGACGCATTTTTCAGGTTTTTACTACATATGACCACTTTTCACATTCTCCCGTGCAACGTGGCTGCTAGTCTTCCTTTCATGCAAAATCTTATGGTTCCACCTCATATCCAAGCCACCAAAGCCGGCTAAAAAGTGAATAATCGACAACTAAAACTTCAATTGTACTACTTCTTACTGGCTATTTCTTCAACATAGAAGCTTCTTCTGTGTTCTACTATGGTGCTTTTAGTGTTACCGCATATCGCAGCACGCGACATAGCTTTGCAGACGATAAATATAACCGTCTCAGAGAGAACAGCGGCCAATGTGACGATCTGGCTTTAAGTCGATTCGATAACAAATGACGAAAACGGACACATTTCTCAGGTTTTTACTACATATGAACACTTTTCACATTCTCCCATGCAACGCGGCTGCTAGTCCTCCTTTCATGCAAAATCGTAAGGTCCTAGGTCATGTCCAAGTCACCAGAGACGGCTAAAATGTAAAAAATCGCCAACTAAAACTTGAATTGTATTACTTCTTACTAACTATTACTTCAACTTAGAAGCTTCTTCTGTGTTGTACTATGGTGCTTTTAGTGTCTCCGCTTACAGCAGCACGCGACATAGCTTTGCAGACGATAAATGTAACCGTTTCAGAGAGAAGAGCGGCCAATGTGACGATCTGGCTTCAAGTCGATTTGATAACAAATGACGAAAACGGACGGATTTCGCAGGTTTTTACTACATATGAACACTTTTCACATTCTCCCGTGCAACGCGGCTGCTAGTCCTCCTTTCATGCAAAATCTTAAGGTCCTAGGTCATGTAAAAGCCACCAAAGCCGGCTAAAAAGTGAATAATCGATAACTAAAACTTGAATTGTACTACTTCTTACTGGCTATTACTCCAACTTGGAAGCTTCTTCTGTGTTCTACTATGGTGCTTTTAGTGTCTCCGCACACCGCAGCACGCGACATAGCTTTGCAGACGATAAATGTAACCGTTTCAGAGAGAAGAGCGGCCACTGTGACGATCTGGCTTTAAATCGATTCGATAACAAATGACGAAAACGGATGGATTTCGCAAGTTTTTACTACATATGAACACTTTTCACATTCTCCCGTGCAACGCGGCTGCTAGTCCTCTTTCATGCAAAATCTTAACGTCCTAGGTCATGTCCAAGCCACCAAAGCCGGCTAAAATGTGAATAATCGACTACTAAAACTTGAATCGTACTACTTCTTACTGGCTATTACTTCAACTTAGAAGCTTCTTCTGTGTTCTACTATGGTGCTTTTAGTGTTTCAACATACCGCAGCACGCGACATAGCTTTGCAGACGATAAATGTAACCGTTTCAGAGAGAAGAGCGGCCAATGTGACGATCTGGCTTTAAGTCGATTCGATAACAAATGACGAAAACGGACGGATTTCTCAGGTTTTTACTACATATGAACACTTTTCACATTCTCCCGTCCAACGCGGCTGCTAGTCCTCCTTTCATGCAAAATCTTAAGGTCCTAGGTCATGTCCAAGCCACCAAAGCCGGCTAAAATGTGAATAATCGACAACTAAAACTTAAATTGTACTACTTCTTACTGGCTATTACTTCAACTTAGAAGCTTCTTCTGTGTTCTACTATGGTGCTTTTAGTGTTTCGGCATACCGCAGCACGCGACATAGCTTTGCAGACGATAAGTGTAAGCGTTTCAGAGAGTAGAGCGGCCAATGTGACCAACTGGCTTTAAGGCGATTCGATCACAGATGACGAAAACGGACGGATTTCTCAGGTTTTTACTACATATGAACACTTTTCACATTCTCCCGTGCAACGCGGCTGCCAGTCCTCCTTTCATGCAAAATCTTAACGTCCTAGATCATGTCCAAGCCACCAAAGCCGGCTAAAAAGTGAATAATCGACAACTAAAACTTGAATTGTACTACCTCTTACTGGCTATTACTTCAACTTAGAAGCTTCTTCTGTGTTCTACTATGGTGCTTTTAGCGTTTCCGCATACTGCAGCGCGCGACATAGCTTTGCAGACGATAAATGAACCGTTGCAGAGAGTGGAGCGGCCAATGTGACGATCTGGCTTTAAGTCGATTCGATAACAAATGACGAAAACGGACGGATTTCTCAGGTTTTTACTACATATGAACACATTTCACATTCTCCCGTGCAACGCGGCTGAAACTACTCCTTTCATGCAAAATCTTAAGGTCCTAGGTCATGTCCAAGCCACCAAAGCCGGCTAAAAAGTGAATAATCGACAACTAAAACTTGAATTGTAGTACTTCTTACTGGCTATTACTTCAACTTAGAAGCTTCTTCTGTGTTCTACTATGGTGCTTTTAGTGTTTCAACATACCGCAGCACGCGACATAGCTTTGCAGACGATAAATGTAACCGTTTCAGAGAGAAGAGCGGCCAATGTGACGATCTGGCTTTAAGTCGATTCGATAACAAATGACGAAAACGGACGGATTTCTCAGGTTTTTACTACATATGAACACTTTTCACATTCTCCCGTCCAACGCGGCTGCTAGTCCTCCTTTCATGCAAAATCTTAAGGTCCTAGGTCATGTCCAAGCCACCAAAGCGGGCTAAAATGAGAATAATCGACAACTAAAACTTAAATTGTACTATTTCTTACTGGCTATTACTTCAACTTAGAAGCTTCTTCTGTGTTCTACTATGGTGCTTCTAGTGTTTCGGCATACCGCAGCACGCGACATAGCTTTGCAGACGATAAGTGTAACCGTTTCAGAGAGTAGAGCGGCCAATGTGACGATCTGGCTTTAAGGCGATTCGATAACAAATGACGAAAACGGACGGATTTCTCAGGTTTTTACTACATATGAACACTTTTCACATTCTCCCGTGCAACGTGGCTGCTAGTCCACCTTTCATGCAAAATCTTAAGGTCCTAGGTCATGTCCAAGCCACCAAAGCCTGCTGTTGTTGTTGTTGTTGTTGTTGTCTTCAGTCCTGAGACTGGTTTGATGCAGCTCTCCATGCTACTCTATCCTGTGCAAGCTGCTTCATCTCCCAGTACCTACTGCAACCTACATCCTTCTGAATCTGCTTAGTGTACTGATCTCTCGGTCTCCCTCTACGATTTTTACCCTCCACACTGCCCTCCAATGCTAAATTTGTGATCCCTTGATGCCTCAAAACATGTCCTACCAACCGATCCCTTCTTCCAGTCAAGTTGTGCCACAAACTTCTCTTCTCCCCAATCCTATTCAATACCTCCTCATTAGTTACGTGATCTATCCACCTTATCTTCAGTATTCTTCTGTAGCACCACATTTCGAAAGCTTCTATTCTCTTCTTGTCCAAACTAGTTATCGTCCATGTTTCACTTCCATACATGGCTACAATCCAAACAAATACTTTCAGAAACGACTTCCTGATACATAAATCTATACTCGATGTTAACAAATTTCTCTTCTTCAGAAACGCTTTCCTTGCCATTGCCAGTCTACATTTTATATCCTCTCTACTTCGACCATCATCAGTTATTTTACTTCCTAAATAGCAAAACTCCTTTACTACTTTAAGTGTCTCATTTCCTAATCTAATTCCCTCAGCATCACCCGATTTAATTTGACTACATTCCATTATCCTCGTTTTGCTTTTGTTAATGTTCATCTTATATCCTCCTTTCAAGACACTGTCCATTCCGTTCAACTGCTCTTCCAAGTCCTTTGCCGTCTCTGACAGAATTACAATGTCATCGGCGAACCTCAAAGTTTTTACTTCGTCTCCATGAATTTTAATACCTACTCCAAATTTTTCTTTTGTTTCCTTTACTGCTTGCTCAATATACAGATTGAATAACATCGGGGAGAGGCTACAACCCTGTCTCACTCCTTTCCCAACCACTGCTTCCCTTTCATGCCCCTCGACTCTTATTACTGCCATCTGGTTTCTGTACAAACTATAAATAGCCTTTCGCTCCCTGTATTTTACCCCTGCCACCTTTAGAATTTGAAAAAGAGTACTCCAGTCAACATTGTCAAAAGCTTTCTCTAAGTCTACAAATGCTAGAAACGTAGGTTTGCCTTTTCTTAATCTTTCTTCTAAGATAAGTCGTAAGGTCAGTATTGCCTCATGTGTTCCAACATTTCGACGGAATCCAAACTGATCCTCCCCGAGGTCTGCATCTACCAGTTTTTCCATTCGTCTGTAAAGAATTCGCGTTAGTATTTTGCAGCCGTGGCTTATTAAACTGATAGTTCGGTAATTTTCACATCTGTCAGCACCTGCTTTCTTTGGGATTGGAATTATTATATTCTTCTTGAAGTCTGAGGGTATTTCGCCTGTCTCATACATCTTGCTCACCAGCTGGTAGAGTTTTGTCATGACTGGCTCTCCCAAGGCCGTCAGTAGTTCTAATGGAATGTTGTCTACTCCGGGGGCCTTCGACAACTAAAACTTGAATTGTATTACTTCTTACTGGCTATTACTTCAACTTAGAAGCTTCTTCTGTGTTCTACTATGGTGCTTTTAGTGTCTCCGCATACCGCAGCACGCGACATAGCGTTGCAGACGATAAATGTAACCGTCTCAGAGAGAAAAGGAGCCAGTGTGACGATCTGCCTTTAAGTCGATTCGATAACAAATGACGAAAACGGACGGATTTCTCAGGTTTTTACTACATATGAACACTTTTCACATTCTCCCGTGCAACGCGGCTGTTAGTCCTCCTTTCATGCAAAATCTTATGGTCCTAGGTCATGTCCAAGCCACCAAAGCCGGCTAAAAAGTGAATAATCGACAACTAAAACTTCAATTGTACTACTTCTTTCTGGCTATTATTCAACTTAGAAGCTTCTTCAGTGTTCTACTATGGTGCGTTTAGTGTCTCCGCATACCGCAGCACGCGACATAGCTTTGCAGACGATAAATGTAACCGTCTCAGAGAGAAAAGCGGCCAATTTGACGATCTGGCTTTAAGTCGATTCGATAACAAATGACGAAAACGGACGGGTTTCTCAGGTTTTTACTACATATGAACACTTTTCACATTCTCCCGTGCAACGCGGCTGCCAGTCCTCCTTTCATGCAAAATCTTAAGGTCCTAGGTCATGTCCAAGCCACCAAAGTCATCTAAAAAGTGAATAATCGACAACTAAAAGTTGAATTGTACTACTTCTTACTGGCTATTACTTCAACTTAGAAGCTTCTTCTGTGTTCTACTATGGTGCTTTTAGTGTTTCTGCAGACCGCAGCACGCGACATAGCTTTGCAGACGATAAATGTAACAGTCTCAGAGAGAAGAGCAGCCAATGTGACGATCTGGCTTTAAGTCGATTCGATACCAAATGACGAAAACTGACGGAATTCTCAGGTTTTTGCTACATATGAACACTTTTCACATTCTCCCGTGCAACGCGGCTGCTAGTCCTCCTTTCATGCAAAATCTTAAGGTCCTAGGTCATGTCCAATCCACCAAAGCCGGCTAAAAAGTTAATAATCGACAACTAAAACTTCAATTGTACTACTCCTTACTGGCTATTACTTCAACTTAGAAGCTTCTTCTGTGTTCTACTATGGTGCTTTTAGTGTCTCCGCATACCGCAGCACACGACATAGCTTTGCAGACGATAAATGTAACCGTCTCAGAGAGAAAAGCGGAAAATGTGACGATCTGGCTTTAAGTCGATTCGATAACAAATGACGAAAACGCAAGCATTTCTCAGGTTTTTACCACATATGAACACTTTTCACATTCTCCCGTGCAACGCGGCTGCAAGTCCTCCTTTCATGCATAATCTTAACGTCCTAGGTGATGTCCAAGCCACCAAAGCCGGCTAAAAAGTGAATAATCGACAACTAAAACTTTAATTGTAAGACTTCTTACTGGCTATTACTTCAACTTAGAAGCATCATCTGTGTTCTTCTATGGTGCTTTTAGTGTCTCCGCATATTGCAGCACGCGACATAGCTTTGCAGACAATAAATGTAACCTTCTCAGAGAGAAAGGCGGCCAATGTGACGATCTGGCTTTAAGTCGATTCGATAACAAATGACGAAAACGGACGGATTTCCTAGGTTTTTACTACATATGAACACTTTTCACATTCTGCCATGCAACTCGGCTGCTAGTCCTCCTTTCATGCAAAATCTTAAGGTCCTAGGTCATGTCCAGGCCACCAAAGCCGGCTAAAAAGTGAATAAACGACAACTAAAACTTCAATTGTGCTACTTCTTACTTTCTTTTACTTCAACTTAAAAGCTTCTTCTGTGTTCTACTATGGTGCTTTTAGTGTCTCCGCAGACCGCAGCACGCGACATAGCTTTGCAGACGATAAATGTAACCGTCTCAGAGAGAAAAGCGGCCAAAGTGACGATCTGGCTTTAAGTCGATTCGATAAAAAATGACGAAAACGGACGGATTTCTCAGGTTTTTACTACATATGAACACTTTTCACTTTCTCCCATACAACGCGGCTGCTAGACCTCCTTTCATGCAAAATCTTAAGGTCCTAGGTCATGTAAAAGCCGCCAAAGCCGGCTAAAAAGTGAATAATCGATAACTAAAACTTGAATTGCACTACTTCTTACTGGCTATTACTTCAACTTAGAAGCTTCTTCTGTATTCTACTATGGTGCTTTTAGTGTCTCCGCATACCGCAGCATGCGACATAGCTTTGCAGACGATAAATGTAACCGTCTCAGAGAGAAAAGCGGCCAAATTGACGATCTGGCTTTAAGTCGATTCGATAACAAATGACGAAAACGGACGGATTTCTCAGGTTTTTACTACATATGAACAGTTTTCACATTCTCCCGAGCAACGCGGCTGCTAGTCCTCCTTTCATGCAAAATCTTAAGGTGCTAGGTCATGTCCAAGCCAACAAAGCCGGCTAAAATGTGAATAATCGACAACTTAATCTTGAATTGTATTACTTCTTACTGGCTATTACTTCAACTTAGAAGCTTCTTCTGCGTTGTACTATGGTGCTTTTAGTGTCTCCGCATACCGCAGCACGCGACATAGTTTTGCAGATGATAAATGTAACCTTCTCAGTGAGAAAGGCGGCCAATGTGACGATCTGGCTTTAAGTCGATTCGATAACAAATGACGAAAACGGACGGATTTCCTAGGTTTTTACTACATATGAACACTTTTCACATTCTGCCATGCAACTCGGCTGCTAGTCCTCCTTTCATGCAAAATCGTAACGTCCTAGGTCATGTCCAGGCCACCAAAGCCGGCTCTAAAGTGAATAAACGACAACTAAAACTTCAATTGTGCTACTTCTTACTTTCTTTTACTTCAACTTAAAAGCTTCTTCTGTGTTCTCCTATGGTGCTTTTAGTGTCTCCGCAGACCGCAGCACGCGACATAGCTTTGCAGACGATAAATGTAACCGTCTCAGAGCGAAAAGCGGCCAATGTGACGATCTGGCTTTAAGTCGATTCGATAACAAATGACGAAAACGGACGGATTTCTCAGGTTTTTACTACATATGAACACTTTTCACATTCTCCCATAGAACGCGGCTGCTAGACCTCCTTTCATGCAAAATCTTAAGGTCCTAGGTCATGTAAAAGCCGCCAAAGCCGGCTAAAAAGTGAATAATCGATAACTAAAACTTGAATTGTATTACTTCTTACTGGCTATTACTTCAACTTAGAAGCTTCTTCTGTATTCTACTATGGTGCTTTTAGTGTCTCCGCATACCGCAGCATGCGACATAGCTTTGCAGACGACAAATGTAACCCTCTCAGAGAGAAAAGCGGCCAAATTGACGATCTGGCTTTAAGTCGATTCGATAACAAATGACGAAAACGGACGGATTTCTCAGGTTTTTACTACATATGAACACATTTCACATTCTCCCGTGCAACGCGGCTGAAACTACTCCTTTCATGCAAAATCTTAAGGTCCTAGGTCATGTCCAAGCCACCAAAGCCGGCTAAAAAGTGAATAATCGACAACTAAAACTTGAATTGTAGTACTTCTTACTGGCTATTACTTCAACTTAGAAGCTTCTTCTGTGTTCTACTATGGTGCTTTTAGTGTTTCAACATACCGCAGCACGCGACATAGCTTTGCAGACGATAAATGTAACCGTTTCAGAGAGAAGAGCGGCCAATGTGACGATCTGGCTTTAAGTCGATTCGATAACAAATGACGAAAACGGACGGATTTCTCAGGTTTTTACTACATATGAACACTTTTCACATTCTCCCGTCCAACGCGGCTGCTAGTCCTCCTTTCATGCAAAATCTTAAGGTCCTAGGTCATGTCCAAGCCACCAAAGCGGGCTAAAATGAGAATAATCGACAACTAAAACTTAAATTGTACTATTTCTTACTGGCTATTACTTCAACTTAGAAGCTTCTTCTGTGTTCTACTATGGTGCTTCTAGTGTTTCGGCATACCGCAGCACGCGACATAGCTTTGCAGACGATAAGTGTAACCGTTTCAGAGAGTAGAGCGGCCAATGTGACGATCTGGCTTTAAGGCGATTCGATAACAAATGACGAAAACGGACGGATTTCTCAGGTTTTTACTACATATGAACACTTTTCACATTCTCCCGTGCAACGTGGCTGCTAGTCCACCTTTCATGCAAAATCTTAAGGTCCTAGGTCATGTCCAAGCCACCAAAGCCGGCTAAAAAGTGAATAATCGACAACTAAAACTTCAATTGTACTACTTCTTTCTGGCTATTATTCAACTTAGAAGCTTCTTCAGTGTTCTACTATGGTGCGTTTAGTTTCTCCGCATACCGCAGCACGCGACATAGCTTTGCAGACGATAAATGTAACCGTCTCAGAGAGAAAAGCGGCCAATGTGACGATCTGGCTTTAAGTCGATTCGATAACAAATGACGGAAACGGACGGATTTCTCAGGTTTTTACTACATATGAACACTTTTCACATTCTCCCATGCAACGCGGATGCTAGTCCTCCTTTCATGCAAAATCTTAACGTCCTAGGTCATGTCCAAGCCACCAAAGCCGGCTAAAAAGTGAATAATCACCAACTAAAACTTGAATTCTACTACTTCTTACTGGCTATTACTTCAACTTAGAAGCATCTTCTGTGTTCTTCTATGGTGCTTTTAGTGTCTCCGCATACCGCAGCATGCGACATAGCTTTGCAGACAATAAATGAAACCTTCTCAGAGAGAAAGGCGGCCAATGTGACGATCTGGCTTTAAGTCGATTCGATAACAAATGACGAAAACGGACGGATTTCTCAGGTTTTTACTACATATGAACACTTTCTATATTCCCCCGTGCAACGCGGCTGCCAGTCCTCCTTTCATGCAAAATCTTAACGTCCTAGGTGATGTCCGAGCTACCAATGCCGGCTAAAAAGTGAATAATCGACAACTAAAACTTGAATTGTACTACTTATTACTGGCTATTACTTCAACTTAGAAGCTTCTTCTGTGTTCTACTATGGTGCGTTTAGTGTCTCCGCATACCGCAGCACGCGACATAGCTTTGCAGACGATAAATGTAACCGTCTCAGAGAGAAAAGCGGCCAATTTGACGATCTGGCTTTAAGTCGATTCGATAACAAATGACGAAAACGGACGGATTTCTCAGGTTTTTACTACATATGAACACATTTCACATTCTCCCGTGCAACGCGGCTGCAAGTACTCCTTTCATGCAAATTCTTAAGGTCCTTGGTCATGTCCAAGCCACCAAAGCCGGCTAAAAAGTGAATAATCGACAACTAAAAGTTGAATTGTACTACTTCTTACTGGGTATTACTTCAACTTAGAAGCTTCTTCTGTGTTCTACTATGGTGCTTTTAGTGTCTCCGCATACCGCAGCATGCGACATAGCTATGCAGACAATAAATGTAACCTTCTCAGAGAGAAAGGCGGCCAATGTGACGATCTGGCTTTAAGTCGATTCGATAACAAATGACGAAAACGGACGGGTTTCTCAGGTTTTTACTACATATGAACACTTTTCACATTCTCCCGTGCAACGCGGCTGCCAGTCCTCCTTTCATGCAAAATCTTAAGGTCCTAGGTCATGTCCAAGCCACCAAAGTCATCTAAAAAGTGAATAATCGACAACTAAAAGTTGAATTGTACTACTTCTTACTGGCTATTACTTCAACTTAGAAGCTTCTTCTGTGTTCTACTATGGTGCTTTTAGTGTTTCTGCAGACCGCAGCACGCGACATAGCTTTGCAGACGATAAATGTAACAGTCTCAGAGAGAAAAGCAGCCAATGTGACGATCTGGCTTTAAGTCGATTCGATAAAAAATGACGAAAACGGAACGGATTTCTCAGGTTTTTACTACATATGAACACTTTTCACTTTCTCCCGTGCAACGTGGCTGCTAGTCTTCCTTTCATGCAAAATCTTATGGTTCCACCTCATGTATACGCCACCAAAGCCGGCTAAAAAGTGAATAATCGACATCTAAAACTTCAATTGTACTACTTCTTACTGGCTATTACTTCAACTTAGAAGCTTCTTCTGTGTTCTACTATGGTGCGTTTAGTGTCTCCGCATACCGCAGCACGCGACATAGCTTTCCAGACGATAAATGTAACCGTCTCAGAGAGAAAAGCGGCCAATTTGACGATCTGGCTTTAAGTCGATTCGATAACAAATGACGAAAACGGACGGATTTCTCAGGTTTTTACTACATATGAACACTTTTCACATTCTCCCATGCAACGCGGATGCTAGTCCTCCTTTCATGCAAAATCTTAACGTCCTAGGTCATGTCCGAGCCACCAAAGCCGGCTAAAAAGTGAATCATCACCAACTAAAACTTGAATTGTACTACTTCTTACTGGCTATTACTTCAACTTAGAAGCATTTTCTGTGTTCTTCTATGGTGCTTTTAGTGTCTCCGCATACCGCAGCACGCGACATAGCTTTGCAGACAATAAATGTAACCTTCTCAGAGAGAAAAGCGGCCAATGTGACGATCTGGCTTTAAGTCGATTCGATAACAAATGACGAAAACGGACGGGTTTCTCAGGTTTTTACTACATATGAACACTTTTCACATTCTCCCGTGCAACGCGGCTGCCAGTCCTCCTTTCATGCAAAATCTTAAGGTCCTAGGTCATGTCCAAGCCACCAAAGTCATCTAAAAAGTGAATAATCGACAACTAAAAGTTGAATTGTACTACTTCTTACTGGCTATTACTTCAACTTAGAAGCTTCTTCTGTGTTCTACTATGGTGCTTTTAGTGTTTCTGCAGACCGCAGCACGCGACATAGCTTTGCAGACGATAAATGTAACAGTCTCAGAGAGAAGAGCAGCCAATGTGACGATCTGGCTTTAAGTCGATTCGATACCAAATGACGAAAACTGACGGAATTCTCAGGTTTTTACTACATATGAACACTTTTCACATTCTCCCGTGCAACGCGGCTGCTAGTCCTCCTTTCATGCAAAATCTTAAGGTCATAGGTCATGTCCAATCCACCAAAGCCGGCTAAAAAGTTAATAATCGACAACTAAAACTTCAATTGTACTACTCCTTACTGGCTATTACTTCAACTTAGAAGCTTCTTCTGTGTTCTACTATGGTGCTTTTAGTGTCTCCGCATACCGCAGCACACGACATAGCTTTGCAGACGATAAATGTAACCGTCTCAGAGAGAAAAGCGGCCAATGTGACGATCTGGCTTTAAGTCGATTCGATAACAAATGACGAAAACGGACGGATTTCTCAGGTTTTTACTACATATGAACACTTTCTATATTCCCCCGTGCAACGCGGCTGCCAGTCCTCCTTTCATGCAAAATCTTAACGTCCTAGGTGATGTCCGAGCTACCAATGCCGGCTAAAAAGTGAATAATCGACAACTAAAACTTGAATTGTACTACTTATTACTGGCTATTACTTCAACTTAGAAGCTTCTTCTGTGTTCTACTATGGTGCGTTTAGTGTCTCCGCATACCGCAGCACGCGACATAGCTTTGCAGACGATAAATGTAACCGTCTCAGAGAGAAAAGCGGCCAATTTGACGATCTTGCTTTAAGTCGATTCGATAACAAATGACGAAAACGGACGGATTTCTCAGGTTTTTACTACATATGAACACATTTCACATTCTCCCGTGCAACGCGGCTGCAAGTACTCCTTTCATGCAAATTCTTAAGGTCCTAGGTCATGTCCAGGCCACCAAAGCCGGCTAAAAAGTGAATAAACGACAACTAAAACTTCAATTGTGCTACTTCTTACTTTCTTTTACTTCAACTTAAAAGCTTCTTCTGTGTTCTCCTATGGTGCTTTTAGTGTCTCCGCAGACCGCAGCACGCGACATAGCTTTGCAGACGATAAATGTAACCGTCTCAGAGAGAAAGCGGCCAAAGTGACGATCTGGCTTTAAGTCGATTCGATAAAAAATGACGAAAACGGACGGATTTCTCAGGTTTTTACTACATATGAACACTTTTCACTTTCTCCCATACAACGCGGCTGCTAGACCTCCTTTCATGCAAAATCTTAAGGTCCTAGGTCATGTAAAAGCCGCCAAAGCCGGCTAAAAAGTGAATAATCGATAACTAAAACTTGAATTGCACTACTTCTTACTGGCTATTACTTCAACTTAGAAGCTTCTTCTGCATTCTACTATGGTGCTTTTAGTGTCTCCGCATACCGCAGCATGCGACATAGCTTTGCAGACGATAAATGTAACCGTCTCAGAGAGAAAAGCGGCCAAATTGACGATCTGGCTTTAAGTCGATTCGATAACAAATGACGAAAACGGACGGATTTCTCAGGTTTTTACTACATATGAACAGTTTTCACATTCTCCCGAGCAACGCGGCTGCTAGTCCTCCTTTCATGCAAAATCTTAAGGTGCTAGGTCATGTCCAAGCCACCAAAGCCGGCTAAAATGTGAATAATCGACAACTTAATCTTGAATTGTATTACTTCTTACTGGCTATTACTTCAACTTAGAAGCTTCTTCTGCGTTGTACTATGGTGCTTTTAGTGTCTCCGCATACCGCAGCACGCGACATAGTTTTGCAGATGATAAATGTAACCTTCTCAGTGAGAAAGGCGCCAATGTGACGATCTGGCTTTAAGTCGATTCGATAACAAATGACGAAAACGGACGGATTTCCTAGGTTTTTACTACATATGAACACTTTTCACATTCTGCCATGCAACTCGGCTGCTAGTCCTCCTTTCATGCAAAATCGTAACGTCCTAGGTCATGTCCAGGCCACCAAAGCCGGCTCTAAAGTGAATAAACGACAACTAAAACTTCAATTGTGCTACTTCTTACTTTCTTTTACTTCAACTTAAAAGCTTCTTCTGTGTTCTCCTATGGTGCTTTTAGTGTCTCCGCAGACCGCAGCACGCGACATAGCTTTGCAGACGATAAATGTAACCGTCTCAGAGCGAAAAGCGGCCAATGTGACGATCTGGCTTTAAGTCGATTCGATAACAAATGACGAAAACGGACGGATTTCTCAGGTTTTTACTACATATGAACACTTTTCACATTCTCCCATAGAACGCGGCTGCTAGACCTCCTTTCATGCAAAATCTTAAGGTCCTAGGTCATGTAAAAGCCGCCAAAGCCGGCTAAAAAGTGAATAATCGATAACTAAAACTTGAATTGTATTACTTCTTACTGGCTATTACTTCAACTTAGAAGCTTCTTCTGTATTCTACTATGGTGCTTTTAGTGTCTCCGCATACCGCAGCATGCGACATAGCTTTGCAGACGACAAATGTAACCCTCTCAGAGAGAAAAGCGGCCAAATTGACGATCTGGCTTTAAGTCGATTCGATAACAAATGACGAAAACTGACGGATTTCTCAGGTTTTTACTACATATGAACAGTTTTCACATTCTCCCGAGCAACGCGGCTGCTAGTCCTCCTTTCATGCAAAATCTTAAGGTGCTAGATCACGTCCAAGACACCAAAGCCGGCTAAAATGTGAATAATCGACAACTAAAACTTGAATTGTATTACTTCTTACTGGCTATTACTTCAACTTAGAAGCTTCTTCTGCGTTCTACTATGGTGCTTTTAGTGTCTCCGCATACCGCAGCACGCGACATAGTTTTGCAGATGATAAATGTAACCTTCTCAGAGAGAAAGGCGGCCAATGTGACGATCTGGCTTTAAGTCGATTCGATAACAAATGACGAAAACGGACGGATTTCTCAGGTTTTTACTACATATGAACACATTTCACATTCTCCCGTGCAACGCGGCTGCAAGTACTCCTTTCATGCAAATTCTTAAGGTCCTAGGTCATCTCCAAGCCACCAAAGCCGGCTAAAAAGTGAATAATCGACAACTAAAACTTGAATTGTACTACTTCTTACTGGCTATTACTTCAACTTAGAAGCTTCTTCTGTGTTCTACTATGGTGCTTTTAGTGTCTCCGCATACCGCAGCACGCGACATAGCTATGCAGACAATAAATGTAACCTTCTCAGAGAGAAAAGCGGCCAATGTGACGATCTGGCTTTAAGTCGTTTCGATAACAAATGACGAAAACGGACGGGTTTCTCAGGTTTTTACTACATATGAACACTTTTCACATTCTCCTGTGCAACGCGGCTGCCAGTCCTCCTTTCATGCAAAATCTTAAGGTCCTAGGTCATGTCCAAGCCACCAAAGTCATCTAAAAAGTGAATAATCGACAACTAAAAGTTGAATTGTACTACTTCTTACTGGCTATTTCTTCAACATAGAAGCTTCTTCTGTGTTCTACTATGGTGCTTTTAGTGTTACCGCATATCGCAGCACGCGACATAGCTTTGCAGACGATAAATATAACGGTCTCAGAGAGAACAGCGGCCAATGTGACGATCTGGCTTTAAGTCGATTCGATAACAAATGACGAAAACGGACACATTTCTCAGGTTTTTACTACATATGAACGCTTTTCACATTCTCCCATGCAACGCGGCTGCTAGTCCTCCTTTCATGCAAAATCTTAAGGTCCTAGGTCATGTCCAAGTCACCAGAGACGTCTAAAATGTAAAAAATCGACAACTAAAACTTGAATTGTATTACTTCTTACTAACTATTACTTCAACTTAGAAGCTTCTTCTGTGTTGTACTATGGTGCTTTTAGTGTCTCCGCTTACAGCAGCACGCGACATAGCTTTGCAGACGATAAATGTAACCGTTTCAGAGAGAAGAGCGGCCAATGTGACGATCTGGCTTCAAGTCGATTTGATAACAAATGACGAAAACGGACGGATTTCGCAGGTTTTTACTACATATGAACACTTTTCACATTCTCCCGTGCAACGCGGCTGCTAGTCCTCCTTTCATGCAAAATCTTAAGGTCCTAGGTCATGTAAAAGCCACCAAAGCCGGCTAAAAAGTGAATAATCGATAACTAAAACTTGAATTGTACAACTTCTTACTGGCTATTACTCCAACTTGGAAGCTTCTTCTGTGTTCTACTATGGTGCTTTTAGAGTCTCCGCACACCGCAGCATGCGACGTAGCTTTGCAGACGATAAGTGTAACCGTCTCAGAGAGAAAAGCGGCCAATGTGACGATCTGGCTTTAAGTCGATTCGATAACAAATGACGAAAACGGACGGGTTTCTCAGGTTTTTACTACATATGAACACTTTTCACATTCTCCCATGCAACGCGGCTGCTAGACCTCCTTTCATGCAAAATCTTAAGGTCCTAGGTCAAGTCCAAGCCACCAAAGCCGGCTGAAAAGTGAATAATCGATAACTAAAACTTGAATTGTACTACTTCTTACTAACTATTACTTCAACTTAGAAGCTTCTTCTGTGTTCTACTATGGTGCTTTTAGTGTCTCCGCACACCGCAGCACGCGACATAGCTTTGCAGACGATAAATGTAACCGTTTCAGAGAGAAGAGCGGCCACTGTGACGATCTGGCTTTAAATCGATTCGATAACAAATGACGAAAACGGATGGATTTCGCAAGTTTTTACTACATATGAACACTTTTCACATTCTCCCGTGCAACGCGGCTGCTAGTCCTCCTTTCATGCAAAATCTTAACGTCCTAGGTCATGTCCAAGCCACCAAAGCCGGCTAAAATGTGAATAATCGACTACTAAAACTTGAATCGTATAACTTCTTACTGGCTATTACTTCAACTTAGAAGCTTCTTCTGTGTTCTGCTATGGTACTTTCAGTGTCTCAGCATACCGCAGCACGCGACATAGCTTTGCAGACGATAAATGTAACCGTCTCAGAGAGAAAAGCGGCCAAGGTGACGATCTGGCTTTAAGTCGATTCGATAACAAATGACGAAAACGGACGGATATCTCAGGTTTTTACTACATATGAACACATTTCACATTCTCCCGTGCAACGCGGCTGCAAGTACTCCTTTCATGCAAATACGTAAGGTCCCAGGTCATGTCCAAGCCACCAAAGCCGGCTAAAAAGTGAATAATCGACAACTAAAACTTGAATTGTACTACTTTTTACTGGCTATTACTTCAACTTAGAAACTTCTTCTTTGTTCTACTATGGCGCTTTTAGTGTCTCCGCATACCGCAGCACGCGACATAGCTTTGCAGACGATAAATGTAACCGTCTCAGAGAGAAAAGCGGCCAATGTGACGATCTGGCTTTAAGTCGATTCGATAACAAATGACGAAAACGGACGGATTTCTCAGGTTTTTACTACATATGAACACATTTCACATTCTCCCGTGCAACGCGGCTGCAAGTACTCCTTTCATGCAAAATCTTAAGGTCCTAGGTCATGTCCAAGCCACCAAAGCCGGCTAAAAAGTGAATAATCGACAACTAAAACTTGAATTGTAGTACTTCTTACTGGCTATTACTTCAACTTAGAAGCTTCTTCTGTGTTCTACTATGGTGCTTTTAGTGTTTCAACATACCGCAGCACGCGACATAGCTTTGCAGACGATAAATGTAACCGTTTCAGAGAGAAGAGCGGCCAATGTGACGAACTGGCTTTAAGGCGATTCGATAACAAATGACGAAAACGGACGGATTTCTCAGGTTTTTACTACATATGAACACTTTTCACATTCTTCCATGCAACGCGGCTGCTAGACCTCCTTTCATGCAAAATCTTAAGGTCCTAGGTCATGTAAAAGCCACCAAAGCCGGCTAAAAAGTGAATAATCGACAACTAAAAGTTGAATTGTACTACTTCTTACTGGCTATTACTTCAACTTAGAAGCTTCTTCTGTGTTCTACTATGGTGCTTTTAGTGTCTCCGCACACCGCAGCACGCGACATAGCTTTGCAGACGATAAATGTAACCGTCTCAGAGAGAAAAGCGGCCAATGTGACGATCTGGCTTTAAGTCGATTCGATAACAAATGACGAAAACGGACGGATTTCTCAGGTTTTTACTACATATGAACACTTTTCACATTCTCCCATGCAACACGGCTGCTAGACCCCCTTTCATGCAAAATCTTAAGGTCCTAGGTCATGTCCAAACTACCAAAGCCGGCTGAAAAGTCAATAATCGATAACTAAAACTTGAATTTTAATACTTCTTACTGGCTATTACTTCAACTTAGAAGCTTCTTCTGTGTTCTACTAAGGTGCTTTTAGTGTCTCCGCATACCGCAGCACGCCACAAAGCTTTGCAGACGATAAATGTAACCGTCTCAGAGAGAAAAGCGGCCAATGTGACGATCAGGCTATAAGTCGATTCGATAACAAATGAAGAAAACAGACGGATTTCTCAGGTTTTTACTACATATGAACACTTTTCACATTCTCCCATGCAACGCGGCTGCTAGTCCTCCTTTCATGCAAAATCTTAAGGTCATCGGTCATGTCCAAGCCACCAAAGCCGGCTACAAAGTGAATAATCGACAACTAAAACTTCAATTGTACTACTTCTTACTGGCTATTACTTCAACATAGAAGCTTCTTCTGTGTTCTACTATGGTGCTTTTAGTGTTTCCGCATACCGCAGCACGTGACATAGCTTTGCAGACGATAAATGTAACCGTCTCAGAGCGAAAAGCGACCAATGTGACGATCAGGCTATAAGTCGATTCGATAACAAATGAAGAAAACAGACGGATTTCTCAGGTTTTTACTACATATGAACACTTTTCACATTCTCCCATGCAACGCGGCTGCTAGTCCTCCTTTCATGCAAAATCTTAAGGTCATCGGTCATGTCCAAGCCACCAAAGCCAGCTAAAAAGTGAATGATCGACAACTAAAACTTCAATTGTACTACTTCTTACTGGCTATTACTTCAACTTAGAAGCTTCTTCTGTGCTCTACTATGGTGCTTTTAGTGTTTCCGCATACCGCAGCACGCGACACAGCTCTGTAGACGATAAATGTAACCGTTTCAGAGAGAAGAGCGGCCAATGTGACGATCTGGCTTTAAGTCGAATCGATAACAAATGACCAAAACGGACGGATTTCTCAGGATTTTACCACATATGAACACTTTTTACATTCTCCAGTGCAACGCGGCTGCTAGTCCTCCTTTCATGCAAAATCTTAATGTCCTAGGTCATGTCCGAGCCACCATAGCCGGCTAAAAAGTGAATAATCGACAATTAAAACTTCAATTGTACTACTTCTTACTGGCTATTACTTCAACTTAGAAGCTTCTTCTGTGTTCTCCTATGGTGCTTTTAGGGTCTCCGCAGACGGCAGCACGCTAGATAGCTTTGCAGACGATAAATGTAACAGTCTCATAGAGAAAAGCGGCCAATGTGACGATCTGGCTTTAAGTCGATTCGATAACAAATGACGAAAACGGACGGATTTCTGTGGTTTTTACTACATATGAACACTTTTCACATTCTCCCATGCAACGCGGCTGCTAGTCCTCCTTTCATGCAAAATCTTAAGGTCCTAGGTCATGTCGAAGCCACCAAAGCCAGCTAAAAAGTGAATGATCGACTACTAAAACTTGAATTGTACTACGTGTTACTGGTTATTACTTCAACTTAGAAGCTTCTTCTGTGTTCTACTATGGTGCTTTTAGTGTCTCCGCATACCGCAGCACGCGACATACTTTGGCAGACGATAAATGTAACCGTCTCAGAGAGAAAAGCGGCCAATGTGACGATCTGGCTTCAAGTCGATTCGATAACAAATGACGAAAAAGGACAGATTTCTCAGGTTTTTACTACATATGAACATATTTCACATTCTTCCGTGCAACGCGGCTGCAAGTACTCCTTTCATGCAAAATCTTAAGGTCCTAGTTCATGTCCAAGCCACGAAAGTCGGCTAAAAAGTGAATAATCGACAACTAAAACTTGAATGGTTCTACTTCTTACTGGCTATTACTTCAACTTAGAAGCTTCTTCTGTGTTCTACTATGGTGCTTGTAGTGTCTCCGCACACCGCAGCACGCGACATAGCTTTGCAAACGATAAATGTAACCGTCTCAGAGAGAAAAGCTGCCAATGTGACGATCTTGCTTTAAGTCGATTCGATAACAAATGACGAAAACGGACGGATTTCTAAGGTTTTTACTACATATGAACACTTTTCACAGTATCCCATGGAACGCGGCTGCTAGTCCTCCTTTCATGCAAAATCTTAAGGTCCTTGGTCATGTCCAAGACACCAAAGCCGGCTAAAGAGTGAATAATCGACAACTAAAACTTCAATTGTACAGCGTCTTACTGGCTATTACTTCAACATAGAAGCTTCTTCTGTGTTCTACTATGGTGCTTTTAGTGTTTCCGCATACCGCAGCACGCGACATAGCTTTGTAGACGATAAATGTAACCGTTTCAGAGAGAAGGGCGGCCAATGTGACGATCTAGCTTTAAGTCGATTCGATAACAAATGACGAAAACGGACGGATTTGTCAGGTTTTTACTACATATGAACACATTTCACATTCTCCCGTGCAACGCGGCTGCAAGTACTCCTTTCATGCAAAATCTTAAGGTCCTAGGTCATGTCCAAGCCACCATAGCCGGCTAAAAAGTGAATAATCGACAGCTAAAACTTGAATTGTACTACTTCTTACTGGCTATTACTTCAACTTAGAAGCTTCTTCTGTGTTCTTCTATGGTGCTTTAAGTGTCTCCGCATACCGCAGCACGCGACATAGCTTTGCAGACGATAAATGTGACTGTCTCAGAGAGAAATTCGGCCAATGTGACGATCTGGCCTTAAGTCGATTCGATAACAAATGACGAAAACGGACTGATTTCTCAGGTTTTTACTACTTATGAACACTTTTCACATTCTCCCATACAACGCGGCTGCTAGTCCTCCTTTCATGCAAAATCTTAAGGTCCTAGGTCATATCCAAGCCACCAAAGCCGGCTAAAAAGTGAATAATCGATAGTTAAAACTTGAATTGTACTACATCTTACTGGCTGTCTCTTCAACTTAGAAGCTTCTTCTGTGTTCTACTATGGTGCTTTTAGTGTCTCCGCATACCGCAGCACGCGACATACCTTGGCAGACGATAAATGTAACCGTTTCAGAGAGAAGGGCGGCCAATGTGACGATCTAGCTTTAAGTCGATTCGATAACAAATGACGAAAACGGACGGATTTATCAGGTTTTTACTACATATGAACACATTTCACATTCTCCCGTGCAACGCGGCTGCAAGTACTCCTTTCATGCAAAATCTTAAGGTCCTAGGTCATATCCAAGCCACCAAAGCCGGCTAAAAAGTGAATAATCGATAGTTAAAACTTGAATTGTACTACATCTTACTGGCTGTCTCTTCAACTTAGAAGCTTCTTCTGTGTTCTACTGTGGTGCTTTTAGTGTTTCCGCATAGCGCAGCACGCGACATAGCTTTGCAGACGATAAATGAAACCGTCTCAGAGAGAAAGGCTGCCAATGTGACGATCTGGCTTTAAGTCGATTCGATAACAAATGACGAAAACGGACGGATTTCTCAGGTTTTTACTACATATGAACACTTTTCACATTCTCCCATACAACGCGGCTGCTAGTCCTCCTTTCATGCAAAATCTTATGGTCCTAGGTCATGTCATAGCCACAAAAGCCGGCAAAAAATTGAATAATCGACATCCAAAACTTGAATTGTACTACCTCTTACTGGCTATTACTTTAACTTAGAAGCTTCTTCTGTGTTCTACTATGGTGCTTTTAGTGTTTCCGCATACTGCAGCACGCGTCATAGCTTTGCAGACGATAAATGTAACCGTTTCAGAGAGAAGAGCGGCCAACGTGACGATCTGGCTTTAAGTCGATTCGATAACAAATGACGAAAACGGACGGATTTCTCAGGTTTTTACTTCATATGAACACTTTACACATTCTCCCATGCAACGTGGCTGCTAGACCTCCTTTCATGCAAAATCGTAAGGTCCTAGGTCATGTAAAAGCCACCAAAGCCGGCTAAAAAGTGAATAATCGATAACTAAAACTTGAATTAAACTACGTCTTACTGGCTATTACTTCAACTTAGAAGCTTCTTCTGTGTTCTACTATGGTGCTTTTAGTGTCTCCGCATACCGCAGCACGCGACATACCTTGGCAGACGATAAATGTAACCGTCTCAGAGAGAAAAGCGGCCAATGTGACGATCTGGCTTCAAGTCGATTCGATAACAAATGACGAAAAAGGACGGATTTCTCAGGTTTTTACTACATATGAACATATTTCACATTCTCCCGTGCAACGCGGCTGCAAGTACTCCTTTCATGCAAAATCTTAAGGTCCTAGTTCATGTCCAAGCCACCAAAGCCGGCTAAAGAGTGAATAATCGACAACTAAAACTTCAATTGTACAGCGTCTTACTGGCTATTACTTCAACATAGAAGCTTCTTCTGTGTTCTACTATGGTGCTTTTAGTGTTTCCGCATACCGCAGCACGCGACATAGCTTTGTAGACGATAAATGTAACCGTTTCAGAGAGAAGGGCGGCCAATGTGACGATCCAGCTTTAAGTCGATTCGATAACAAATGACGAAAACGGACGGATTTATCAGGTTTTTACTACATATGAACACATTTCACATTCTCCCGTGCAACGCGGCTGCAAGTACTCCTTTCATGCAAAATCTTAAGGTCCTAGGTCATGTCCAAGCCACCATAGCCGGCTAAAAAGTGAATAAACGACAGCTAAAACTTGAATTGTACTACTTCTTACTGGCTATTACTTCAACTTAGAAGCTTCTTCTGTGTTCTTCTATGGTGCTTTAAGTGTCTCCGCATACCGCAGCACGCGACATAGCTTTGCAGACGATAAATGTAACTGTCTCAGGGAGAAATTCGGCCAATGTGACGATCTGGCTTTAAGTCGATTCGATAACAAATGACGAAAACGGACTGATTTCTCAGGTTTTTACCACATATGAACACTTTTCACATTCTCCCATACAACGCGGCTGCTAGTCCTCCTTTCATGCAAAATCTTAAGGTCCTAGGTCATATCCAAGCCACCAAAGCCGGCTAAAAAGTGAATAATCGATAGTTAAAACTTGAATTGTACTACATCTTACTGGCTGTCTCTTCAACTTAGAAGCTTCTTCTGTGTTCTACTATGGTGCTTTTAGTGTTTCCGCATACCGCAGCACGCGGCATAGCTTTGCAGACGATAAATGTAACCGTTTCAGAGAGAAAAGCGGCCAATGTGACGATCTGGCTTTAAGTCGATTCGATAACAAATGACGAAAACGGACGGATTTCTCAGGTTTTTATTACATATGAACACATTTCACATTCTCCCGTGCAACGCGGCTGCTAGTCCTCCTTACATGCAAAATCGTATGGTCCTAGGTCATGTCCAAGCCACCAAAGCCGGCTAAAAAGTGAATAATCGACAACAAAAACTTGAGTTGTACTACTTCTTACTGGCTATTACTTCAACTTAGAAGCTTCTTCTGTGTTCTACTATGGTGCTTTTTGTGTTTCCGCATACAGCAGCACGCGACATAGCTTTGCAGACGATAAATGTAACCGTTTCAGAGAGTAGAGCGGCCAATGTGACGATCTGGCTTTAAGTCGATTCGATAACAAATTACGAAAACGGACGGATTTCTCAGGTTTTTACTACATATGAACACTTTTCACATTCTCCCGTGCAACGCGGCTGCAAGTACTCCTTGCATGCAAAATCTTAAGGTCCTAGGTCATGTACAAGCCACCAAAGCCGGCTAAAATGTGAATAATCGACAGCTAAAACTTGAATTGTACTACTTCTTACTGGCTATTACTTCAACATAGAAGCTTCTTCTGTGTTCTACTATGGTGCTTTTAGTGTCTCCGCACACCGCAGCACGCGACATAGCGTTGCAGACGATAAATGTAACCGTCTCAGAGAGAAAAGCGGCCAATGTGACGATCTGGCTTTAAGTCGATTCGATAACAAATGACGAAAACGGACGGATTTCTCAGGTTTTTACTACATATGAACACTTTTCACATTCTCCCGTGGAACGCGGCTGCTAGTCCTCCTTTCATGCAAAATCTTAAGGTACTAGGTCATGTCCAAGCCACCAAAGCCGGCTAAAATGTGAATAATCGACAACTAAAACTTGAATTGTACTACTTCTTACTGGCTATTACTTCAACTTAGAAGCTTCTTCTGTGTTCTACTATGGTGCTTTTAGTGTCTCCGCGTACCGCAGCTCGCGACATAGCTTTGAAGACAACAAATGTAACCGTCTCAGAGAGTAAAGCGGAAAATGTGACGATCTGGCTTTAAGTCGATTCGATAACAAATGACGAAAACGGACGGATTTCTCAGGGTTTTACTACATATGAACACTTTTAACATTCTCCCATACAACGCGGCTGCTAGTCCTCCTTTCATGCAAAATCTTAAGGACCTAGGTCATGTCCAAGCCACCAAAGCCGGCTAAAAAGTGAATAATCGACAACTAAAACTTGTATTGTACTACTTCTTACTGGCTATTGCTTCAATTTAGAAGCTTCTTCTGTGTTCTACTATGGTGCTTTTAGAGTCTCCGCATACCGCAGCACGCGAATAAGCTTTGCAGACGATAAGTGTAACCGTCTCAGAGAGAAAAGCGGCCTATGTGACGATCTGGCTTTAAGTCGATTCGATAACAAATGACGGAAACGGAAGGATTTCTCAGGTTTTTACTACATATGAACACTTTTCACATTCTCCCGTGCAACGCGGCTGCTAGTCCTCCTTTCATGCAAAATCTTAAGGTCCTAGGTCATATCCAAGCCACCAAAGCCGGCTAAAAAGTGAATAATCGATAATTAAAACTTGAATTGTACTACATCTTACTGGCTGTTTCTTCAACTTAGAAGCCTCTTCTGTGTTCTACTATGGTGCTTTTAGTGTTTCCGAATACCGCAGCACGCGACATAGCTTTGCAGACGATAAATGTAACCGTTTCAGAGAGAAGAACGGCCAATGTGACGATCTGGCTTTAAGTCGATTCGATAACAAATGCCGAAAACGGACGGATTTCTCAGGTTTTTACTACATATGAACACTTTTCACATTCTCCCGTGCAACGCGGCTGCAAGTCCTCCTTCCATGGAAAATCTTAAGGTCCTAGGTCATGTCCAAGCCACCAAAGCCGGCTATAAAGTGAATAATCGACTACTTGAATTGTACTACTTCTTACTGGCTGTTTCTTCAACTTAGAAGCTTCTTCTGTGTTCTACTATGGTGCTTTTAGTGTTTCCGCATACCGCAGCACTCGACATAGCTTTGCAGACGATAAATGTAACCGTCTCAGAGAGAAAGGCGGCCAATGTGACGATCTGGCTTTAAGCCGATTCGATAACAAATGACGAAAACGGACTGATTTCTCAGGTTTTTACTACATATGAACACTTTTCACATTCTCCCATGCAACGCGGCTGCTAGTCATCCTTTCATGCAAAATCTTAAGGTTCCACCACATGTCCAAGCCTCCAAAGCCGGCTAAAAAGTGAATAGTCGACAACTAAAACTTGAATTGTACTACTTCTTACTGGCTATTACTTCAACATAGAAGCTTCTTCTGTGTTCTACTATGGTGCTTTTAGTGTCTCCGCACACCGCAGCACGCGACATAGCGTTGCAGACGATAAATGTAACCGTCTCAGAGAATAAAGCGGCAAATGTGACGATCTGGCTTTAAGTCGATTCGATAACAAATGACGAAAACGGACGGATTTCTCAGGTTTTTACTACATATGAACACTTTTCACATTCTCCCGTGCAACGCGGCTGCAAGTACTCCTTGCATGCAAAATCTTAAGGTCCTAGGCCATGTCCAAGCCACCAAAGCCGGCTAAAAAGTGAATATTCGACAACTAAAACTTGAATAGTACTACTTCTTACTGGCTATTACTTCAACTTAGAAGCTTCTTCTGTGTTCTACTACGGTGCTTTTAGTGTCTCCGCATACCGCAGCTCGCGACATAGCTTTGAAGACAACAAATGTAACCGTCTCAGAGAGTAAAGCGGAAAATGTGACGATCTGGCTTTAAGTCGATTCGATAACAAATGACAAAAACGGACGGATTTCTCAGGGTTTTACTACATATGAACACTTTTCACATTCTCCTTTCATGCAAAATCTTAAGGTCCTAGGTCATGTCCAAGCCACCAAGGCGGCTAAAAAGTGAATAATCGACAACTAAAACTTGAATTGTACTACTTCTTACTGGCTATTACTTCAACTTAGAAGCTCCTTCTGTGTTCTACTATGGTGCTTTTAGTGTTTCGGCATATCGCAGCACGCGACATAGCTTTGCAGACGCTAAATTTAACCGTTTGAGAGAGAAGAATGGAAAAGGTGACGATCTGGCTTGAAGTCAATTCGATAACAAATGACGAAAATGGACGGATTTCTCAGGATTTTACTACTTATGAACACTTTTCACATTCTCGTGTGCAACGCGGCTGCTAGTCCTCCTTTCATGCAAATTCTTAAGGTCCTAGGTCATGTCCAAGCCACCAAAGCCGGCAAAAAAGTGAATAATCGACAATTAAAACTTCAATTGTACTACTTCTTACTGACTATTACTTGAACATAGAAGCTTCTTCTGTGTTCTGCTATGGTGCTTTTAGTGTTTCCGCATACCGCAGCACGCGACATAGCTTTGTAGACGATAAATGTAACCGTTTCAGAGAGAAGAGCGGCCAATGCGACGATCTGGCTTTAAGGCGATTCGATAACAAATGGCGAAAACGGACGGATTTCTTAGGTTTTTACTACATATGAACACCTTTCACATTCTCCCCTGCAATGCGGCTGCTAGTCCTCCTTTCATGGAAAATCTTAAGGTACTAGGTCATGTCCAAGCCACCAAAGCTGGCTAAAAAGTGAATAATCGACAACTAAAACTTGAATTGTACTACTTCTTACTGGCTATTACTTCAACTTAGAAGCTTCTTCTCTGTTCTACTATGGAGCTTTTAGTGTCTCCGCATACCGCAGCACGCGACATAACTATCCAGACGATAAGTGTAACCGTTTCAGAGAGAAAAGAGACCAATGTGACGATCTGGCTTTAAGTCGATTCGATAACAAATGACGAAAACGGACGGATTTCTCATGTTTTTACTACATATGAACACTTTTCACATTCTCCCGTGCAACGCGGCTGCTAGTCCTCCTTTCATGCAAAATCTTATGGTCCTAGGTCATGTCATAGCCACCAAAGTCGGCTTAAAAGTGAATAATCGACAGCTAAAACTTGAATTGTACTACTCCTTACTGGCTATTACTTCTACTTAGAAGCTTCTTCTCGGTTCTACTATGGTGCTTTTAGTGTTTTGGCATACCGTAGCACGCGACATAGCTTTGCAGACTATAAATGTAACCGTTTGAGAGAGAAGAATGGCCAATATGACGATCTGGCTTTAAGTCGATTCGATAACAAATGAAGAAAACGGACGGATTTCTCAGGTTTTTACTGCATATGAACACTTTTCACATTCTACCGTCCAACGCGGCTGCTAGTCCTCCTTTAATGCAAAATCCTAAGGTCCTAGGTCATGTCCAAGCCACCAAAGCCGGCTAAAAAGTGAATAATCGACAACTAAAACTTGAATTGTTCTACTTCTTACTGGCTATTACTTCAACTTAGAGGCTTCTTCTGTGTTGTACCATGGTGCTTTTAGTGTTTCCGCATATCGCAGCACGCGACATAGCTTTGCATACGATAAGTGTAACCGTTTCAGAGAGAAGAGCGGCCAATGTGACGATCTGGCTTTAAGTCGATTCGATAACAAATGACGAAAACGGACTGATTTCTCAGGTTTTTACTACATATGAGCACTTTTCACATTCTCCCGTGCAACGCGGCTGCTAGTCGTCCTTTCATGCACAATCTTAAGGTTCAACCTCATGTCCAAGCCACCAAAGCCAGCTAAAAAGTGAATAATCGACAACTAAAACTTGAATTGTACTACTTCTTACTGGCTATTACTTCAACTTAGAAGCTTCTTCTGTGTTTTACTATGGTGCTTTTAGTGTTTCGGCATACCGCAGCACGCGACATAGCGTTGCAGACGATAAATGTAACCGTTTCAGAGAGAAGAGCGGCCAATGTGACGATCTGGCATTAAGACGATTCGATAACAAATGGCGAAAACGGACGGTTTTCTCAGGTTTTTAATACATATGAACACTTTTCACATTCTCCCGTGCAACGCGGCTGCTAGTCTTCCTTTCATGCAAAATCTTAAGGTCCTAGGTCATGTCCAAGCGCCCAAAGCCGGCAAAAATGTGAATAATCGACAACTGAAACTTGAATTGTATTACTTCTTACTGGCTATTACTTCAACTTAGAAGCTTCTTCTGTGTTCTACTATGGTGCTTTTAGTGTCTCCGCATACCGCAGCACGCGACATAGCTTTGCAGACGATAAATGTAATCGTCTCAGAGAGAAAAGCGGCCGATGTGACGATCTGGCTTTAAGTCGATTCGATAACAAATGACGAAAACGGACGGATATCTCAGGTTTTTACTACATATGAACACTTTTCACATTCTCCCGTGCAACGCGGCTGCTAGTCCTCCTTTCATGCAAAATCTTATGGTCCTAGGTCATGTCATAGCCACCAAAGTCGGCTAAAAAGTGAATAATCGACAACTAAAACTTGAATTGTACTACTCCTTACTGGCTATTACTTCAACTTAGAAGCTTCTTCTGGTTTCTACTATGGTGCTTTTAGTGTTTTGGCATACCGTAGCACGCGACACAGCTTTGCAGACGATAAATGTAACCGTCTCAGAGAGAAACGCGGCCAATGTGACGATCTGGCTTGAAGTCGATTCGATAACAAATGACGAAAAGGGACGGATTTCTCAGGTTTTTCCAACATATGTACACTTTTCACATTCTCCCGTGCAACGCGGCTGCTAGTCCTCCTTTCATGCAAAATCTTAAGGTCCTAGGTCATGTCCAAGCCACCAAAGCCGGCTAAAAAGTGAATAATCGACAACTAAAACTTGAATTGTACTACATCTTACTGGCTATTACTTCAACTTAGAAGCTTCTTCTGTGTTCTACTATGGTGCTTTTAGTGTCTCCGCATACCGCAGCACGCGACATAGCTTTGCAGACGATAAATTTAACCGTCTCAGAGAGAAAAGGGGCCAATGAGACGATCTGGTTTTAAGTCGATTCCATAACAAATGACGAAAACGGACGGATTTCTCAGGTTTTTACTAATATGAACACTTTTCACATTCTCCCGTGCTACGCGGCTGCTAGTCTTCCTTTCATGCAAAATCTTAAGGTTCCACCGCATGTCCAAGCCACCAAAGCCGGCTAAAAAGTGAATAATCGACAACTAAAACTTGAATTGTACTACTTCTTACTGGCTATTACTTCAACTTAGAAGCTCCTTCTGTGTTCTACTATGGTGCTTTTAGTGTTTCGGCATATCGCAGCACGCGACATAGCTTTGCAGACGATAAATGTAACCGTTTGGGAGAGAAGAATGGAAAATGTGACGATCTGGCTTGAAGTCAATTCGATAACAAATGACGAAAATGGACGGATTTCTCAGGATTTTACTACTTATGAACACTTTTCACATTCTCCCGTGCAACGCGGCTGCTAGTCCTCCTTTCATGCAAAATCTTAAGGTCCTAGGTCATGTCCAAGCTACCAAAGCCGGCAAAAAAGTGAATAATCGACAATTAAAACTTCAATTGTACTACATCTTACTGGCTATTACTTCAACATAGAAGCTTCTTCTGTGTTCTACTATGGTGCTTTTAGTGTTTCCGCATACCGCAGCACGCGACATAGCTTTGTAGACGATAAATGTAACTGTTTCAGAGAGAAGAGCGGCCAATGTGACGATCTGGCTTTAAGGCGATTCGAGAACAAATGGCGAAAACGGACGGATTTCTTAGGTTTTTACTACATATGAACACCTTTCACATTCTCCCGTGCAACGCGGCTGCTAGTCCTCCTTTCAAGGAAAATCTTAAGGTCCTAGGTCATGTCCAAGCCACCAAAGCCGGCTAAAAAGTGAATAATCGACAACTAAAACTTGAATTGTACTACTTCTTACTGGCTATTACTTCAACTTAGAAGCTTCTTCTGTGTTCTACTATGGAGCTTTTAGTGTCTCCGCATACCGCAGCACGCGTCATAGCTTTCCAGACGATAAGTGTAACCGTTTCAGAGAGAAAAGAGACCAATGTGACGATCTGGCTTTAATACGATTCGATAACTAATGACGAAAACAGACGGATTTCTCAGGTTTTTACTACATATGAACACTTTTCACATTCTCCCGTGCAACGCGGCTGCTAGTCCTCCTTTCATGCAAAATCTTATGGTCCTAGGTCATGTCATAGCCACCAAAGTCGGCTTAAAAGTGAATAATCGACAACTAAAACTTGAATTGTACTACTCGTTACTGGCTACTACTTCAACTTAGAAGCTTCTTCTGGGTTCTACTATGGTGCTTTTAGTGTTTTGGCATACCGTAGCACGCGACATAGCTTTGCAGACGATAAATGTAACCGTTTGAGAGAGAAGAATGGCCAATATGACGTTCTGGCTTTAAGTCGATTCGATAACAAATGAAGAAAACGGACGGATTTCTCAGGTTTTTACTGCATATGAACACTTTTCACATTCTACCGTCCAACGCGGCTGCTAGTCCTCCTTTCATGCAAAATCCTAAGGTCCTAGGCCATGTCCAAGCCACCAAAGCCGGCTAAAAAGTGAATAATCGACAACTAAAACTTGAATTGTACTACTTCTTACTGGCTATTACTTCAACTTAGAGGCTTCTTCTGTGTTGTACTATGGTGCTTTTAGTGTTTCCGCATATCGCAGCACGCGACATAGCTTTGCAGACGATAAGTGTAACCGTTTCAGAGAGAAGAGCGGCCAATGTGACGATCTGGCTTTAAGTCGATTCGATAACAAATGACGAAAACGGACTGATTACTCAGGTTTTTACTACATATGAGCACTTTTCACATTCTCCCGTGCAACGCGGCTGCTAGTCGTCCTTTCATGCAAAATCTTAAGGTTCAACCTCATGTCCAAGCCACCAAAGCCGGCTAAAAAGTGAATAATCGACAACTAAAACTTGAATTGTACTACTTCTTACTGGCTATTACTTCAACTTAGAAGCTTCTTCTGTGTTCTACTATGGTACTTTTAGTGTTTTGGCATATCGCAGCACGCGACATAGCTTTGCAGACGATAAATGTAACCGTTTCAGAGAGAAGAGCGGCCAATATGACGATCTGGCATTAAGACGATTCGATAACAAATGTCGAAAACGGACGGTTTTCTCAGGTTTTTACTACATATGAACACTTTTCACATTCTCCCGTGCAACGCGGCTGCTAGTCCTCCTTTCATGCAAAATCTTAAGGTCCTAGGTCATGTCCAAGCGACCAAAGCCGGCAAAAATGTGAATAATCGACAACTAAAACTTGAATTGTATTACTTCTTACTGGCTATTACTTCAACTTAGAAGCTTCTTCTGTGTTCTACTATGGCGCTTTTAGTGTCTCCGCATACCGCAGCACGCGACATAGCTTTGCAGACGATAAATGTAACCGTCTCAGAGAGAAAAGCGGCCGATGTGACGATCTGGCTTTAAGTCGATTCGATAACAAATGACGAAAACAGACGCATTTCTCAGGTTTTTCCAACATATGAACACTTTTCACATTCTACCGTGCAACGCGGCTGCTGGTCCTCCTTTCATGCAAAATCTTAAGGTCCTAGGTCATGTCCAAGCCACCAAAGCCGGCTAAAAAGTGAATAATCGACAACTAAAACTTGAATTGTACTACTTCTTACTGGCTATTACTTCAACTTAGAATCTTCTTCTGTGTTCTACTATGGTGCTTTTAGTGTCTCCGCATACTGCAGCACGCGACATAGCTTTGCAGACGATAAATGTAACCGTCTCAGAGAGAAAAGGGGCCAATGAGACGATCTGGCTTTAAGTCGATTCGATAACAAATGACGAAAACGGACGGATTTCTCAGGTTTTTACTACATATGAACACTTTTCACATTCTCCCGTGCAACGTGGCTGCTAGTCTTCCTTTCATGCAAAATCTTAAGGTTCCACCGCATGTCCAAGCCACCAAAGCCGGCTAAAAAGAAAATAATCGACATCTAAAACTTGAATTGTACTACTTCTTACTGGCTATTACTTCAACTTAGAAGCTCCTTCTGTGTTCTACTATGGTGCTTTTAGTGTTTCGGCATATCGCAGCACGCGACATAGCTTTGCAGACGATAAATGTAACCGTTTGTGAGAGAAGGATGGCCAATGTGACGATCTGGCTTGAAGTCAATTCGATAACAAATGACGAAAACGGACGGATTTCTCAGGTTTTTACTACTTGTGAACACTTTTCACATTCTCCCATGCAACGCGGCTGCTAGTCCTCCTTTCATGGAAAATCTTAAGGTCCTAGGTCATGTCAAAGCCACCAAAGCCGGCTAAAAAGTGAATAATCGACAACTAAAACTTGAATTGTACTACTTCTTACTGGCTATTACTTCAACTTAGAAGCTTCTTCTGTGTTCTACTATGGAGCTTTTAGTGTCTCCGCATACCGCAGCACGCGACATAGGTTTGCAGACGATAAGTGTAACCGTTTCAGAGAGAAAAGAGACCAATGTGACGATCTGGCTTTAAGTCGATTCGATAACAAATGACGAAAACGGACGGATTTCTCAGTTTTTTACTACATATGAACACTTTTCACATTCTCCCGTGCAACGCGGCTGCTAGTCCTCCTTTCATGCAAAATCTTATTGTCCTAGGTCATGTCATAGCCACCAAAGCCGGCTAAAAAGTGAATAATCGACAACTAAAACTTGAATTGTACTACTTCTTACTGGCTATTACTTCAACTTAGAATCTTCGTCTGTGTTCTACTATAGTGCTTTTAGTGTCTCCGCATACCGCAGCACGTGACATAGCTTTGCAGACGATAAATGTAACCGACTCAGAGAGAAAAGGGGCCAATGAGACGATCTGGCTTTAAGTCGATTCGATAACAAATGACGAAAACGGACGGATTTCTCAGGTTTTTACTACATATGAACACTTTTCACATTCTCCCGTGCAACGCGGCTGCTAGTCTTCCTTTCATGCAAAATCTTAAGGTTCCACCGCATGTCGAAGCCACCAAAGCCGGCTAAAAAGTGAATAATCGACAACTAAAACTTGAATTGTACTACTTCTTACTGGCTATTACTTCAACATAGAAGCATCTTCTGTGTTCTACTATGGTGCTTTTAGTGTTTCCGCATACCGCAGCACGCGACATAGCTTTGCAGACGATAAATTTAACCGTTTCAGAGAGAAGAGCGGCCAATATGACGATCTGGCTTTAAGTCGATTCGATAACAAATGACGAAAACGGACGGATTTCTCAGGTTTTTACTGCATATGAACACATTTCACATTCTTTCGTGCAACGCGGCTGCTAGTCCTCCTTTCATGCAAAATCTAAAGGTTCAACCTCATGTCCAAGCCACCAAAACCGGCTAAAAGTGAATAATCGACAACTAAAACTTGAATTCTACTACTTCTTACTGGCTATTACTTCAACTTAGAAGCTTCTTCTGTGTTCTACTATGGAGCTTTTAGTGTCTCCGCATTCCGCAGCACGCGACATAGCTTTGCAGACGATAAGTGTAACCGTTTCAGAGAGAAGAGTGGCCAATGTGACGATCTGGCTTTAAGTCGATTCGATAACAAATGACGAAAACGGACTGATTTCTCAGGTTTTTACTACATATGAGCACTTTTCACATTCTCCCGTGCAACGCGGCTGCTAGTCCTCCCTTCATGCAAAATCTTATGGTCCTAGGTCATGTCATAGCCACCAAAGTCGGCTTAAAAGTGAATAATCGACAACTAAAACTTGAATTGTACTACTTCTTACTGGCTATTACTTCAACTTAGATTCTTCTTCTGTGTTGTACTATGGTGCTTTTAGTGTTTCCGCATATCGCAGCACGCGACATAGCTTTGCAGACGATAAGTGTAACCGTTTCAGAGAGAAGAGTGGCCAATGTGACGATCTGGCTTTAAGTCGATTCGATAACAAATGACGAAAACGGACTGATTTCTCAGGTTTTTACTACATATGAGCACTTTTCACATTCTCCCGTGCAACGCGGCTGCTAGTCCTCCCTTCATGCAAAATCTTATGGTCCTAGGTCATGTCATAGCCACCAAAGTCGGCTTAAAAGTGAATAATCGACAACTAAAACTTGAATTGTACTACTTCTTACTGGCTATTACTTCAACTTAGATTCTTCTTCTGTGTTGTACTATGGTGCTTTTAGTGTTTCCGCATATCGCAGCACGCGACATAGCTTTGCAGACGATAAGTGTAACCGTTTCAGAGAGAAGAGTGGCCAATGTGACGATCTGGCTTTAAGTCGATTCGATAACAAATGACGAAAACGGACTGATTTCTCAGGTTTTTACTACATATGAGCACTTTTCACATTCTCCCGTGCAACGCGGCTGCTAGTCGTCCTTTCATGCAAAATCTAAAGGTTCAACCTCATGTCCAAGCCACCAAAGCCGGCTAAAAAGTGAATAATCGACAACTAAAACTTGAATTGTACTACTTCTTACTGGCTATTACTTCAACTTAGATTCTTCTTCTGTGTTGTACTATGGTGCTTTTAGTGTTTCCGCATATCGCAGCACGCGACATAGCTTTGCAGACGATAAGTGTAACCGTTTCAGAGAGAAGAGTGGCCAATGTGACGATCTGGCTTTAAGTCGATTCGATAACAAATGACGAAAACGGACTGATTTCTCAGGTTTTTACTACATATGAGCACTTTTCACATTCTCCCGTGCAACGCGGCTGCTAGTCGTCCTTTCATGCAAAATCTAAAGGTTCAACCTCATGTCCAAGCCACCAAAGCCGGCTAAAAAGTGAATAATCGACAACTAAAACTTGAATTGTACTACTTCTTACTGGCTATTACTTCAACTTAGAAGCTTCTTCTGTGTTCTACTATGGTACTTTTAGTGTTTTGGCATACCGTAGCACGCGACATAGCTTTGCAGACGATAAATGTAACCGTCTCAGAGAGAAAAGCGGCCAATGTGACGATCTGGCTTGAAGTCGATTCGATAACAAATGACGAAAAGGGATGGATTTCTCAGGTTTTTCCAACATATGTACACTTTTCACATTCTCCCGTGCAACGCGGCTGCTAGTCCTCCCTTCATGCAAAATCTTATGGTCCTAGGTCATGTCATAGCCACCAAAGTCGGCTTAAAAGTGAATAATCGACAACTAAAACTTGAATTGTACTACTTCTTACTGGCTATTACTTCAACTTAGATTCTTCTTCTGTGTTGTACTATGGTGCTTTTAGTGTTTCCGCATATCGCAGCACGCGACATAGCTTTGCAGACGATAAGTGTAACCGTTTCAGAGAGAAGAGTGGCCAATGTGACGATCTGGCTTTAAGTCGATTCGATAACAAATGACGAAAACGGACTGATTTCTCAGGTTTTTACTACATATGAGCACTTTTCACATTCTCCCGTGCAACGCGGCTGCTAGTCGTCCTTTCATGCAAAATCTAAAGGTTCAACCTCATGTCCAAGCCACCAAAGCCGGCTAAAAAGTGAATAATCGACAACTAAAACTTGAATTGTACTACTTCTTACTGGCTATTACTTCAACTTAGAAGCTTCTTCTGTGTTCTACTATGGTACTTTTAGTGTTTTGGCATATCGCAGCACGCGACATAGCTTTGCAGACGATAAATGTAACCGTTTCAGAGAGAAGAGCGGCCAAAGTGACGATCTGGCATTAAGACGATTCGATAACAAATGGCGAAAACGGACGGTTTTCTCAGGTTTTTACTACATATGAACAATTTTCACATTCTCCCGTGCAACGCGGCTGCTAGTCCTCCTTTCATGCAAAATCTTAAGGTCCTAGGTCATGTCCAAGCGACCAAACCCGGTAAATATGTGAATAATCGACAACTAAAACTTGAATTTTACTACTTCTTACTGGCTATTACTTCAACTTAGAATCTTCTTCTGTGTTCTACTATGGTGCTTTTAGTGTCTCCGCATACCGCAGCACGCGACATAGCTTTGCAGACGATAAGTGTAACCGTTTCAGAGAGAAAAGAGACCAATGTGACGATCTGGCTTTAAGTCGATTCGATAACAAATGACGAAAACGGACGGATTTCTCAGTTTTTTACTACATATGAACACTTTTCACATTCTCCCGTGCAACGCGGCTGCTAGTCTTCCTTTCATGCAAAATCTTAAGGTTCCACCGCATGTCCAAGCCACCAAAGCCGGCTAAAAAGTGAATAATCGACAACTAAAACTTGAATTGTACTACTTCTTACTGAATATTACTTCAACATAGAAGCTTCTTCTGTGTTCTACTATGGTGCTTTTAGTGTTTCCGCATACCGCATCACGCGACATATCTTTGCAGACGATAAATGTAACCGTTTCAGAGAGAAGAGCGGCCAATATGACGATCTGGCTTTAAGTCGATTCGATAACAAATGACGAAAACGGACGGATTTCTCAGGTTTTTACTGCATATGAACACATTTCACATTCTTTCGTGCAACGCGGCTGCTAGTCCTCCTTTCATGCAAAATCTTAAGGTTCAACCTCATGTCCAAGCCACCAAAACCGGCTAAAAGTGAATAATCGACAACTAAAACTTGAATTCTACTACTTCTTACTGGCTATTACTTCAACTTAGAAGCTTCTTCTGTGTTCTACTATGGAGCTTTTAGTGTCTCCGCATTCCGCAGCACGCGACATAGCTTTGCAGACGATAAGTGTAACCGTTTCAGAGAGAAGAGCGGCCAATATGACGATCTGGCTTTAAGTCGATTAATAACAAATGACGAAAACGGACATATTTCTCAGGTTTTTACTACATATGAACACTTTTCACATTCTCCCGTGCAACGCGGCTGCTAGTCCTCCTTTCATGCAAAATCTTATGGTCCTAGGTCATGTCATAGCCACCAAAGCCGGCTAAAAAGTGAATAATCGACAACTAAAACTTGAATTGTACTACTCCTTACTGGCTATTACTTCAACTTAGAAGCTTCTTCTGGGTTCTATTATGGTGCTTTTAGTGTTTTGGCATACCGTAGCACGCGACATAGCTTTGCAGACGATAAATGTAACCGTCTCAGAGAGAAAAGGGGCCAATGTGACGATCTGGCTTGAAGTCGATTCGATAACAAATGACGAAAACGGACTGATTTCTCAGGTTTTTCCAACATATGAACACTTTTCACATTCTCCCGTGCAACGCGGCTGCTAGTCGTCCTTTCATGCAAAATCTAAAGGTTCAACCTCATGTCCAAGCCACCAAAGCCGGCTAAAAGTGAATAATCGACAACTAAAACTTGAATTGTACTACTTCTTACTGGCTATTACTTCAACTTAGAAGCTTCTTCTGTGTTCTACTATGGTACTTTTAGTGTTTTGGCATATCGCAGCACGCGACATAGCTTTGCAGACGATAAATGTAACCGTTTCAGAGAGAAGAGCAGCCAAAGTGACGATCTGGCATTAAGACGATTCGATAACAAATGGCGAAAACGGACGGTTTTCTCAGGTTTTTACTACATATGAACAATTTTCACATTCTCCCGTGCAACGCGGCTGCTAGTCCTCCTTTCATGCAAAATCTTAAGGTCCTAGGTCATGTCCAAGCGACCAAACCCGGTAAATATGTGAATAATCGACAACTAAAACTTGAATTTTACTACTTCTTACTGGCTATTACTTCAACTTAGAATCTTCTTCTGTGTTCTACTATGGTGCTTTTAGTGTCTCCGCATACCGCAGCACGCGACATAGCTTTGCAGACGATAAGTGTAACCGTTTCAGAGAGAAAGGAGACCAATGTGACGAACTGGCTTTAAGTCGATTCGATAACAAATGACGAAAACGAACGGATTTCTCAGTTTTTTACTACATATGAACACTTTTCACATTCTCCCGTGCAACGCGGCTGCTAGTCTTCCTTTCATGCAAAATCTTAAGGTTCCACCGCATGTCCAAGCCACCAAAGCCGGCTAAAAAGTGAATAATCGACAACTAAAACTTGAATTGTACTACTTCTTACTGGCTATTACTTCAACATAGAAGCTTCTTCTGTGTTCTACTATGGTGCTTTTAGTGTTTCCGCATACCGCATCACGCGACATAGCTTTGCAGACGATAAATGTAACCGTTTCAGAGAGAAGAGCGGCCAATATGACGATCTGGCTTTAAGTCGATTCGATAACAAATGACGAAAACGGACGGATTTCTCAGGTTTTTACTGCATATGAACACATTTCACATTCTTTCGTGCAACGCGGCTGCTAGTCCTCCTTTCATGCAAAATCTTAAGGTTCAACCTCATGTCCAAGCCACCAAAACCGGCTAAAAGTGAATAATCGACAACTAAAACTTGAATTCTACTACTTCTTACTGGCTATTACTTCAACTTAGAAGCTTCTTCTGTGTTCTACTATGGAGCTTTTAGTGTCTCCGCATTCCGCAGCACGCGACATAGCTTTGCAGACGATAAGTGTAACCGTTTCAGAGAGAAGAGCGGCCAATATGACGATCTGGCTTTAAGTCGATTAATAACAAATGACGAAAACGGACATATTTCTCAGGTTTTTACTACATATGAACACTTTTCACATTCTCCCGTGCAACGCGGCTGCTAGTCCTCCTTTCATGCAAGATCTTATGGTCCTAGGTCATGTCATAGCCACCAAAGCCGGCTAAAAAGTGAATAATCGACAACTAAAACTTGAATTGTACTACTCCTTACTGGCTATTACTTCAACTTAGAAGCTTCTTCTGGGTTCTATTATGGTGCTTTTAGTGTTTTGGCATACCGTAGCACGCGACATAGCTTTGCAGACGATAAATGTAACCGTTTCAGAGAGAAGAGCGGCCAATATGACGATCTGGCTTTAAGTCGATTCGATAACAAATGACGAAAACGGACGGATTTCTCAGGTTTTTACTGCATATGAACACTTTTCACATTCTCCCGTGCAACGCGGCTGCTAGTCTTCCTTTCATGCAAAATCTTAAGGTTCCACCGCTTGTCCAAGCCACCAAAGCCGACTAAAAAGTGAATAATCGACAACTAAAACTTGAATTGTACTACTTCTTACTGGCTATTACTTCAACTTAGAAGCTCCTTCTTTGTTCTACTATGGTGCTTTTAGTGTTTCGGCATATCGCAGCACGCGACATAGCTTTGCAGACGATAAATGTAACCGTTTGAGAGAGAGGAATGGAAAATGTGACGATCTGGCTTGAAGTCAATTCGATAACAAATGACGAAAATGGACGGATTTCTCAGGTTTTTACTACATATGAACACTTTTCACATTCTACCGTGCAACGCGGCTGCTAGTCCTCCTTTCATGCAAAATCTTATGGTCCTAGGTCATGTCATAGCCACCAAAGTCGGCTTAAAAGTGAATAATCGACAACTAAAACTTGAATTGTACTACTCCTTACTGGCTATTACTTCAACTTAGAAGCTTCTTCTGGGTTCTACTATCGTGCTTTTAGTGTTTTGGCATACCGTAGCACGCGACATAGCTTTTGCAGGCGATAAATGTAACCGTTTGAGAGAGAAGAATGGGCAATATGACGATCTGGCTTTAAGTCGATTCGATAACAAATGAAGAAAACGGACGGATTTCACAGGTTTTTACTGCATATGAACAGTTTTCACATTCTACCGTCCAACGCGGCTGCTAGTCCTCCTTTCATGCAAAATCCTAAGGTCCTAGGTCATGTCCAAGCCACCAAAGCCGGCTAAAAAGTGAATAATCGACAACTAAAACTTGAATTGTACTACTTCTTACTGGCTATTACTTCAACTTAGATTCTTCTTCTGTGTTGTACTATGGTGCATTTAGTGTTTCCGCATATCGCAGCACGCGACATAGCTGTGCAGACGATAAGTGTAACCGTTTCAGAGAGAAGAGCGGCCAATGTGACGATCTGGCTTTAAGTCGATTCGATAACAAATGACGAAAACGGACTGATTTCTCAGGTTTTTACTACATATGAGCACTTTTCACATTCTCCCGTGCAACGCGGCTGCTAGTCGTCCTTTCATGCAAAATCTAAAGGTTCAAACTCATGACCAAGCCACCAAAGCCGGCTAAAAAGTGAATAATCGACAACTAAAACTTGAATTGTACTACTTCTTACTGGCTATTACTTCAACTTAGAAGCTTCTTCTGTGTTCTACTATGGTACTTTTAGTGTTTTGGCATATCGCAGCACGCGACATAGCTTTGCAGACGATAAATGTAACCGTTTCAGAGAGAAGAGCGGCCAAAGTGACGATCTGGCATTAAGACGATTCGATAACAAATGGCGAAAACGGACAGTTTTCTCAGGTTTTTACTACATATGAACAATTTTCACATTCTCCCGCGTAACGCGGCTGCTAGTCATCCTTTCATGCAAAATCTTAAGGTCCTAGGTCATGTCCAAGCGACCAAACCCGGCAAAAATGTGAATAATCGACAACTAAAACTTGAATTTTACTACTTCTTACTGGCTATTACTTCAACTTAGAATCTTCTTCTGTGTTCTACTATGGTGCTTTTAGTGTCTCCATATACCGCAGCACGCGACATAGCTTTGCAGACGATAAATGTAACCGTCTCAGAGAGAAAAGGGCCAATGAGACGATCTGGCTTTAAGTCGATTCGATAACAAATGACGAAAACGGACGGATTTCTCAGGTTTTTACTACATATGAACACTTTTCACATTCTCCCGTGCAACGCGGCTGCTAGTCTTCCTTTCATGCAAAATCTTAAGGTTCCACCGCATGTCCAAGCCACCAAAGCCGGCTAAAAAGTGAATAATCGACAACTAAAACTAGAATTGTACTACTTCTTACTGGCTATTACTTCAACTTAGAAACTCCTTCTGTGTTCTACTATGGTGCTTTTAGTGTTTCGGCATATCGCAGCACGCGACATAGCTTTGCAGACGATAAATGTAACCGTTTGAGAGAGAAGAATGGCCAATGTGACGATCTGGCTTGAAGTCAATTCGATAACAAATGACGAAAATGGACGGATTTCTCAGGTTTTTACTACTTATGAACACTTTTCACATTCTACCATGCAACGCAACTGCTAGTCCTCCTTTCATGCAAAATCTTAAGGTCCTAGGTCATGTCCAAGCCACCAAAGCCGGCAAAAAAGTGAATAACCGACAACTAAAACTTCAATTGTACTACTTCTTACTGGCTATTACTTCAACATAGAAGCTTCTTCTGTGTTCTACTATGGAGCTTTTAGTGTCTCTGCATACCGCAGCACGCGACATAGCTTTGCAGACGATAAGTGTAACCGTTTTAGAGAGAAAAGAGAAAAATATGACGATCTGACTTTAAGTCGATTCGATAACAAATGACGAAAACGGACGGATTTCTCAGTTTTTTACTACATATGAACACTTTTCACATTCTCCCGTGCAACGCGGCTGCTAGTCCTCCTTTCATACAAAATCTTATTGTCCTAGGTCATGTCATAGCCAAAAAAGCCGGCTAAAAAGTGAATAATCGACAACTACAACTTGAATTGTACTACTTCTTACTGGCTATTACTTCAACTTAGAAGCTTCTTCTGTGTTATACTGTGGTGCTTTTAGTGTTTCCGCATATCGCAGCACGCGACATAGCTTTGCAGACGATAAGTGTAACCGTTTCAGAGAGAAGAGCGACCAATGTGACGATCTGGCTTTAAGTCGATTCGATAACAAATGACCAAAACGGACATATTTCTCAGGTTTTTACTACATATGAACACTTTTCACATTCTCCCGTGCAACGCGGCTGCTAGTCGTCCTTTCATGCAAAATCGTAAGGTTCAACTTCATGTCCAAGCCACCAAAGCCGGCTAAAAAGTGAATAATCGACAACTAAAGCTTGAATTGTACTACTTCTTACTGGCTATTACTTCAACTAAGAAGCTTCTTCTGTGTTCTACTATGGTGCTTTTAGTGTTTCGGCATATCGCAGCACGCGACATAGCTTTGCAGACGATAAATGTAACCGTTTCAGAGAGAAGAGCCTCCAATGTGACGATCTGGCATTAAGACGATTCGATAACAAATGGCGAAAACGGACGGTTTTCTCAGGTTTTTACTACATGTGAACACTTTTCCCATTCTCCCGTGCAACGCGTCTGCTAGTCCTCCTTTTATGCAAAATCTTAAGGTCCTAGGTAATGTCCAAGCGACCAAAGCCGGCAAAAATGTGAATAATCGACAACTAAAACTTGAATTGTATTACTTCTTACTGGCTATTACTTTAACTTAGAAGCTTCTTCTGTGTTCTACGATGGTGCATTTAGTGTCTCCGCATACCGCAGCGCGCGACATAGCTTTGCAGACGATAAATGTAACGGTCTCAGAGAGAAAAGCGGCAAATGTGACGATCTGGCTTTAAGTCGATTCGATAACAAATGACGAAAACGGACGGATTTCTCAGGTTTTTCCAACATATGAACACTTTTCACTTTCTCCCGTGCAACGCGGCTGCTAGTCCTCCTTTCATGCAAAATCTTAAGGTCCTAGGTCATGTCCAAGCCACCAAAGCCGGCTAAAAAGTGAATAATCGACAACTAAAACTTGAATTGTACTACTTCTTACTGGCTATTACTTCAACTTAGAAGCTTCTTCTGGGTTGTACTATGGTGCTTTTAGTGTTTCGGCATACCGTAGCACGCGACATAGCTTTGCAGACGATAAATGTAACCGTTTGAGAGAGATGAATGGCCAATGTGACGATCTGGCTTTAAGTCGATTCGATAACAAATGACGAAAACGGACGGATTTCTAAGGATTTTACTACTTATGAACACTTATTACATTCTACCGTGCAACGCGGCTGCTAGTCCTCCTTTCATGCAAAATCCTAAGGTCCTAGGTCATGTCCAAGCCAAAAAAGCCGGCTAAAAAGTGAATAATCGACAACTAAAACTTGAATTGTACTACTTCTTACTGGCTATTACGTCAACTTAGAAGCTTCTTCTGTGTTGTACTGTGGTGCTTTTAGTGTTTCCGCATATCGCAACACGCGACATAGCTTTGCAGACGATAAGTGTAACCGTTTCAGAGAGAAGAGCGGACAATGTGACGATCTGGCTTTAAGTCGATTCGATAACAAATGACGAAAACGGACGGATTTCTCAGGTTTTTCCAACATATGAACACTTTTCACATTCTCCCGTGCAACGCGGCTGCTAGTCCTCCTTTCATGCAAAATCTTAAGGTCCTAGGTCATGTCCAAGCCACCAAAGCCGGCTAAAAAGTGAATAATCGACAACTAAAACTTGAATTGTACTACTTCTTACTGGCTATTACTTCAACTTAGAAGCTTCTTCTGTGTTCTACTATGGAGCTTTTAGTGTCTCCGCATATCGCAGCACGCGACATAGCTTTGCAGACGATAAGTGTAACCGTTTTAGAGAGAAAAGAGAAAAATGTGACGATCTGACTTTAAGTCGATTCCATAACAAATGACGAAAACGGACGGATTTCTCAGTTTTTTACTACATATGAACACTTTTCACATTCTCCCGTGCAACGCGGCTGCTAGTCCTCCTTTTATGCAACATCTTAAGGTCCTAGGTCATGTCCATGCGACAAAAGCCGGCAAAAATGTGAATAATCGACAACTAAAACTTGAATTGTATTACTTCTTACTGGCTATTACTTCAACTTAGAAGCTTCTTCTGTGTTCTACTATGGTGCTTTTAGTGTCTCCGCATACCGCAGCACGCGACATAGCTTTGCAGACGATAGATGTAACCGTCTCAGAGAGAAAAGCGGCATATGTGGCGATCTGGCTTTAAGTCGATTCGATAACAAATGACGAAAACGGACGGATTTATCAGGTTTTTCCAACATATAAACACTTTTTACATTCTCCCGTGCAACGCGGCTGCTAGTCCTCCTTTCATGCAAAATCTTAAGGTCCTAGGTCATGTCCAAGCCACCAAAGCCGGCTAAAAAGTGAATAATCGACAACTAAAACTTGAATTGTACTACTTCTTACTGGCTATTACTTCAACTTCGAAGCTTCTTCTGTGTTCTACTATGGTGCTTTTAGTGTCTCCGCAGACCGCAGAACGCGACATAGCTTTGCAGACGATAAATGTAACCGTCTCAGAGAGAAAAGCGGCAAATGTGACGATCTGGCTTTAATTCGATTCGATAACAAATGACGAAAACGGACGGATTTCTCAAGTTTTTCCAACATATGAACACATTTCACATTCTCCCGTGCAACGCGGCTGCTAGTCCTCCTTTCATGCAAAATCTTAAGGTCCTAGGTCATGTCCAAGCCACCAAAGCCGGCTAAAAAGTGAATAATCGACAACTAAAACTTGAATTGTACTACTTCTTACTGGCTATTACTTCAACATAGAAGCTTCTTCTGTGTTGTACTATGGTGCTTTTAGTGTCTCCGCATACCGCAGCACGCGACATAGCTTTGCAGACGATAAATGTAACCGTCTCAGAGAGAAAAGCGGCCAATGAGACGATCTGGCTATAAGTCGATTCGATAACAAATAACGAAAACGGACGGATTTCTCAGGTTTTTACTACTTATGAACACTTATTACATTCTACCGTGCAACGCGGCTGCTAGTCCTCCTTTCATGAAAAATCCTAAGGTCCTAGGTCATGTCCAAGCCAAAAAAGCCGGCTAAAAAGTGAATAATCGACAACTAAAACTTGAATTGTACTACTTCTTACTGGCTATTACTTCAACTTAGAAGCTTCTTCTGTGTTGTACTGTGGTGCTTTTAGTGTTTCCGCATATCGCAGCACGCGACATAGCTTTGCAGACGATAAGTGTAACCGTTTCAGAGAGAAGAGCGGCCAATGTGACGATCTGGCTTTAAGTCGATTCGATAACAAATGACGAAAACGGACGGATTTCTCAGGTTTTTTCAACATATGAACACTTTTCACATTCTCCCGTGCAACGCGGCTGCTAGTCCTCCTTTCATGCAAAATCTTAAGGTCCTAGGGCATGTCCAAGCCACCAAAGCCGGCTAAAAAGTGAATAATCGACAACTAAAACTTTAATTGTACTACTTCTTACTGGCTATTACTTCAACTTAGAAGCTTCTTCTGTGTTCTACTATGGAGCTTTTAGTGTCTCCGCATGCCGCAGCACGCGACATAGCTTTGCAGACGATAAGTGTAACCGTTTCAGAGAGAAAAGAGAAAAATGTGACGATCTGACTTTAAGTCGATTAGATAACAAATGACGAAAACGGACGGATTTCTCAGTTTTTTACTACATATGACCACTTTTCACATTCTCCCGTGCAACGCGGCTGCTAGTCCTCGTTTCATGCAAAATCTTATTGTCCTAGGTCATGTCATAGCCACCAAAGCCGGCTAAAAAGTGAATAATCGACAACTAATACTTGAATTGTACTACTTCTTACTGGCTATTACTTCAACTTAGAAGCTTCTTCTGTGTTGTACTGTGGTGCTTTTAGTGTTTCCGCAGTTCGCAGCACGCGACATAGCTTTGCAGACGATAAGTGTAACCGTTTCAGAGAGAAGAGCGGCCAATGTGACGATCTGGCTTTAAGTCGATTCGATAACAAATGACGAAAACGGACATATTTCTCAGGGTTTTAGTACATATGAACACTTTTCACATTCTCATGTGCAACGCGGCTGCTAGTCGTCCTTTCATGCAAAATCTTAAGGTTCAACCTCATGTCCAAGCCACCAAAGCCGGCTAAAAAGTGAATAATCGACAATTAAAACTTGAATTGTACTACTTCTTACTGGCTATTACTTCAACTTAGAAGCTTCTTCTGTGTTCTACTATGGTGCTTTTAGTGTTTCGGCATTTCGCAGCACGCGACATAGCTTTGCAGACGATAAATGTAACCGTTTCAGAGAGAAGAGCGGCCAATGTGACGATCTGGCTTTAAGTCGATTCGATAACAAATGACGAAAACGGACATATTTCTCAGGTTTTTACTACATGTGAACACTTTTCACATTCTCCCGTGCAACGCGTCTGCTAGTCCTCCTTTTATGCAAAATCTTAAGGTCCTAGGTCATGTCCAAGCGACAAAAGCCGGCAAAATGTGAATGATCGACAACTAAAACTTGTATTGGATTACTTCTTACTGGATATTACTTCAACTTAGAAGCTTCTTCTGTGTTCTACTATGGAGCTTTTAGTGTCTCTGCATACCGCAGCACGCGACATAGCTTTGCAGACGATAAGTGTAACCGTTTTAGAGAGAAAAGAGAAAAATATGACGATCTGACTTTAAGTCGATTCGATAACAAATGACGAAAACGGACGGATTTCTCAGTTTTTTACTACATATGAACACTTTTCACATTCTCCCGTGCAACGCGGCTGCTAGTCCTCCTTTCATACAAAATCTTATTGTCCTAGGTCATGTCATAGCCAAAAAAGCCGGCTAAAAAGTGAATAATCGACAACTACAACTTGAATTGTACTACTTCTTACTGGCTATTACTTCAACTTAGAAGCTTCTTCTGTGTTATACTGTGGTGCTTTTAGTGTTTCCGCATATCGCAGCACGCGACATAGCTTTGCAGACGATAAGTGTAACCGTTTCAGAGAGAAGAGCGACCAATGTGACGATCTGGCTTTAAGTCGATTCGATAACAAATGACCAAAACGGACATATTTCTCAGGTTTTTACTACATATGAACACTTTTCACATTCTCCCGTGCAACGCGGCTGCTAGTCGTCCTTTCATGCAAAATCGTAAGGTTCAACTTCATGTCCAAGCCACCAAAGCCGGCTAAAAAGTGAATAATCGACAACTAAAGCTTGAATTGTACTACTTCTTACTGGCTATTACTTCAACTAAGAAGCTTCTTCTGTGTTCTACTATGGTGCTTTTAGTGTTTCGGCATATCGCAGCACGCGACATAGCTTTGCAGACGATAAATGTAACCGTTTCAGAGAGAAGAGCCTCCAATGTGACGATCTGGCATTAAGACGATTCGATAACAAATGGCGAAAACGGACGGTTTTCTCAGGTTTTTACTACATGTGAACACTTTTCCCATTCTCCCGTGCAACGCGTCTGCTAGTCCTCCTTTTATGCAAAATCTTAAGGTCCTAGGTAATGTCCAAGCGACCAAAGCCGGCAAAAATGTGAATAATCGACAACTAAAACTTGAATTGTATTACTTCTTACTGGCTATTACTTTAACTTAGAAGCTTCTTCTGTGTTCTACGATGGTGCATTTAGTGTCTCCGCATACCGCAGCGCGCGACATAGCTTTGCAGACGATAAATGTAACGGTCTCAGAGAGAAAAGCGGCAAATGTGACGATCTGGCTTTAAGTCGATTCGATAACAAATGACGAAAACGGACGGATTTCTCAGGTTTTTCCAACATATGAACACTTTTCACTTTCTCCCGTGCAACGCGGCTGCTAGTCCTCCTTTCATGCAAAATCTTAAGGTCCTAGGTCATGTCCAAGCCACCAAAGCCGGCTAAAAAGTGAATAATCGACAACTAAAACTTGAATTGTACTACTTCTTACTGGCTATTACTTCAACTTAGAAGCTTCTTCTGGGTTGTACTATGGTGCTTTTAGTGTTTCGGCATACCGTAGCACGCGACATAGCTTTGCAGACGATAAATGTAACCGTTTGAGAGAGATGAATGGCCAATGTGACGATCTGGCTTTAAGTCGATTCGATAACAAATGACGAAAACGGACGGATTTCTAAGGATTTTACTACTTATGAACACTTATTACATTCTACCGTGCAACGCGGCTGCTAGTCCTCCTTTCATGCAAAATCCTAAGGTCCTAGGTCATGTCCAAGCCAAAAAAGCCGGCTAAAAAGTGAATAATCGACAACTAAAACTTGAATTGTACTACTTCTTACTGGCTATTACGTCAACTTAGAAGCTTCTTCTGTGTTGTACTGTGGTGCTTTTAGTGTTTCCGCATATCGCAACACGCGACATAGCTTTGCAGACGATAAGTGTAACCGTTTCAGAGAGAAGAGCGGACAATGTGACGATCTGGCTTTAAGTCGATTCGATAACAAATGACGAAAACGGACGGATTTCTCAGGTTTTTCCAACATATGAACACTTTTCACATTCTCCCGTGCAACGCGGCTGCTAGTCCTCCTTTCATGCAAAATCTTAAGGTCCTAGGTCATGTCCAAGCCACCAAAGCCGGCTAAAAAGTGAATAATCGACAACTAAAACTTGAATTGTACTACTTCTTACTGGCTATTACTTCAACTTAGAAGCTTCTTCTGTGTTCTACTATGGAGCTTTTAGTGTCTCCGCATACCGCAGCACGCGACATAGCTTTGCAGACGATAAGTGTAACCGTTTTAGAGAGAAAAGAGAAAAATGTGACGATCTGACTTTAAGTCGATTCCATAACAAATGACGAAAACGGACGGATTTCTCAGTTTTTTACTACATATGAACACTTTTCACATTCTCCCGTGCAACGCGGCTGCTAGTCCTCCTTTTATGCAACATCTTAAGGTCCTAGGTCATGTCCATGCGACAAAAGCCGGCAAAAATGTGAATAATCGACAACTAAAACTTGAATTGTATTACTTCTTACTGGCTATTACTTCAACTTAGAAGCTTCTTCTGTGTTCTACTATGGTGCTTTTAGTGTCTCCGCATACCGCAGCACGCGACATAGCTTTGCAGACGATAGATGTAACCGTCTCAGAGAGAAAAGCGGCATATGTGGCGATCTGGCTTTAAGTCGATTCGATAACAAATGACGAAAACGGACGGATTTATCAGGTTTTTCCAACATATAAACACTTTTTACATTCTCCCGTGCAACGCGGCTGCTAGTCCTCCTTTCATGCAAAATCTTAAGGTCCTAGGTCATGTCCAAGCCACCAAAGCCGGCTAAAAAGTGAATAATCGACAACTAAAACTTGAATTGTACTACTTCTTACTGGCTATTACTTCAACTTCGAAGCTTCTTCTGTGTTCTACTATGGTGCTTTTAGTGTCTCCGCAGACCGCAGAACGCGACATAGCTTTGCAGACGATAAATGTAACCGTCTCAGAGAGAAAAGCGGCAAATGTGACGATCTGGCTTTAAGTCGATTCGATAACAAATGACGAAAACGGACGGATTTCTCAGGTTTTTCCAACATATGAACACATTTCACATTCTCCCGTGCAACGCGGCTGCTAGTCCTCCTTTCATGCAAAATCTTAAGGTCCTAGGTCATGTCCAAGCCACCAAAGCCGGCTAAAAAGTGAATAATCGACAACTAAAACTTGAATTGTACTACTTCTTACTGGCTATTACTTCAACATAGAAGCTTCTTCTGTGTTGTACTATGGTGCTTTTAGTGTCTCCGCATACCGCAGCACGCGACATAGCTTTGCAGACGATAAATGTAACCGTCTCAGAGAGAAAAGCGGCCAATGAGACGATCTGGCTATAAGTCGATTCGATAACAAATAACGAAAACGGACGGATTTCTCAGGTTTTTACTACTTATGAACACTTATTACATTCTACCGTGCAACGCGGCTGCTAGTCCTCCTTTCATGAAAAATCCTAAGGTCCTAGGTCATGTCCAAGCCAAAAAAGCCGGCTAAAAAGTGAATAATCGACAACTAAAACTTGAATTGTACTACTTCTTACTGGCTATTACTTCAACTTAGAAGCTTCTTCTGTGTTGTACTGTGGTGCTTTTAGTGTTTCCGCATATCGCAGCACGCGACATAGCTTTGCAGACGATAAGTGTAACCGTTTCAGAGAGAAGAGCGGCCAATGTGACGATCTGGCTTTAAGTCGATTCGATAACAAATGACGAAAACGGACGGATTTCTCAGGTTTTTTCAACATATGAACACTTTTCACATTCTCCCGTGCAACGCGGCTGCTAGTCCTCCTTTCATGCAAAATCTTAAGGTCCTAGGGCATGTCCAAGCCACCAAAGCCGGCTAAAAAGTGAATAATCGACAACTAAAACTTTAATTGTACTACTTCTTACTGGCTATTACTTCAACTTAGAAGCTTCTTCTGTGTTCTACTATGGAGCTTTTAGTGTCTCCGCATGCCGCAGCACGCGACATAGCTTTGCAGACGATAAGTGTAACCGTTTCAGAGAGAAAAGAGAAAAATGTGACGATCTGACTTTAAGTCGATTAGATAACAAATGACGAAAACGGACGGATTTCTCAGTTTTTTACTACATATGACCACTTTTCACATTCTCCCGTGCAACGCGGCTGCTAGTCCTCGTTTCATGCAAAATCTTATTGTCCTAGGTCATGTCATAGCCACCAAAGCCGGCTAAAAAGTGAATAATCGACAACTAATACTTGAATTGTACTACTTCTTACTGGCTATTACTTCAACTTAGAAGCTTCTTCTGTGTTGTACTGTGGTGCTTTTAGTGTTTCCGCAGTTCGCAGCACGCGACATAGCTTTGCAGACGATAAGTGTAACCGTTTCAGAGAGAAGAGCGGCCAATGTGACGATCTGGCTTTAAGTCGATTCGATAACAAATGACGAAAACGGACATATTTCTCAGGGTTTTAGTACATATGAACACTTTTCACATTCTCATGTGCAACGCGGCTGCTAGTCGTCCTTTCATGCAAAATCTTAAGGTTCAACCTCATGTCCAAGCCACCAAAGCCGGCTAAAAAGTGAATAATCGACAATTAAAACTTGAATTGTACTACTTCTTACTGGCTATTACTTCAACTTAGAAGCTTCTTCTGTGTTCTACTATGGTGCTTTTAGTGTTTCGGCATTTCGCAGCACGCGACATAGCTTTGCAGACGATAAATGTAACCGTTTCAGAGAGAAGAGCGGCCAATGTGACGATCTGGCTTTAAGTCGATTCGATAACAAATGACGAAAACGGACATATTTCTCAGGTTTTTACTACATGTGAACACTTTTCACATTCTCCCGTGCAACGCGTCTGCTAGTCCTCCTTTTATGCAAAATCTTAAGGTCCTAGGTCATGTCCAAGCGACAAAAGCCGGCAAAATGTGAATGATCGACAACTAAAACTTGTATTGGATTACTTCTTACTGGATATTACTTCAACTTAGAAGCTTCTTCTGTGTTCTACTATGGTGCTTTTAGTAGCTCCGCATACCGCAGCACGCGACATAGCTTTGCAGACGATAAATGTAACCGTCTCAGAGAGAAAAGCGGCAAATGTGACGATCTGGCTTTAAGTCGATTCGATAACAAATGACGAAAACGGACATATTTCTCAGGTTTTTACTACATGTGAACACTTTTCACATTCTCCCGTGCAACGCGGCTGCTAGTCCTCCTTTCATGCAACATCTTATTGTCCTAGGTCATGTCATAGCCACCAAAGCCGGCTAAATAGTGAATAATCGACAACTAATACTTGAATTGTACTACTTCTTACTGGCTATTACTTCAACTTAGAAGCTTCTTCTGTGTTGTACTGTGGTGCTTTTAGTGTATCCGCATATCGCAGCACGCGACATAGCTTTGCAGACGATAAGTGTAACCGTTTCAGAGAGAAGAGCAGCCAATGTGACGATCTGGCTTTAAGTCGATTCGATAACAAATGACGAAAACGGACGGATTTCTCAGGTTTTTCCAACATATGAACACTTTTCACATTCTCCCGTGCAACGCGTCTGCTAGTCCTCCTTTCATGCAAAATCTTAAGGTCCTAGGTCATGTCCAAGCGACCAAAGCCGGCAAAAATGTGAATAATCGACAACTAAAACTTGAATTGTATTACTTCTTACTGGCTATTACTTCAACTTAGAAGCTTCTTCTGTGTTCTACTATGGTGCTTTTAGTGTCTCCGCATTCCGCAGCACGCGACATAGCTTTGCAGACGATAAATGTAACCGTCTCAGAGAGAAAAGCGGCAAATGTGACGATCTGGCTTTAAGTCGATTTGATATCAAATGACGAAAACGGACGGATTTCTCAGGTTTTTCCAACATATGAACACTTTTCACATTCTCCCGTGCAACGCGGCTGCTAGTCCTCCTTTCATGCAAAATCTTATTGTCCTAGGTCATGTCACAGCCACCAAAGCCGGCTAAAAAGTGAATAATCGACAACTTATACTTGAATTGTACTACTTCTTACTGGCTATTACTTCAACTTAGAAGCTTCTTCTGGGTTGTACTATGGTGCTTTTAGTGTTTTGGCATACCGTAGCACGCGATATAGCTTTGCAGACGATAAATGTAACCGTTTGAGGGAGAAGAATGGCCAATGTGACGATCTGGCTTTAAGTCGATTCGATAACAAATGACGAAAACGGACGGATTTCACAGGTTTTTACTACTTATGAACACTTATTACATTCTACCGTGCAACGCGGCTGCTAGTCCTCCTTTCATGCAAAATCCTAAGGTCCTAGGTCATGTCCAAGCCAAAAAAGCCGGCTAAAAAGTGAATAATCGACAACTAATACTTGAATTGTACTACTTCTTACTGGCTATTACTTCAACTTAGAAGCTTCTTCTGGGTTGTACTATGGTGCTTTTAGTGTTTTGGCATACCGTAGCACGCGACATAGCTTTGCAGACGATAAATGTAACCGTTTGAGAGAGAAGAATGGCCAATGTGACGATCTGGCTTTAAGTCGATTCGATAACAAATGACGAAAACGGACGGATTTCACAGGTTTTTACTACTTATGAACACTTATTACATTCTACCGTGCAACGCGGCTGCTAGTCCTCCTTTCATGCAAATTCCTAAGGTCCTAGATCATGTCCAAGCCAAAAAAGCCGGCTAAAAAGTGAATAATCGACAACTAAAACTTGAATTGTACTACTTCTTACTGGCTATTACTTCAACTTAGAAGCTTCTTCTGTGTTGTACTGTGGTGCTTTTAGTGTTTCCGCATATCGCAGCACGCGACATAGCTTTGCAGACGATAAGTGTAACCGTTTCAGAGAGAAGAGGGGCCAATGTGACGATCTGGCTTTAAGTCGATTCGATAACAAATGACGAAAACGGACGGATTTCTCAGGTTTTTACTACATATGAACACTTTTCACTTTCTCCCGTGCAACGCGGCTGCTAGTCCTCGTTTCATGCAAAATCTTATGGTCCTAGGTAATGTCATAGCCACCAAAGCCGGCTAAAAAGTGAATAGTCGACAACTAATACTTGAATTGTACTACTTCTTACTGGCTATTACTTCAACTTAGAAGCTTCTTCTGTGTTCTACTATGGTGCTTTTAGTGTTTCGGCATATCGCAGCACGCGACATAGCTTTGCAGACGATAAATGTAACCGTTTCAGAGAGAAGAGCCTCCAATGTGACGATCTGGCATTAAGACGATTCGATAACAAATGGCGAAAACGGACAGATTTCTCTGGTTTTTACTACATGTGAACACTTATCACATTCTCCCGTGCAACGCGTCTGCTAGTCCTCCTTTTATGCAAAATATTAAGGTCCTAGGTCATGTCCAAGCGACCAAAGCCGGCAAAAATGTGAATAATCGACAACTAAAACTTGAATTTTATTACTTCTTACTGGCTATTACTTCAACTTAGAAGCTTCTTCTGTGTTCTACTATGGTGCTTTTAGTGTCTCCGCATACCGCAGCACGCGACATAGCTTTGCAGACGATAAATGTAACCGTCTCAGAGAGAAAAGCGGCAAATGTGACGATCTGGCTTTAAGTCGATTCGATAACAAATGACGAAAACGGACGGATTTATCAGGTTTTTACTACATATGAACACTTTTTACATTCTCCCGTGCAACGCGGCTGCTAGTCCTCCTTTCATGCAAAATCTTAAGGTCCTAGGTCATGTCCAAGCCACCAAAGCCGGCTCAAAAGTGAATAATCGACAACTAAAACTTGAATTGTACTACATCTTACTGGCTATTACTTCAACTTAGAAGCTTCTTCTGTGTTCTACTATGGTGCTTTTAGTGTCTCCGCATACCGCAGCACGCGACATAGCTTTGCAGACGATAAATGTAACCGTCTGAGAGAGAAAAGGGGCCAATGAGACGATCTGGCTTTAAGTGGATTCGATAACAAATGAAGAAAACGGACAGATTTCTCAGGTTTTTACTACATATGAACACTTTTCACATTCTCCCGTCCAACGCGGCTGCTAGTCTCCCTTTCATGCAAAATCTTAAGGTTCCACCGCATGTCCAAGCCACCAAAGCCGGCTAAAAAGTGAACAATCGATAACTAAAACTTGAATTTTACTACTTCTTACTGGCTATTACTTCAACTTAGAAGCTCCTTCTGTGTTCTACTATGGTGCTTTTAGTGTTTCGGCATATCGCAGCACGCGACTTAGCTTTGCAGACGATAAATGTAACCGTTTGAGAGAGAAGAATGGCCAATGTGACGATCTGGCTTGAAGTCAATTCGATAACAAATGACGAAAATGGACGGATTTCTCAGGTTTTTACTACTTATGAACACTTTTCACATTCTCCCATGCAACGCGGCTGCTAGTCCTCCTTTCATGCAAAATCTTAAGGTCCTAGGTCATGTCCAAGAAACCAAAGCCGGCAAAAAAGTGAATAATCGACAACTAAAACTTCAATTGTACTACTTCTTACTGGCTATTACTTCAACATAGAAGCTTCTTCTGTGTTCTACTATGGTGCTTTTAGTGTTTCCGCATACCGCAGCACGCGACATAGCTTTGTAGACGATAAAAGTAACCGTTTCAGAGAGAAGAGCGGCCAATGTGACGAACTGGCTTTAAGACGATTCGATAACAAATGGCGAAAACGGACGGATTTCTCAGGTTTTTACTACATATGAGCACCTTTCACATTCTCCCGTGCAACGCGGCTGCTAGTCCTCCTTTCATGCAAAATCTTAATGTCCTAGGTCATGTCCAAGCGACCAAAGCCGGCAAAAATGTGAATAATCGACAACTAAAACTTGAATTGTATTTCTTCTTACTGGCTATTACTTCAACTTAGAAGCTTCTTCTGTGTTCTACTATGGTGCTTTTAGTGTCTCCGCATACCGCAGCACGCGACATAGCTTTGCAGACGATAAATGAAACCGTCTCAGAGAGAAAAGCGGCCAATGTGACGATCTGGCTTTAAGTCGATTCGATAACAAATGACGAAAACGGACGGATTTCTCAGGTTTTTCCAGCATATGAACACTTTTCACATTCTCCCGTGCAACGCGGCTGCTAGTCCTCCTTTCATGCAAAATCTTAAGGTCCTAGGTCATGTCCAAGCCACCAAAGCCGGCTAAAAAGTGAATAATCGACAACTAAAACTTGAATTGTACTACTTCTTACTGGCTATTACTTCAACTTAGAAGCTTCTTCTGTGTTCTACTATGGTGCTTTTAGTGTCTCCGCATACCGCAGCACGCGACATAGCTTTGCAGACGATAAATGTAACCGTCTCAGAGAGAAAAGCGGCCAATGAGACGATCTGGCTTTAAGTCGATTCGATAGCAAATGGCGAAAACGGACGGATTTCTCAGGTTTTTACTACATATGAACACTTTTCACATTCTCCCGTGCAACGCGGCTGCTAGTCTTCCTTTCATGCAAAATCTTAAGGTTCCACCGCATGTCCAAGCCACCAAAGCCGGCTAAAAAGCGAATAATCGACAACTAAAACTTGAATTGTACTACTTCTTACTGGCTATTACTTCAACTTAGAAGATTCTTCTGTGTTCTACTGTGGTGCTTTTAGTGTCTCCGCACATCGTAGCACGCGACATAGCTTTGCAGACAATAAATGTAACCGTCTCAGAGAGAAAAGCGACCAATGTGACGATCTGGCTTTAAGTCCATTCGATAACAAATGACGAAAATGGACGGATTTCTCAGGTTTTTACTACATATGAACACTTTTCACATTCTCCCATGCAACGCGGCTGCTAGTCCTCCTTTCATGCAAAATCATAAGGTCCTAGGTCGTGTCCAAGCCACCATAGCCGGCTAAAAAGTGAATAATCGACAACTAAAACTTGAATTGTACTACTTCTTACTGGCTATTACGTCAACTTAGAAGCTACTTCTGTGTTCTACTATGGTGCTTTTATTGTTTCGGCATACCGCAGCACGTTACATAGCTTTGCAGACGATAACTGTAACCGTTTCAGAGAGAAGAGCGGCCAATGTGACGATCTGGCTTTAAGTCGATTCGATAACAAATGACGAAAACGGACGGATTTCTCAGGTTTTCACTACATATGAACACTTTTCACATTCTCCCATGCAACGCGGCTGTTAGACTTCCTTTCATGCAACTTTCATGCAAAATCTTATGGTCCTAGATCATGTCCAAGCCACCAAAGCCGCCTAAAAAGTGAATAATCGATAACTAAAACTTGAATTGTACTACTTCTTACTGGCTATTACTTCAACTTAGAAGCTTCTTCTGTGTTCTACTATGGTGCTTTTAGTGTTTCCGCATACTGCAGCACGCGACTTAGCTTTGCAGACGATAAATGTATCCGTTTCAGAGAGAAAAGCGGCCAATGTGACGATCTGGCTTTAAGTCGATTCGATAACAAATGGCGAAAACAGACGGATTTCTCACGTTTTTACTACATATGAACACTTTTCACATTCTCCCATGCAACGCGCCTGCAAGTACTCCTTTCATGCAAAATCTTAAGGTTCCACCGCATGTCCAAGCCACCAAAGCCGGCTAAAAAGTGAATAATCGACAACTAAAACTTGAATTGTACTACTTCTTACTGGCTATTACTTCAACTTAGAAGCTCCTTCTGTGTTCTACTATGGTGCTTTTAGTGTTTCGGCATATCGCAGCACGCGACATAGCTTTGCAGACGATAAATGTAACCGTTTGAGAGAGAAGAATGGCCAATGTGACGATCTGGCTTGAAGTCAATTCGATAACAAATGACGAAAATGGACGGATTTCTCAGGTTTTTACTACATATGAACACTTTTCACATTCTCCCATGCAACGCGGCTGTTAGACCTCCTTTCATGCAAAATCTTAAGGTCCTAGGTCATGTCCAAGCCACCAAAGCCGCCTAAAAAGTGAATAATCGATAGCTAAAACTTGAATTGTACTACTTCTTACTGGCTATTACTTCAACTTAGAAGCTTCTTCTGTGTTCTACTATGGTGCTTTTAGTGTCTCCGCATACCGCAGCACGCGACATAGCTTTGCAGACGATAAATGTAACCGTCTCAGAGAGAAAAGCGGCAAATGTGACGATCTGGCTTTAAGTCGATTCCATAACAAATGACAAAAACGGACGGATTTCTCAGGTTTTTCCAACATATGAACACTTTTCACATTCTCCCGTGCAACGCGGCTGCTAGTCCTCCTTTCATGCAAAATCATAAGGTCCTAGGTCATGTCCAAGCCACCAAAGCCGGCTAAAAAGTGAATAATCGACAACTAAAACTTGAATTGTACTACTTTTTACTGGCTATTACTTCAACTTAGAAGCTTTTTCTGTGTTCTACTATGGTGCTTTTAGTGTCTCCGCATACCGCAGCACGCGACATAGCTTGGCAGACGATAAATGTAACCGTCTCAGAGAGAAAAGGGGCCAATGAGACGATCTGGCTTTAAGTCGATTCGATAACAAATGACGAAAACGGACGGATTTCTCAGGTTTTTACTACATATGAACACTTTTCACATTCTCCCGTGCAACGCGGCTGCTAGTCTTCCTTTCATGCAAAATCATAAGGTCCTAGGTCATGTCCAAGCCACCAAAGCCGGCTAAAAAGTGAATAATCGACAACTAAATCTTGAATTGTACTACTTCTTACTGGCTATTACTTCAACATAGAAGCTCCTTCTGTGTTCTACTATGGTGCTTTTAGTGTTTCGGCATATCGCAGCACGCGACATAGCTTTGCAGACGATAAATGTAACCGTTTGAGAGAGAAGAATGGCCAATGTGACGATCTGGCTTGAAGTCAATTCGATAACAAATGACGAAAATGGACGGATTTCTCAGGTTTTTACTACTTATGAACATTTTTCACATTCTCCCATGCAACGCGGCTGCTAGTCCTCCTTTCATGCAAAATCTTAAGGTCCTAGGTCATGTCCAAGAAACCAAAGCCGGCTAAAAAGTGAATAATCGACAACTAAAACTTCAATTGTACTACTTCTTACTGGCTATTACTTCAACATAGAAGCTTCTTCTGTGTTCTACTATGGTGCTTTTAGTGTTTCCGCATACCGCAGCACGCGACATAGCTTTGTAGACGATAAATGTAACCGTTTCAGAGAGAAGAGCGGCCAATGTGACGATCTGGCTTTAAGACGATTCGATAACAAATGGCGAAAACGGACGAATTTCTCAGGTTTTTACTACATATGAACACTTTTCACATTCTCCCGTGCAACGCGGCTGCTAGTCCTCCTTTCATGGAAAATCTTCAGGTACTAGGTCATGTCCAAGCCACCAAATCCGGCTAAAAAGTGAATAATCGACAACTAAAACTTGAATTGTACTACTTCTTACTGGCTATTACTTCAACTTAGAAGCTTCTTCTGTGTTCTACTATGGAGCTTTTAGTGTCTCCGCATACCGCAGCACGCGACATAGCTTTGCAGACGATAAGTGTAACCGTTTCAGAGAGAAAAGAGACCAATGTGACGATCTGGCTTTAAGTCGATTCGATAACAAATGACGAAAACGGACGGATTTCTCAGGTTTTTACTACATATGAACACTTTTCACATTCTCCCGTGCAACGCGGCTGCTAGTCTTCCTTTCATGCAAAATCTTAAGGTCCTAAGTCATGTCCAAGCCACCAAAGCCGGCTAAAAATTGATTAATCGACAACTAAAACTTAAATAGTACTACTTCTTACTGGCTATTACTTCAATTTAGAAGCTTCTTCTGTGTTCTAATATGGTGCTTCTAGTGTCTCCGCATACCGCAGCACGCGACATAGCTTTGCTGACGATAAATGTAACCGTCTCAGAGAGAAAAGCGGCCAATGTGACGATCTGGCTTTAAGTCGTTTCGATAACAAATGACGAAAACGGACGGATTTCTCAGGTTTTTACTGCATATGAACACTTTTTACATTCTACCGTGCAACGCGGCTGCTAGTCCTCCTTTCATGCAAAATCCTAAGGTCCTAGGTCATGTCCAATCCACCAAAGCCGGCTAAAAAGTGAATAATCGACAACAAAAACTTGAATTGTATTACTTCTTACTGGCTATTACCTCAACTTAGAAGCTTCTTCTGTGTTCTACTATGGTGCTTTTAGTGTCTCCGCATACCGCAGCACGCGTCATAGCTTTGCAGACGATAAATGAAACCGTCTCAGAGAGAAAAGCGGCCAATGTGACGATCTGGCTTTAAGTCGATTCCATAACAAATGACGAAAACGGACGGATTTCTCAGGTTTTTCCAACATATGAACACTTTTCACATTCTCCCGTGCAATGCGGCTCCTAGTCCTCCTTTCATGCAAAATCTTAAGGTCCTAGATCATGTCCAAGCCACCAAAGCCGGCTAAAAAGTGAATAATCGACAACTAAAACATGAATTGTACTACTTCTTACTGGCTATTACTTCAACTTAGAAGCTTCTTCTGTGTTCTACTATGGTGCTTTTAGTGTCTCCGCACACCGCAGCACGCGACATAGCTTTGTAAACGATAAATGTAACCGTCTCAGAGAGAAAAGCGGCCAATAAGACGATCTGGCTTTAAGTCGTTTCGATAACAAATGACGAAAACGGACGGATTTCTCAGGTTTTTACTGCATATGAACACTTTTTACATTCTACCGTGCAACGCGGCTGCTAGTCCTCCTTTCATGCAAAATCTTAAGGTCCTAGGTCATGTCCAATCCACCAAAGCCGGCTAAAAAGTGAATAATCGACAACTAAAACTTGAATTGTATTACTTCTTACTGGCTATTACCTCAACTTAGAAGCTTCTTCTGTGTTCTACGATGGTGCTTTTAGTGTCTCCGCATACCGCAGCACGCGTCATAGCTTTGCAGACGATAAATGAAACCGTCTCAGAGAGAAAAGCGGCCAATGTGACGATCTGGCTTTAAGTCGATTCGATAACAAATGACGAAAACGGACGGATTTCTCAGGTTTTTCCAACATATGAACACTTTTCACATTCTCCCGTGCAACGCGGCTCCTAGTCCTCCTTTCATGCAAAATCTTAAGGTCCTAGATCATGTCCAAGCCACCAAAGCCGGCTAAAAAGTGAATAATCGACAACTAAAACATGAATTGTACTACCTCTTACTGGCTATTACTTCAACTTAGAAGCTTCTTCTGTGTTCTACTATGGTGCTTTTAGTGTCTCCGCACACCGCAGCACGCGACATAGCTTTGCAAACGATAAATGTAACCGTCTCAGAGAGAAAAGCGGCCAATAAGACGATCTGGCTTTAAGTCGATTCGATAGCAAATGACGAAAACGGACGGATTTCTCAGGTTTTTACTACATATGAACACTTTTCACAATTCTCCCATGCAACGCGGCTGCTAGTCTTCCTTTCATGCAAAGTCTTAAGGTTCCACCGCATGTCCAGGCCACCAAAGTCGGCTAAAAAGCGAATAATCGACAACTAAAACTTGAATTGTACTGCTTCTTACTGGCTATTACTTCAACTTAGAAGCTCCTTCTGTGTTCTACTATGGTGCTTTTAGTGTTTCGGCATATCGCAGCACGCGTCATAGCTTTGCAGACGATAAATGTAACCGTTTGAGAGAGAAGAAGGGCCAATGTGTCGATCTGGCTTGACGTCAATTCGATAACAAATGACGAAAATGGACGGATTTCTCAGGTTTTTACTACATATGAACACTTTTCAAATTCTCCCATGCAACTCGGCTGTTAGACCTCCTTTCATGCAAAATCTTGAGGTCCTAGGTCATGTCAAAGCCACCAAAGCCGGCTAAACAGTGAATAATCGACAACTAAAACTTGAATTGTACTACTTCTTACTGGCCATTACTTCAACTTAGAAGATTCTTCTGTGTTCTACTGTGGTGCTTTTAGTGTCTCCGCATACCGCAGCACGCGACATAGCTTTGCAGACAATAAATGTAACAGTCTCAGAGAGAAAGCGGCCAATGTGACGATCTGGCTTTAAGTCCATTCGATAACAAATGACGAAAATGGACGGATTTCTCAGGTTTTTACTACATATGAACACTTTTCACATTCTCCCATGCAACGCGGCTGCTAGTCCTCCTTTCATGCAAAATCTTAAGGTCCTAGGTCATGTCCAAGCCACCAAAGCCGGCTAAAAAGTGAATAATCGACAACTAAAACTTGAATTGTACTACTTCTTACTGGCTATTACTTCAACATAGAAGCTCCTTCTGTGTTCTACTATGGTGCTTTTAGTGTTTCGGCATATCGCAGCACGCGACATAGCTTTGCAGACGATAAGTGTAACCGTTTCAGAGAGAAAAGAGACCAATGTGACGATCTGGCTTTAAGTCGATTCGATAACAAATGACGAAAACGGACGGATTTCTTAGGTTTTTACTACATATGAACACTTTTCACATTCTCCCGTGCAACACGGCTGCTAGTCTTCCTTTCATGCAAAATCTTAAGGTCCTAAGTCATGTCCAAGCCACCAAAGCCGGCTAAAAAGTGATTAATCGACAACTAAAACTTAAATAGTACTACTTCTTACTGGCTATTACTTCAATTTAGAAGCTTCTTCTGTGTTCTAATATGGTGCTTCTAGTGTCTCCGCATACCGCAGCACGCGACATAGCTTTGCTGACGATAAATGTAACCGTCTCAGAGAGAAAAGCGACCAATGTGACGATCTGGCTTTAAGTCGTTTCGATAACAAATGACGAAAACGGACGGATTTCTCAGGTTTTTACTGCATATGAACACTTTTTACATTCTACCGTGCAACGCGGCTGCTAGTCCTCCTTTCATGCAAAATCCTAAGGTCCTAGGTCATGTCCAATCCACCAAAGCCGGCTAAAAAGTGAATAATGGACAACTGAAACTTGAATTGTATTACTTCTTACTGGCTATTACTTCAACTTAGAAGCTTCTTCTGTGTTCTACTATGGTGCTTTTAGTGTCTCCGCATACCGCAGCACGCGACATAGCTTTGCTGACGATAAATGTAACCGTCTCAGAGAGAAAAGCGACCAATGTGACGATCTGGCTTTAAGTCGTTTCGATAACAAATGACGAAAACGGACGGATTTCTCAGGTTTTTACTGCATATGAACACTTTTTACATTCTACCGTGCAACGCGGCTGCTAGTCCTCCTTTCATGCAAAATCCTAAGGTCCTAGGTCATGTCCAATCCACCAAAGCCGGCTAAAAAGTGAATAATGGACAACTAAAACTTGAATTGTATTACTTCTTACTGGCTATTACTTCAACTTAGAAGCTTCTTCTGTGTTCTACTATGGTGCTTTTAGTGTCTCCGCATACCGCAGCACGCGTCATAGCTTTGCAGACGATAAATGAAACCGTCTCAGAGAGAAAAGCGGCCAATGTGACGATCTGGCTTTAAGTCGATTCGATAACAAATGACGAAAACGGACGGATTTCGCAGGTTTTTCCAACATATGAACACTTTTCACATTCTCCCGTGCAACGCGGCTCCTAGTCCTCCTTTCATGCAAAATCTTAAGGTCCTAGGTCATGTCCAAGCCACCAAAGCCGGCTAAAAAGTGAATAATCGACAACTAAAACATGAATTGTACTACTTCTTACTGGCTATTACTTCAACGTAGAAGCTTCTTCTGTGTTCTACTATGGTGCTTTTAGTGTCTCCGCACACCGCAGCACGCGACATAGCTTTGCAAACGATAAATGTAACCGTCTCAGAGAGAAAAGCGGCCAATGAGACGATCTGGCTTTAAGTCGATTCGATAGCAAATGACGAAAACGGACGGATTTCTCAGGTTTTTACTACATATGAACACTTTTCACAATTCTCCCATGCAACGCGGCTGCTAGTCTTCCTTTCATGCAAAGTCTTAAGGTTCCACCGCATGTCCAAGCCACCAAAGTCGGCTAAAAAGCGAATAATCGACAACTAAAACTTGAATTGTACTGCTTCTTACTGGCTATTACTTCAACTTAGAAGCTCCTTCTGTGTTCTACTATGGTGCTTTTAGTGTTTCGGCATATCGCAGCACGCGTCATAGCTTTGTAGACGATAAATGTAACCGTTTGAGAGAGAAGAATGGCCAATGTGTCGATCTGGCTTGAAGTCAATTCGATAACAAATGACGAAAATGGACGTATTTCTCAGGTTTTTACTACATATGAACACTTTTCAAATTCTCCCATGCAACTCGGCTGTTAGACCTCCTTTCATGCAAAATCTTGAGGTCCTAGGTCATGTCCAAACCACCAAAGCCGGCTAAAAAGTGAATAATCGACAACTAAAACTTGAATTGTACTACTTCTTACTGGCTATTACTTCAACTTAGAAGATTCTTCTGTGTTCTACTGTGGTGCTTTTAGTGTCTCCGCATACCGCAGCACGCGACATAGCTTTGCAGACAATAAATGTAACCGTCTCAGAGAGAAAGCGGCCAATGTGACGATCTGGCTTTAAGTCCATTCGATAACAAATGACGAAAATGGACGGATTTCTCAGGTTTTCACTACATATGAACACTTTTCACATTCTCCCATGCAACGCGGCTGCTAGTCCTCCTTTCATGCAAAATCATAAGGACCTAGGTCATGTCCAAGCCACCATAGCCGGCTAAAAAGTGAATAATCGACAACTAAAACTTGAATTGTACTACTTCTTACTGGCTATTACGTCAACTTAGAAGCTTCTTCTGTGTTCTACTATGGTGCTTTTATTGTTTCGGCATACCGCAGCACGTTACCTAGCTTTGCAGACGATAAGTGTAACCGTTTCAGAGAGAAGAGCGGCCAATGTGACGATCTGGCTTTAAGTCGATTCGATAACAAATGACGAAAACGGACGGATTTCTCAGGTTTTTACTACATATGAACACTTTTCACATTCTCCCATGCAACGCGGCTGTTAGACCTCCTTTCATGCAAAATCTAAAGGTCCTAGGTCATGTCCAAGCCCCCAAAGCCGCCTAAAAAGTGAATAATCGATAACTAAAACTTGAATTGTACTACTTCTTACTGGCTATTACTTCAACTTAGAAGCTTCTTCTGTGTTCTACTATGGTGCTTTTAGTGTTTGCGCATACTGCAGCACGCGACATAGCTTTGCAGACGATAAATGTAACCGTTTCAGAGAGAAAAGCGGCCAATGTGACGATCTGGCTTTAAGTCGATTCGATAACAAATGGCGAAAACAGACGGATTTCTCACGTTTTTACTACATATGAACACTTTTCACATTCTCCCGTGAACGCGCCTGCAAGTACTCCTTTCATGCAAAATCTTAAGGTCCTAGGTCATGTCCAAGCCACCAAAGCCGGCTAAAAAGTGAATAATCGACTACTAAAACTTGAATTGTACTACTTCTTACTGGCTATTACTTCAACTTAGAAGCTTATTCTGTGTTCTACTGTGTTGCTTTTAGTGTCTCCGCATACCGCAGCACGCGACATAGCTTTGCAGACAGTAAATGTAACCTTCTCAAAGAGAAAAGTGGCCAATGTGACGATCTGGCTTTAAGTCGATTCGATAACAAATGACGAAAACGGACGGATTTCTCAGGTTTTTACTACATATGAACACTTTTCACATTCTCCCGTGCAACGCGGCTGGTAGTCCTCCTTTCATGCACAATCTTAAGGTCCTAGGTCATGTCCAAGCCACCAAAGCCGGCTAAAAAGTGAATAATCGACAACTAAAACTTGAAATGTACTACTTCTTACTGGCTATTACGTCAACTGAGAAGCTTCTTCTGTGTTCTACTATGGTGCTTTTATTGTTTCGGCATACCGCAGCACGTTACATAGCTTTGCAGACGATAAGTGTAACCGTTTCAGAGAGAAGAGCGGCCAATGTGACGATCTGGCTTTAAGTCGATTCGATAACAAATGACGAAAACGGACGGATTTCTCAGGTTTTTACTACATATGAACACTTTTCACATTCTGCCGTGCAACGCGGCTGCTAGTCCTCCTTTCATGCACAATCTTAAGGTCCTAGGTCATGTCCAAGCCACCAAAGCTGGCTAAAAAATGAATAATCGACAACTAAAACTTGAATTGTACTACATCTTACTGGCTATTACTTCAACTTAGAAGCTTCTTCTGTGTTCTACTATGGTGCTTTTAGTGTCTCCGCACACCGCAGCACGCGACATAGCTTTGCAGACGATAAATGTAACCTTCACAGAGAGAAAAGCGGCCAATGTCACGATCTGGCTTTAAGTCGAATCGATAACAAATGACGAAAACGGACGGATTTCTCAGGTTTTTACTACATATGAACACTTTTCACATTCTCCCATGCAACGCGGCTGTTAGACCTCCTTTCATGCAAAATCTTACGGTCCTAGGTCATGTCCAAGCCACCAAAGCCGGCTAAAAAGTGAGTAATCGATAACTAAAACTTGAATTGTACTACTTCTTACTGGCTATTACTTCAACTTAGAAGCTTCTTCTGTGTTCTACTGTGCGCTTTTAGTGTCTCCGCATACCACAGCACGCGACATAGCTTTGCAGACGATAAATGTAACCATCTCAGAGAGAAAAGTGGCCAATGTGACGATCTGGCTTTAAGTCGATTCGATAACAAATGACGAAAAAGGACGGATTTCTCAGGTTTTTACTACATATGAACCCTTTTCACATTCTCCCGTGCAAAGCGGCTGCTAGTCCTCCTTTCATGCAAAATCTTAAGGTCCAAAGCCGGCTTAAAAGTGAATAATCGACAACTAAAACTTGAATTGTACTACTTCTTACTGGCTATTACTTCAACTTAGAAGCTTCTTCTGTGTTCTACTATGGTGCTTCTAGTGTCTCCGCACACCGCAGCACGCGACATAGCTTTGCAGACAATAAATGTAACCGTCTCAGAGAGAAAGCGGCCAATGTGACGATCTGGCTTTAAGTCCATTCGATAACAAATGACGAAAATGGACGGTTTTCTCAGGTTTTTACTACATATGAACACTTTTCACATTCTCCCATGCAACGCGGCTGCTAGTCCTCCTTTCATGCAAAATCATAAGGTCCTAGGTCATGTCCAAGCCACCATAGCCGGCTAAAAAGTGAATAATCGACAACTAAAACTTGAATTGTACTACTTCTTACTGGCTATTACGTCAACTTAGAAGCTTCTTCTGTGTTCTACTATGGTGCTTTTATTGTTTCGGCATACCGCAGCACGTTACCTAGCTTTGCAGACGATAAGTGTAACCGTTTCAGAGAGAAGAGCGGCCAATGTGACGATCTGGCTTTAAGTCGATTCGATAACAAATGACGAAAACGGACGGATTTCTCAGGTTTTTACTACATATGAACACTTTTCACATTCTCCCATGCAACGCGGCTGTTAGACCTCCTTTCATGCAAAATCTAAAGGACCTAGGTCATGTCCAAGCCCCCAAAGCCGCCTAAAAAGTGAATAATCGATAACTAAAACTTGAATTGTACTACTTCTTACTGGCTATTACTTCAACTTAGAAGCTTCTTCTGTGTTGTGCTATGGTGCTTTTAGTGTTTGCGCATACTGCAGCACGCGACATAGCTTTGCAGACGATAAATGTAACCGTTTCAGAGAGAAAAGCGGCCAATGTGACGATCTGGCTTTAAGTCGATTCGATAACAAATGGCGATAACAGACGGATTTCTCACGTTTTTACTACATATGAACACTTTTCACATTCTCCCGTGAACGCGCCTGCAAGTACTCCATTCATGCAAAATCTTAAGGTCCTAGGTCATGTCCAAGCCACCAAAGCCGGCTAAAAAGTGAATAATCGACTACTAAAACTTGAATTGTACTACTTCTTACTGGCTATTACTTCAACTTAGAAGCTTATTCTGTGTTCTACTGTGTTGCTTTTAGTGTCTCCGCATACCGTAGCACGCGACATAGCTTTGCAGACAGTAAATGTAACCTTCTCAAAGAGAAAAGTGGCCAATGTGACGATCTGGCTTTAAGTCGATTCGATAACAAATGACGAAAACGGACGGATTTCTCAGGTTTTTACTACATATGAACACTTTTCACATTCTCCCGTGCAACGCGGCTGGTAGTCCTCCTTTCATGCACAATCTTAAGGTCCTAGGTCATGTCCAAGCCACCAAAGCTGGCTAAAAAATTAATAATCGACAACTAAAACTTGAATTGTACTACTTCTTACTGGCTATTACTTCAACTTAGAAGCTTCTTCTGTGTTCTACTATGGTGCTTTTAGTGTCTCCGCACACCGCAGCACGCGACATAGCTTTGCAGACGATAAATGTAACCTTCTCAGAGAGAAAAGCGGCCAATGTGACGATCTGGCTTTAAGTCCATTCGATAACAAATGACGAAAACGGACGGATTTCTCAGGTTTTTACTACATATGAACACTTTTCACATTCTCCCGTGCAACGCGGCTGGTAGTCCTCCTTTCATGCACAATCCTATGGTCCTAGGTCATGTCCAAGCCACCAAAGCCGGCTAAAAAGTGAATAATCGACAACTAAAACTTGAAATGTACTACTTCTTACTGGCTATTACGTCAACTGAGAAGCTTCTTCTGTGTTCTACTATGGTGCTTTTATTGTTTCGGCATACCGCAGCACGTTACATAGCTTTGCAGACGATAAGTGTAACCGTTTCAGAGAGAAGAGCGGCCAATGTGACGATCTGGCTTTAAGTCGATTCGATAACAAATGACGAAAACGGACGGATTTCTCAGGTTTTTACTACATATGAACACTTTTCACATTCTGCCGTGCAACGCGGCTGCTAGTCCTCCTTTCATGCACAATCTTAAGGTCCTAGGTCATGTCCAAGCCACCAAAGCTGGCTAAAAAATTAATAATCGACAACTAAAACTTGAATTGTACTACTTCTTACTGGCTATTACTTCAACTTAGAAGCTTCTTCTGTGTTCTACTATGGTGCTTTTAGTGTCTCCGCACACCGCAGCACGCGACATAGCTTTGCAGACGATAAATGTAACCTTCTCAGAGAGAAAAGCGGCCAATGTGACGATCTGGCTTTAAGTCCATTCGATAACAAATGACGAAAACGGACGGATTTCTCAGGTTTTTACTACATATGAACACTTTTCACATTCTCCCATGCAACGCGGCTGTTAGACCTCCTTTCATGCAAAATCTTATGGTCAAAGGTCATGTCCAAGCCACCAAAGCCGGCTAAAAAGTGAGTAATCGATAACTAAAACTTGAATTGTACTACTTCTTACTTTCTATTACTTCAACTTAGAAGCTTCTTCTGTGTTCTACTGTGCGCTTTTAGTGTCTCCGCATACCACAGCACGCGACATAGCTTTGCAGACGATAAATGTAACCATCTCAGAGAGAAAAGTGGCCAATGTGACGATCTGGCTTTAAGTCGATTCGATAACAAATGACGAAAAAGGACGGATTTCTCAGGTTTTTACTACATATGAACCCTTTTCACATTCTCCCGTGCAAAGCGGCTGCTAGTCCTCCTTTCATGCAAAATCTTAAGGTCCAAAGCCGGCTAAAAAGTGAATAATCGACAACTAAAACTTGAATTGTACTACTTCTTACTGGCTATTACTTCAACTTAGAAGCTTCTTCTGTGTTCTACTATGGTGCTTCTAGTGTCTCCGCACACCGCAGCACGCGACATAGCTTTGCAGACGATAAATGTAACCTTCTCAGAGAGAAAATCGGCCAATGTGACGATCTGGCTTTAAGTCGATTCGATAACAAATGACGAAAACGGACGGATTTCTCAGGTTTTTAGTACATATGAACACTTTTCACATTCTCCCATGCAACGCGGCTGTTAGACCTCCTTTCACGCAAAATCGTAAGGTCGTAGGTCATGTCCAAGCCACCAAAGCCGGCTAAAATGTGAATAATCGATAACTAAAACTTGAATTGTACTGCTTCTTACTGGCTATTACTTCAACTTAGAAGCTCCTTCTGTGTTCTACTATGGTGCTTTTAGTGTTTCGGCATATCGCAGCACGCGTCATAGCTTTGCAGGCGATAAATGTAACCGTTTGAGAGAGAAGAATGGACAATGTGTCGATCTGGCTTGAAGTCAATTCGATAACAATTGACGAAAATGGACGGATTTCTGAGGTTTTTACTACATATGAACACTTTTCAAATTCTCCCATGCAACTCGGCTGTTAGACCTCCTTTCATGCAAAATCTTAAGGTCCTAGGTCATGTCCAAGCCACCAAAGCCGGCTAAAAAGTGAATAATCGACAACTAAAACTTGAATTGTACTACTTCTTACTGGCTAATACTTCAATATAGAAGATTCTTCTGTGTTCTACTGTGGTGCTTTTAGTGTCTCCGCATACCGCAGCACGCGACATAGCTTTGCAGACAATAAATGTAACCGTCTCAGAGAGAAAGCGGCCAATGTGACGATCTGGCTTTAAGTCGATTCGATAACAAATGACGAAAACGGACGGATTTCTCAGGTTTTTACTACATATGAACACTTTTCACATTCTCCCATGCAACGCGGCTGTTAGACCTCCTTTCATGCAAAATCTTAAGGTCCTAGGTCATGTCCAAGCCACCAAAGCCGCCTAAAAAGTGAATAATCGATAACTAAAACTTGAATTGTACTACTTCTTACTGGCTATTACTTCAACTTAGAAGCTTCTTCTGTGTTCTACTATGGTGCTTTTAGTGTTTCCGCATACTGCAGCACGCGACATAGCTTTGCAGACGATAAATGTAACCGTTTCAGAGAGAAAAGCGGCCAATGTGACGATCTGGCTTTAAGTCGATTCGATAACAAATGGCGAAAACAGACGGATTTCTCACGTTTTTACTACATATGAACACTTTTCACATTCTCCCAAGCAACGCGCCTGCAAGTACTCCTTTCATGCAAAATCTTAAGGTCCTAGGTCATGTCCAAGCCACCAAAGCCGGCTCAAAAGTGAATAATCGACAACTAAAACTTGAATTGTACTACTTCTTACTGGCTATTACTTCAACTTAGAACCTTCTTCTGGAATCTACTATGGTGCTTTTAGTGTTTTGGCATACCGTAGCATGCGACATAGCTTTGCAGACGATAAATGTAACCGTTTGAGAGAGAAGAATGGCCAATGTGACGATCTGGCTTTAAGTCGATTCGATAACAAATGACGAAAACGGACGGATTTCTCAGGTTTTTACTGCATATGAACACTTTTTACATTCTACCGTGCAACGCGGCTGCTAGTCCTCCTTTCATGCAAAATCCTAAGGTCCTAGGTCATGTCCAATCCACCAAAGCCGGCTAAAAAGTGAATAATCGACAACTAAAACTTGAATTGTACTACTTCTTACTGGCTATTACTTCAACTTAGAAGCTTCTTCTGTGTTCTACTATGGTGCTTTTAGTGTTTCCGTATATCGCAGCACGCGACATAGCTTTGCAGACGATAAGTGTAACCGTTTCAGAGAGAAGAGCGGCCAATGTGACGATCTGGCTTTAAGTCGACTCGATAACAAATGACGAAAACGGACGGATTTCTCAGGTTTTACTACATATGAACACTTTTCACATTCTCCCGTGCAACGCGGCTGCTAGTCCTCCTTTCATGCAAAATCTTAATGTCCTAGGTCATGTCCAAGCGACTAATGCCGGCAAAAATGTGAATAATCGACAACTAAAACTTGAATTGTATTTCTTCTTACTGGCTATTACTTCAACTTAGAAGCTTCTTCTGTGTTCTACTATGGTGCTTTTAGTGTCTCCGCATACCGCAGCACGCGACATAGCTTTGCAGACGATAAATGAAACCGTCTCAGAGAGAAAAGCGGCCAATGTGACGATCTGGCTTTAAGTCGATTCGATAACAAATGACGAAAACGGACGGATTTCTCAGGTTTTTCCAACATATGAACACTTTTCACATTCTCCCGTGCAACGCGGCTGCTAGTCCTCCTTTCATGCAAAATCTTAAGGTCCTAGGTCATGTCCAAGCCACCAAAGCCGCCTAAAAAGTGAATAATCGATAACTAAAACTTGAATTGTACTACTTCTTACTGGCTATTACTTCAACTTAGAAGCTTCTTCTGTGTTCTACTATGGTGCTTTTAGTGTTTCCGCATACTGCAGCACGCGACATAGCTTTGCAGACGATAAATGTAACCGTTTCAGAGAGAAAAGCGGCCAATGTGACGATCTGGCTTTAAGTCGATTCGATAACAAATGGCGAAAACAGACGGATTTCTCACGTTTTTACTACATATGAACACTTTTCACATTCTCCCATGCAACGCGGCTGCTAGTCCTCCTTTCATGCAAAATCTTAAGGTCCTAGGTCATGTCCAAGCCACCAAAGCCGGCTCAAAAGTGAATAATCGACAACTAAAACTTGAATTGTACTACTTCTTACTGGCTATTACTTCAACTTAGAAGCTTCTTCTGTGTTCTACTATGGTGCTTTTAGTGTCTCCGCATACCGCAGCACGCGACATAGCTTTGCAGACGATAAATGTAACCGTCTCAGAGAGAAAAGGGGCCAATGAGACGATCTGGCTTTAAGTCGATTCGATAACAAATGAAGAAAACGGACAGATTTCTCAGGTTTTTACTACATATGAACACTTTTCACATTCTCCCGTGCAACGCGGCTGCTAGTCTTCCTTTCATGCAAAATCTTAAGGTTCCACCGCATGTCCAAGCCACCAAAGCCGGCTAAAAAGTGAATAATCGACAACTAAAACTTGAATTGTACTACTTCTTACTGGCTATTACTTCAACTTAGAAGCTTCTTCTGTGTTCTACTATGGTGCTTTTAGTGTTTCGGCATATCGCAGCACGCGACATAGCTTTGCAGACGATAAATGTAACCGTTTGAGAGAGAAGAATGGCCAATGTGACGATCTGGCTTGAAGTCAATTCGATAACAAATGACGAAAATGGACGGATTTCTCACGTTTTTACTACTTATGAACACTTTCCACATTCTCCCATGCAACGCGGCTGCTAGTCCTCCTTTCATGCAAAATCTTAAGGTCCTAGGTCATGTCCAAGAAACCAAAGCCGGCAAAAAGTGAATAATCGACAACTAAAACTTGAATTGTACTACTTCTTACTGGCTATTACTTCAACATAGAAGCTTCTTCTGTGTTCTACTATGGTGCTTTTAGTGTTTCCGCATACCGCAGCACGCGACATAGCTTTGTAGACGATAAATGTAACCGTTTCAGAGAGAAGAGCGGCCAATGTGACGATCTGGCTTTAAGACGAATCGATAACAAATGGCAAAAACGGACGGATTTCTCAGGTTTTTACTACATATGAGCACCTTTCACATTCTCCCGTGCAACGCGGCTGCTAGTCCTCCTTTCATGGAAAATCTTAAGGTACTAGGTCATGTCCAAGCCACCAAAGCCGGCTAAAAGTGAATAATCGACAACTAAAACTTGAATTGTACTACTTCTTACTGGCTATTACTTCAACTTAGAAGCTTCTTCTGTGTTCTACTATGGAGCTTTTAGTGTCTCCGCATACCGCAGCACGCGACATAGCTTTGCAGACGATAAGTGTAACCGTTTCAGAGAGAAAAGAGACCAATGTGACGATCTGGCTTTAAGTCGATTCGATAACAAATGACGAAAACGGACGGATTTCTCAGGTTTTTACTACATATGAACACTTTTCACATTCTCCCGTGCAACGCGGCTGCTAGGCCTCCTTTCATGCAAAATCTTATGGTCCTAGGTCATGTCATAGCCACCAAAGCCGGCTAAAAAGTGAATAATCGACAACTAATACATGAATTGTACTACTTCTTACTGGCTATTACTTCAACTTAGAACCTTCTTCTGGAATCTACTAAGGTGCTTTTAGTGTTTTGGCATACCGTAGCACGCGACATAGCTTTGCAGACGATAAATGTAACCGTTTGAGAGAGAAGAATGGCCAATGTGACGATCTGGCTTTAAGTCGATTCGATAACAAATGACGAAAACGGACGGATTTCTCAGGTTTTTACTGCATATGAACACTTTTTACATTCTACCGTGCAACGCGGCTGCTAGTCCTCCTTTCATGCAAAATCCTAAGGTCCTAGGTCATGTCCAATCCACCAAAGCCAGCTAAAAAGTGAATAATCGACAACTAAAACTTGAATTGTACTACTTCTTACTGGCTATTACTTCAACTTAGAAGCTTCTTCTGTGTTCTACTATGGTGCTTTTAGTGTTTCCGTATATCGCAGCACGCGACATAGCTTTGCAGACGATAAGTGTAACCGTTTCAGAGAGAAGAGCGGCCAATGTGACGATCTGGCTTTAAGTCGACTCGATAACAAATGACGAAAACGGACGGATTTCTCAGGTTTTACTACATATGAACACTTTTCACATTCTCCCGTGCAACGCGGCTGCTAGTCCTCCTTTCATGCAAAATCTTAATGTCCTTGGTCATGTCCAAGCGACTAAAGCCGGCAAAAATGTGAATAATCGACAACTAAAACTTGAATTGTATTTCTTCTTACTGGCTATTACTTCAACTTAGAAGCTTCTTCTGTGTTCTACTATGGTGCTTTTAGTGTTTCGGCATATCGCAGCACGCGACATAGCTTTGCAGACGATAAATGAAACCGTCTCAGAGAGAAAAGCGGCCAATGTGACGATCTGGCTTTAAGTCGATTCGATAACAAATGACGAAAACGGACGGATTTCTCAGGTTTTTCCAACATATGAACACTTTTCACATTCTCCCGTGCAACGCGGCTGCTAGTCCTCCTTTCATGCAAAATCTTAAGGTTCTAGGTCATGTCCAAGCCACCAAAGCCGGCTAAAAAGTGAATAATCGACAACTAAAACTTGAATTGTACTACTTCTTACTGGCTATTACTTCAACTTAGAAGCTTCTTCTGTGTTCTACTATGGTGCTTTTAGTGTCTCCGCATACCGCAGAACGCGACATAGCTTTGCAGACGATAAATGTAACCGTGTCAGAGAGAAAAGCGGCCAATGAGACGATCTGGCTTTAAGTCGATTCGATAGCAAATGACGAAAACGGACGGATTTCTCAGGTTTTTACTACATATGAACACTTTTCACATTCTCCCGTGCAACGCGGCTGCTAGTCCTCCTTTCATGCAAAATCTTAATGTCCTAGGTCATGTCCAAGCGACTAAAGCCGGCAAAAATGTGAATAATCGACAACTAAAACTTGATTGTATTTCTTCTTACTGGCTATTACGTCAACTTAGAAGCTTCTTCTGTGTTCTACTATGGTGCTTTTATTGTTTCGGCATACCGAAGCACGTTACATAGCTTTGCAGACGATAAGTGTAACCGTTTCAGAGAGAAAAGCGGCCAATGAGACGATCTGGCTTTAAGTCGATTCGATAACAAATGACGAAAACGGACGGATTTCTCAGGTTTTCACTACATATGAACACTTTTCACATTCTCCCATGCAACGCGGCTGTTAGACCTCCTTTCATGCAAAATCTTAAGGTCCTAGGTCATGTCCAAGCCACCAAAGCCGCCTAAAAAGTGAATAATCGATAACTAAAACTTGAATTGTACTACTTCTTACTGGCTATTACTTCAACTTAGAAGCTTCTTCTGTGTTCTACTATGGTGCTTTTAGTGTTTCCGCATACTGCAGCACGCGACTTAGCTTTGCAGACGATAAATGTAACCGTTTCAGAGAGAAAAGCGGCCAATGTGACGATCTGGCTTTAAGTCGATTCGATAACAAATGGCGAAAACAGACGGATTTCTCACGTTTTTACTACATATGAACACTTTTCACATTCTCCCATGCAACGCGCCTGCAAGTACTCCTTTCATGCAAAATCTTAAGGTTCCACCGCATGTCCAAGCCACCAAAGCCGGCTAAAAAGTGAATAATCGACAACTAAAACTTGAATTGTACTACTTCTTACTGGCTATTACTTCAACTTAGAAGCTCCTTCTGTGTTCTACTATGGTGCGTTTAGTGTTTCGGCATATCGCAGCACGCGACATAGCTTTGCAGACGATAAATGTAACCGTTTGAGAGAGAAGAATGGCCAATGTGACGATCTGGCTTGAAGTCAATTCGATAACAAATGACGAAAATGGACGGATTTCTCAGGTTTTTACTACATATGAACACTTTTCACATTCTCCCGTGCAACGCGGCTGCTAGTCTTCCTTTCATGCAAAATCTTAAGGTTCCACCGCATGTCCAAGCCACCAAAGCCGGCTAAAAAGTGAATAATCGACAACTAAAACTTGAATTGTACTACTTCTTACTGGCTATTACTTCAACTTAGAAGCTCCTTCTGTGTTCTACTATGGTGCTTTTAGTGTTTCGGCATATCGCAGCACGCGACATAGCTTTGCAGACGATAAATGTAACCGTTTGAGAGAGAAGAATGGCCAATGTGACGATCTGGCTTGAAGTCAATTCGATAACAAATGACGAAAATGGACGGATTTCTCAGGTTTTTACTACTTATGAACACTTTTCACATGGTCCCATGCAACGCGGCTGCTAGTCCTCCTTTCATGCAAAATCTTAAGGTCCTAGGTCATGTCCAAGAAACCAAAGCCGGCAAAAAAGTGAATAATCGACAACTAAAACTTGAATTGTACTACATCTTACTGGCTATTACTTCAACATAGAAGCTTCTTCTGTGTTCTACTATGGTGCTTTTAGTGTTTCCGCATACTGCAGCACGCGACATAGCTTTGCAGACGATAAGTGTAACCGTTTCAGAGAGAAGAGCGGCCAATGTGACGATCTGGCTTTAAGTCGATTCGATAACAAATGACGAAAACGGACGGATTTCTCAGGTTTTCACTACATATGAACACTTTTCACATTCTCCCATGCAACGCGGCTGTTAGACCTCCTTTCATGCAAAATCTTAAGGTCCTAGGTCATGTTCAAGCCATCAAAGCCGGCTAAAAAGTGAATAATCGATAACTAAAACTTGAATTGTACTACTTCATACTGGCTATTACTTCAACTTAGAAGCTTTTTCTGTGTTCTACTATGGTGCTTTTAGTGTCTCCGCATACCGCAGCACGCGACATAGCTTTGCAGACGATAAATGTAACCGTCTCAGAGAGAAAAGGGGCCAATGAGACGATCTGGCTTTAAGTCGATTCGATAACAAATGACGAAAACGGACGGATTTCTCAGGTTTTTACTACATATGAACACTTTTCACATTCTCCCGTGCAACGCGGCTGCTAGTCTTCCTTTCATGCAAAATCTTAAGGTTCCACCGCATGTCCAAGCCACCAAAGCCGGCTAAAAAGTGAATAATCGACAACTAAAACTTGAATTGTACTACTTCTTACTGGCTATTACTTCAACATAGAAGCTCCTTCTGTGTTCTACTATGGTGCTTTTAGTGTTTCGGCATATCGCAGCACGCGACATAGCTTTGCAGACGATAAATGTAACCGTTTGAGAGAGAAGAATGGCCAATGTGACGATCTGGCTTTAAGACGATTCGATAACAAATGGCAAAAACGGACGGATTTCTCAGGTTTTTACTACATATGAGCACCTTTCACATTCTCCCGTGCAACGCGGCTGCTAGTCCTCCTTTCATGGAAAATCTTAAGGTACTAGGTCATGTCCAAGCCACCAAAGCCGGCTAAAAAGTGAATAATCGACAACTAAAACTTGAATTGTACTACTTCTTACTGGCTATTACTTCAACTTAGAAGTTTCTTCTGTGTTCTACTATGGAGCTTTTAGTGTCTCCGCATACCGCAGCACGCGACATAGCTTTGCTGACGATAAGTGTAACCGTTTCAGAGAGAAAAGAGACCAATGTGACGATCAGGCTTTAAGTCGATTCGTTAACAAATCACGAAAACGGACGGATTTCTCAGGTTTTTACTACATATGAACACTTTTCACATTCTCCCGTGCAACGCGGCTGCTAGCCTTCCTTTCATGCAAAATCTTAAGGTTCCACCGCATGTCCAAGCCACCAAAGCCGGCTAAAAAGCGAATAATCGACAACTAAAACTTGAATTGTACTACTTCTTACTGGCTATTACTTCAACTTAGAAGATTCTTCTGTGTTCTACTGTGGTGCTTTTAGTGTCTCCGCATACCGCAGCACGCGACATAGCTTTGCAGACGATACGTGTAACCGTCTCAGAGAGAAAAGCGACCAATGTGACGATCTGGCTTTAAGTCCATTCGATAACAAATGACGAAAATGGACGGATTTCTCAGGTTTTTACTACATATGAACACTTTTCACATTCTCCCATGCAACGCGGCTTCTAGACCTCCTTTCATGCAAAATCATAAGGTCCTAGGTCGTGTCCAAGCCACCATAGCCGGCTAAAAAGTGAATAATTGACAACTAAAACTTGAATTGTACTACTTCTTACTGGCTATTACGTCAACTTAGAAGCTTCTTCTGTGTTCTACTATGGTGCTTTTATTGTTTCGGCATACCGCAGCACGTTACATAGCTTTGCAGACGATAAGTGTAACCGTTTCAGAGAGAAGAGCGGCCAATGTGACGATCTGGCTTTAAGTCGATTCGATAACAAATGACGAAAACGGACGGATTTCTCAGGTTTTCACTACATATGAACACTTTTCACATTCTCCCATGCAACGCGGCTGTTAGACCTCCTTTCATGCAAAATCTTAAGGTCCTAGGTCATGTTCAAGCCATCAAAGCCGCCTAAAAAGTGAATAATCGATAACTAAAACTTGAATTGTACTACTTCTTACTGGCTATTACTTCAACTTAGAAGCTTCTTCTGTGTTCTACTATGGTGCTTTTAGTGTTTCCGCATACTGCAGCACGCGACTTAGCTTTGCAGACGATAAATGTAACCGTTTCAGAGAGAAAAGCGGCCAATGTGACGATCTGGCTTTAAGTCGATTCGATAACAAATGGCGAAAACAGACGGATTTCTCACGTTTTTACTACATATGAACACTTTTCACATTCTCCCATGCAACGCGGCTGCTAGTCCTCCTTTCATGCAAAATCTTAAGGTCCTAGGTCATGTCCAAGCCACCAAAGCCGGCTAAAAAGTGAATAATCGACAACTAAAACTTGAATTGTACTACTTCTTACTGGCTATTACTTCAACATAGAAGCTCCTTCTGTGTTCTACTATGGTGCTTTTAGTGTTTCGGCATATCGCAGCACGCGACATAGCTTTGCAGACGATAAATGTAACCGTTTGAGAGAGAAGAATGGCCAATGTGACGATCTGGCTTGAAGTCAATTCGATAACAAATGACGAAAATGGACGGATTTCTCAGGTTTTTACTACTTATGAACTTTTTTCACATTCTCCCATGCAACGCGGCTGCTAGTCCTCCTTTCATGCAAAATCTTAAGGTCCTAGGTCATGTCCAAGAAACCAAAGCCGGCTAAAAAGTGAATAATCGACAACTAAAACTTCAATTGTACTACTTCTTACTGGCTATTACTTCAACATAGAAGCTTCTTCTGTGTTCTACTATGGTGCGTTTAGTGTTTCGGCATATCGCAGCACGCGACATAGCTTTGCAGACGATAAATGTAACCGTTTGAGAGAGAAGAATGGCCAATGTGACGATCTGGCTTGAAGTCAATTCGATAACAAATGACGAAAATGGACGGATTTCTCAGGTTTTTACTACATATGAACACTTTTCACATTCTCCCGTGCAACGCGGCTGCTAGTCTTCCTTTCATGCAAAATCTTAAGGTTCCACCGCATGTCCAAGCCACCAAAGCCGGCTAAAAAGTGAATAATCGACAACTAAAACTTGAATTGTACTACTTCTTACTGGCTATTACTTCAACTTAGAAGCTCCTTCTGTGTTCTACTATGGTGCTTTTAGTGTTTCGGCATATCGCAGCACGCGACATAGCTTTGCAGACGATAAATGTAACCGTTTGAGAGAGAAGAATGGCCAATGTGACGATCTGGCTTGAAGTCAATTCGATAACAAATGACGAAAATGGACGGATTTCTCAGGTTTTTACTACTTATGAACACTTTTCACATGGTCCCATGCAACGCGGCTGCTACTCCTCCTTTCATGCAAAATCTTAAGGTCCTAGGTCATGTCCAAGAAACCAAAGCCGGCAAAAAAGTGAATAATCGACAACTAAAACTTGAATTGTACTACATCTTACTGGCTATTACTTCAACATAGAAGCTTCTTCTGTGTTCTACTATGGTGCTTTTAGTGTTTCCGCATACCGCAGCACGCGACATAGTTTTGTAGACGATAAATGTAACCGTTTCAGAGAGAAGAGCGGCCAATGTGACGATCTGGCTTTAAGACGATTCGATAACAAATGGCAAAAACGGACGGATTTCTCAGGTTTGTACTACATATGAGCACCTTTCACATTCTCCCGTGCAACGCGGCTGCTAGTCCTCCTTTCATGGAAAATCTTAAGGTACTAGGTCATGTCCAAGCCACCAAAGCCGGCTAAAAAGTGAATAATCGACAACTAAAACTTTAATTGTACTACTTCTTACTGGCTATTACTTCAACTTAGAAGTTTCTTCTGTGTTCTACTATGGAGCTTTTAGTGTCTCCGCATACCGCAGCACGCGACATAGCTTTGCTGACGATAAGTGTAACCGTTTCAGAGAGAAAAGAGACCAATGTGACGATCAGGCTTTAAGTCGATTCGTTAACAAATCACGAAAACGGACGGATTTCTCAGGTTTTTACTACATATGAACACTTTTCACATTCTCCCGTGCAACGCGGCTGCTACCCTTCCTTTCATGCAAAATCTTAAGGTTCCACCGCATGTCCAAGCCACCAAAGCCGGCTAAAAAGCGAATAATCGACAACTAAAACTTGAATTGTACTACTTCTTACTGGCTATTACTTCAACTTAGAAGATTCCTCTGTGTTCTACTGTGGTGCTTTTAGTGTCTCCGCATACCGCAGCACGCGACATAGCTTTGCAGACGATACGTGTAACCGTCACAGAGAGAAAAGCGACCAATGTGACGATCTGGCTTTAAGTCCATTCGATAACAAATGACGAAAATGGACGGATTTCTCAGGTTTTTACTACATATGAACACTTTTCACATTTTCCCATGCAACGCGGCTTCTAGACCTCCTTTCATGCAAAATCATAAGGTCCTAGGTCGTGTCCAAGCCACCATAGCCGGCTAAAAAGTGAATAATTGACAACTAAAACTTGAATTGTACTACTTCTTACTGGCTATTACGTCAACTTAGAAGCTTCTTCTGTGTTCTACTATGGTGCTTTTATTGTTTCGGCATACCGCAGCACGTTACATAGCTTTGCAGACGATAAGTGTAACCGTTTCAGAGAGAAGAGCGGCCAATGTGACGATCTGGCTTTAAGTCGATTCGATAACAAATGACGAAAACGGACGGATTTCTCAGGTTTTCACTACATATGAACACTTTTCACATTCTCCCATGCAACGCGGCTGTTAGACCTCCTTTCATGCAAAATCTTAAGGTCCTAGGTCATGTTCAAGCCATCAAAGCCGCCTAAAAAGTGAATAATCGATAACTAAAACTTGAATTGTACTACTTCTTACTGGCTATTACTTCAACTTAGAAGCTTCTTCTGTGTTCTACTATGGTGCTTTTAGTGTTTCCGCATACTGCAGCACGCGACTTAGCTTTGCAGACGATAAATGTAACCGTTTCAGAGAGAAAAGCGGCCAATGTGACGATCTGGCTTTAAGTCGATTCGATAACAAATGGCGAAAACAGACGGATTTCTCACGTTTTTACTACATATGAACACTTTTCACATTCTCCCATGCAACGCGGCTGCTAGTCCTCCTTTCATGCAAAATCTTAAGGTCCTAGGTCATGTCCAAGCCACCAAAGCCGGCTAAAAAGTGAATAATCGACAACTAAAACTTGAATTGTACTACTTCATACTGGCTATTACTTCAACTTAGAAGCTTTTTCTGTGTTCTACTATGGTGCTTTTAGTGTCTCCGCATACCGCAGCACGCGACATAGCTTTGCAGACGATAAATGTAACCGTCTCAGAGAGAAAAGGGGCCAATGAGACGATCTGGCTTTAAGTCGATTCGATAACAAATGACGAAAACGGACGGATTTCTCAGGTTTTTACTACATATGAACACTTTTCACATTCTCCCGTGCAACGCGGCTGCTAGTCTTCCTTTCATGCAAAATCTTAAGGTTCCACCGCATGTCCAAGCCACCAAAGCCGGCTAAAAAGTGAATAATCGACAACTAAAACTTGAATTGTACTACTTCTTACTGGCTATTACTTCAACATAGAAGCTCCTTCTGTGTTCTACTATGGTGCTTTTAGTGTTTCGGCATATCGCAGCACGCGACATAGCTTTGCAGACGATAAATGTAACCGTTTGAGAGAGAAGAATGGCCAATGTGACGATCTGGCTTTAAGACGATTCGATAACAAATGGCAAAAACGGACGGATTTCTCAGGTTTTTACTACATATGAGCACCTTTCACATTCTCCCGTGCAACGCGGCTGCTAGTCCTCCTTTCATGGAAGATCTTAAGGTACTAGGTCATGTCCAAGCCACCAAAGCCGGCTAAAAAGTGAATAATCGACAACTAAAACTTGAATTGTACTACTTCTTACTGGCTATTACTTCAACTTAGAAGTTTCTTCTGTGTTCTACTATGGAGCTTTTAGTGTCTCCGCATACCGCAGCACGCGACATAGCTTTGCTGACGATAAGTGTAACCGTTTCAGAGAGAAAAGAGACCAATGTGACGATCAGGCTTTAAGTCGATTCGTTAACAAATCACGAAAACGGACGGATTTCTCAGGTTTTTACTACATATGAACACTTTTCACATTCTCCCGTGCAACGCGGCTGCTAGCCTTCCTTTCATGCAAAATCTTAAGGTTCCACCGCATGTCCAAGCCACCAAAGCCGGCTAAAAAGCGAATAATCGACAACTAAAACTTGAATTGTACTACTTCTTACTGGCTATTACTTCAACTTAGAAGATTCTTCTGTGTTCTACTGTGGTGCTTTTAGTGTCTCCGCATACCGCAGCACGCGACATAGCTTTGCAGACGATACGTGTAACCGTCTCAGAGAGAAAAGCGACCAATGTGACGATCTGGCTTTAAGTCCATTCGATAACAAATGACGAAAATGGACGGATTTCTCAGGTTTTTACTACATATGAACACTTTTCACATTCTCCCATGCAACGCGGCTTCTAGACCTCCTTTCATGCAAAATCATAAGGTCCTAGGTCGTGTCCAAGCCACCATAGCCGGCTAAAAAGTGAATAATTGACAACTAAAACTTGAATTGTACTACTTCTTACTGGCTATTACGTCAACTTAGAAGCTTCTTCTGTGTTCTACTATGGTGCTTTTATTGTTTCGGCATACCGCAGCACGTTACATAGCTTTGCAGACGATAAGTGTAACCGTTTCAGAGAGAAGAGCGGCCAATGTGACGATCTGGCTTTAAGTCGATTCGATAACAAATGACGAAAACGGACGGATTTCTATGGTTTTCACTACATATGAACACTTTTCACATTCTCCCATGCAACGCGGCTGTTAGACCTCCTTTCATGCAAAATCTTAAGGTCCTAGGTCATGTTCAAGCCATCAAAGCCGCCTAAAAAGTGAATAATCGATAACTAAAACTTGAATTGTACTACTTCTTACTGGCTATTACTTCAACTTAGAAGCTTCTTCTGTGTTCTACTATGGTGCTTTTAGTGTTTCCGCATACTGCAGCACGCGACTTAGCTTTGCAGACGATAAATGTAACCGTTTCAGAGAGAAAAGCGGCCAATGTGACGATCTGGCTTTAAGTCGATTCGATAACAAATGGCGAAAACAGACGGATTTCTCACGTTTTTACTACATATGAACACTTTTCACATTCTCCCATGCAACGCGGCTGCTAGTCCTCCTTTCATGCAAAATCTTAAGGTCCTAGGTCATGTCCAAGCCACCAAAGCCGGCTAAAAAGTGAATAATCGACAACTAAAACTTGAATTGTACTACTTCTTACTGGCTATTACTTCAACATAGAAGCTCCTTCTGTGTTCTACTATGGTGCTTTTAGTGTTTCGGCATATCGCAGCACGCGACATAGCTTTGCAGACGATAAATGTAACCGTTTGAGAGAGAAGAATGGCCAATGTGACGATCTGGCTTGAAGTCAATTCGATAGCAAATGACGAAAATGGACGGATTTCTCAGGTTTTTACTACTTATGAACTTTTTTCACATTCTCCCATGCAACGCGGCTGCTAGTCCTCCTTTCATGCAAAATCTTAAGGTCCTAGGTCATGTCCAAGAAACCAAAGCCGGCTAAAAAGTGAATAATCGACAACTAAAACTTCAATTGTACTACTTCTTACTGGCTATTACTTCAACATAGAAGCTTCTTCTGTGTTCTACTATGGTGCTTTTAGTGTTTCCGCATACCGCAGCACGCGACATAGCTTTGTAGACGATAAATGTAACCGTTTCAGAGAGAAGAGCGGCCAATGTGACGATCTGGCTTTAAGACGATTCGATAACAAATGGCGAAAACGGACGGATTTCTCAGGTTTTTACTACATATGAACACCTTTCACATTCTCCCGTGCAACGCGGCTGCTAGTCCTCCTTTCATGGAAAATCGTAAGGTACTAGGTCATGTCCAAGCCACCAAAGCCGGCTAAAAAGTGAATAATCGACAACTAAAACTTGAATTGTACTACTTCTTACTGGCTATTACTTCAACTTAGAAGCTTCTTCTGTGTTCTACTATGGAGCTTTTAGTGTCTCCGCATACCGCAGCACGCGACATAGCTTTGCAGACGATAAGTGTAACCGTTTCAGAGAGAAAAGAGACCAATGTGACGATCTGGCTTTAAGTCGATTCGATAACAAATGACGAAAACGGACGGATTTCTCAGGTTTTTACTACATATGAACACTTTTCACATTCTCCCGTGCAACGCGGCTGCTAGTCCTCGTTTCATGCAAAATCTTATGGTCCTAGGTCATGTCATAGCCACCAAAGCCGGCTAAAAAGTGAATAATCGACAATTAATACTTGAATTGTACTACTTCTTACTGGCTATTACTTCAACTTAGAAGCTTCTTCTGGGTTCTACTATGGTGCTTTTTGTGTTTTGGCATACCGTAGCACGCGACATAGCTTTGCAGACGATAAATGTAACCGTTTGAGAGAGAAGAATGGCCAATGTGACGATCTGGCAGTAAGTCGATTCGATAACAAATGACGAAAAGGGACGGATTTCTCAGGTTTTTACTGCATATGAACACTTTTTACATTCTACCGTGCAACGCGGCTGCTAGTCCTCCTTTCATGCAAAATCCTAAGGTCCTAGGTCATGTCCAATCCACCAAAGCCGGCTAAAAAGTGAATAATCGACAACTAAAACTTGAATTGTATTACTTCTTACTGGCTATTACTTCAACTTAGAAGCTTCTTCTGTGTTCTACTATGGTGCTTTTAGTGTCTCCGCATACCGCAGCACGCGTCATAGCTTTGCAAACGATAAATGAAACCGTCTCAGAGAGAAAAGCGGCCAATGTGACGATCTGGCTTTAAGTCGATTCGATAACAAATGACGAAAACGGACGGATTTCTCAGGTTTTTCCAACATATGGACACTTTTCACATTCTCCCGTGCAACGCGGCTCCTAGTCCTCCTTTCATGCAAAATCTTAAGGTCCTAGGTCATGTCCAAGCCACCAAAGCCGGCTAAAAAGTGAATAATCGACAACTAAAACATGAATTGTACTGCTTCTTACTGGCTATTACTTCAACTTAGAAGCTTCTTCTGTGTTCTACTATGGTGCTTTTAGTGTCTCCGCACACCGCAGCACGCGACATAGCTTTGCAAACGATAAATGTAACCGTCTCAGAGAGAAAAGCGGCCAATGAGACGATCTGGCTTTAAGTCGATTCGATAGCAAATGACGAAAACGGACGGATTTCTCAGGTTTTTACTACATATGAACACTTTTCACAATTCTCCCATGCAACGCGGCTGCTAGTCTTCCTTTCATGCAAAGTCTTAAGGTTCCACCGCATGTCCAAGCCACCAAAGCCGGCTAAAAAGCGAATAATCGACAACTAAAACTTGAATTGTACTGCTTCTTACTGGCTATTACTTCAACTTAGAAGCTCCTTCTGTGTTCTACTATGGTGCTTTTAGTGTTTCGGCATATCGCAGCACGCGTCATAGCTTTGCAGCCGATAAATGTAACCGTTTGAGAGAGAAGAATGGCCAATGTGTCGATCTGGCTTGAAGTCAATTCGATAACAAATGACGAAAATGGACGGATTTCTCAGGTTTTTACTACATATGAACATTTTTCAAATTCTCCCATGCAACTCGGCTGTTAGACCTCCTTTCATGCAAAATCTTGAGGTCCTAGGTCATGTCCAAGCCACCAAAGCCGGCTAAAAAGTGAATAATCGACAACTAAAACTTGAATTGTACTACTTCTTACTGGCTATTACTTCAACTTCGAAGATTCTTCTGTGTTCTACTGTGGTGCTTTTAGTGTCTCCGCATACCGCAGCACGCGACATAGCTTTGCAGACAATAAATGTAACCGTCTCATTGAGGAAAGCAGCCAATGTGACGATCTGGCTTTAAGTCGATTCGATAACAAGTGACGAAAACGGACGGATTTCTCAGGTTTTTACTACATACGAACATTTTCACATTCTCCCGTGCAACGCGGCTGCTAGTCCTCCTTTCATGCAAAATCTTATGGTCATAGTTCATGTCCAAGCCACCAAAGCCGTCTAAAAAGAGAATAATCGACAACTAAAACTTGAATTGTACTACTTCTTACTGGCTATTACTTCAACTTAGAAGATTCTTCTGTGTTCTACTATGGTGCTTTTAGTGTCTCCGCACACCGCAGCACGCGACATAGCTTTGCAGACGATAAATATAACCGTCTCAGAGAGAAAAGCGGCCAATGTGACGATCTGGCTTTAAGTCGATTCGATAACAAATGACGAAAACGGACGGATTTCTCAGGTTTTTACTGCATATGAACACTTTTTACATTCTACCGTGCAACGCGGCTGCTAGTCCTCCTTTCATGCAAAATCCTAAGGTCCTAGGTCATGTCCAATCCACCAAAGCCGGCTAAAAAGTGAATAATCGACAACTAAAACTTGAATTGTATTACTTCTTACTGGCTATTACTTCAACTTAGAAGCTTCTTCTGTGTTCTACTATGGTGCTTTTAGTGTCTCCGCATACCGCAGCACGCGTCATAGCTTTGCAGACGATAAATGTAACCGTCTCAGAGAGAAAAGCGGCCAATGTGACGATCTGGCTTTAAGTCGATTCGATAACAAATGACGAAAACGGACGGATTTCTCAGGTTTTTCCAACATATGAACACTTTTCACATTCTCCCGTGCAACGCGGCTCCTAGTCCTCCTTTCATGCAAAATCTTAAGGTCCTAGGTCATGTCCAAGCCACCAAAGCCGGCTAAAAAGTGAATAATCGACAACTAAAACATGAATTGTACTACTTCTTACTGGCTATTACTTCAACTTAGAAGCTTCTTCTGTGTTCTACTATGGTGCTTTTAGTGTCTCCGCACACCGCAGCACGCGACATAGCTTTGCAAACGATAAATGTAACCGTCTCAGAGAGAAAAGCGGCCAATGAGACGATCTGGCTTTACGTCGATTCGATAGCAAATGACGAAAACGGACGGATTTCTCAGGTTTTTACTACATATGAACACTTTTCACAATTCTCCCATGCAACGCGGCTGCTCGTCTTCCTTTAATGCAAAGTCTTAAGGTTCCACCGCATGTCCAAGCCACCAAAGCCGGCTAAAAAGCGAATAATCGACAACTAAAACTTGAATTGTACTGCTTCTTACTGGCTATTACTTCAACTTAGAAGCTCCTTCTGTGTTCTACTATGGTGCTTTTAGTGTTTCGGCATATCGCAGCACGCGTCATAGCTTTGCAGACGATAAATGTAACCGTTTGAGAGAGAAGAATGGCCAATGTGTCGATCTGGCTTGAAGTCAATTCGATAACAAATGACGAAAATGGACGGATTTCTCAGGTTTTTACTACATATGAACACTTTTCACATTCTCCCGTGCAACGCGGCTGCTAGTCCTCCTTTCATGCAAAATCTTATGGTCATAGTTCATGTCCAAGCCACCAAAGCCGTCTAAAAAGTGAATAATCGACAACTAAAACTTGAATTGTACTACTTCTTACTGGCTATTACTTCAACTTAGAAGATTCTTCTGTGTTCTACTATGGTGCTTTTAGTGTCTCCGCACACCGCAGGACGCGACATAGCTTTGCAGACGATAAATATAACCGTCTCAGAGAGAAAAGCGGCCAATGTGACGATCTGGCTTTAAGTCGATTCGATAACAAATGACGAAAACGGACGGATTTCTCACGTTTTTACTACATATGAACACTTTTCACATTCCCCCTTGCAACGCGGCTGCCAGTCCTCCTTTCATGCAAAATTTTAACGTCCTAGGTGATGTCCAAGCCACCAAAGCCGTCTAAAAAGTGAATAATCGACAACTAAAACTTTAATTGTACTACTTCTTGCTGGCTATTGCTTCAACTTAGAAGCTTCTTCTGTGTTCCACTATGGTTCTTTTAGTGTCTCCGCATCCCGCAGCACGCGACATAGCTTTGCAGACGATAAATGTAACCGTCTCAGAGAGAAAAGCGGCCAATGTGACGATCTGGCTTTAAGTCGATTCGATAACAAAAGACGAAAACGGACGGATTTCTCAGGTTTTTAGTACATATGAACACTTTTCACATTCTAACATGCAACGCGGCTGCTAGTCCTCCTTTCATGCAAAATGTTAAGGTCCTAGGTCATGTCCAAGCCACCAAAGCCGGCTAAAAAGTGAATAATCGAGAACTACAACTTGAATAGTACTACTTCTTACTGGCTATTACTTCAACTTAGAAGCTTCTTCTGTGTTCTACTATGGTGCTTATAGTGTTTCTGCTTATCGCAGCACGCGACATAGCTTTGCAGACGATAAATGTAACCGTCTCAGAGAGAAAAGCGGCCAATGTGACGATCTTACTTTAAGTCGATTCGATAACAAATGACGAAAACGGACGGATTTCTCAGGTTTTTACTACATATGAACACTTTTCACATTCTCCCGTGCAACGCGGCTGCTAGTCCTCCTTTCATGCAAAATCTTAAGGTCGTAGGTCATGTCTAAGCCACCAAAGCCGGCTAAAAAGTGAATAATCGACAACTAAACTTGAATAGTACTACTTCTTACTGCCTATTACGTCAACTTAGAAGCTTCTTCTGTGTTCTACTATGGTGCTTTTAGTGTCTCCGCACACCGCAGCACGTGACATAGCTTTGCAGACGATAAGTGCAACCGTTTCAGAGAGAAGAGCGGCCAATGTGACGATCTTACTTTAAGTCGATTCGATAACAAATGACGAAAACGGACGGATTTCTCAGGTTTTTACTACATATGAACACTTTTCACATTCTCCCATGCAACGCGGCAGCTAGTCCTCCTTTCATGCAAAATCTTAAGGTCATAGGCCATGTCCAAGCCACCAAAGCCGGCTAAAAAGTGAATAATCGACAACTAATATCTGAATTGTACTACTTCTTACTGGCTATTACTTCAACTTTGAAGCTTCTTCTGTGTTCTACTATGGTGCTTTTAGTGTCTCCGCATACCGCAGCACGCGACATAACTTTGCAGAGGGATAAATGTAACCGTCTCAGAGAGAAAAGCGGCCATTGTGGCGATCTGGCTTTAAGTCGATTCGATAAGAAATGACGAAAACGGACGGATTTCTCAGGTTTTTACTACATATGAACACTTTTCACATTCTCCCGTGCAACGCAGCTGCTAGTCCTCCTTTCATGCAAAGTCTTAAGGTCCTAGGTCATGTCCAAGCCACCAAAGCCGGCTAAAAAGCGAATAATCGACAACTAAAACTTGAATTGTACTACTTCTTACTGCCTATTACTTCAACTTAGAAGCTTCTTCTGTGTTGTACTATGGTGCTTTTAGTGTCTCTGCATACCGCAGAACGCGACATAGCATTGCAGAGGATAAATGTAACCGTCTCAGAGAGAAAAGCGGCCAATGTGACGATCTGGCTTTAAGTCGATTCGATAACAAATTACGAAAACGGACGGATTTCTTAGGTTTTTACTACATATGAACACTTTTCACATTCTCCCATGCAACGCGGCTGCAGGTCCTCCTTTCATGCAAAATCTTAAGGTCCTAGGTCATGTCCAAGCCACCAAAGCCGGCTAAAATGTGAATGATCGACAACTAAATCTTGAATTGTACTACTTCTTACTGGCTATTACTTCAACTTAGAAGCTTATTCTGTGTTCTACTATGGTGCTTTTAATGTTTCCGCATACCGCAGCACGCGACATAGCTTTGCAGACGATAAATGTAACCGTTTCAGAGAGAAGAGCGGCCAATGTGACGATCTGGCTTTAAGTCGATTCGGTAACAAATGACGAAAACGGACGGATTTCTCAGGTTTTTACTACATATGAACACTTTTCACATTCTCCCGAGCAACGCGGCTGCTAGTCCTCCTTTCAAGCAAAATCTTAAGGTCCTAAGTCATGTCCAAGCCACCAAAGCCGGCTAAAAAGTGAATAATCGACAACTACAACTTGAATTGTACTACTTCTTACTGGCTATTACTTCAACTTAGAAGCTTCTTCTGTGTTCTACTATGGTTCTTTTAGTGCCTCCGCATACCGCAGCACGTGACATAGCTTTGCAGACGATAAATGTAACCGTGTCAGAGAGAAAAGCGGCCAATGTGACGATATGGCTTTAAGTCGATTCGATAACAAATGACGAAAACGGACGGATTTCTCAGGTTTTTCCTACATATGAACACTTTTCACATTATCCCGTGCAACGCGGCTGCAAGTCCTCCTTTCATGCAAAATTTTAACGTCCTAGGTGATGTCCAAGCCACCAAAGCCGTCTAAAAAGTGAATAATCGACAACTAAAACTTGAATTGTACTACTTCTTACTGGCTATTGCTTCAACTTAGAAGCTTCTTCTGTGTTCTACTATGGTTCTTTTAGTGTCTCCGCATCCCGCAGCACGCGACATAGCTTTGCAGACGATAAATGTAACCGTCTCAGAGAGAAAAGCGGCCAATGTGACGATCTGGCTTTAAGTCGATTCGATAACAAAAGACGAAAACGGACGGATTTCTAAGGTTTTTAGTACATATGAACACATTTCACATTCTCCCATGCAACGCGGCTGCTAGTCCTCCTTTCATGCAAAATGTTAAGGTCCTAGCTCATGGCCAAGGCACCAAAGCCAGCTAAAATGTCAATAATCGATAACTAAAACTTGAATTGTACTACTTCTTACTAGCTATTACGTCAACTTAGAAGCTTCTTCTGTGTTCTACTATGGTGCTTTTAGTGTCTCCGCACACCGCTGCACGCGACATAGCTTTGCAGACGATAAGTGTAACCGTTTCAGAGAGAAGAGCGGCCAATGTGACGATCTGGCTTTAAGTCGATTCGGTAACAAATGACGAAAACGGACGGATTTCGCAGGTTTTTACTACATATGAACACTTTTCACATTCTCCCGTGCAACGCGGCTGCTAGTCCTCCTTTCATGCAAAATCTTATGGTCCTAGGTCATGTCCAAGCCGCCAAAGCCGGCTAAAAAGTGAGTAATCGACAACTAAAACTTGAATTGTACTACTTCTTACTGGCTATTACTTCAACTTAGAAGATTCTTCTGTGTTCTACTATGGTGCTTTTAGTGTCTCCGCACACCGCAGCACGCGACATAGCTTTGCAGACGATAAATGTAACTGTCTCAGAGAGAAAAGCGGCCAATGTGACGATCTGGCTTTAAGTCGATTCGATAACAAATGACGAAAACGGACGGATTTCTCACGTTTTTACTACATATGAACACTTTTCACATTCTCCCATGCAACGCGGCTGCTAGTCCTCCTTTCATGCAAAATCTTATGGTCCTAGGTCATGTCATAGCCACCAAAGCCGACTAAAAAGTGAATAATCGACAACTAAAACTTGAATTGTACTACTTCTTACTGGCTATCACTTCAACTTAGAAGCTTCTTCTGTGTTCTACTATGGTGCTTTTAGTGTTTCCGCATACTGCAGCACGCGACATGGCTTTGCAGACGATAAATGTAACCGATTCAGAGAGAAGAGCGGCCAAGGTGACGATCTGGCTTTAAGTAGATTCGATAACAAATGACGAAAACGGGCGGATTTCTCAGGTTTTTGCTACATATGAACACATTTCACATTTCCCGTGCAACGCGGCTGCAAGTACTCTTTTCATGCAAAATCTTAAGGTCCTAGGTCATGTCCAAGCCACCAAAGCCGGCTAAAAAGTGAATAATCGACAACTAAAACTTGAATTGTACTACTTCTTACTGGCTATTACTTCAACTTACAAGTTTCTTCTGTGTACCACTATGGTGCTTTTAGTGTCTCCGCATACCGCAGCACGCGACATAGCATTGCAGACAATAAATGAAACCTTCTCAGAGAGAAAAGTGGCCAATGTGGCGATCTGGCTTTAAGTCGATTCGATAACAAATGACGAAAACGGACGGATTTCTCAGGTTTTTACTACATATGAACACTTTTCACATTCTCCCGTGCAACGCGGCTGCTAGTCCTCCTTTCATGCAAAATCTTAAGGTCGTAGGTCATGTCTAAGCCACCAAAGCCGGCTAAAAAGTGAATAATCGACAACTAAACTTGAATAGTACTACTTCTTACTGCCTATTACGTCAACTTAGAAGCTTCTTCTGTGTTCTACTATGGTGCTTTTAGTGTCTCCGCACACCGCAGCACGTGACATAGCTTTGCAGACGATAAGTGCAACCGTTTCAGAGAGAAGAGCGGCCAATGTGACGATCTTACTTTAAGTCGATTCGATAACAAATGACGAAAACGGACGGATTTCTCAGGTTTTTACTACATATGAACACTTTTCACATTCTCCCATGCAACGCGGCAGCTAGTCCTCCTTTCATGCAAAATCTTAAGGTCATAGGCCATGTCCAAGCCACCAAAGCCGGCTAAAAAGTGAATAATCGACAACTAATATCTGAATTGTACTACTTCTTACTGGCTATTACTTCAACTTTGAAGCTTCTTCTGTGTTCTACTATGGTGCTTTTAGTGTCTCCGCATACCGCAGCACGCGACATAACTTTGCAGAGGGATAAATGTAACCGTCTCAGAGAGAAAAGCGGCCATTGTGGCGATCTGGCTTTAAGTCGATTCGATAAGAAATGACGAAAACGGACGGATTTCTCAGGTTTTTACTACATATGAACACTTTTCACATTCTCCCGTGCAACGCAGCTGCTAGTCCTCCTTTCATGCAAAGTCTTAAGGTCCTAGGTCATGTCCAAGCCACCAAAGCCGGCTAAAAAGCGAATAATCGACAACTAAAACTTGAATTCTACTACTTCTTACTGCCTATTACTTCAACTTAGAAGCTTCTTCTGTGTTGTACTATGGTGCTTTTAGTGTCTCTGCATACCGCAGAACGCGACATAGCATTGCAGAGGATAAATGTAACCGTCTCAGAGAGAAAAGCGGCCAATGTGACGATCTGGCTTTAAGTCGATTCGATAACAAATTACGAAAACGGACGGATTTCTTAGGTTTTTACTACATATGAACACTTTTCACATTCTCCCATGCAACGCGGCTGCAAGTCCTCCTTTCATGCAAAATCTTAAGGTCCTAGGTCATGTCCAAGCCACCAAAGCCGGCTAAAATGTGAATAATCGACAACTAAATCTTGAATTGTACTACTTCTTACTGGCTATTACTTCAACTTAGAAGCTTATTCTGTGTTCTACTATGGTGCTTTTAATGTTTCCGCATACCGCAGCACGCGACATAGCTTTGCAGACGATAAATGTAACCGTTTCAGAGAGAAGAGCGGCCAATGTGACGATCTGGCTTTAAGTCGATTCGGTAACAAATGACGAAAACGGACGGATTTCTCAGGTTTTTACTACATATGAACACTTTTCACATTCTCCCGAGCAACGCGGCTGCTAGTCCTCCTTTCAAGCAAAATCTTAAGGTCCTAAGTCATGTCCAAGCCACCAAAGCCGGCTAAAAAGTGAATAATCGACAACTACAACTTGAATTGTACTACTTCTTACTGGCTATTACTTCAACTTAGAAGCTTATTCTGTGTTCTACTATGGTTCTTTTAGTGCCTCCGCATACCGCAGCACGTGACATAGCTTTGCAGACGATAAATGTAACCGTGTCAGAGAGAAAAGCGGCCAATGTGACGATATGGCTTTAAGTCGATTCGATAACAAATGACGAAAACGGACGGATTTCTCAGGTTTTTCCTACATATGAACACTTTTCACATTATCCCGTGCAACGCGGCTGCAAGTCCTCCTTTCATGCAAAATTTTAACGTCCTAGGTGATGTCCAAGCCACCAAAGCCGTCTAAAAAGTGAATAATCGACAACTAAAACTTGAATTGTACTACTTCTTACTGGCTATTGCTTCAACTTAGAAGCTTCTTCTGTGTTCTACTATGGTTCTTTTAGTGTCTCCGCATCCCGCAGCACGCGACATAGCTTTGCAGACGATAAATGTAACCGTCTCAGAGAGAAAAGCGGCCAATGTGACGATCTGGCTTTAAGTCGATTCGATAACAAAAGACGAAAACGGACGGATTTCTAAGGTTTTTAGTACATATGAACACATTTCACATTCTCCCATGCAACGCGGCTGCTAGTCCTCCTTTCATGCAAAATGTGAAGGTCCTAGCTCATGGCCAAGGCACCAAAGCCAGCTAAAATGTCAATAATCGATAACTAAAACTTGAATTGTACTACTTCTTACTAGCTATTACGTCAACTTAGAAGCTTCTTCTGTGTTCTACTATGGTGCTTTTAGTGTCTCCGCACACCGCTGCACGCGACATAGCTTTGCAGACGATAAGTGTAACCGTTTCAGAGAGAAGAGCGGCCAATGTGACGATCTGGCTTTAAGTCGATTCGGTAACAAATGACGAAAACGGACGGATTTCGCAGGTTTTTACTACATATGAACACTTTTCACATTCTCCCGTGCAACGCGGCTGCTAGTCCTCCTTTCATGCAAAATCTTATGGTCCTAGGTCATGTCCAAGCCGCCAAAGCCGGCTAAAAAGTGAGTAATCGACAACTAAAACTTGAATTGTACTACTTCTTACTGGCTATTACTTCAACTTAGAAGATTCTTCTGTGTTCTACTATGGTGCTTTTAGTGTCTCCGCACACCGCAGCACGCGACATAGCTTTGCAGACGATAAATGTAACTGTCTCAGAGAGAAAAGCGGCCAATGTGACGATCTGGCTTTAAGTCGATTCGATAACAAATGACGAAAACGGACGGATTTCTCACGTTTTTACTACATATGAACACTTTTCACATTCCCCCTTGCAACGCGGCTGCCAGTCCTCCTTTCATGCAAAATTTTAACGTCCTAGGTGATGTCCATGCCACAAAAGCCGTCTAAAAAGTGAATAATCGACGCCTAAAACTTGAATTGTACTACTTCTTGCTGGCTATTGCTTCAACTTAGAAGCTTCTTCTGTGTTCTACTATGGTTCTTTTAGTGTCTCCGCATCCCGCAGCACGCGACATAGCTTTGCAGACGATAAATGTAACCGTCTCAGAGAGAAAAGCGGCCAATGTGACGATATAACTTTAAGTCGATTCGATAACAAATGACGAAAACGGACGGATTTCTCAGGTTTTTACTACATATGAACACTTTTCACATTCTCCCATGCAACGCGGCTGCTAGTCCTCCTTTCATGCAAAATCTTATGGTCCTAGGTCATGTCATAGCCACCAAAGCCGACTAAAAAGTGAATAATCGACAACTAAAACTTGAATTGTACTACTTCTTACTGGCTATCACTTCAACTTAGAAGCTTCTTCTGTGTTCTACTATGGTGCTTTTAGTGTTTCCGCATACTGCAGCACGCGACATGGCTTTGCAGACGATAAATGTAACCGATTCAGAGAGAAGAGCGGCCAAGGTGACGATCTGGCTTTAAGTAGATTCGATAACAAATGACGAAAACGGGCGGATTTCTCAGGTTTTTGCTACATATGAACACATTTCACATTTCCCGTGCAACGCGGCTGCAAGTACTCTTTTCATGCAAAATCTTAAGGTCCTAGGTCATGTCCAAGCCACCAAAGCCGGCTAAAAAGTGAATAATCGACAACTAAAACTTGAATTGTACTACTTCTTACTGGCTATTACTTCAACTTTAAAGTTTCTTCTGTGTACCACTATGGTGCTTTTAGTGTGTCCGCATACCGCAGCACGCGACATAGCATTGCAGACAATAAATGAAACCTTCTCAGAGAGAAAAGTGGCCAATGTGGCGATCTGGCTTTAAGTCGATTCGATAACAAAAGACGAAAACGGACGGATTTCTCAGGTTTTTCCTACATATGAACACTTTTCACATTCTCCCATGCAACGCGGCTGCTAGTCCTCCTTTCATGCAAAATCTTAAGGTTCCACCTCATGTCCAGGGCTAAAAATCACTAATCGATAACCAAAACCTGAATTGTACTGCTTCTTACTGGCTATTGCTTCAACTTAGAAGCTTCTTCTGTGTTCTACTATGGTGCATTTAGTGTCTCCGCATACCGCAGCACGCGACATAGCTTTGCAGACGATAAATGTAACCGTCTCAGAGAGAAAAGCGGCCAATATGACGATCTGGCTTTAAGTCGATTCGATAACAAATGACGAAAACGGACGGATTTCTCAGGTTTTTACTACATATGAACACTTTTCACATTCTCCCGTGCAACGCGGCTGCTAGTCCTCCTTTCAAGCAAAATCTTAAGGTCCTAGGTCATGTCCAAGCCACCAAAGCCGGCTAAAAAGTGAATAATCGACAACTACAGCTTGAATTGTACTACTTCTTACTGGCTATTACTTCTACTTAGAAGCTTATTCTGTGTTCTACTATGGTTCTTTTAGTGCCTCCGCATACCGCAGCACGCGACATAGCTTTGCAGACGATAAATGTAGCCGTGTCAGAGAGAAAAGCGGCCAATGTGACGATCTGGCTTTAAGTCGATTCGATAACAAATGGCGAAAACGGACGGTTTTCTCAGGTTTTTAGTACATATGAACACTTTTCACATTCTCCCGTGCAACGCGGCTGCAAGTCCTCCTTTCATGCAAAATCTTAAGGTCCTAGGTCATGTCCAAGACACCAAATCCGGCTAAAAAGTGAATAATCGATACCTATAACTTGACTTGTACTACTTCTTACTTTCTATTACATCAACTTAGAAGTTTCATCTGTGTTCTACTACTGAACTTTTAGTGTCTCCGCATACCGCAGCACGCGACATAGCTTTGCAAACGATAAGTACAACCGTCTAAGAGAGAAGGACCGTCCAATGTGACGATCTAATTTTAAGTCGATTCGATAACAAATGACGAAAACGGACGGATTTCTCATGTTTTTACTTCATATGAACACTTTTCACATTCTCCCGTGCATAGCGGCTGCTAGTCCTCCTTTCATGCAAAATCTTAGGGTCATAGGATATGTCCAAGCCACCAAAGCCGTCTAAAATGTGAATAATCGACAACTAATATCTGAATTGTACTACTTCTTACTGGCTATTACTTCAACTTTGAAGCTTCATCTGTGTTCTACTATGGTGCTTTTAGTGTCTCCGCATACCGCAGCACGCGACATAGCTTTGCAGACGATAAATGTAACCGTCTCAGAGAGAAAAGCGGCCATTGTGACGATCTGGCTTTAAGTCGATTCGATAACAAATGACGAAAACGGACGGATTTCTCAGGTTTTTACTACATATGAACACTTTTCACATTCTCCCGTGCAACGCGGCTCCTAGTCCTCCTTTCATGCAAAGTCTTATGGTCCTAGGTCATGTCCAAGCCACTAAAGCCGGCTAAAAGGTGAATAACCAACAACTAATACTAGAATTGTACTACTTCTTACTTGCTATTACTTCAACTTAGACGCTTCTTCTGTGTTCTACTATGGTGCTTTTAGTGTGTCCGCATACCGCAGCACGCGACATAGGTTTGCAGACGATAAATGTAACCGTCTCTGAGAGAAAAGCGGCCAATGTGACGATCTGGCTTTAAGTCGATTCGATAACAAATTACGAAAACGGACGGATTTCTTAGGTTTCTACTACATATGAACACTTTTCACATTCTCCCGTGCAACGCGGCTGCAAGTCCTCCTTTCATGCAAAATCTTAAGGTCCTAGGTCATGTCCAAGCCACCAAAGCCGGCTAAAATGTGAATAATCGACAACTAAAACTTGAATTGTACTACTTCTTACTGGCTATTACTTCAACTTAGAAGCTTCTTCTGTGTTCTACTATGGTGCTTTTAGTGTCTCCGCATACCGCAGCAGGCGACATAGATTTGCAGACGATAAATGTAACCGTCTCAGAGAGAAAAGCAGCCAATGTGACGATCTGGCTTTAAATCGATTCGGTAACAAATGACGAAAACGGAAGGATTTCTCAGGTTTTTACTACATATGAACACTTTTCACATTCTCCCGTGCAACGCGGCTGCTAGTCCTCCTTTCAAGCAAAATCTTAAGGTAATAGGTCATGTCCAAGCCACCAAAGCCGGCTAAAAAGTGAATAATCGACAACTAAAATTTGAATTGTACTACTTCTTACTGGCTATTACTTCAACTTAGAAGCTTCTTCTGTGTTCTGTGGTGCTCTTAGTGTCTCCGCATATTGCAGCACGCGAAATAGCTTTGCAGACGATACGTGTAACCGTCTCAGAGAGAAAAGTGGCCAATGTGACGATCTGGCTTTAAGTCGATTCGATAACAAATGACGAAAACGGACGGATTTCTCATGTTTTTACTTCATATGAACACTTTTCACATTCTCCCGTGCAACGCGGCTGCAAGTCCTCCTTTCAAGCAAAATGTTAAGGTCCTAGGTCATGTCCAAGACACCAAATCCGGCTAAAAAGTGAATAATCGATACCTATAACTTGACTTGTACTACTTCTTACTTTCTATTACATCAACTTAGAAGTTTCATCTGTGTTCTACTACTGAACTTTTAGTGTCTCCGCATACCGCAGCACGCGACATAGCTTTGCAACGATAAGTACAACCGTCTAAGAGAGAAGAGCGTCCAATGTGACGATCTAATTTTAAGTCGATTCGATAACAAATGACGAAAACGGACGGATTTCTCATGTTTTTACTTCATATGAACACTTTTCACATTCTCCCGTGCAAAGCGGCTGCTAGTCCTCCTTTCATGCAAAATCTTAAGGTCATAGGATATGTCCAAGCCACCAAAGCCGGCTAAAAAGTGAATAATCGACAACTAATATCTGAATTGTACTACTTCTTACTGGCTATTACTTCAACTTTGAAGCTTCATCTGTGTTCTACTATGGTGCTTTTAGTGTCTCCGCATACCGCAGCACGCGACATAGCTTAGCAGACGATAAATGTAACCGTCGCAGAGAGAAAAGCGGCCATTGTGACGATCTGGCTTTAAGTCGATTCGATAACAAATGACGAAAACGGACGGATTTCTCAGGTTTTTACTACATATGAACACTTTTCACATTCTCCCGTGCAACGCGGCTCCTAGTCCTCCTTTCATGCAAAGTCTTATGGTCCTAGGTCATGTCCAAGCCACTAAAGCCGGCTAAAAGGTGAATAACCAACAACTAATACTAGAATTGTACTACTTCTTACTTGCTATTACTTCAACTTAGACGCTTCTTCTGTGTTCTACTATGGTGCTTTTAGTGTGTCCGCATACCGCAGCACGCGACATAGGTTTGCAGACGATAAATGTAACCGTCTCTGAGAGAAAAGCGGCCAATGTGACGATCTGGCTTTAAGTCGATTCGATAACAAATTACGAAAACGGACGGATTTCTTAGGTTTTTACTACATATGAACACTTTTCACATTCTCCCGTGCAACGCGGCTGCAAGTCCTCCTTTCATGCAAAATCTTAAGGTCCTAGGTCATGTCCAAGCTACCAAAGCCGGCTAAAATGTGAATAATCGACAACTAAAACTTGAATTGTACTACTTCTTACTGGCTATTACTTCAACTTAGAAGCTTCTTCTGTGTTCTACTATGGTGCTTTTAGTGTCTCCGCATACCGCAGCAGGCGACATAGATTTGCAGACGATAAATGTAACCGTCTCAGAGAGAAAAGCAGCCAATGTGACGATCTGGCTTTAAGTCGATTCGGTAACAAATGACGAAAACGGAAGGATTTCTCAGGTTTTTACTACATATGAACACTTTTCACATTCTCCCGTCCAACGCGGCTGCAAGTCCTCCTTTCAAGCAAAATCTTAAGGTAATAGGTCATGTCCAAGCCACCAAAGCCGGCTAAAAAGTGAATGACCGACAACTACAACTTGAATTGTACTACTTCTATCTGGCTATTACTTCAACTTAGAAGCTTATTCTGTGTTCTACTATGGTTCTTTTAGTGCCTCCGCATACCGCAGCACGCGACATAGCTTTGCAGACGATAAATGTAACCGTGTCAGAGAGAAAAGCGGCCAATGTGACGATCTGGCTTTAAGTCGATTCGATAACAAATGACGAAAACGGACGGATTTCTCAGGTTTTTCCTACATATGAACACTTTTCACATTATCCCGTGCAACGCGGCTGCAAGTCCTCCTTTCATGCAAAATCTTAAGGTCCTAGGTCATGTCCAAGCCACCAAAGCCGGCTAAAAAGTGAATAATCGACAACTAAAATTTGAATTGTACTACTTCTTACTGGCTATTACTTCAACTTAGAAGCTTCTTCTGTGTTCTGTGGTGCTCTTAGTGTCTCCGCATATTGCAGCACGCGACATAGCTTTGCAGACGATACGTGTAACCGTCTCAGAGAGAAAAGCGGCCAATGTGACGATCTGGCTTTAAGTCGATTCGATAACAAATGACGAAAACGGACGGATTTCTCATGTTTTTACTTCATATGAACACTTTTCACATTCTCCCGTGCAACGCGGCTGCAAGTCCTCCTTTCAAGCAAAATCTTAAGGTCCTAGGTCATGTCCAAGCCACCAAATCCGGCTAAAAAGTGAATAATCGATACCTATAACTTGACTTGTACTACTTCTTACTTTCTATTACATCAACTTAGAAGTTTCATCTGTGTTCTACTACTGAACTTTTAGTGTCTCCGCATACCGCAGCACGCGACATAGCTTTGCAAACGATAAGTACAACCGTCTAAGAGAGAAGAGCGGCCAATGTGACGATCTAATTTTAAGTCGATTCGATAACAAATGACGAAAACGGACGGATTTCTAAGGTTTTTACTACATATGAACTCTTTTCACATTCTCCCGTGCAACGCGGCTGCTAGTCCTCCTTTCATACAAAATCGTATGGTCCTAGGTCATGTCATAGCCACCAAAGCCGGCTAAAAAGTGAACAATCGACAACTAAAACTTGAAATGTACTACTTCTTACTGGCTATTACTTCAACTTAGAAGTTTCTTCTGTGTTCTACTATGGTGCTTTTAGTGTCTCCGCATACCGCAGCGCGCGACATAGCTTTGCAGACGATAAATGTAACCGTTTCAGACAGAAGAGCGGCCAATGTGACGATCTGGCTTTAAGTCGATTCGATAACAAATGACGAAAACGGACGGATTTCTCAGCTTTTTACTACATATGAACACTTTTCACACTCTCCCGTGCAACGCGGCTGCTTGTCCTCCTTTCATGCAAAATCTTAAGGTCCTAGTTTATGTCCAAGCCACGAAAGCCGGCTAAAAAGTGAATAATCGACAACTAAAACTTGAATTGTACTACTTCTTACTGGCTATTACTGCTACTTAGAAGCTTCTTCTGTATTCTACTATGGTGCTTTTAGTGTTTCCGCATACCGCAGCACGCGACATAGCTTTTGCAGACGATAAATATAACCGTTTCAGAGAGAAGAGCGGCCAATGTGACGATCTGGCTTTAAGTCGATTCGATAACAAATGACGAAAACGGACGGATTTCTCAGGTTTTTACTACATATGAACACTTTTCAAATTCTCCCGTGCAACGCGGCTGCTAGTCCTCCTTTCATGCAAAATCGTAAGGTCCTAGGTCATGTCCAAGCCACCAAAGCCGGCTAAAAAGTGAATAATCGACAACTAAAACTTGAATTGTACTACTTCTTACTGGCTATTACTTCAACTTAGAAGCTTATTCTGTGTTCTCCTATGGTTCTTTTAGTGTCTCCGCATACCGCAGCACGCGACATAGCTTTGCAGACGATAAATGTAACCGTTTCAGAGAGAAAAGCGGCCAATGTGACGATCTGGCTTTAAGTCGATTCGATAACAAATGACGAAAACGGACGGATTTCTCAGGTTTTTCCTACATATGAACACTTTTCACATTATCCCGTGCAACGCGGCTGCAAGTCCTCCTTTCATGCAAAATCTTAAGGTCCTAGGTCATGTCCAAGCCACCAAAGCCGGCTAAAAAGTGAATAATCGACAGCTAAAATTTGAATTGTACTACTTCTTACTGGCTATTACTTCAACTTAGAAGCTTCTTCTGTGTTCTATGGTGCTCTTAGTGTCTCCGCATATTGCAGCACGCGACATAGCTTTGCAGACGATAAATGTAACCGTCTCAGAGAGAAAAGCGGCCAATGTGACGATCTGGCTTTAAGTCGATTCGATAACAAATGACGAAAACGGAGGGATTTCTCATGTTTTTACTACATATGAACACTTTTCACATCCTCCCGTGCAACGCGGCTGCAAGTCCTCCTTTCATGCAAAATCTTATGGTCCTACGTCATGTCCAAGCCACCAATGCGGGCTAAAAAGTGAATAATCGACAACTAAAACTTGAATTGTACTACTTCTTACTGGCTATTACTTAAACTTAGAAGTTTCTTCTGTGTTCTACTATGGTGCTTTTAGTGTTTCGGCTTACCGCAGCACGCGACATATCTTTGCAGACGATAAATTTAACCGTTTTAGAGAGAAGAATGGCCAATGTGACGATCTTCCTTCAAGTCGATTCGATAACAAATGACGAAAACGGACGGATTTCTCACGTTTTTACTACATTTGAACACTTTTCACATTCTCCCGTGCAACGCGGCTGCAAGTCCTCCTTTCATACAAAATCTTATGGTCCTAGGTCATGTCCAAGCCACCAATGCCGGCTAAAAAGTGAATAATCGACAACTAAAACTTGAATTGTACTACTGCTTACTGGCTATTACTTCAACTTAGAAGCTTCTTCTGTGTTCTACTACGGTGCTTTTAGTGTCTCCGCATACCGCAGCACGCGACATAGCTTTGCAAACGATAAGTACAACCGTCTAAGAGAGAAGAGCGGCCAATGTGACGATCTAATTTTAAGTCGATTCGATAACAAATGACGAAAACGGACGGATTTCTCAGGTTTTTACTACATATGAACACTTTTCACATTCTCCCTTGCAACGCGGCTGCTAGTGCTCCTTTCATGCAAAATGTTAAGATCCTAGCTCATGGCCAAGGCACCAAAGCCAGCTAAAATGTCAATAATCGATAACTAAAACTTGAATTGTACTACTTCTTACTGGCTATTACGTCAACTTAGAAGCCTCTTCTGTGTTCTACTATGGTGCTTTTAGTGTCTCCACATACCGCAGCACGCGACATAGCTTTGCAGACTATAAATGTAACCGTCTCAGAGAGAAAAGCGGCCAATGTGACGATCTGGCTTTAAGTCGATTCGATAACAAATGACGAAAACAGGCGGATTTCTCAGGTTTTTACTACATATGAAAACTTTTGACATTCTCCCATGCAACGCGGCTGCTAGTCCTCCTTTCATGATAAATCTTATGGTCCTAGATCATGTCCAAGCCACCAAAGCCGGCTAAAATGTGAATAATCGACAACTAATATCTGAATTGTACTACTTCTTACTGGCTATTACTTCAACTTTGAAGCTTCATCTGTATTCTACTATGGTGCTTTTAGTGTCTCCGCATACCGCAGCACGCGACATAGCTTTGCAGACGATAAATGTAACCGTCTCTGAGAGAAAAGCGGCCAATGTGACGATCTGGCTTTAAGTCGATTCGATAACAAATTACGAAAACGGACGGATTTCTTAGGTTTTTACTACATATGAACACTTTTCACATTCTCCCGTGCAACGCGGCTGCAAGTCCTCCTTTCATGCAAAATCTTAAGGTCCTAGGTCATGTCCAAGCAACCAAAGCCGGCTAAAATGTGAATAATCGACAACTAAAACTTGAATTGTACTACTTCTTACTGGCTATTACTTCAACTTAGAAGCTTATTCTGTGTTCTACTATGGTTCTTTTAGTGTCTCCGCATACCGCAGCACGCGACATAGCTTTGCAGACTATAAATGTAACCGTCTCAGAGAGAAAAGCGGCCAATGTGACGATCTGGCTTTAAGTCGATTCGATAACAAATGACGAAAACGGGCGGATTTCTCAGGTTTTTACTACATATGAAAACTTTTCACATTCTCCCATGCAACGCGGCTGCTAGTCCTCCTTTCATGATAAATCTTATGGTCCTAGATCATGTCCAAGCCACCAAAGCCGGCTAAAATGTGAATAATCGACAACTAATATCTGAATTGTACTACTTCTTACTGGCTATTACTTCAACTTTGAAGCTTCATCTGTGTTCTACTATGGTGCTTTTAGTGTCTCCGCATACCGCAGCACGCGACATAGCTTTGCAGACGATAAATGTAACCGTCTCTGAGAGAAAAGCGGCCAATGTGACGATCTGGCTTTAAGTCGATTCGATAACAAATTACGAAAACGGACGGATTTCTTAGGTTTTTACTACATATGAACACTTTTCACATTCTCCCGTGCAACGCGGCTGCAAGTCCTCCTTTCATGCAAAATCTTAAGGTCCTAGGTCATGTCCAAGCCACCAAAGCCGGCTAAAAAGTAAATAATCGACAACTAAAATTTGAATTGTACTACTTCTTACTGGCTATTACTTCAACTTAGAAGCTTCTTCTGTGTTCTGTGGTGCTCTTAGTGTCTCCGCATATTGCAGCACGCGACATAGCTTTGCAGACGATACGTGTAACCGTCTCAGAGAGAAAAGCGGCCAATGTGACGATCTGGCTTTAAGTCGATTCGATAACAAATGACGAAAACGGACGGATTTCTCATGTTTTTACTTCATATGAACACTTTTCACATTCTCCCGTGCAACGCGGCTGCAAGTCCTCCTTTCAAGCAAAATCTTAAGGTCCTAGGTCATGTCCAAGCCACCAAATCCGGCTAAAAAGTGAATAATCGATACCTATAACTTGACTTGTACTACTTCTTACTTTCTATTACATCAACTTAGAAGTTTCATCTGTGTTCTACTACTGAACTTTTAGTGTCTCCGCATACCGCAGCACGCGACATAGCTTTGCAAACGATAAGTACAACCGTCTAAGAGAGAAGAAAGGCCAATGTGACCATCTAATTTTAAGTCGATTCGATAACAAATGACGAAAACGGACGGATTTCTAAGGTTTTTACTACATTTGAACACTTTTCACATTCTCCCGTGCAACGCGGCTGCTAGTCCTCCTTTCATACAAAATCGTATGGTCCTAGGTCATGTCATAGCCACCAAAGCCGGCTAAAAAGTGAACAATCGACAACTAAAACTTGAATTGTACTACTTCTTACTGGCTATTACTTCAACTTAGAAGTTTCTTCTGTGTTCTACTATGGTGCTTTTAGTGTCTCCGCATACCGCAGCGCGCGACATAGCTTTGCAGACGATAAATGTAACCGTTTCAGACAGAAGAGCGGCCAATGTGACGATCTGGCTTTAAGTCGATTCGATAACAAATGACGAAAACGGACGGATTTCTCAGCTTTTTACTACATATGAACACTTTTCACACTCTCCCGTGCAACGCGGCTGCTAGTCCTCCTTTCATGCAAAATCTTAAGGTCCTAGTTTATGTCCAAGCCACGAAAGCCGGCTAAAAAGTGAATAGTCGACAACTAAAACTTGAATTGTACTACTTCTTACTGGCTATTACTGCAACTTAGAAGCTTCTTCTGTATTCTACTATGGTGCTTTTAGTGTTTCCGCATACCGCAGCACGCGACATAGCTTTTGCAGACGATAAATATAACCGTTTCAGAGAGAAGAGCGGCCAATGTGACGATCTGGCTTTAAGTCGATTCGATAACAAATGACGAAAACGGACGGATTTCTCAGGTTTTTACTACATATGAACACTTTTCACATTCTCCCGTGCAACGCGGCTGCTAGTCCTCCTTTCAAGCAAAATCGTAAGGTCCTAGGTCATGTCCAAGCCACCAAAGCCGGCTAAAAAGTGAATAATCGACAACTACAACTTGAATTGTACTACTTCTTACTGGCTATTACTTCAACTTAGAAGCTTATTCTGTGTTCTACTATGGTTCTTTTTTGTGTCTCCGCATACCGCAGCACGCGACATAGCTTTGCAGACGATAAATGTAACCGTTTCAGAGAGAAAAGCGGCCAATGTGACAATCTGGCTTTAAGTCGATTCGATAACAAATGACGAAAACGGACGGATTTCTCAGGTTTTTCCTACATATGAACACTTTTCACATTATCCCGTGCAACGCGGCTGCAAGTCCTCCTTTCATGCAAAATCTTAAGGTCCTAGGTCATGTCCAAGCCACCAAAACCGGCTAAAAAGTGAATAATCGACAATTAAAATTTGAATTGTACTACTTCTTACTGGCTATTACTTCAACTTAGAAGCTTCTTCTGTGTTCTATGGTGCTCTTAGTGTCTCCGCATATTGCAGCACGCGACATAGCTTTGCAGACGATAAATGTAACCGTCTCTGAGAGAAAAGCGGCCAATGTGACGATCTGGCTTTAAGTCGATTCGATAACAAATGACGAAAACGGAGGGATATCTCATGTTTTTTACTACATATGAACACTTTTCACATCCTCCCGTGCAACGCGGCTGCAAGTCCTCCTTTCATGCAAAATCTTATGGTCCTAGGTCATGTCCAAGCCACCAATGCGGGCTAAAAAGTGAATAATCGACAACTAAAACTTGAATTGTACTACTTCTTACTGGCTATTACTTAAACTTAGAAGCTTCTTCTGTGTTCTACTATGGTGCTTTTAGTGTTTCGGCTTACCGCAGCACGCGACATATCTTTGCAGACGATAAATGTAACCGTTTTAGAGAGAAGAATGGCCAATGTTACGATCTTCCTTCAAGTCGATTCGATAACAAATGACGAAAACGGACGGATTTCTCATGTTTTTACTACATATGAACACTTTTCACATTCTCCCGTGCAACGCGGCTGCAAGTCCTCCTTTCATACAAAATCTTATGGTCCTAGGTCATGTCCAAGCCACCAATGCCGGCTAAAAAGTGAATAATCGACAACTAAAACTTGAATTGTACTACTGCTTACTGGCTATTACTTCAACTTAGAAGCTTCTTCTGTGTTCTACTACGGTGCTTTTAGTGTCTCCGCATACCGCAGCACGCGACATAGCTTTGCAAACGATAAGTACAACCGTCTAAGGGAGAAGAGCGGCCAATGTGACGATCTAATTTTAAGTCGATTCGATAACAAATGACGAAAACGGACGGATTTCTCAGGTTTTTACTACATATGAACACTTTTCACATTCTCCCTTGCAACGCGGCTGCTAGTGCTCCTTTCATGCAAAATGTTAAGGTCCTAGCTCATGGCCAAGGCACCAAAGCCAGCTAAAATGTCAATAATCGATAACTAAAACTTGAATTGTACTACTTCTTACTGGCTATTACGTCCACTTAGAAGCCTCTTCTGTGTTCTACTATGGTGCTTTTAGTGTCTCCACATACCGCAGCACGCGACATAGCTTTGCAGACTATAAATGTAACCGTCTCAGAGAGAAAAGCGGCCAATGTGACGATCTGGCTTTAAGTCGATTCGATAACAAATGACGAAAACGGACGGATTTCTCAGCTTTTTACTACATATGAACACTTTTCATATTCTCCCGTGCAACGCGGCTGCTAGTCCTCCTTTCATGCAAAATCTTAAGGTCCTAGTTTATGTCCAAGCCACGAAAGCCGGCTAAAAAGTGAATAATCGACAACTAAAACTTGAAATGTACTACTTCTTACTGGCTACTGCTTCAACTTAGAAGCTTCTTCTGTGTTCTACTATGGTGCTTTTAGTGTCTTCGCATACCGCAGCACGCGACATAGCTTTGCAGACGATAAATGTAACCTTTTCAGCAGAAGAGCGGCCAATGTGACGATCTGGCTTTAAGTCGATTCAGTAACAAATGACGAAAACGGGCGGATTTTTCAGGTTTTTACTACATATGAACACTTTTCACATTCTCCCGTGCAACGCGGCTGCAAGTCCTCCTTTCATGCAAAATCTTAAGGTCCTAGGTCCTGTCCAAGCCACCAAAGCCGGCTAAAAAGTGAATAATCGACAACTAAAACTTGAATTGCACTACTTCTTACTGGCTATTGCTTCAACTTAGAATCTTCTCCTATGTTCTACTATGGTGCTTTTAGCATCTCCGCATACCGCAGCACGCGACATAGCTTTGCAGACGATAAATGTAACCGTTTCAGACAGAAGAGCGGCCAATGTGACGATCTGGTTTTAAGTCGATTCGATAACAAATGACGAAAACGGACGGATTTCTCAGCTTTTTACTACATATGAACACTTTTCACATTCTCCCGTGCAACGCAGCTGCTAGTCCTCCTTTGATGCAAAATCTTAAGGTTCCACCTCATGTCCAAGGCACCAAAGCCGGCTAAAAATCAATAATCGGTAACCTAAACTTGAATTGTACTACTTCTTACTGGCCATTGCTTCAACTTCGAAGCTTCATCTGTGTTCTACTATGGTGCTTTTAGTGTCTCCGCATACCGCAGCACGTGACATAGCTTTGCAGACGATAAACGTAACCGTTTCAGAGAGAAGAGCGGCCTATGTGACGATCTGGCTTTAAGTCGATTCGATAACAAATGACAAAAACGGACGGATTTCTCAGGTTTTTACTACATATGAACCCTTTTCACATTCTCAGATGCAACGCAGCTGCTAGTCCACCTTTCATGCAAAATCTTAAGGTTCCACCTCCTGTCCAAGGCACCAAAGCCGGCTAAAAATCAATAATCGATAACCAAAACTTGAATTGTACTACTTCTTACTGGCCATTGCTTCAACTTAGAAGCTTATTCTGTGTTCTACTATGGTGCTTTTAGTGTCTCCGCATACCGCAGCACGCGACATAGCTTTGCAGACTATAAATGTAACCGTCTCAGAGAGAAAAGCGGCCAATATGACTATCTGGCTTTAAGTCGATTCGATAACAAATTACGAAAACGGACGGATTTCTCAGGTTTTTACTACATATGAACACTTTTCACATTCTCCCGTGCACCGCGGCTGCTAGTCCTCCTTTCATGCAAAATCTTAAGGTTCCACCTCATATCCAAGGCACCAAAGCCGGCTAAAAATCAATAATCGATAACCAAAACTTGAACTGTACTGCTTCTTATGGCTATTGCTTCAACTTAGAAGCTTCTTGTGTGTTCTACTGTGGTGCTTTCAGTGTCTCCGCATATCGCAGCACGCGACATTGCTTTGCAGACGATAAATGTAACCGTCTCAGAGAGAAAAGCGGCCAATGTGACGATCTGGCTTTAAGTCGATTCGATAACAAAAGACGAAAACGGACGGATTTCTCAGGTTTTTACTACATATGAACACCTTTCACATTCTCCCGTGCAACGCGGCTACCAGTCCTCTTTTCATGCAAAATCTTAAGGTCCTAGGTCATGTCCAAGCCACCAAAACTGGCTAAAAAGTGAATAATCGACAACTAATACTTGAATTGTACTACTTCTTACTGGCTATTACTTCAACTTAGAAGCTTCTTCTGTGTTCTACTATGGTGCTTTTAGTGTCTCCGCATACCGCAGCACGCGACATTGCTTTGCAGACGATAAATGTAACCGTCTCAGAGAGAAAAGCGGCCAATGTGACGATCTGGCTTTAAGTCGATTCGATAACAAATGACGAAAACGGACGGATTTCTCAGGTTTTTACTACATATGAACACCTTTCACATTCTCCCGTGCAACGCGGCTACCAGTCCTCCTATCATGCAAAATCTTAAGGTCCTAGGTCATGTCCAAACCACCAAAACTTTCTAAAAAGTGAATAATCGACGCCTAAAACTTGAATTGTACTACTTCTTACTGGCTATTACTTCAACCTAGAAGCTTCTTCTGTGTTCTACTATGGTGCTTTTAGTGTCTCCGCATACCGCAGCACGCGACATAGCTTTGCAGACGATAAATGTAACCGTCTCAGAGAGAAAAGCGTCAATGTGATGATCTGGCTTTAAGTCGATTCGATAACAAATGACGAAAACGGACGGATTTCTCAGGTTTTTACTACATATGAACACTTTTAACATTCTCCCGTGGAACGCGGCTGCTAGTCCTCCTTTCATGCAAAATCGTAAGGTACTAGGTCATGTCCAAGCCAATAAAGCCGCCTAAAAAGTAAATAATCGACAACTAATATTGAATTGTACTACTTGTTACTTTTTATTGATTCAACTTAGAAGCTTCTTCTGTGTTCTACTATGGTGCTTTTAGTGTCTCCGCATACCGCAGCACGCGACATAGCTTTGCAGACGATAAATGTAACCGATCCAGAGAGAAGAGTGGCCAATGTGACGATCTGGCTTTAAGTAGATTAGATAACAAATGACGAAAACGGACGGATTTCTCAGGTTTTTAGTACATATGAACACTTTTTCACATTCTCCCGTGCAACGCGACTGCTAGTCCTCCTTTCATGCAAAATCTTAAGGTCCTAGGTCATGTCCAAGCCACCAAAGTCGGCTAAAAAGTGAATAATCGACGCCTAAAACTTGAATAGTACTACTTCTTACTGGCTATTACTTCAACTTAGAAGCTTCTTCTGTGTTCTACTATGGTGCTTTTAGTGTCTCCGCATACCGCAGCACGTGACATAGCTTTGTAGACGATAAACGTAACCGTTTCAGAGAGAAAAGCGGCCATAGTGACGATCTGGCTTTAAGTCGATTCGATAACAAATGACGAAAACGGACGGATTTCTGAGGTTTTTACTACATGCGAACCCTTTTCACATTCTCCCGTGCAACGCGGCTGCTAGTCCTCCTTTCAAGCAAAATCTTAAGGTTCCACCTCATGTCCAAGGCACCAAAGCCGGCTAAAAATCAATAATAGATAACCAAAACATTGAATTGTACTACTTCTGACTGACCATTGCTTCAACTTAGAAGCTTATTCTGTGTTCTACTATGGTGCTTTTAAGGTCTCCGCATACCGCAGCACGCGACATAGCTTTGAGGACGATAAATGTAACCGTCTCAGAGAGAAAAGCGGCCAATGTGACGATCTGGCTTTAAGTCGATTTGATAACAAAAGACGAAAACGAACGGATATCTCAGGTTTTTACTACATATGAACACTTTTCACATTCTCCCGTGCACCGCGGCTGCTAGTCCTCCTTTCATGCAAAATCTTAAGGTCCTAGGTCATGTCCAAGCCACCACAGCCGGCTAAAATGTGGATAATCGACAACTAACACTTGAATTGTACTACTTCTTACTGGCTATTGCTTTAACTTAGAAGCTTCTTCTGTGTTCTACTATGGTGCTTTTAGTGTCTCCGCATACCGCAGCACGCGACATAGCTTTGCAGACGATAAATGTAATCGTCTCAGAGAGAAAAGCGGCCAATGTGGCGATCTGGCTTTAAGTCGATTCGATAACAAAAGCCGAAAACGGACGGATTTCTCAGGTTTTTACTACATATGAACACTTTTCACATTCTCCCGTGCAACGCGGCTGCTAGTCCTCCTTTCATGCAAAATCTTAAGGTACTAGGTCATGTCCAAGCCAATAAAGCCGGCTAAGAAGTGAATAATCGACAACTAATACTTGATTTGTACTACTCGTTACTTTTTATTGCTTCAACTTAGAAGCCTCTTCTGTGTTCTACTATGGTGCTTTTAGTGTCTCCGCATACCGCAGCACGAGACATAGCCTTGCAGACGATAAACGTAACCATTTCAGAGAGAAAAGCGGCCAAAGTGACGATCTGGCTTTAAGTCGATTCGATAACAAATGACGAAAACGGACGGATTTCTCATGTTTTTAGTACATATGAACACTTTTCACATTCTCCCGTGCAACGCGGCTGCTAGTCCTCCTTTCATCCAAAATCTTAGGGTACTGGGTCATGTCCAAGCCAATAAAGCCAGCTAAAAAGTAAATAATCGACAACTAATACTTGAATTGTACTACTTGTTACTTTTTATTGCTTCAACTTAGAAGCTTCTTCTGTGTTCTACTATGGTGCTTTTAGTGTCTCCGCATACCGCAGCACGTGACATAGTTTTGCAGACGATAAACGTAACCGTCTCAGAGAGAAAAGCGGCAATAGTGACGAATTGGCTTTAAGTCGACTCGATAACAAATGACGAAAACGGACGGATTTCTCAGGTTTTTACTACATATGAACACTTTTCACATTCTCCCGTGCACCGCGGCTGCTAGTCCTCCTTTCATGCAAAATATTAAGGTCCTAGGTCATATCCAAGCCACCAAAGCCGGCTAAAATGTGAATAATCGACAACTAAAACCTGAATTGTACTACATCTTACTGGCCATTGCTTCAACTTAGAAGCTTCATCTGTGTTCTACTATGGTGCTTTTAGTGTCTCCGCATACCGCAGCACGCGACATAGCTTTGCAGAAGATAAATGTAACCGTCTCAGAGAGAAAAGAGGCCAATGTGACGATCTGGCTTTAAGTCGATACGATAACAAATTACGAAAACGGACGGATTTCTCAGGTTTTTACTACATATGAACCCTTTACACATTCTCCCGTGCAACGCAGCTGCTAGTCCTCTTTTCCTGCAAAATGTTAAGGTTCCACCTCTTGTCCAAGTCACCAAAGCCGCTAAAAATCAATAATCGATAACCAAAACTTGAATTGTACTGCTTCTTATGGCTATTGCTTCAACTTAGAAGCTTTTTCTGTGTTCTACTATGGTGCTTTTAGTGTCTCCGCATACCGCAGCACGCGACGTAGCTTTGCAGACGATAAATGTAACCGTCTCAGAGAGAAAAGCGGCCAATGTGACGATCTGGCTTTAAGTCGATTCGATCACAAATGACGAAAACGAACGGATTTCTCAGGTTTTTACTACATATGAACACCTTTCACATTCTCCCGTGCAACGGGGCTACCAGTCCTCCTTTCATGCAAAATCTTAAGGGCCTAGGTCATGTCCAAGCCACCAAAACTGGCTAAAAAGTGAATAATCGACGCCTAAAACTTGAATTGTACTACTTCTTACTGGCTATTACTTCAACTTAGAAGCTTCTTCTGTGTTCTACTATGGTGCTCTTAGTGTCTCCGCATACCGCAGCACGCGACATAGCTTTGCAGACGATAAATGTAACCGTCTCAGAGAGAAAAGCGGCCAATGTGACGATCTGGCTTTAAGTCGATTCGATAACAAATGACGAAAACGGACGGATTTATCAGGTTTTTAGTACATATGAACACTTTTCACAGTCTCCCGTGCAACGCGGCTGCAAGTCCTCCTTTCATGCAAAATCTTAAGGTACTAGGTCATGTCCAAGCCAATAAAGCCGGCTAAAAAGTCAATAATCGACAATTAATACTTGAATTGTACTACTTGTTACTTTATATTGCTTCAACTTAGAAGCTTCTTCTGTGTTCTACTATGGCGATTTTAGTGTCTCCGCATACCGCAGCACGTGACATAGCTTTGCAGACGATAAACGTAACCGTTTCAGAGAGAAAATCGTCCATAGTGACGATCTGGCTTTAAGTCGATTCGATAACAAATGACGAAAACGAACGGATTTCTCAGGTTTTTACTACATATGAACACTTTTCACATTCTCCCGTGCAACGCGACTGCTAGTCCTGCTTTCATGCAAAATATTAAGGTCCTAGGTCATGTCCAAGCCACCAAAGCCGGCTAAAATGTGAATAATAGATAGCCAAAACTTGAATTGTACTACTTCTTACTGGCTATTGCTTCAACTTAGAAGCTTCTTCTGTGTTCTAATATGGTGCTTTTAGTGTCTCCGCATACCGCAGCACGCGACATAGCTTTGCAGACGATAAATGTAACCGATTCAGAGAGAAGAGCGGCCAATGTGACGATCTGGCTTCAAGTAGATTCGGTAACAAATGACGAAAACGGGCGGATTTCTCAGGTTTTTGCGACATATGAACCCTTTTCACATTCTCCCGTGCAACGCAGCTGCGAGTCCTTCTTTCATGCAAAATCTTAAGGTTCCACCTCATGTTCAAGACACCAAAGCCGGCTAAAAATCAATAATCGGTAACCAAAACTTGAATTGTACTGCTTCTTATGGCTATTGCTCCAACTTAGAAGCTTCTTCTGTGTTCTACAATGGTGCTTTTAGTGTCTCCGCATACCGCAGCACGCGACATTGCTTTGCAGACGATAAATGTAACCGTCTCAGAGAGAAAAGCGGCCAATGTGACGATCTGGCTTTAAGTCGATTCGATAACAAATGACGAAAACGGACGGATTTCTCAGGTTTTTACTACATATGAACACCTTTCACATTCTCCCGTGCAACGCGGCTACCAGTCCTCCTATCACGCAAAATCTTAAGGTCCTAGGTCATGTCCAAGCCACCAAAACTTTCTAAAAAGTGAATAATCGACGCCTAAAACTTGAATTGTACTACTTCTTACTGGCTATTACTTCAACCTAGAAGCTTCTTCTGTGTTCTACTATGGTGCTTTTAGTGTCTCCGCATACCGCAGCACGCGACATAGCTTTGCAGACGATAAATGTAACCGTCTCAGAGAGAAAAGCGTCAATGTGACGATCTGGCTTTAAGTCGATTCGATAACAAATGACGAAAACGGACGGATTTCTCAGGTTTTTACTACATATGAACACTTTTAACATTCTCCCGTGGAACGCGGCTGCTAGTCCTCCTTTCATGCAAAATCGTCCAAGCCAATAAAGCCGCCTAAAAAGTGAATAATCGACAACTAATATTGAATTGTACTACTTGTTACTTTTTATTGCTTCAACTTAGAAGCTTCTTCTGTGTTCTACTATGGTGCTTTTAGTGTCTCCGCTTACCGCAGCACGCGACATAGCTTTGCAGACGATAAATGTAACCGTCTCAGAGAGAAAAGCGGCCAATGTGGCCATCTGGCTTTAAGTCGATTCGATAACAAATGACGAAAACGGATGGATTTCTCAGGTTTTTAGTACATATGAACACTTTTTCACATTCTCCCGTGCAACGCGACTGCTAGTCCTCCTTTCATGCAAAATCTTAAGGTCCTAGGTCATGTCCAAGCCACCAAAGGCGGCTAAAAAGTGAATAATCGACGCTTAAAACTTGAATTGTACTACTTCTTACTGGCTATTACTTCAACTTAGAAGCTTCTTCTGTGTTCTACTATGGTGCTTTTAGTGTCTCCGCATACCGCAGCACGTGACATAGTTTTGTAGACGATAAACGTAACCGTTTCAGAGAGAAAAGCGACCATAGTGACGATCTGGCTTTAAGTCGATTCGATAACAAATGACGAAAACGGACGGATTTCTCAGGTTTTTACTACATATGAACACCTTTCACATTCTCCCGTGCAACGCGGCTACCAGTCCTCCTATCACGCAAAATCTTAAGGTCCTAGGTCATGTCCAAGCCACCAAAACTTTCTAAAAAGTGAATAATCGACGCCTAAAACTTGAATTGTACTACTTCTTACTGGCTATTACTTCAACCTAGAAGCTTCTTCTGTGTTCTACTATGGTGCTTTTAGTGTCTCCGCATACCGCAGCACGCGACATAGCTTTGCAGACGATAAATGTAACCGTCTCAGAGAGAAAAGCGTCAATGTGACGATCTGGCTTTAAGTCGATTCGATAACAAATGACGAAAACGGACGGATTTCTCAGGTTTTTACTACATATGAACACTTTTAACATTCTCCCGTGGAACGCGGCTGCTAGTCCTCCTTTCATGCAAAATCGTCCAAGCCAATAAAGCCGCCTAAAAAGTGAATAATCGACAACTAATATTGAATTGTACTACTTGTTACTTTTTATTGCTTCAACTTAGAAGCTTCTTCTGTGTTCTACTATGGTGCTTTTAGTGTCTCCGCATACCGCAGCACGCGACATAGCTTTGCAGACGATAAATGTAACCGTCTCAGAGAGAAAAGCGGCCAATGTGGCCATCTGGCTTTAAGTCGATTCGATAACAAATGACGAAAACGGATGGATTTCTCAGGTTTTTAGTACATATGAACACTTTTTCACATTCTCCCGTGCAACGCGACTGCTAGTCCTCCTTTCATGCAAAATCTTAAGGTCCTAGGTCATGTCCAAGCCACCAAAGGCGGCTAAAAAGTGAATAATCGACGCTTAAAACTTGAATTGTACTACTTCTTACTGGCTATTACTTCAACATAGAAGCTTCTTCTGTGTTCTACTATGGTGCTTTTAGTGTCTCCGCATACCGCAGCACGTGACATAGTTTTGTAGACGATAAACGTAACCGTTTCAGAGAGAAAAGCGACCATAGTGACGATCTGGCTTTAAGTCGATTCGATAACAAATGACGAAAACGTACGGATTTCTGAGGTTTTTACTACACACGAACCCTTTTCACATTCTCCCGTGCAACGCGGCTGCTAGTCCTCCTTTCAAGCAAAATCTTAAGGTTCCACCTCATGTCCAAGGCACCAAAGCCGGCTAAAAATCAATAATAGATAGCCAAAACTTGAATTGTACTACTTCTTACTGGCCATTGCTTCAACTTAGAAGCTTATTCTGTGTTCTGCTATGGTGCTATTAGTGTCTTCGCATACCGCTGCTCGCGACATATCTTTGAGGACGATAAATGTAACCGTCTCAGAGAGAAAAGCGGCCAATGTGACGATCTGGCTTTAAGTCGATTTGATAACAAAAGACGAAAACGAACGGATTTCTCAGGTTTTTACTACATATGAACACTTTTCACATTCTCCCGTGCACCGCGGCTGCTAGTCCTCCTTTCATGCAAAATCTTAAGGTCCTAGGTCATGTCCAAGCCACCAAAGCCGGCTAAAATGTGGATAATCGACAACTAACACTTGAATTGTACTACTTCTTACTGGCTATTGCTTCAACTTAGAAGCTTCTTCTGTGTTCTACTATGGTGCTTTTAGTGTCACCGCATACCGCAGCACGTGACATAGTTTTGCAGACGATAAACGTAACCGTCTCAGAGAGAAAAGCGGCAATAGTGACGATCTGGCTTTAAGTCGATTCGATAACAAATGACGAAAATGGACGGATTTCTCAGGTTTTTACTACATATGAACACTTTTCACATTCTCCCGTGCACCGCGGCTGCTAGTCCTCCTTTCATGCAAAATATTAAGGTCCTAGGTCATGTCCAAGCCACCAAAGCCGGCTAAAATGTGAATAATCGACAACTAAAACTTGAATTGTACTACTTCTTACTGGCTATTGCTTCAACTTAGAAGCTTATTCTGTGTTCTACTATGGTGCTTTTAGTATCTCCGCATACCGCAGCACGCGACATAGCTTTGCAGACGATTAATGTAACCGATTCAGCGAGAAGAGCGGCCAATGTGACGATCTGGCTTTAAGTAGATTCGATAACAATTGACGAAAACGGGCGGATTTCTCAGGTTTTTACTACATATGAACGCTTTTCACATTTTCCCGTGCAACGCGGCTGCTAGTCCTCCTTTCATGCAAAATCATAAGGTTCCACCTCTTGTCCAAATCACCAAAGCCGCCTAAAAAGTGAATAATCGATAACCAAAACTTGAATTGTACTGCTTCTTATGGCTATTGCTTCAGCTTAGAAGCTTCTTCTGTGTAATACTATGGTGCTTTTAATGTCTCCGCATACCGCAGCACGCGACATAGCTTTGCAGACGATAAATGTAACCGTCTCAGAGAGAAAAGCGTCAATGTGACGATCTGGCTTTAAGTCGATTCGATAACAAATGACGAAAACGGACGGATTTATCAGGTTTTTAGTACATATGAACACTTTTCACAGTCTCCCGTGCAACGCGGCTGCAAGTCCTCCTTTCATGCAAAATCTTAAGGTACTAGGTCATGTCCAAGCCAATAAAGCCGGCTAAAAAGTCAATAATCGACAATTAATACTTGAATTGTACTACTTGTTACTTTATATTGCTTCAACTTAGAAGCTTCTTCTGTGTTCTACTATGGCGATTTTAGTGTCTCCGCATACCGCAGCACGTGACATAGCTTTGCAGACGATAAACGTAACCGTTTCAGAGAGAAAATCGTCCATAGTGACGATCTGGCTTTAAGTCGATTCGATAACAAATGACGAAAACGAACGGATTTCTCAGGTTTTTACTACATATGAACACTTTTCACATTCTCCCGTGCAACGCGACTGCTAGTCCTGCTTTCATGCAAAATATTAAGGTCCTAGGTCATGTCCAAGCCACCAAAGCCGGCTAAAATGTGAATAATAGATAGCCAAAACTTGAATTGTACTACTTCTTACTGGCTATTGCTTCAACTTAGAAGCTTCTTCTGTGTTCTAATATGGTGCTTTTAGTGTCTCCGCATACCGCAGCACGCGACATAGCTTTGCAGACGATAAATGTAACCGATTCAGAGAGAAGAGCGGCCAATGTGACGATCTGGCTTTAAGTAGATTCGGTAACAAATGACGAAAACGGGCGGATTTCTCAGGTTTTTGCGACATATGAACCCTTTTCACATTCTCCCGTGCAACGCAGCTGCGAGTCCTTCTTTCATGCAAAATCTTAAGGTTCCACCTCATGTTCAAGACACCAAAGCCGGCTAAAAATCAATAATCGGTAACCAAAACTTGAATTGTACTGCTTCTTATGGCTATTGCTCCAACTTAGAAGCTTCTTCTGTGTTCTACAATGGTGCTTTTAGTGTCTCCGCATACCGCAGCACGCGACATTGCTTTGCAGACGATAAATGTAACCGTCTCAGAGAGAAAAGCGGCCAATGTGACGATCTGGCTTTAAGTCGATTCGATAACAAATGACGAAAACGGACGGATTTCTCAGGTTTTTACTACATATGAACACCTTTCACATTCTCCCGTGCAACGCGGCTACCAGTCCTCCTATCACGCAAAATCTTAAGGTCCTAGGTCATGTCCAAGCCACCAAAACTTTCTAAAAAGTGAATAATCGACGCCTAAAACTTGAATTGTACTACTTCTTACTGGCTATTACTTCAACCTAGAAGCTTCTTCTGTGTTCTACTATGGTGCTTTTAGTGTCTCCGCATACCGCAGCACGCGACATAGCTTTGCAGACGATAAATGTAACCGTCTCAGAGAGGAAAGCGTCAATGTGACGATCTGGCTTTAAGTCGATTCGATAACAAATGACGAAAACGGACGGATTTCTCAGGTTTTTACTACATATGAACACTTTTAACATTCTCCCGTGGAACGCGGCTGCTAGTCCTCGTTTCATGCAAAATCGTCCAAGCCAATAAAGCCGCCTAAAAAGTGAATAATCGACAACTAATATTGAATTGTACTACTTGTTACTTTTTATTGCTTCAACTTAGAAGCTTCTTCTGTGTTCTACTATGGTGCTTTTAGTGTCTCCGCATACCGCAGCACGCGACATAGCTTTGCAGACGATAAATGTAACCGTCTCAGAGAGAAAAGCGGCCAATGTGGCCATCTGGCTTTAAGTCGATTCGATAACAAATGACGAAAACGGATGGATTTCTCAGGTTTTTAGTACATATGAACACTTTTTCACATTCTCCCGTGCAACGCGACTGCTAGTCCTCCTTTCATGCAAAATCTTAAGGTCCTAGGTCATGTCCAAGCCACCAAAGGCGGCTAAAAAGTGAATAATCGACGCTTAAAACTTGAATTGTACTACTTCTTACTGGCTATTACTTCAACTTAGAAGCTTCTTCTGTGTTCTACTATGGTGCTTTTAGTGTCTCCGCATACCGCAGCACGTGACATAGTTTTGTAGACGATAAACGTAACCGTTTCAGAGAGAAAAGCGACCATAGTGACGATCTGGCTTTAAGTCGATTCGATAACAAATGACGAAAACGGACGGATTTCTCAGGTTTTTACTACATATGAACACCTTTCACATTCTCCCGTGCAACGCGGCTACCAGTCCTCCTATCACGCAAAATCTTAAGGTCCTAGGTCATGTCCAAGCCACCAAAACTTTCTAAAAAGTGAATAATCGACGCCTAAAACTTGAATTGTACTACTTCTTACTGGCTATTACTTCAACCTAGAAGCTTCTTCTGTGTTCTACTATGGTGCTTTTAGTGTCTCCGCATACCGCAGCACGCGACATAGCTTTGCAGACGATAAATGTAACCGTCTCAGAGAGAAAAGCGTCAATGTGACGATCTGGCTTTAAGTCGATTCGATAACAAATGACGAAAACGGACGGATTTCTCAGGTTTTTACTACATATGAACACTTTTAACATTCTCCCGTGGAACGCGGCTGCTAGTCCTCCTTTCATGCAAAATCGTCCAAGCCAATAAAGCCGCCTAAAAAGTGAATAATCGACAACTAATATTGAATTGTACTACTTGTTACTTTTTATTGCTTCAACTTAGAAGCTTCTTCTGTGTTCTACTATGGTGCTTTTAGTGTCTCCGCATACCGCAGCACGCGACATAGCTTTGCAGACGATAAATGTAACCGTCTCAGAGAGAAAAGCGGCCAATGTGGCCATCTGGCTTTAAGTCGATTCGATAACAAATGACGAAAACGGATGGATTTCTCAGGTTTTTAGTACATATGAACACTTTTTCACATTCTCCCGTGCAACGCGACTGCTAGTCCTCCTTTCATGCAAAATCTTAAGGTCCTAGGTCATGTCCAAGCCACCAAAGGCGGCTAAAAAGTGAATAATCGACGCTTAAAACTTGAATTGTACTACTTCTTACTGGCTATTACTTCAACTTAGAAGCTTCTTCTGTGTTCTACTATGGTGCTTTTAGTGTCTCCGCATACCGCAGCACGTGACATAGTTTTGTAGACGATAAACGTAACCGTTTCAGAGAGAAAAGCGACCATAGTGACGATCTGGCTTTAAGTCGATTCGATAACAAATGACGAAAACGTACGGATTTCTGAGGTTTTTACTACATACGAACCCTTTTCACATTCTCCCGTGCAACGCGGCTGCTAGTCCTCCTTTCAAGCAAAATCTTAAGGTTCCACCTCATGTCCAAGGCACCAAAGCCGGCTAAAAATCAATAATAGATAGCCAAAACTTGAATTGTACTACTTCTTACTGGCCATTGCTTCAACTTAGAAGCTTATTCTGTGTTCTGCTATGGTGCTATTAGTGTCTTCGCATACCGCTGCTCGCGACATATCTTTGAGGACGATAAATGTAACCGTCTCAGAGAGAAAAGCGGCCAATGTGACGATCTGGCTTTAAGTCGATTTGATAACAAAAGACAAAAACGAACGGATTTCTCAGGTTTTTACTACATATGAACACTTTTCACATTCTCCCGTGCACCGCGGCTGCTAGTCCTCCTTTCATGCAAAATCTTAAGGTCCTAGGTCATGTCCAAGCCACCAAAGCCGGCTAAAATGTGGATAATCGACAACTAACACTTGAATTGTACTACTTCTTACTGGCTATTGCTTCAACTTAGAAGCTTCTTCTGTGTTCTACTATGGTGCTTTTAGTGTCACCGCATACCGCAGCACGTGACATAGTTTTGCAGACGATAAACGTAACCGTCTCAGAGAGAAAAGCGGCAATAGTGACGATCTGGCTTTAAGTCGATTCGATAACAAATGACGAAAATGGACGGATTTCTCAGGTTTTTACTACATATGAACACTTTTCACATTCTCCCGTGCACCGCGGCTGCTAGTCCTCCTTTCATGCAAAATATTAAGGTCCTAGGTCATGTCCAAGCCACCAAAGCCGGCTAAAATGTGAATAATCGACAACTAAAACTTGAATTGTACTACTTCTTACTGGCTATTGCTTCAACTTAGAAGCTTATTCTGTGTTCTACTATGGTGCTTTTAGTATCTCCGCATACCGCAGCACGCGACATAGCTTTGCAGACGATTAATGTAACCGATTCAGCGAGAAGAGCGGCCAATGTGACGATCTGGCTTTAAGTAGATTCGATAACAATTGACGAAAACGGGCGGATTTCTCAGGTTTTTACTACATATGAACGCTTTTCACATTTTCCCGTGCAACGCGGCTGCTAGTCCTCCTTTCATGCAAAATCATAAGGTTCCACCTCTTGTCCAAATCACCAAAGCCGCCTAAAAAGTGAATAATCGATAACCAAAACTTGAATTGTACTGCTTCTTATGGCTATTGCTTCAGCTTAGAAGCTTCTTCTGTGTAATACTATGGTGCTTTTAATGTCTCCGCATACCGCAGCACGCGACATAGCTTTGCAGACGATAAATGTAACCGTCTCAGAGAGAAAAGCGTCAATGTGACGATCTGGCTTTAAGTCGATTCGATAACAAATGACGAAAACGGACGGATTTCTCAGGTTTTTACTACATATGAACACTTTTAACATTCTCCCGTGGAACGCGGCTGCTAGTCCTCCTTTCATGCAAAATCGTCCAAGCCAATAAAGCCGCCTAAAAAGTGAATAATCGACAACTAATATTGAATTGTACTACTTGTTACTTTTTATTGCTTCAACTTAGAAGCTTCTTCTGTGTTCTACTATGGTGCTTTTAGTGTCTCCGCATACCGCAGCACGCGACATAGCTTTGCAGACGATAAATGTAACCGTCTCAGAGAGAAAAGCGGCCAATGTGGCCATCTGGCTTTAAGTCGATTCGATAACAAATGACGAAAACGGATGGATTTCTCAGGTTTTTAGTACATATGAACACTTTTTCACATTCTCCCGTGCAACGCGACTGCTAGTCCTCCTTTCATGCAAAATCTTAAGGTCCTAGGTCATGTCCAAGCCACCAAAGGCGGCTAAAAAGTGAATAATCGACGCTTAAAACTTGAATTGTACTACTTCTTACTGGCTATTACTTCAACTTAGAAGCTTCTTCTGTGTTCTACTATGGTGCTTTTAGTGTCTCCGCATACCGCAGCACGTGACATAGTTTTGTAGACGATAAACGTAACCGTTTCAGAGAGAAAAGCGACCATAGTGACGATCTGGCTTTAAGTCGATTCGATAACAAATGACGAAAACGTACGGATTTCTGAGGTTTTTACTACATACGAACCCTTTTCACATTCTCCCGTGCAACGCGGCTGCTAGTCCTCCTTTCAAGCAAAATCTTAAGGTTCCACCTCATGTCCAAGGCACCAAAGCCGGCTAAAAATCAATAATAGATAGCCAAAACTTGAATTGTACTACTTCTTACTGGCCATTGCTTCAACTTAGAAGCTTATTCTGTGTTCTGCTATGGTGCTATTAGTGTCTTCGCATACCGCTGCTCGCGACATATCTTTGAGGACGATAAATGTAACCGTCTCAGAGAGAAAAGCGGCCAATGTGACGATCTGGCTTTAAGTCGATTTGATAACAAAAGACGAAAACGAACGGATTTCTCAGGTTTTTACTACATATGAACACTTTTCACATTCTCCCGTGCACCGCGGCTGCTAGTCCTCCTTTCATGCAAAATCTTAAGGTCCTAGGTCATGTCCAAGCCACCAAAGCCGGCTAAAATGTGGATAATCGACAACTAACACTTGAATTGTACTACTTCTTACTGGCTATTGCTTCAACTTAGAAGCTTCTTCTGTGTTCTACTATGGTGCTTTTAGTGTCACCGCATACCGCAGCACGTGACATAGTTTTGCAGACGATAAACGTAACCGTCTCAGAGAGAAAAGCGGCAATAGTGACGATCTGGCTTTAAGTCGATTCGATAACAAATGACGAAAATGGACGGATTTCTCAGGTTTTTACTACATATGAACACTTTTCACATTCTCCCGTGCACCGCGGCTGCTAGTCCTCCTTTCATGCAAAATATTAAGGTCCTAGGTCATGTCCAAGCCACCAAAGCCGGCTAAAATGTGAATAATCGACAACTAAAACTTGAATTGTACTACTTCTTACTGGCTATTGCTTCAACTTAGAAGCTTATTCTGTGTTCTACTATGGTGCTTTTAGTATCTCCGCATACCGCAGCACGCGACATAGCTTTGCAGACGATTAATGTAACCGATTCAGCGAGAAGAGCGGCCAATGTGACGATCTGGCTTTAAGTAGATTCGATAACAATTGACGAAAACGGGCGGATTTCTCAGGTTTTTACTACATATGAACGCTTTTCACATTTTCCCGTGCAACGCGGCTGCTAGTCCTCCTTTCATGCAAAATCATAAGGTTCCACCTCTTGTCCAAATCACCAAAGCCGCCTAAAAAGTGAATAATCGATAACCAAAACTTGAATTGTACTGCTTCTTATGGCTATTGCTTCAGCTTAGAAGCTTCTTCTGTGTAATACTATGGTGCTTTTAATGTCTCCGCATACCGCAGCACGCGACATAGCTTTGCAGACGATAAATGTAACCGTCTCAGAGAGAAAAGCGGCCAATGTGACGATCTGGCTTTAAGTCGATTCGATAACAAAAGACGAAAACGGACGGATTTCTCAGGTTTTTACTACATATGAACACTTTTCACATTCTCCCATGCAACGCGGCTGCTAGTCCTCCTTTCATGCAAGATCTGAAGGTCCTAGGTCATGTCCAAGCCACCAAAACTGGCTAAAAAGTGAATAATCGACGCGTAAAACTTGAATTGTACTACGTCTTACCGGCTATTACTTCAACTTAGAAGCTTCTTCTGTGTTCTACTATGGTGCTTTTAGTGTCTCCGCATACCGCAGCACGTGAGATAGCTTTGCAGACGATAAACGTAACCGTTTCAGAGAGAAAAGCGGCCAATGTGACGATCTGGCTTTAAGTAGATTCGATAACAATTGACGAAAACGGGCGGATTTCTCAGGTTTTTACTACATATGAACGCTTTTCACATTTTCCCGTGCAACGCAGCTGCTAGTCCTCCTTTCATGCAAAATCTTAAGGTTCGACCTCACGTCCAAGGCACCAAAGCCGGCTAAAAATCAATAATCGATAACCAAAACATAAATTGTACTACTTCTTACTGACCATTGCTTCAACTTAGAAGCTTATTCTGTGTTCTACTATGGTGCTTTTAAGGTCTCCGCATACCGCAGCACGCGACATAGCTTTACAGACGATAAATGTAACCATCTCAGAGAGAAAAGCGGCGAATATGACGATCTGGCTTTAAGTCGATTCTATAACAAATGACGAAAACGGAAGGATTTCTCAGGTTTTTACTACATATGAACACTTTTCACATTCTCCCGTGCAACGCGGCTGTTAGTCCTCCTTTCATGCAAAATCTTAAGGTCCTAGGTCATGTCCAAGCCACCAAAGACGGCTAAAAAGTGAATAATCGACGCCTAAAACTTGAATTGTACTACTTCTTACTGGCTATTACTACAACATAGAAGCTTCTTCTGTGTTCTACTATGGTGCTTTTAGTGTCACCGCATACCGCAGCACGCGACGTAGCTTTGCAGACGGTAAATGTAACCGTCTCAGAGAGAAAAGCGGCCAATGTGACGATCTGGCTTTAAGTCGATTCGATAACAAATGACGAAAACGGACGGATTTCTCAGGTTTTTACTACATATGAACACCTCTCACATTCTCCCGTGCAACGCTTCTACTAGTCCTCCTTTCATGCAAAATCTTAAGGTCCTAGGTCATGTCCAAGCCACCAAACTGGCTAAAAAGTGAATAATCGACGCCTAAAACTTGAATTGTACTAATTCTTACTGGCTATTACTTCAACTTAGAAGCTTCTTCTGTGTTCTACTATGCTGCTTTTAGTGTCTCCGCATACCGCAGCACGCGACATAGCTTTGCAGACGATAAATGTAACCGTCTCAGAGAGAAAAGCGGCCAATGTGACGATCTGGCTTTAAGTCGATTCGATAACAAAAGACGAAAACGGACGGATTTCTCAGGTTTTTACTACATATGAACACTTTTCACATTCTACCGTGCACCGCGGCTGCTAGTCCTCCTTTCATGCAAAATATTAAGGTCCCAGGTCATGTCCAAGCCACCAAAGCCGGCTAAAATGTGAATAATCGACAACTAAAACTTGAATTGTACTACTTCTTACTGGCTATTCCTTCAACTTAGAAGCTTATTCTGTGTTCTACTATGGTGCTTTTAGTATCTCCGCATACCGCAGCACGCGACATAGCTTTGAAGACGATAAATGTAACCGATTCAGAGAGAAGAGCGGCCAATGTGACGATCTGGCTTTAAGTAGATTCGATAACAATTGACGAAAACGTGCGGATTTCTCAGGTTTTTACTACATATGAACGCTTTTCACATTTTCCCGTGCAACGCGGCTGCTAGTCCTCCTTTCATGCAAAATCATATGGTTCCACCCATTGTCCAAGGCACCAAAGCCGCCTAAAAAGTGATTAATCGATAACCAAAACTTGAATTGTACTGCTTCTTATGGGTATTGCTTCAGCTTAGAAGCTTCTTCTGTGTAATACTATGGTGCTTTTAGTGTCTCCGCATACCGCAGCACGCGACATAGCTTTGCAGACGATAAATGTAACCGTCTCAGAGAGAAAAGCGGCCAATGTGACGATCTGGCTTTAAGTCGATTCGATAACAAATGACGAAAACGGACGGATTTCTCAGGTTTTTACTACATATGAACACTTTTCACATTCTCCCGTGCAACGCGGCTGCTAGTCCTCCTTTCATGCAAAATCTTAAGGTCCTAGGTCATGTCCAAGCCACCAAAGACGGCTAAAAAGTGAATAATCGACGCCTAAAACTTGAATTGTACTACTTCTTACTGGCTATTACTACAACATAGAAGCTTCTTCTGTGTTCTACTATGGTGCTTTTAGTGTCTCCGCATACCGCAGCACGCGACATAGCTTTGCAGACGATAAATGTAACCGTCTCAGAGAGAAAAGCGGCCAATGTGACGATCTGGCTTTAAGTCGATTCGATAACAAAAGACGAAAACGGACGGATTTCTCAGGTTTTTACTACATATGAACACTTTTCACATTCTCCCGTGCAACGCGGCTGCTAGTCCTCCATTCATGCAAAATCTTAAGGTCCTAGGTCATGTCCAAGCCACCAAAACTGGCTAAAAAGTGAATAATCGACGCCTAAAACATGAATTGTACTACTTCTTACCGGCTATTACTTCAACTTAGAAGCTTCTTCTGTGTTCTACTATGGTGCTTTTAGTGTCTCCGCATACCGCAGCACGCGACGTAGCTTTGCAGACGATAAATGTAACCGTCTCAGAGAGAAAAGCGGCCTATGTGACGATCTGGCTTTAAGTCGATTCGATAACAAATGACGAAAACGGACGGATTTCTCAGGTTTTTAGTACATATGAACACTTTTCACATTCTCCCGTGCAACGCGGCTGCAAGTCCTCCTTTCATGCAAAATCTTAAGGTCGTAGGTCATGTCCAAGCCACCAAAGCCGGCTAAAAAGTGAATAATCGACGCCTAAAACTTGAATTGTACTACTTCTTATGGCTATTACTTCAACATAGAAGCTTCTTCTGTGTTCTACTATGGTGCTTTTAGTGTCTCTTCATACCGCAGCACGCGACATAGCTTTGCAAACGATAAATGTAACCGTCTCAGAGAGAAAAGCGGCCAATGTGACGATGTGGCTTTAAGTCGATTCGATAACAAATGACGAAAACGGACGGATTTCTCAGGTATTTACTACATATGAACACTTTTCACATTCTCCCGTGCAACGCAGCTGCTAGTCCTCCTTTCATGCAAAATCTTAAGGTTCCACCTCTTGTCCAAGGCACCAAAGCCGCCTAAAAAGTGAATAATCGACGCCTAAAACTTGAATTGTACTGCTTCTTATGGCTATTGCTTCAGCTTAGAAGCTTCTTCTGTGTAATACTATGGTGCTTTTAGTGTCTCCGCATACCGCAGCACGCGACATAGCTTTGCAGACGATAAATGTAACCGTCTCAGAGAGAAAAGCGGCCAATGTGACGATCTGGCTTTAAGTCGATTCGATAACAAAAGACGAAAACGGACGGATTTCTCAGGTTTTTACTACATATGAACACTTTTCACATTCTCCTGTGCAACGCGGCTGCTAGTCCTCCATTCATGCAAAATCTTAAGGTCCTAGGTCATGCCCAAGCCACCAAAACTGGCTAAAAAGTGAATAATCGACGCCTAAAACTTGAATTGTACTACTTCTTACCGGCTATTACTTCAACTTAGAAGCTTCTTCTGTGTTCTACTATGGTGCTTTTAGTGTCTCCGCATACCGCAGCACGCGACATAGCTTTGCAGACGATAAATGTAATCGTCTCAGAGAGAAAAGCGGCGAATGTGACGATCTGGCTTTAAGTCGATTCTATAACAAATGACGAAAACGGAAGGATTTCTCAGGTTTTTACTACATATGAACACCTCTCACATACTCCCGTGCAAAGCTTCTACTAGTCCTCCTTTCATGCAAAATCTTAAGGTCCTAGGTCATGTCCAAGCCACCAAACTGGCTAAAAAGTGAATAATCGACGCCTAAAACTTGAATTGTACTAATTCTTACTGGCTATTACTTCAACTTAGAAGCTTCTTCTGTGTTCTACTATGCTGCTTTTAGTGTCTCCGCATACCGCAGCACGCGACATAGCTTTGCAGACGATAAATGTAACCGTCTCAGAGAGAAAAACGGCCAATGTGACGATCTGGCTTTAAGTCGATTCGATAACAAAAGACGAAAACGGACGGATTTCTCAGGTTTTTACTACATATGAACACTTTTCACATTCTCCCGTGCATCTCGGCTGCTAGTCCTCCTTTCATGCAAAATCTTAAGGTCCTAGGTCATGTCCAAGCCACCAAAACTGGCTAAAAAGTGAATAATCGACGCCTAAAACTTGAATTGTACTACTTCTTACCTGCTATTACTTCAACTTAGAAGCTTCTTCTGTGTTCTACTATGGTGCTTTTAGTGTCTCCGCATACCGCAGCACGCGATGTAGCTTTGCAGACGATAAATGTAACCGTCTCAGAGAGAAAAGCGGCCAATGTGACGATCTTGCTTTAAGTCGATTCGATAACAAATGACGAAAACGGACGGATTTCTCAGGTTTTTGCTACATATGAACACTTTTCACATTCTCCCGTGCAACGCAGCTGCAAGTCCTCCTTTCATGCAAAATCTTTAGGTACTAGGTCATGTCCAAGCCAATAAAGCCGGCTAAAAAGTGAATAATCGACAACTAATACTTGAATTGTACTACTTGTTACTTTTTATTGCTTCAACTTAGAAGCTTCTTCTGTGTTCTACTATGGTGCTTTTAGTGTCTCCGCATACCGCAGCACGTGACATAGCTTTGCAGACGATAAACGTAACCATTTCAGAGAGAAAAGCGGCCATAGTGACGATCTGGCTTTAAGTCGATTCGATAACAAATGACGAAAACGGACGGATTTCTCAGGTTTTTACTACATATGAACCCTTTTCACATACTCCCGTGCAACGCAGCTACTAGTCCTTCTTTCAAGCAAAATATTGAGGTTCGACCTCATGTCCAAGGCACCAAAGCCGGCTAAAGATCAATAATCGAGAGCCAAAACTTGAATTGTACTACTTCTTACTGGCCATTGCTTCAACTTAGAAGCTTATTCTGTGTTCCACTATGGTGCTTTTAGTGTCTCCGCATACCGCAGCACGCGACATAGCTTTGCAGACGATAAATGTAACCGTCTCAGAGAGAAAAGCGGCCAATGTGACGATCTGGCTTTAAGTCGATTCGATAACAAATGACGAAAACGGACGGATTTCTCAGCTTTTTACTACATATGAACACTTTCCACATTCTCCCGTGCAACGCGGCTGCTAGTCCTACTTTCATGCAAAATCTTAAAGTCCTAGGTCATGTCCAAGCCACCAAAGCCGGCTAAAGAATGAATAATCGACGCCTAAAACTTGAATTGTACTACTTCTTACTGGCTATTACTTCATTTTAGAAGCTTCTTCTGTGTTCTACTATGGTGCTTTTAGTGTCTCCGCATACCACAGCACGCGACATAGGTTAGCAGACGATAAATGTAACCGTCTCAGAGAGAAAAGCGGCCAATGTGACGATCTGTCTTTAAGTCGATTCGTTAACAATTGTCGAAAACGGACGGATATCACAGGTTCTTACTACATATGAACACCTTTCACATTCTCCCGTGCAACGCGGCTACCAGTCCTCCTTTCATGCAAAATCTTAAGGTCCTAGCTCATGTCCAAGCCACCAAAACTGGCTAAAAAGTGAATAATCGACGCCTAAAACTTGAATTGTACTACTTCTTACTGGCTATTACTTCAACTTAGAAGCTTCTTCTGTGTTCTACTATGCTGCTTTTAGTGTCTCCGCATACCGCAGCACGCGACATAGCCTTGCAGACGATAAACGTAACCATTTCAGAGAGAAAAGCGGCCATAGTGACGATCTGGCTTTAAGTCGATTCGATAACAAATGACGAAAACGGACGGATTTCTCAGGTTTTTAGTACATATGAACACTTTTCACATTCTCCCGTGCAACGCGGCTGCTAGTCCTCCTTTCAAGCAAAATCTTAAGGTACTAGGTCATGTCCAAGCCAATAAAGCCGGCTAAAAAGTGAATAATCGACAACTAATACTTGAATTGTTCTACTTCGTACTGGTTATTGCTTCAACTTAGAAGCTTCTTCTGTGTTCTACTATGGTGCTTTTAGTGTCTCCGCATACCGCAGCACGCGACATAGCTTTGCAGACGATAAATGTAACCGTCTCAGAGATAAAAGCGGCCAATGTGGCGATCTGGCTTTAAGTCGAATCGATAACAAATGACGAAAACGGACGGATTTCTCAGGTTTTTAGTACATATGAACACTTTTCACATTCTCCCGTGCAACGCGGCTGCTAATCCTCCTTTCATGCAAAATCTTAAGGTACTAGGTCATGTCCAAGCCAATAAAGCCGGCTAAAAAGTGAATAATCGACAACTAATACTTGAATTATACTACTCGTTACTTTTTATTGCTTCAACTTAGAAGCTTCTTCTGTGTTCTACTATGGTGCTTTTAGTGTCTCCGCATACCGCAGCACGTGACATAGCCTTGCAGACGATAAACGTAACCATTTCAGAGAGAAAAGCGGCCAATGTGACGATCTGGCTTTAAGTCGATTCGATAACAAATGACGAAAACGGACGGATTTCTCAGGTTTTTACTACATATGAACACCTTCCACATTCTCCCGTGCAACGCGGCTACCAGTCCTCCTTTCATGCAAAATCTTAAGGTCCTAGGTCATGTCCAAGCCACCAAAACTGGCTAAAAAGTGAATAATCGACGCCTAAAACTTGAATTGTACTACTTCTTACTGGCTATTACTTCAACTTAGAAGCTTCTTCTGTGTTCTACTATGGTGCTTTTAGTGTCTCCGCATACCGCAGCACGCGACATAGCTTTGCAGACGATAAATGTAACCGGCTCAGAGAGAAAAGCGGCCAATGTGACGATCTGGCTTTAAGTCGAATCGATAACAAATGACGAAAACGGACGGATTTCTCAGGTTTTTAGTACATATGAACACTTTTCACATTCTCCCGTGCAACGCGGCTGCTAATCCTCCTTTCATGCAAAATCTTAAGGTACTAGGTCATGTCCAAGCCAATAAAGCCGCCTAAAAAGTGAATAATCGATAACCAAAACTTGAATTGTACTGCTTGTTATGGCTATTGCTTCAGCTTAGAAGCTTCTTCTGTGTAATACTATGGTGCTTTTAGTGTCTCCGCATACCGCAGCACGCGACATAGCTTTGCAGACGATAAATGTAACCGTCTCAGAGAGAAAAGCGGCCAATGTGACGATCTGGCTTTAAGTCGATTCGATAACAAATGACGAAAACGGACGGATTTCTCAGGTTTTTACTACATATGAACCCTTTTCACAATCTCCCGTGCAACGCAGCTGCTAGTCCTCCTTTCATGCAAAATCTTAAGGTTCGACCTCATGTCCAAGGCACCAAAGCCGGCTAAAAATCAATAATCGATAACCAAAACATGAATTGTACTACTTCTTACTGACCATTGCTTCAACTTAGAAGCTTATTCTGTGTTCTACTATGGTGCTTTTAAGGTCTCCGCATACCGCAGCACGCGACATAGCTTTGCAGACGATAAATGTAACCGTCTCAGAGAGAAAAGCGGCGAATGTGACGATCTGGCTTTAAGTCGATTCTATAACAAATGACGAAAACGGAAGGATTTCTCAGCTTTTTACTACATATGAACACTTTTCACATTCTCCCGTGCAACGCGGCTGCTAGTCCTCCTTTCATGCATAATCTTAAGGTCCTAGGTCATGTCCAAGCCACCAAAGACGGCTAAAAAGTGAATAATCGACGCCTAAAACTTGAATTGTACTACTTCTTACCGGCTATTACTTCAACTTAGAAGCTTCTTCTGTGTTCTACTATGGTGCTTTTAGTGTCTCCGCATACCGCAGCACGCGACGTAGCTTTGCAGACGATAAATGTAACCGTCTCAGAGAGAAAAGCGGCCTATGTGACGATCTGGCTTTAAGTCGATTCGATAACAAATGACGAAAACGGACGGATTTCTCAGGTTTTTAGTACATATGAACACTTTTCACATTCTCCCGTGCAACGCGGCTGCAAGTCCTCCTTTCATGCAAAATCTTAAGGTCGTAGGTCATGTCCAAGCCACCAAAGCCGGCTAAAAAGTGAATAATCGACGCCTAAAACTTGAATTGTACTACTTCTTATGGCTATTACTTCAACATAGAAGCTTCTTCTGTGTTCTACTATGGTGCTTTTAGTGTCTCTGCATACCGCAGCACGCGACATAGCTTTGCAAACGATAAATGTAACCGTCTCAGAGAGAAAAGCGGCCAATGTGACGATCTGGCTTTAAGTCGATTCGATAACAAATGACGAAAACGGACGGATTTCTCAGGTATTTACTACATATGAACACTTTTCACATTCTCCCGTGCAACGCAGCTGCTAGTCCACCTTTCATGCAAAATCTTAAGGTTCCACCTCTTGTCCAAGGCACCAAAGACGCTAAAAAACAATAATCGATAACCAAAACTTGAATTGTACTGCTTCTTATGGCTATTGCTTCAACTTAGAAGCTTCTTCTGTGTTCTACTATGGTGCTTTTAGTGTCTCCGCATACCGCAGCACGTGACATAGTTTTGCAGACGATAAACGTAACCGTCTCAGAGAGAAAAGCGGCCAATGTGACGATCTGGCTTTAAGTCGATTCGATAACAAATGACGAAAACGGACGGATTTCTCAGGTTTTTACTACATATGAACACTTTTCACATTCTCCCGTGCACCGCGGCTGCTAGTCCTCCTTTCATGCAAAATATTAAGGTCCCAGGTCATGTCCAAGCCACCAAAGCCGGCTAAAATGTGAATAATCGACAACTAAAACTTGAATTGTACTACTTCTTACTGGCTATTGCTTCAACTTAGAAGCTTATTCTGTGTTCTACTATGGTGCTTTTAGTATCTCCGCATACCGCAGCACGCGACATAGCTTTGAAGACGATAAATGTAACCGATTCAGAGAGAAGAGCGGCCAATGTGACGATATGGCTTTAAGTAGATTCGATAACAATTGACGAAAACGGGCCGATTTCTCAGGTTTTTACTACATATGAACGCTTTTCACATTTTCCCGTGCAACGCGGCTGCTAGTCCTCCTTTCATGCAAAATCATATGGTTCCACCCATTGTCCAAGGCACCAAAGCCGCCTAAAAAGTGAATAATCGATAACCAAAACTTGAATTGAACTGCTTCTTATGGCTATTGCTTCAGCTTAGAAGCTTCTTCTGTGTAATACTATGGTGCTTTTAGTGTCTCCGCATACCGCAGCACGTGACATAGCTTTGCAGACGATAAATGTAACCGTCTCAGAGAGAAAAGCGGCCAATGTGACGATCTGGCTTTAAGTCGATTCGATAGCAAATGACGAAAACGGACGGATTTCTCAGGTTTTTACTACATATGAACACCTCTCACATTCTCCCGTGCAACGCTTCTACTAGTCCTCCTTTCATGCAAAATCTTAAGGTCCTAGGTCATGTCCAAGCCACCAAACTGGCTAAAAAGTGAATAATCGACGCCTAAAACTTGAATTGTACTAATTCTTACTGGCTATTACTTCAACTTAGAAGCTTCTTCTGTGTTCTACTATGCTGCTTTTAGTGTCTCCGCATACCGCAGCACGCGACATAGCTTTGCAGACGATAAATGTAACCGTCTCAGAGAGAAAAACGGCCAATGTGACGATCTGGCTTTAAGTCGATTCGATAACAAAAGACGAAAACGGACGGATTTCTCAGGTTTTTACTACATATGAACACTTTTCACATTCTCCCGTGCATCTCGGCTGCTAGTCCTCCTTTCATGCAAAATCTTAAGGTCCTAGGTCATGTCCAAGCCACCAAAACTGGCTAAAAAGTAAATAATCGACGCCTAAAACTTGAATTGTACTACTTCTTATTGGCTATTACTTCAACTTAGAAGCTCCTTCTGTGTTCTACTATGGTGCTTTTAGTGTCTCCGCATACCGCAGCACGCGACGTAGCTTTGCAGACGATAAATGTAACCGTCTCAGAGAGAAAAGCGGCCAATGTGACGATCTGGCTTTAAGTCGATTCGATAACAAATGACGAAAACGGACGGATTTCTCAGGTTTTTGCTACATATGAACACTTTTCACACTCTCCCGTGCAACGCAGCTGCAAGTCCTCCTTTCATGCAAAATCTTTAGGTACTAGGTCATGTCCAAGCCAATAAAGCCGGCTAAAAAGCGAATAATCGACAACTAATACTTGAATTGTACTACTTGTTACTTTTTATTGCTTCAACTTAGAAGCTTCTTCTGTGTTCTACTATGGTGCTTTTAGTGTCTCCGCATACCGCAGCACGTGACATAGCTTTGCAGACGATAAACGTAACCATTTCAGAGAGAAAAGCGGCCATAGTGACGATCTGGCTTTAAGTCGATTCGATAACAAATGACGAAAACGGACGGATTTCTCAGGTTTTTACTACATATGAACCCTTTTCACATACTCCCGTGCAACGCAGCTACTAGTCCTTCTTTCAAGCAAAATCTTGAGGTTCGTCCTCATGTCCAAGGCACCAAAGCCGGCTAAAGATCAATAATCGAGAGCCAAAACTTGAATTGTACTACTTCTTACTGGCCATTGCTTCAACTTAGAAGCTTCTTCTGTGTTCCACTATGGTGCTTTTAGTGTCTCCGCATACCGCAGCACGCGACATAGCTTTGCAGACGATAAATGTAACCGTCTCAGAGAGAAAAGCGGCCAATGTGACGATCTGGCTTTAAGTCGATTCGATAACAAATGACGAAAACGGACGGATTTCTCAGCTTTTTACTACATATGAACACTTTTCACATTCTCCCGTGCAACGCGGCTGCTAGTCCTACTTTCATGCAAAATCTTAAAGTCCTAGGTCATGTCCAAGCCACCAAAGCCGGCTAAAGAGTGAATAATCGACGCCTAAAACTTGAATTGTACTACTTCTTACTGGCTATTACTTCATTTTAGAAGCTTCTTCTGTGTTCTACTATGGTGCTTTTAGTGTCTCCGCATACCACAGCACGCGACATAGGTTTGCAGACGATAAATGTAACCGTCTCAGAGAGAAAAGCGGCCAATGTGACGATCTGGCTTTAAGTCGATTCGTTAACAATTGACGAAAACGGACGGATATCACAGGTTCTTACTACATATGAACACCTTTCACATTCTCCCGTGCAACGCGGCTACCAGTCCTCCTTTCATGCAAAATCTTAAGGTCCTAGGTCATGTCCAAGCCACCAAAACTGGCTAAAAAGTGAATAATCGACGCCTAAAACTTGAATTGTACTACTTCTTACTGGCTATTACTTCAACTTAGAAGCTTCTTCTGTGTTCTACTATGCTGCTTTTAGTGTCTCCGCATACCGCAGCACGCGACATAGCCTTGCAGACGATAAACGTAACCATTTCAGAGAGAAAAGCGGCCATAGTGACGATCTGGCTTTAAGTCGATTCGATAACAAATGACGAAAACGGACGGATTTCTCAAGTTTTTACTACATATGTACCCTTTTGACATTCTCCCGTGCAACGCAGCTGCTAGTCCTCCTTTCAAGCAAAATCTTAAGGTTCGACCTCATGTCCAAGGCACCAAAGCCGGCTAAAGATCAATAATCGATAGCCAAGACTTGAATTGTACTACTTCTTACTGGCCATTGTTTCAACTTAGAAGCTTATTCTGTGTTCCACCACGGTGCTTTTAGTGTCTCCGCATACCGCAGCACGCGACATAGCTTTGCAGACGATAAATGTAACCGTCTCAGAGAGAAAAGCGGCCAATGTGACGATCTGGCTTTAAGTCGATTCGATAACAAATGACGAAAACGGACGGATTTCTCAGGTTTTTAGTACATATGAACACTTTTCACATTCTCCCGTGCAACGCGGCTGCTAGTTCTCCTTTCAAGTAAAATCTTAAGGTACTAGGTCATGTCCTAGCCAATAAAGCCGGCTAAAAAGTGAATAATCGACAACTAATACTTGAATTGTTCTACTTCGTACTGGTTATTGCTTCAACTTAGAAGCTTCTTCTGTGTTCTACTATGGTGCTTTTAGTGTCTCCGCATACCGCAGCACGCGACATAGCTTTGCAGACGATAAATGTAACCGTCTCAGAGATAAAAGCGGCCAATGTGGCGATCTGGCTTTAAGTCGAATCGATAACAAATGACTAAAACGGACGGATTTCTCAGGTTTTTAGTACATATGAACACTTTTCACATTCTCCCGTGCAACGCGGCTGCTAATCCTCCTTTCATGCAAAATCTTAAGGTACTAGGTCATGTCCAAGCCAATAAAGCCGGCTAAAAAGTGAATAATCGACAACTAATACTTGAATTATACTACTCGTTACTTTTTATTGCTTCAACTTAGAAGCTTCTTCTGTGTTCTACTGTGGTGCTTTTAGTGTCTCCGCATACCGCAGCACGTGACATAGCCTTGCAGACGGTAAATGTAACCATTTCAGAGAGAAAAGCGGCCAATGTGACGATCTGGCTTTAAGTCGATTCGATAACAAATGACGAAAAAGGACGGATTTCTCAGGTTTTTACTATATATGAACACCTTTCACATTCTCCCGTGCAACGCGGCTACCAGTCCTCCTTTCATGCAAAATCTTAAGGTCCTAGGTCATGTCCAAGCCACCAAAACTGGCTAAAAAGTGAATAATCGACGCCTAAAACTTGAATTGTACTACTTCTTACTGGCTATTACTTCAACTTAGAAGCTTCTTCTGTGTTCTACTATGGTGCTTTTAGTGTTTCCGCATACCGCAGCACGCGACATAGCTTTGCAGACGATAAATGTAACCGGCTCAGAGAGAAAAGCGGCCAATGTGACGATCTGGCTTTAAGTCGATTCGATAACAAATGACGAAAACGGACGGATTTCTTAGGTTTTTAGTACATATGAACACTTTTCACATTCTCCCGTGCAACGCGGCTGCAAGTCCTCCTTTCATGCAAAATCTTTAGGTACTAGGTCATGTCCAAGCCAATAAAGCCGGCTAAAAAGTATATAATCGACAACTAATACTTGAATTGTACTACTTGTTACTTTTTATTGCTTCAACTTAGAAGCTTCTTCTGTGTTCTACTGTGGTGCTTTTAGTGTCTCCGCATACCGCAGCACGTGACATAGCCTTGCAGACGGTAAATGTAACCATTTCAGAGAGAAAAGCGGCCAATGTGACGATCTGGCTTTAAGTCGATTCGTTAACAAATGACGAAAACGGATGGATATCTCTGGTTTTTAATACATATGAACACATTTCACATTCTCCGTGCAACGCGGCTACCAGTCCTCCTTTCATGCAAAATCTTAAGGTCCTAGGTCATGTCCAAGCCACCAAAACTGGCTAAAAAGTGAATAATCGACGCCTAAAACTTGAATTGTACTACTTCTTACTGCCAATTACTTCAACTTAGAAGCTTCTTCTGTGTTCTACTATGGTGCTTTTAGTGTCACCGCATACCGCAGCACGCGACATAGCTTTGCAGACGATAAATGTAACCGTCTCAGAGAGAAAAGCGTCCAATATGACGATCTGGCTTTAAGTCGATTCGATAACAAATGACGAAAACGGACTGATTTCTCAGGTTTTTACTACATATGAACACTTTTCACATTCTCCCGTGCAACGCAGCTGCTAGTCCTCCTTTCATGCAAAATCTTAAGGTTCCACCTCTTGTCCAACGCACCAAAGCCGCTAAAAAACAATAATCGATAACCAAAACTTGAATTGTACTGCTTCTTATGGCTATTGCTTCAACTTAGAAGCTTCTTCTGTGTTCTACTATGGTGCTTTTAGTGTCTCCGCATACCGCAGCACGTGACATAGTTTTGCAGACGATAAACGTAACCGTCTCAGAGAGAAAAGCGGCAATAGTGACGATCTGGCTTTAAGTCGATTCGATAACAAATGACGAAAACGGACGGATTTCTCAGGTTTTTACTACATATGAACACTTTTCACATTCTCCCGTGCACCGCGGCTGCTAGTCCTCCTTTCATGCAAAATATTAAGGTCCCAGGTCATGTCCAAGCCACCAAAGCCGGCTAAAATGTGAATAATCGACAATTAAAACTTGAATTGTACTACTTCTTACTGGCTATTGCTTCAACTTAGAAGCTTATTCTGTGTTCTACTATGGTGCTTTTAGTATCTCCGCATACCGCAGCACGCGACATAGCTTTGAAGACGATAAATGTAACCGATTCAGAGAGAAGAGCGGCCAATGTGACGATCTGGCTTTAAGTAGATTCGATAACAATTGACGAAAACGGGCGGATTTCTCAGGTTTTTACTACATATGAACGTTTTTCACATTTTCCCGTGCAACGCGGCTGCTAGTCCTCCTTTCATGCAAAATCATAAGGTTCCACCTCTTGTCCAAGGCACCAAAGCCGCCTAAAAAGTGAATAATCGATAACCAAAACTTGAATTGTACTGCTTCTTATGGCTATTGCTTCAGCTTAGAAGCTTCTTCTGTGTAATACTATGGTGCTTTTAGTGTCTCCGCATACCGCAGCACGCGACATAGCTTTGCCGACGATAAATGTAACCGTCTCAGAGAGAAAAGCGGCCAATGTGACGATCTGGCTTTAAGTAGATTAGATAACAAATGAAGAAAACGGACGGATTTCTCAGGTTTTTACTACATATGAACCCTTTTCACAATCTCCCATGCAACGCAGCTGCTAGTCCTCCTTTCATGCAAAATCTTAAGGTTCGACCTCATGTCCAAGGCACCAAAGCCGGCTAAAAATCAATATTCGATAACCAAAACATGAATTGTACTACTTCTTACTGACCATTGCTTCAACTTAGAAGCTTATTCTGTGTTCTACTATGGTGCTTTTAGTATCTCCGCATACCGCAGCACGCGACATAGCTTTGAAGACGATAAATGTAACCGATTCAGAGAGAAGAGCGGCCAATGTGACGTTCTGGCTTTAAGTAGATTCGATAACAATTGACGAAAACGGGCGAATTTCTCAGGTTTTTACTACATATGAACGCTTTTCACATTTTCCCGTGCAACGCGGCTGCTATTCCTCCTTTCATGCAAAATCATAAGGTTCCACCTCTTGTCCAAGGCACCAAAGCCGCCTAAAAAGTGAATAATCGATAACCAATACTTGAATTGTACTGCTTCTTATGGCTATTGCTTCAGCTTAGAAGCTTCTTCTGTGTAATACTATGGTGCTTTTAGTGTCTCCGCATACCGCAGCACGCGACATAGCTTTGCAGACGATAAATGTAACCGTCTCAGAGAGAAAAGCGGCCAATGTGACGATCTGGCTTTAAGTCGATTCGATAACAAATGACGAAAACGGACGGATTTCTCAGGTTTTTACTACATATGAACACTTTTCACATTCTGCCATGCAACGCGGCTGCTAGTCCTCCTTTCATGCAAGATCTTAAGGTCCTAGGTCATGTCCAAGCCACCAAAACTGGCTAAAAAGTGAATAATCGACGCCTAAAACTTGATTTGTACTACGTCTTACCGGCTATTACTTCAACTTAGAAGCTTCTTCTGTGTTCTACTATGGTGCTTTTAGTGTCTCTGCATACCGCAGCACGTGAGATAGCTTTGCAGACGATAAACGTAACCGTTTCAGAGGGAAAAGCGGCCAATGTGACGATCTGGCTTTAAGTAGATTCGATAACAAATGAAGAAAACGGACGGATTTCTCAGGTTTTGCTACATATGAACCCTTTTCACAATCTCCCGTGCAACGCAGCTGCTAGTCCTCCTTTCATGCAAAATCTTAAGGTTTGACCTCATGTCCAAGGCACCAAAGCCGGCTAAAAATCAATATTCGATAACCAAAACATGAATTGTACTACATCTTACTGACCATTGCTTCAACTTAGAAGCTTATTCTGTGTTCTACTATGGTGCTTTTAAGGTCTCCGCATACCGCAGCACGCGACATAGCTTTGCAGACGATAAATGTAACCGTCTCAGAGAGAAAAGCGGCGAATGTGACGATCTGGCTTTAAGTCGATTCTATAACAAATGACGAAAACGGAAGGATTTCTCAGGTTTTTACTACATATGAACACTTTTCACATTTTCCCGTGCAACGCTGCTGCTAGTCCTCCTTTCATGCAAAATCTTAAGGTCCTAGGTCATGTCCAAGCCACCAAAGACGGCTAAAAAGTGAATAATCGACGCCTAAAACTTGAATTGTACTACTTCTTACTGGCTATTACTACAACATAGAAGCTTCTTCTGTGTTCTACTATGGTGCTTTTAGTGTCACCATATACCGCTGCACGCGACATAGCTTTGCAGACGATAAATATAACCGTCTCAGAGAGAAAAGCGGCCAATGTGACGATCTGGCTTTAAGTCGATTCGATAACAAATGACGAAAACGGACGGATTTCTCAGGTTCTTACTACATATGAACACCTCTCACATTCTCCCGTGCAACGCTTCTACTAGTCCTCCATTCATGCAAAATCTTAAGGTCCTAGGTCATGTCCAAGCCACCAAACTGGCTAAAAAGTGAATAATCGACGCCAAAAACTTGAATTGTACTAATTCTTACTGGCTATTACTTCAACTTAGAAGCTTCTTCTGTGTTCTACTATGCTGCTTTTAGTGTCTCCGCATACCGCAGCACGCGACATAGCTTAGCAGACGATAAATGTAACCGTCTCAGAGAGAAAAGCGGCCAATGTGACGATCTGGCTTTAAGTCGATTCGATAACAAAAGACGAAAACGGACGGATTTCTCAGGTTTTTACTACATATGAACACTTTTCACATTCTCCCGTGCAACGCGGCTGCTAGTCTTCCTTTCATGCAAAATCTTAAGGTCCTAGGTCATGTCCAAGCCACCAAAACTGGCTAAAAAGTGAATAATCGACGCCTAAAACTTGAATTGTACTACTTCTTACCGGCTATTACTTCAACTTAGAAGCTTCTTCTGTGTTCTACTATGGTGCTTTTAGTGTCTCCGCATACCGCAGCACGCGACGTAGCTTTGCAGACGGTAAATGTAACCGTCTCAGAGAGAAATGCGGCCAATGTGACGATCTGGCTTTAAGTCGATTCGATAACAAATGACGAAAAGGGACGGATTTCTCAGGTTTTTAGTACATATGAACACTTTTCACATTCTCCCGTGCAACGCGGCTGCAAGTCCTCCTTTCATGCAAAATCATAAGGTCCTAGGTCATGTCCAAGCCACCAAAGCCGGCTAAAAAGTGAATAATCGACGCCTAAAACTTGAATTGTACTACTTCTAATGGCTATTACTTCAACATAGAAGCTTCTTCTGTGTTCTACTATGGTGCTTTTAGTGTCACCACATACCGCAGCACGCGACATACCTTTGCAGACGATAAATGTAACCGTCTCAGAGAGAAAAGCGGCCAATGTGACGATCTGGCTTTAAGTCGATTCGATAACAAATGACGAAAACGGACGGATTTCTCAGGTTCTTACTACATATGAACACTTTTCACATTCTCCCATGCAACGCGGCTGCTAGTCCTCCTTTCATGCAAGATCTTAAGGTCCTAGGTCATGTCCAAGCCACCAAAACTGGCTAAAAAGTGAATAATCGACGCCTAAAACTTGAATTGTACTACGTCTTACCGGCTATTACTTCAACTTAGAAGCTTCTTCTGCGTTCTACAATGGTGCTTTTAGTGTCTCCGCATACCGCAGCACGTGAGATAGCTTTGCAGACGATAAACGTAACCGTTTCAGAGAGAAAAGCTGCCAATGTGACGATCTGGCTTTAAGTAGATTCGATAACAAATGAAGAAAACGGACGGATTTCTCAGGTTTTTACTACATATGAACCCTTTTCACAATCTCCCGTGCAACGCAGCTGCTAGTCCTCCTTTCATGCAAAATCTTAAGGTTCGACCTCATGTCCATGGCACCAAAGCCGGCTAAAAATCAATAATCGATAACCAAAACATGAATTGTACTACTTCTTACTGACCATTGCTTCAACTTAGAAGCTTATTCTGTGTTCTACTATGGTGCTTTTAAGGTCTCCGCATACCGCAGCACGCGACATAGCTTTGCAGACGATAAATGTAACCGTCTCAGAGAGAAAAGGGGCGAATGTGACGATCTGGCTTTAAGTCGATTCTATAACAAATGACGAAAACGGAAGGATTTCTCAGGTTTTTACTACATTTGAACACTTTTCACATTTTCCCGTGCAACGCTGCTGCTAGTCCTCCTTTCATGCAAAATCTTAAGGTCCTAGGTCATGTCCAAGCCACCAAAGACGGCTAAAAAGTGAATAATCGACGCCTAAAACTTGAATTGTACTACTTCTTACTGGCTATTACTACAACATAGAAGCTTCTTCTGTGTTCTACTATGGTGCTTTTAGTGTCACCACATACTGCAGCACGCGACATAGCTTTGCAGACGATAAATGTAACCGTCTCAGAGAGAAAAGCGGCCATAGTGACGATCTGGCTTTAAGTCGATTCGATAACAAATGACGAAAACGGACGGATTTCTCAGGTTTTTACTACATATGAACCCTTTTCACATACTCCCGTGCAACGCAGCTGCTAGTCCTCCTTTCATGCAAAATCTTAAGGTTCGACCTGATGTCCAAGGCACCAAAGCCGGATAAAGATCAATAATCGATAGCCAAAACTTGAATTCTACTACTTCTTACTGGCCATTGCTTCAACTTAGAAGCTTATTCATTGTTCCACTATGGTGCTTTTAGTGTCTCCGCATACCGCATACGCGACATAGCTTTGCAGACGATAAATGTAACCGTCTCAGAGAGAAAAGCGGCCAATGTGACGATCTGGCTTTAAGTCGATTCGATAACAAATGACGAAAACGGACGGATTTCTCAGCTTTTTACTACATATGAATACTTTTCACATTCTCCCGTGCAACGCGGCTGCTAGTCCTACTTTCATGCAAAATCTTAAAGTCCTAGGTCATGTCCAAGCCACCAAAGCCGGCTACAAAGTGAATAATCGACGCCTAAAACTTGAATTGTACTACTTCTTACTGGCTATTACTTCAACTTAGAAGCTTCTTCTGTGTTCTACTATGGTGCTTTTAGTGTCTCCGCATACCACAGCACGCGACATAGCTTTGCAGACGATAAATGTAACCGTCTCAGAGAGAAAAGCGGCCAATGTGACGATCTGGCTTTAAGTCGATTCGATAACAAATGACGAAAACGGACGGATTTCTCAGGTTTTTAGTACCTATGAACACTTTTCACATTCTCCCGTGCAACGCGGCTGCTAGTCCTCCTTTCAAGCAAAATCTTAAGGTACTAGGTCATGTCCAAGTCAATAAAGCCGGCTAAAAAGTGAATAATCGACAACTAAAACTTGAATTGTACTACTTCGTACTGGTTATTGCTTCAACTTAGAAGCTTCTTCTGTGTTCTACTATGGTGCTTTTAGTGTCTTCGCATACCGCAGCACGCGACATAGCTTTGCAGACGATAAATGTAACCGTCTCAGAGAGAAAAGCGGCCAATGTGGCGATCTGGCTTTAAGTCGATTCGATAACAAATGACGAAAACGGACGGATTTCTCAGGTTTTTAGTACATATGGACACTTTTCACATTCTCCCGTGCAACGCGGCTGCTAATCCTCCTTTCATGCAAAATCTTAAGGTACTAGGTCATGTCCAAGCCAATAAAGCCGGCTAAAAAGTGAATAATCGACAACTAATACTTGAATTGTACTACTCGTTACTTTTTATTGCTTCAACTTAGAAGCCTCTTCTGTGTTCTACTATGGTGCTTTTAGTGTCTCCGCATACCGCAGCACGTGACATAGCCTTGCAGACGATAAACGTAACCATTTCAGAGAGAAAAGCGGCCAATGTGACGATCTGGCTTTAAGTCGATTCGATAACAAATGACGAAAACGGACGGATTTCTCAGCTTTTTAGTACATATGAACACTTTTCACATTCACCCGTGCAACGCGGCTGCTAGTCCTCCTTTCAAGCAAAATCGTAAGGTACTAGGTCATGTCCAAGTCAAAAAAGCCGGCTAAAAAGTGAATAATCGACAACTAAAACTTGAATTGTACTACTTCGTACTGATTATTGCTTCAACTTAGAAGCTTCTTCTGTGTTCTACTATGGTGCTTTTAGTGTCTTCGCATACCGCAGCACGCGACATAGCTTTGCAGACGATAAATGTAACCGTCTCAGAGAGAAAAGCGGCCAATGTGGCGATCTGGCTTTAAGTCGATTCGATAACAAATGACGAAAACGGACGGATTTCTCAGGTTTTTAGTACATATGAACACTTTTCACATTCTCCCGTGCAACGCGGCTGCTAATCCTCCTTTCATGCAAAATCTTAAGGTACTAGGTCATGTCCAAGCCAATAAAGCCGGCTAAAAAGTGAATAATCGGCAACTAAAACTTGATTTGCACTACTTCGTACTGGTTATTGCTTCAACTTAGAAGCTTCTTGTGTGTTCTACTATGGTGATTTTAGTGTCTCCGCATACCGCAGCACGTGACATAGCTTTGCAGACGATAAATGTAACCATTTCAGAGAGAAAAGCGGCCATAGTGACGATCTGGCTTTAAGTCGGTTCGATAACAAATGACGAAAACGGACGGATTTCTCAGGTTTTTAGTACATATGAACACTTTTCACATTCTCCCGTGCAACGCGGCTGTTAGTCCTCCTTTCATGCAAAATCTAAAGGTTCCAACTCTTGTCCAAGGCACCAAAGCCGCTAAAAATCAATAATCGATAACCAAAACTTGAATTGTACTGCTTCTTATGGCTATTGCTTCAACTTAGAAGCTTCTTCTGTGTTCTACTATGGTGCTTTTAGTGTCTCCGCATACCGCAGCACGCGACATAGCTTTGCAGACGATAAATGTAACCGTCTCAGAGAGAAAAGCGGCCAATGTGACGATCTGGCTTTAAGTCGATTCGATAACAAATGACGAAAACGGACGGATTTCTCAGGTTTTTAGTACATATGAACACTTTTCACATTCTCCCGTGCAACCCGGCTGCAAGTCCTCCTTTCATGCAAAATCTTTAGGTACTAGGTCATGTCCAAGCCAATAAAGCCGGCTAAAAAGTGAATAATCGACAACTAATACTTGAATTGTACTACATGTTACTTTTTATTGCTTCAACTTAGAAGCTTCTTCTGTGTTCTACTATGGTGCTTTTAGTGTCTCCGCATACCGCAGCACGTGACATAGCTTTGCAGACGATAAACGTAACCATTTCAGAGAGAAAAGCGGCCATAGTGACGATCTGGCTCTAAGTCGATTCGATAACAAATGACGAAAACGGACGGATTTCTCAGGTTTTTACTACATATGAACCCTTTTCACATACTCCCGTGCAACGCAGCTGCTAGTCCTTCTTTCAAGCAAAATCTTAAGGTTCGACCTCATGTCCAAGGCACCAAAGCCGGCTAAAGATCAATAATAGATAGTTAAAACTTGAATTGTACTACTTCTTACTGGCCATTGCTTCAACTTAGAAGCTTATTCATTGTTCCACTATGGTGCTTTTAGTGTCTCCGCATACCGCAGCACGCGACATAGCTTTGCAGACGATAAATGTAACCGTCTCAGAGAGAAAAGCGGCCAATGTGACGATCTGGCTTTAAGTCGATTCGATAACAAATGACGAAAACGGACGGATTTCTCAGGTTGTTACTACATATGAACACTTTTCACATTCTCCCGTGCAACGCGGCTGCTAGTCTTCCTTTCATGCAAAATCTTAAGGTCCTACGTCATGTCCAAGCCACCAAAGCCGGCTACAAAGTGAATAATCGACGCCTAAAACTTGAATTGTACTACTTCTTACTGGCTACTACTTCATTTTAGAAGCTTCTTCTGTGTTCTACTATGGTGCTTTTAGTGTCTCCGCATACCACAGCACGCGACATAGCTTTGCAGACGATAAATGTAACCGTCTCAGAGAGAAAAGCGGCCAATGTGACGATCTGGCTTTAAGTAGATTCGATAACAATTGACGAAAACGGGCGAATTTCTCAGGTTTTTACTACATATGAACGCTTTTCTCATTTTCCCGTGCAACGCGGCTGCTAGTCCTCCTTTCATGCAAAATCATAAGGTTCCACCTCTTGTCCAAGGCACCAAAGCCGCCTAAAAAGTGAATAATCGACGCCTAAAACTTGAATTGTACTACTTCTTACTGGCTATTACTTCAACTTAGAAGCTTCTTCTGTGTTCTACTATGCTGCTTTTAGTGTCTCCGCATACCGCAGCACGCGACATAGCTTTGCAGACGATAAATGTAACCGTCTCAGAGAGAAAAGCGGCCAATGTGACGATCTGGCTTTAAGTCGGTTCGATAACAAATGACGAAAACGGACGGATTTCTCAGGTTTTTAGTACATATGAACACTTTTCACATTCTCCCGTGCAACGCGGCTGTTAGTCCTCCTTTCATGCAAAATCTAAAGGTTCCAACTCTTGTCCAAGGCACCAAAGCCGCTAAAAATCAATAATCGATAACCAAAACTTGAATTGTACTGCTTCTTATGGCTATTGCTTCAACTTAGAAGCTTCTTCTGTGTTCTACTATGGTGCTTTTAGTGTCTCCGCATACCGCAGCACGCGACATAGCTTTGCAGACGATAAATGTAACCGTCTCAGAGAGAAAAGCGGCCAATGTGACGATCTGGCTTTAAGTCGATTCGATAACAAATGACGAAAACGGACGGATTTCTCAGGTTTTTAGTACATATGAACACTTTTCACATTCTCCCGTGCAACCCGGCTGCAAGTCCTCCTTTCATTCAAAATCTTTAGGTACTAGGTCATGTCCAAGCCAATAAAGCCGGCTAAAAAGTGAATAATCGACAACTAATACTTGAATTGTACTACATGTTACTTTTTATTGCTTCAACTTAGAAGCTTCTTCTGTGTTCTACTATGGTGCTTTTAGTGTCTCCGCATACCGCAGCACGTGACATAGCTTTGCAGACGATAAACGTAACCATTTCAGAGAGAAAAGCGGCCATAGTGACGATCTGGCTCTAAGTCGATTCGATAACAAATGACGAAAACGGACGGATTTCTCAGGATTTTACTACATATGAACCCTTTTCACATACTCCCGTGCAACGCAGCTGCTAGTCCTTCTTTCAAGCAAAATCTTAAGGTTCGACCTCATGTCCAAGGCACCAAAGCCGGCTAAAGATCAATAATCGATAGTTAAAACTTGAATTGTACTACTTCTTACTGGCCATTGCTTCAACTTAGAAGCTTATTCATTGTTCCACTATGGTGCTTTTAGTGTCTCCGCATACCGCAGCACGCGACATAGCTTTGCAGACGATAAATGTAACCGTCTCAGAGAGAAAAGCGGCCAATGTGACGATCTGGCTTTAAGTCGATTCGATAACAAATGACGAAAACGGACGGATTTCTCAGGTTGTTACTACATATGAACACTTTTCACATTCTCCCGTGCAACGCGGCTGCTAGTCTTCCTTTCATGCAAAATCTTAAGGTCCTACGTCATGTCCAAGCCACCAAAGCCGGCTACAAAGTGAATAATCGACGCCTAAAACTTGAATTGTACTACTTCTTACTGGCTACTACTTCATTTTAGAAGCTTCTTCTGTGTTCTACTATGGTGCTTTTAGTGTCTCCGCATACCACAGCACGCGACATAGCTTTGCAGACGATAAATGTAACCGTCTCAGAGAGAAAAGAGGCCAATGTGACGATCTGGCTTTAAGTCGATTCGATAACAATTGACGAAAACGGGCGAATTTCTCAGGTTTTTACTACATATGAACGCTTTTCACATTTTCCCGTGCAACGCGGCTGCTAGTCCTCCTTTCATGCAAAATCATAAGGTTCCACCTCTTGTCCAAGGCACCAAAGCCGCCTAAAAAGGGAATAATCGACGACTAAAACTTGAATTGTACTACTTCTTACTGGCTATTACTTCAACTTAGAAGCTTCTTCTGTGTTCTACTATGCTGCTTTTAGTGTCTCCGCATACCGCAGCACGCGACATAGCTTTGCAGACGATAAATGTAACCGTCTCAGAGAGAAAAGCGGCCAATGTGACGATCTGGCTTTAAGTCGATTCGATAACAAATGACGAAAACGGACGGATTTCTCAGGTTTTTAGTACATATGAACACTTTTCACATTCTCCCGTGCAACGCGGCTGCTAGTCCTCCTTTCAAGCAAAATCTTAAGGTACTAGGTCATGTCCAAGTCAATGAAGCCGGCTAAAAAGTGAATAATCGACAACTAAAACTTGAATTGTACTACTTCGTACTGGTTATTGCTTCAACTTAGAAGCTTCTTCTGTGTTCTACTATGGTGCTTTTAGTGTCTCCGCATACCGCAGCACGCGACATAGCTTTGCAGACGATAAATGTAACCGTCTCAGAGAGAAAAGCGGCCAATGTGGCGATCTGGCTTTAAGTCGATTCGATAACAAATGACGAAAACGGACGGATTTCTCAGGTTTTTAGTACATATGAACACTTTTCACATTCTCCCGTGCAACGCGGCTGCTAATCCTCCTTTCGTGCAAAATCTTAAGGTACTAGGTCATGTCCAAGCCAATAAAGCCGGCTAAAAAGTGAATAATCGACAACTAATACTTGAATTGTACTACTCGTTACTTTTTATTGCTTCAACTTAGAAGCCTCTTCTGTGTTCTACTATGGTGCTTTTAGTGTCTCCGCATACCGCAGCACGTGACATAGCCTTGCAGACGATAAACGTAACCATTTCAGAGAGAAAAGCGGCCAATGTGACGATCTGGCTTTAAGTTGATTCGATAACAAATGACGAAAACGGACGGATTTCTCAGGTTTTTACTACATATGAACCCTTTTCACATTCTCCCGTGCAACGCAGCTTCTAGTCCTCCTTTCAAGCAAAATCTTAAGGATCGACCTCATGTCCAAGGCACCAAAGCCGGCTAAAGATCAATAATCGATAGCCAAGACTTGAATTGTACTACTTCTTACTGGCCATTGCTTCAACTTAGAAGCTTATTCTGTGTTCCACTATGGTGCTTTTAGTGTCTCCGATACGGCAGCACGCGACATAGCTTTGCAGACGATAAATGTAACCGTCTTAGAGAGAAAAGCGGCCAATGTGACGATCTGGCTTTAAGTCGGTTCGATAACAAATGACGAAAACGGACGGATTTCTCAGGTTTTTAGTACATATGAACACTTTTCACATTCTCCAGTGCAACGCGGCTGTTAGTCCTCCTTTCATGCAAAATCTAAAGGTTCCAACTCTTGTCCAAGGCACCAAAGCCGCTAAAAATCAATAATCGATAACCAAAACTTGAATTGTACTGCTTCTTATGGCTATTGCTTCAACTTAGAAGCTTCTTCTGTGTTCTACTATGGTGCTTTTAGTGTCTCCGCGTACCGCAGCACGCGACATAGCTTTGCAGACGATAAATGTAACCGTCTCAGAGAGAAAAGCGGCCAATGTGACGATCTGGCTTTAAGTCGATTCGATAACAAAAGACGAAAACGGACGGATTTCTCAGGTTTTTAGTACATATGAACACTTTTCACATTCTCCCGTGCAACGCGGCTGCAAGTCCTCCTTTCATGCAAAATCTTTAGGTACTAGGTCATGTCCAAGCCAATAAAGCCGGCTAAAAAGTGCATAATCGACAACTAATACTTGAATTGTACTACTTGTTACTTTTTATTGCTTCAACTGAGAAGCTTCTTCTGTGTTCTACTATGGTGCTTTTAGTGTCTCCGCATACCGCAGCACGTGACATAGCTTTGCAGACGATAAACGTAACCATTTCAGAGAGAAAAGCGGCCATAGTGACGATCTGGCTCTAAGTCGATTCGATAACAAATGACGAAGACGGACGGATTTCTCAGGTTTTTACTACATATGAACCCTTTTCACATACTCCCGTGCAACGCAGCTGCTAGTCCTTCTTTCAAGCAAAATCTTAAGGTTCGTCCTCATGTCCAAGGCACCAAAGCCGGCTAAAGATCAATAATCTATAGCCAAAACTTGAATAGTACTACTTCTTACTGGCCATTGCTTCAACTTAGAAGCTTATTCATTGTTCCACTATGGTGCTTTTAGTGTCTCCGCATACCGCAGCACGCGACATAGCTTTGCAGACGATAAATGTAACCGTCTAAGAGAGAAAAGCGGCCCATGTGACGATCTGGCTTTAAGTCGATTCGATAACAAATGACGAAAACGGACGGATTTCTCAGCTTTTTACTACATATGAACACTTTTCACATTCTCCCGTGCAACGCGGCTGCTAGTCCTACTTTCATGCAAAATCTTAAAGTCCTAGGTCATGTCCAAGCCACCAAAGCCGGCTACAAAGTGAATAATCGACGCCTAAAACTTGAATTGTACTACTTCTTACTGGCTATTACTTCATTTTAGAAGCTTCTTCTGTGTTCTACTATGGTGCTTTTAGTGTCTCCGCATACCACAGCACGCGACATAGCTTTGCAGACGATAAATGTAACCGTCTCAGAGAGAAAAGCGGCCAATGTGACGATCTGGCTTTAAGTCGATTCGATAACAAATGACGAAAACGGACGGATATCTCAGATTTTTAGTACATATGAACACTTTTCACATTCTCCCGTGCAACGCGGCTACCAGTCCTCCTTTCATGCAAAATCTTAAGGTCCTAGGTCATGTCCAAGCCACCAAAACTGGCTAAAAAGTGAATAATCGACGCCTAAAACTTGAATTGTACTACTTCTTACTATCTATTACTTCAACTTAGAAGCTTCTTCTGTGTTCTACTATGCTGCTTTTAGTGTCTCCGCATACCGCAGCACGCGACATAGCTTTGCAGACGATAAATGTAACCGTCTCAGAGAGAAAAGCGGCTTATGTGACGATCTGGCTTTAAGTCGATTCGATAACAAATGACGAAAACGGACGTATTTCTCAGGTTTTTAGTACATATGAACACTTTTCACATTCTCCCGTGCAACGCGGCTGCTAGTCCTCCTTTCAAGCAAAATCTTAAGGTACTAGGTCATGTCCAAGTCAATAAAGCCGGCTAAAAAGTGAATAATCGACAACTAAAACTTGAATTGTACTACTTCGTACTGGTTATTGCTTCAACTTAGAAGCTTCTTCTGTGTTCTACTATGGTGCTTTTAGTGTCTCCGCATACCGCAGCACGCGACATAGCTTTGCAGACGATAAATGTAACCGTCTCAGAGAGAAAAGCGGCCAATGTGGTGATCTGGCTTTAAGTCGATTCGATAACAAATGACGAAAACGGACGGATTTCTCAGGTTTTTAGTACATATGAACACTTTTCACATTCTCCCGTGCAACGCGGCTGCTAATGCTCCTTTCATGCAAAATCTTAAGGTACTAGGTCATGTCCAAGCCAATAAAGGCGGCTATAAAGTGAATAATCGACAACTAATACTTGAATTGTACTACTCGTTACTTTTTATTGCTTCAACTTAGAAGCCTCTTCTGTGTTCTACTATGGTGCTTTTAGTGTCTCCGCATACCGCAGCACGTGACATAGCCTTGCAGACGATAAACGTAACCATTTCAGAGAGAAAAGCGGCCAAAGTGACGATCTGGCTTTAAGTCGATTCGATAACAAATGACGAAAACGGACGGATTTCTCAGGTTTTTACTACATATGAACCCTTTTTACATTCTCCCGTGCAACGCAGCTTCTAGTCCTCCTTTCAAGCAAAATCTTAAGGATCGACCTCATGTCCATGGCACCAAAGCCGGCTAAAGATCAATAATCGATAGCCAAGACTTGAATTGTACTACTTCTTACTGGCCATTGCTTCAACTTAGCTTATTCTGTGTTCCACTATGGTGCTTTTAGTGTCTCCGCATACGGCAGCACGCGACATAGCTTTGCAGACGATAAATGTAACCGTCTCAGAGAGAAAAGCGGCCAATGTGACGATCTGGCTTTAAGTCCGTTTGATAACAAATGACAAAAACGGACGGATTTCTCAGGTTTTTAGTACATATGAACACTTTTCACATTCTCCCGTGCAACGCGGCTGTTAGTCCTCCTTTCATGCAAAATCTAAAGGTTCCACCTCTTGTCCAAGGCACCAAAGCCGCTAAAAATCAATAATCGATAACCAAAACTTGAATTGTACTGCTTCTTATGGCTATTGCTTCAACTTAGAAGCTTCTTCTGTGTTCTACTATGGTGCTTTTAGTGTCTCCACATACCGCAGCACGCGACATAGCTTTGCAGACGATAAATGTAACCGTCTCAGAGAGAAAAGCGGCCAATGTGACGATCTGGCTTTAAGTCGATTCGATAACAAAAGACGAAAACGGACGGATTTCTCAGGTTTTTACTACATATGAACACTTTTCACATTCTCCCGTGCAACGCGGCTGCTAGTCCTCCTTTCATGCAAAATCTTAAGGTCCTAGGTCATGTCCAAGCCACCAAAGCCGGCTAAAAAGTGAATAATCGACGCCTAAAACTTGAATTGTACTACTTCGTACTGGTTATTGCTTCAACTTTGAAGCTTCTTCTGTGTTCTACTATGGTGCTTTTAGTGTCTCCGCATACCGCAGCACGTGACATTGCGTTGCAGACGATAAACGTAACCGTTTCAGAGAGAAAAGCGGCCAATGTGACGATCTGGCTTTAAGTCGATTCGATAACAAATGACGAAAACGGACTGATTTCTCAGGTTTTAACTACATATGAACCCTTTTCACATTCTCCCGTGCAACGCAGCTGCTAGTCCTCCTTTCATGCAAAATCTTAAGGTTCCACCTCATGCCCAAGGCACCAAAGCCGGCTAAAACTCAATAATCGATAACCAAAACTTGAATTGTACTACTTCTTACTGGCCATTGCTTCAACTTAGAAGCTTATTCTGTGTTCTACTATGGTGCTTTTAGTGTCTCCGCATACCGCAGCACGCGACATAGCTTTGCAGACGATAAATGTAACCGTCTCAGAGAGAAAAGCGGCCAATGTGACGATCTGGCTTTAAGTCGATTCGATAACAAATGACGAAAACGGATTGATTTCTCAGGTTTTTACTACATATGAACACTTTTCACATTCTCCCGTGCACCGCGGCTGCTAGTCCTCCTTTCATGCAAAATATTAAGGTCCTAGGTCATGTCCAAGCCACCAAAGCTGGCTAAAATGTGAATAATCGACAACTAAAACTCTAATTGTACTACTTCTTACTGGCTATTGCTTCAACTTAGAAGCTTCTTCTGTGTTCTACTATGGAGCTTTTAGTGTCTCCGCATAGCGCAGCACGCGACATAGCTTTCCAGACGATAAATGTAACCAATTCAGAGAGAAGAGCGGTAATGTGACGATCTGGCTTTAAGTCGATTCGATAACAAATGACGAAAACGGGCGGATTTCTCAGGTTTTTACTACATATGAACCCTTTTCACATTCTCCCGTGCAACGCAGCTGCTAGTCCTCCTTTCATGCAAAATCTTAAGGTTCCACTCTTGCCCAATTCACCAAAGCCGCTAAAAATCAATAAACGATAAACAAAACTTGAATTGTACTGCTTCTTATGGCTATTGCTTCAACTTAGAAGCTTCTTCTGTGTTCTACTATGGTGCTTTTAGTGTCTCCGCATACCGCAGCACGCGATATAGCTTTGCAGACGATAAATGAAAGCGTCTCAGAGAGAAAAGCGGCCAATGTGACGATCTGGCTTTAAGTCGATTCTATAATAAATGACGAAAACAGACGGATTTCTCAGGTTTTTACTACATATGAACACTTTTCACATTCTCCCGTGCAACGCGGCTGCTAGTATTCCTTTCATGCAAAATCTTAAAGTCCTAGGTCATGTCCAAGCCACCAAAGCCCTCTAAAAAGTGAATAATCGACGCCTAAAACTTGAATTGTACTACTTCTTACTGGCTATTACTTCATCTTAGAAGCTTCTTCTGTGTTCTACTATGGTGCTTTTAGTGTCTCCGCATACCGCAGCACGCGACATACCTTTGCAGACGATAAATGTAACCGTCTCAGAGAGAAAAGCGGCCAATGTGAAGATCTGGCTTTAAGTCGATTCGATAACAAATGACGAAAACGGACGGATTTCTCAGGTTTTTAGTACATATGAACACTTTTCACATTCTCCCGTGCAACGCGGCTGCTAGTCCCTCCTTTCAAGCAAAATCTTAAGGTACTAGGTCATGTCCATGCCAATAAAGCCGGCTAAAAAAAGAATAATCGACAACTAAAACTTGATTTGTACTACTTCGTACTGGTTATTGCTTCAACTTAGAAGCTTCTTGTGTGTTCTACTATGGTGCTTTTAGTGTCTCCACATACCGCAGCACGTGACATAGCTTTGCAGACGATAAACGTAACCGTTTCAGAGAGAAAAGCGGCCAATGTGACGATCTGGCTTTAAGTAGATTCGATAACAAATGACGAAAACGGACGGATTTCTCAGGTTTTTACTACATATGAACCCTTTTCACATACTCCCGTGAACGCAGCTGCTAGTCCTTCTTTCATGCAAAATCTTAAGGCTCCACCTCATGTCCAAGGCACCAAATCCGGCTAAAAATCAATAATCGATAACCAAAACTTGAATTGTACTGCTTGTTAAGGCTATTGCTTCAACTTAGAAGCTTCTTCTGTGTTCTACTATGCTGCTTTTAGTGTCTCCGCATACCGCAGCACGTGACATAGCTTTGCAGACGATAAACGTAACCGTTTCAGAGAGAAAAGCGGCCAATGTGACGATCTGGCTCTAAGTCGATTCGATAACAAATGACGAAAGCAGACGGATTTCTCAGGTTTTTACTACATATGAACACTTTTCACATTCTCCCGTGCACCGCGGCTGCTAGTCCTCCTTTCATGCAAAATATTATAGTCCTAGGTCATGTCCAAGCCACCAAAGCCGGCTAAAATGTGAATAATCCACAACTAAAACTTCAATTGTACTACTTCTTACTGGCTATTGCTTCAACTTAGAAGCTTCTTCTGTGTTCTACTATGGTGCTTTTAGTGTCTCCGCATACCGCAGCACGCGACATAGCTTTGCAGACGATAAATGTAACCGTCTCAGAGAGAAAAGCGGCCAATGTGACGATCTGGCTTTAAGTCGGTTCGATAACAAATGACGAAAACGGACGGATTTCTCAGGTTTTTAGTACATATGAACACTTTTCACATTCTCCCGTGCAACGCGGCTGTTAGTCCTCCTTTCATGCAAAATCTAAAGGTTCCACCTCTTGTCCAAGGCACCAAAGCCGCAAAAGATCAATAATCGATAACCAAAACTTGAATTGTACTGCTTCTTACGGCTATTGCTTCAACTTAGAAGCTTCTTCTGTGTTCTACTATGGTGCTTTTAGTGTCTCCGCATACCGCAGCACGCAAAATAGCTTTGCAGACGATAAATGTAACCGTCTCAGAGAGAAAAGCGGCCAATGTGACGATCTGGCTTTAAGTCGGTTCGATAACAAATGACGAAAACGGACGGATTTCTCAGGTTTTTAGTACATATGAACACTTTTCACATTCTCCCATGCAACGCGGCTGTTAGTCCTCCTTTCATGCAAAATCTAAAGGTTCCACCTCTTGTCCAAGGCACCAAAGCCGCTAAAAATCAATAATCGATAACCAAAACTTGAATTGTACTGCTTCTTATGGCTATTGCTTCAACTTAGAAGCTTCTTCTGTGTTCTACTATGGTGCTTTTAGTGTCTCCACATACCGCAGCACGCGACATAGCTTTGCAGACGATAAACGTAACCGTCTCAGAGAGAAAAGCGGCCACTGTGACGATCTGGCTTTAAGTCGATTCGATAACAAATGACGAAAACGGACGGATTTCTCAGGTTTTTACTACATATGAACCCTTTTCACATTCTCCCGTGCAACGCAGCTGCTAGTCCTCCTTTCATGCAAAATCTTAAGGTTCCACCTCATGCCCAAGGCACCAAAGCCGGCTAAAACTCAATAATCGATAACCAAAACTTGAATTGTACTACTTCTTACTGGCCATTGCTTCAACTTAGAAGCTTATTCTGTGTTCTACTATGGTGCTTTTAGTGTCTCCGCATACCGCAGCACGCGACATAGCTTTGCAGACGATAAATGTAACCGTCTCAGAGAGAAAAGCGGCCAATGTGACGATCTGGCTTTAAGTCGATTCGATAACAAATGACGAAAACGGATTGATTTCTCAGGTTTTTACTACATATGAACACTTTTCACATTCTCCCGTGCACCGCATCTGCTAGTCCTCCTTTCAGGCAAAATGTTAAGGTCCTAGGTCATGTCCAAGCCACCAAAGCTGGCTAAAATGTGAATAATCGACAACTAAAACTTGAATTGTACTACTTCTTACTGGCTATTGCTTCAACTTAGAAGCTTCTTCTGTGTTCTACTATGGAGCTTTTAGTGTCTCCGCATAGCGCAGCACGCGACATAGCTTTGCAGACGATAAATGTAACCAATTCAGAGAGAAGAGCGGCCAATGTGACGATCTGGCTTTAAGTCGATTCGATAACAAATGACGAAAACGGGCGGATTTCTCAGGTTTTTACTACATATGAACCCTTTTCACATTCTCCCGTGCAACGCAGCTGCTAGTCCTCCTTTCATGCAAAATCTTAAGGTTCCACCTCTTGCCCAATTCACCAAAGCCGCTAAAAATCAATAAACGATAAACAAAACTTGAATTGTACTGCTTCTTATGGCTATTGCTTCAACTTAGATGCTTCTTCTGTGTTCTACTATGGTGCTTTTAGTGTCTCCGCATACCGCAGCACGCGACATAGCTTTGCAGACGATAAATGAAAGCGTCTCAGAGAGAAAAGCGGCCAATGTGACGATCTGGCTTTAAGTCGATTCGATAATAAATGACGAAAACAGACGGATTTCTCAGGTTTTTACTACATATGAACACTTTTCACATTCTCCCGTGCAACGCGGCTGCTAGTATTCCTTTCATGCAAAATCGTAAAGTCCTAGGTCATGTCAAAGCCACCAAAGCCCTCTAAAAAGTGAATAATCGACGCCTAAAACTTGAATTGTACTACTTCTTACTGGCTATTACTTCATCTTAGAAGCTTCTTCTGTGTTCTACTATGGTGCTTTTAGTGTCTCCGCATACCGCAGCACGCGACATACCTTTGCAGACGATAAATGTAACCGTCTCAGAGAGAAAAGCGGCCAATGTGAAGATCTGGCTTTAAGTCGATTCGATAACAAATGACGAAAACGGACAGATTTCTCAGGTTTTTAGTACATATGAACACTTTTCACATTCTCCCGTGCAACGCGGCTGCTAGTCCTCCTTTCAAGCAAAATCTTAAGGTACTAGGTCATGTCCATGCCAATAAAGCCGGCTAAAAAAAGAATAATCGACAACTAAAACTTGATTTGTACTACTTCGTACTGGTTATTGCTTCAACTTAGAAGCTTCTTGTGTGTTCTACTATGGTGCTTTTAGTGTCTCCACATACCGCAGCACGTGACATAGCTTTGCAGACGATAAACGTAACCGTTTCAGAGAGAAAAGCGGCCAATGTGACGATCTGGCTTTAAGTCGATTCGATAACAAATGACGAAAACGGACGGATTTCTCAGGTTTTTACTACATATGAACCCTTTTCACATACTCCCGTGAACGCAGCTGCTAGTCCTCCTTTCATGCAAAATCTTAAGGCTCCACCTCATGTCCAAGGCACCTAATCCGGCTAAAAATCAATAATCGATAACCAAAACTTGAATTGTACTGCTTGTTAAGGCTATTGCTTCAACTTAGAAGCTTCTTCTGTGTTCTACTATGGTGCTTTTAGTGTCTCCGCATACCGCAGCACGTGACATAGCTTTGCAGACGATAAACGTAACCGTTTCAGAGAGAAAAGCGGCCAATGTGACGATCTGGCTTTAAGTCGATTCGATAACAAATGACGAAAACCGACGGATTTCTCAGGTTTTTACTACATATGAACACTTTTCACATTCTCCCGTGCAACGCGGCTACTAGTCCTCCTTTCATGCAAAATCTTAAGGTTCCACCTCTTGTCCAAGGCACCAAAGCCGCAAAAAATCCATAATCGATAACCAAAACTTGAATTGTACTGCTTCTTACGGCTATTGCTTCAACTTAGAAGCTTCTTCTGTGTTCTACTATGATTCTTTTGGTGTCTCCGCATTCCGCAGCACGCGACATAGCTTTGCAGACGATAAATGTAACCGTCTCAGAGAGAAAAGCGGCCAATGTGACGATCTGGCTTTAAGTCGGTTCGATAACAAATGACGAAAACGGACGGATTTCTCAGGTTTTTAGTACATATGAACACTTTTCGCATTCTCCCGTGCAACGCGGCTGTTTGTCCTCCTTTCATGCAAAATCTAAAGGTTCCACCTCTTGTCCAAGGCACCAAAGCCGCTAAAAATCAACAATCGATAACCAAAACTTGAATTGTACTGCTTCTTATGGCTATTGCTTCAACTTAGAAGCTTCTTCTGTGTTCTACTATGGTGCTTTTAGTGTCTCCACATACCGCAGCACGCGACATAGCTTTGCAGACGATAAATGTAACCGTCTCAGAGAGAAAAGCGGCCAATGTGACGATCTGGCTTTAAGTCGATTCGATAAGAAATTACGAAAACGGACGGATTTCTCAGGTTTTTACTACATATGAACACTTTTCACATTCTCCCGTGCACCGCGGCTGCTAGTCCTCCTTTCATGCAAAATATTATAGTCCTAGGTCATGTCCAAGCCACCAAAGCCGGCTAAAATGTGAATAATCCACAACTAAAACTTCAATTGTACTACTTCTTACTGGCTATTGCTTCAACTTAGAAGCTTCTTCTGTGTTCTACTATGGTGCTTTTAGTGTCTCCGCATACCGCAGCACGCGACATAGCTTTGCAGACGATAAATGTAACCGATTCAGAGAGAAGAGCGGCCAATGTGACGATCTGGCTTTAAGTAGATTCGATAACAAATGACGAAAACGGGCGTATTTCTCAGGTTCTTGCTACATATGAACCCTTTTCACATTCTCCCGTGCAACGCAGCTGCTAGTCCTCCTTTCATGCAAAATCATAAGGTTCCACCTCATGTCCAAGGCACCAAAGCCGGCTAAAAATCAATAATCGATAACCAAAACTTGAATTGTACTGCTTCTTATGGCTATTGCTTCAACTTAGAAGCTTCTTCTGTGTTCTACTATGGTGCTTTTAGTGTCTCCGCATACCGCAGCACGCGACATAGCTTTGCAGACGATAAATGTAACCGTCTCAGAGAGAAAAGCGGCCAATGTGACGATCTGGCTTTAAGTCGATTCGATAACATATGACGAAAACGGACGGATTTCTCAAGTTTTTAGTACATATGAACACTTTTCACATTCTCCCGTGCAACGCGGCTGCTAGTCCTCCTTTCAAGCAAAATCTTAAGGTACTAGGTCATGTGCAAGCCAATAAAGCCGGCTAAAAAGTGAATAATCGACAACTAAAACTTGAATTGTACTACTTCGTACTGGTTATTGGTTCAACTTAGAAGCTTCTTCTGTGTTCTACTATGGTGCTTTTAGTGTCTCCGCATACCGCAGCACGTGACATAGGTTTGCAGACAATAAACGTAACCGTTTCAGAGAGAAAAGCGGCCAATGTGACGATCTGGCTATAAGTCGATTCGATAACAAATGACGAAAACGGACGGATTTCTCAGGTTTTTACTACATATGAAACCTTTTCACATTCTCCCGTGCAACGCAGCTGCTAGTCCTCCTTTCATGCAAAATCTTAAGGTTCCACATCATGTCCAAGGCACCAAAGCCGGCTAAAAATCAATAATCGGTAACCAAAACTTGAATTGTACTACTTCTTACTGGCCATTGCTTTAACTTAGAAGCTTCTTCTGTGTTCTACTATGGTGCTTTTAGTGTCTCCGCATACCGCAGCACGCGACATAGCTTTGCAGACGATAAATGTAACCGTCTCAGAGGGAAAAGCGGCCAATGTGACGATCTGGCTTTAAGTCGATTCGATAACAAATTACGAAAACGGACAGATATCTCATGTTTTTACTACATATGAACACTTTTCACATTCTCCCGTGCACCGCGGCTGCTAGTTCTCCTTTCATGGAAAATATTAAGGTCCTAGGTCATGTCCAAGCCACTAAAGCCGGCTAAAATGTGAATACTCGACAACTAAAACTTGAATTGTACTACTTCTTACTGGCTATTGCTTCAACTTAGAAGCTTCTTCTGTGTTCTACTATGGTGCTTTTAGTGTCTCCGCATACCGCAGCACGCGACATAGCTTTGCAGACGATAAATGTAACCGATTCAGAGAGAAGAGCGGCCAATGTAACGATCTGGCTTTAAGTTGATTGGATCACAAATGACGAAAACGGGCGGATTTCTCAGGTTTTTGCTACATATGAACCCTTTTCACATTCTCCCGTGCAACGCAGCTGCTAGTCCTCCTTTCATGCAAAATGTTAAGGTTCCACCTCATGTCCAAGGCACCAAAGCCGGCTAAAAATCAATAATCGATAACCAAACCTTGAATTGTACTGCTTCTTATGGCTATTGCTTCAACTTAGAAGCTTCTTCTGTGTTCTACTATGGTGCTTTTAGTGTCTCCGCATACCGCAGCACGCGACATAGCTTTGCAGACGACAAATGTAACCGTCTCAGAGAGAAAAGCGGCCAATGTGACGATCTGGCTTTAAGGCGATTCGATAACAAATTACGAAAACGGACGGATTTCTCAGGTTTTTACTACATATGAACACTTTTCACATTCTCCCGTGTAACGCGGCTACTAGTCCTCCTTTCATGCAAAATCTTAAGGTCCGAGGTCATGACCAAGCTACCAAAACTGGCTAAAAAGTGAATAATCGACGCCTAAAACTTGAATTGTACTACATCTTATTGGCTATTACTTCAACTTAGAAGCTTCTTCTGTGTTCTATTATGGTGCATTTAGTGTCTCCGCATACCGCAGCACGCGACATAGCTTTGCAGACGATAAATGTAACCGTTTCAGAGAGAAAAGCGGCCAATGTGACGATCTGGCTTTAAGTCGATTCTATAACAAATGACGAAAACGAACGGATTTCTCAGGTTTGTACTACATATGAACACTTTTCACATTCTCCCGTGCAACGCAGCTGCTAGTCCTCCTTTCATGCAAAGTCTTAAGGTCCTAGGTCATGTCCAAGCCACCAAAGCCGGCTAAAAAGTGAATAATCGACAACTAAATCTTGAATTGTACTACATCTTACTCACTATTGCTTCAACTTAGAAGCTTCTTCTGTGTTCTACTTTGGTGCTTTTAGTGTCTCCGCATACCGCAGCACGCGACATAGGTTTGCAGACGATAAATGTAACCGTCTCAGAGAGAAAAGCGGCCAATGTGACGATCTGGCTTTAAGTCGATTCGATATCAAATGACGAAAACGGACGGATTTCTCAGGTTTTTAGTACATATGAACACTTTTCACATTCTCCCGTGCAACGCGGCTGCTAGTCCTCCTTTCAAGCAAAATCTTAAGGTACTAGGTCATGTCCAAGCCAATAAACCCGGCTAAAAAGTGAATAATCGACAACTAAAACTTGATTTGTACTACTTCGTACTGGTTATTGCTTCAACTTAGAAGCCTCTTCTGTGTTCTACTATGGTGCTTTTAGTGTCTCCACATACCGCAGGACGTGACATAGCTTTGCAGACGATAAACGTAACCGTTTCAGAGAGAAAAGCGGCCAATGTGACGATCTGGCTTTAAGTCGATTCGATAACAAATGACGAAAACGGACGGATTTTTCAGGTTTTTACTACATATGAACCCTTTTCACATTCTCCCGTGCAACGCGGCTGCTAGTCCTCCTTTCATGCAAAATCTTAAGGTTCCACCTCTTGTCCAAGGCACCAAAGCCGCAAAAAATCAATAATCGATAACCAAAACTTGAATTGTACTGCTTCTTACGGCTATTGCTTCAACTTAGAAGCTTCTTCTGTGTTCTACTATGGTGCTTTTAGTGTCTCCGCATACCGCAGCACGCGACATAGCTTTGCAGACGATAAATGTAACCGTCTCAGAGAGAAAAGCGGCCAATGTGACTATCTGGCTTTAAGTCGGTTCGATATTAAATGACGAAAACGGACGGATTTCTCAGGTTTTTAGTACATATGAACACTTTTCACATTCTCCCGTGCCACGCGGCAGCTAGTCCTCCTTTCATGCAAAATCTAAAGGTTCCACCTCTTGTCCAAGGCACCAAAGCCGCTAAAAATCAATAATCGATACCCAAACTTGAATTCTACTGCTTCTTATGGCTATTGCTTCAACTTAGAAGCTTCTTCTGTGTTCTACTATGGTGCTTTTAGTGTCTCCACATACCGCAGCACGCGACATAGCTTTGCAGACGATAAATGTAACCGTCTCAGAGAGAAAAGCGGCCAATGTGACGATCTGGCTTTAAGTCGATTCGATAAGAAATTACGAAAACGGACGGATTTCTCAGGTTTTTACTACATATGAACACTTATCACATTCTCCCGTGCACCGCTGCTGCTAGTCCTCCTTTCATGCAAAATATTAAGGTCCTAGGTCATGTCCAAGCCACAAAGCCGGCTAAAATGTGAATAATCCACAACTAAAACTTGAATTGTACTACTTCTTACTGGCTATTGCTTAAACTTAGAAGCTTCTTCTGTGTTCTACTATGGTGCTTTTAGTGTCTCCGCATACCGCAGCACGTTACATAGCTTTGCAGACAATAAACGTAACCGTTTCAGAGAGAAAGGCGGCCAATGTGACGATCTGGCTTTAAGTCGATTCGATAACAAATAACGAAAACGGACGGATTTCTCAGGTTTTTACTATATATGAACACTTTTCACATTCTCCCGTGCAACGCAGCTGCTAGTCCTCCTTTCATGCAAAATCTTAAGGTTCCACCTCATGTCCAAGGCACCAAAGCCGGCTAAAAATCAATAATCGATAACCAAAACTTGAATTGTACTACTTCTTACTGGCCATTGCTTCAACTTAGAAGCTTCTTCTGTGTTCAACTAAGGTGCTTTTAGTGTCTCCGCACACCGCAGCACGCGACATAGCTTTGCAGACGATAAATGTAACAGTCTCTGAGAGAAAAGCGGAGAATGTGACGATCTGGCTTTAAGTCGATTCTATAACAAATGACGAAAACGGAAGGATTTCTCAGGTTTTTACTAAATATGAACCCTTTTCACATTCTCCCGTGCAACGCAGCTGCTAGTCCTCCTTTCATGCAAAATCATAAGGTTCCACCTCATGTCCAAGGCACCAAAGCCGGCTAAAAATCAATAATCGATAACCAAAACTTGAATTGTACTGCTTCTTATGGCTATTGCTTCAACTTAGAAGCTTCTTCTGTGTTCTACTATGGTGCTTTTAGTGTCTCCGCATACCGCAGCACGCGACATAGCTTTGCAGACGATAAATGTAACCGTCCCAGAGAGAAAAGCGGCCAATGTGACGATCTGGCTTTAAGTCGATTCGATAACAAATGACGAAAACGGACGGATTTCTCAGGTTTTTACTACATATGAACACTTCACATTCTCCCGTGCAACGCGGCTGCTAGTCCTCTTTTCAAGCAAAATCTTAAGGTACTAGGTCATGTGCAAGCCAATAAAGCCGGCTAAAAAGTGAATAATCGACAACTAAAACTTGAATTGTACTACTTCGTACTGGTTATTGTTTCAACTTAGAAGCTTCTTCTGTGTTCTACTATGGTGCTTTTAGTGTCTCCGCATACCGCAGCACGTGACATAGCTTTGCAGACAATAAACGTAACCGTTTCAGAGAGAAAAGCGGCCAATGTGACGATCTGGCTTTAAGTCGATTCGATAACAAATGACGAAAACGGACGGATTTCTCAGGTTTTTACTACATATGAACACTTTTCACATTCTACCGTGCACCGCGGCTGCTAGTCATCCTTTCATGCAAAATATTAAGGTCCTAGGTCATGTCCAAGCCACCAAAGCCGGCTAAAATGTGAATAATCGACAACTAAAACTTGAATTGTACTACTTCTTACTGGCTATTGCTTCAACGTAGAAGCTTCTTCTGTGTTTTACTATGGTGCTTTTAGTGTCTCCGCATACCGCAGCACGCGACATAGCTTTGCAGACGATAAATGTAACCGATTCAGAGAGAAGAGCGGCCAATGTGACGATCTGGCTTTAAGTCGATTCGATAACAAATGACGAAAACGGACGGATTTCTCAGGTTTTTATTACATATGAACACATTTCACATTCTCCCGTACAACGCGGCTGTTAGTCCTCCTTTCATGCAAAGTCTTAAGGACCTAGGTCATGTCCAAGCCACCAAAGCCGGCTAAAAAGTGAATAATCGACAACTAAATCTTGAATTGTACTACATTTTACTGACTATTGCTTCAACTTAGAAGCTTCTTCTGTGTTCTACTTTGGTGCTTTTAGTGTCTCCGCATACCGCAGCACGCGACATAGCTTTGCAGACGATAAATGTAACCGTCTCAGAGAGAAAAGCGGCTAATGTGACGATCTGGCTTTAAGTCGATTCGATAACAAATGACGAAAACGGACGGATTTCTCAGGTTTTTACTACATATGAACACTTTTCACATTCTCCCGTGCAACGGGGCTGCTAGTCCTCCTTTCATGCAAAATCTTAAGGTCCTAGGTCATTTCCAAGCCACCAAAGCCGTCTAAAAAGTGAATAATCGACAACCAAAACTTGAATTGTACTCCTTTACTGGCTATTGCTTCAACTTAGAAGCTTCTTCTGTGTTCTACTATGGTGCTTTTAGTGTCTCCGCATACCGCAGCACGCGACATAGCTTTGCAGACGATAAATGTAACCGTCTCAGAGAGAAAAGCGGCCAATGTGACTATCTGGCTTTAAGTCGGTTCGATATTAAATGACGAAAACGGACGGATTTCTCAGGTTTTTAGTACATATGAACACTTTTCACATTCTCCCGTGCCACGCGGCAGCTAGTCCTCCTTTCATGCAAAATCTAAAGGTTCCACCTCTTGTCCAAGGCACCAAAGCCGCTAAAAATCAATAATCGATACCCAAACTTGAATTCTACTGCTTCTTATGGCTATTGCTTCAACTTAGAAGCTTCTTCTGTGTTCTACTATGGTGCTTTTAGTGTCTCCACATACCGCAGCACGCGACATAGCTTTGCAGACGATAAATGTAACCGTCTCAGAGAGAAAAGCGGCCAATGTGACGATCTGGCTTTAAGTCGATTCGATAAGAAATTACGAAAACGGACGGATTTCTCAGGTTTTTACTACATATGAACACTTATCACATTCTCCCGTGCACCGCTGCTGCTAGTCCTCCTTTCATGCAAAATATTAAGGTCCTAGGTCATGTCCAAGCCACAAAGCCGGCTAAAATGTGAATAATCCACAACTAAAACTTGAATTGTACTACTTCTTACTGGCTATTGCTTAAACTTAGAAGCTTCTTCTGTGTTCTACTATGGTGCTTTTAGTGTCTCCGCATACCGCAGCACGTTACATAGCTTTGCAGACAATAAACGTAACCGTTTCAGAGAGAAAGGCGGCCAATGTGACGATCTGGCTTTAAGTCGATTCGATAACAAATAACGAAAACGGACGGATTTCTCAGGTTTTTACTATATATGAACACTTTTCACATTCTCCCGTGCAACGCAGCTGCTAGTCCTCCTTTCATGCAAAATCTTAAGGTTCCACCTCATGTCCAAGGCACCAAAGCCGGCTAAAAATCAATAATCGATAACCAAAACTTGAATTGTACTACTTCTTACTGGCCATTGCTTCAACTTAGAAGCTTCTTCTGTGTTCAACTAAGGTGCTTTTAGTGTCTCCGCACACCGCAGCACGCGACATAGCTTTGCAGACGATAAATGTAACAGTCTCTGAGAGAAAAGCGGAGAATGTGACGATCTGGCTTTAAGTCGATTCTATAACAAATGACGAAAACGGAAGGATTTCTCAGGTTTTTACTAAATATGAACCCTTTTCACATTCTCCCGTGCAACGCAGCTGCTAGTCCTCCTTTCATGCAAAATCATAAGGTTCCACCTCATGTCCAAGGCACCAAAGCCGGCTAAAAATCAATAATCGATAACCAAAACTTGAATTGTACTGCTTCTTATGGCTATTGCTTCAACTTAGAAGCTTCTTCTGTGTTCTACTATGGTGCTTTTAGTGTCTCCGCATACCGCAGCACGCGACATAGCTTTGCAGACGATAAATGTAACCGTCCCAGAGAGAAAAGCGGCCAATGTGACGATCTGGCTTTAAGTCGATTCGATAACAAATGACGAAAACGGACGGATTTCTCAGGTTTTTACTACATATGAACACTTCACATTCTCCCGTGCAACGCGGCTGCTAGTCCTCTTTTCAAGCAAAATCTTAAGGTACTAGGTCATGTGCAAGCCAATAAAGCCGGCTAAAAAGTGAATAATCGACAACTAAAACTTGAATTGTACTACTTCGTACTGGTTATTGTTTCAACTTAGAAGCTTCTTCTGTGTTCTACTATGGTGCTTTTAGTGTCTCCGCATACCGCAGCACGTGACATAGCTTTGCAGACAATAAACGTAACCGTTTCAGAGAGAAAAGCGGCCAATGTGACGATCTGGCTTTAAGTCGATTCGATAACAAATGACGAAAACGGACGGATTTCTCAGGTTTTTACTACATATGAACACTTTTCACATTCTACCGTGCACCGCGGCTGCTAGTCATCCTTTCATGCAAAATATTAAGGTCCTAGGTCATGTCCAAGCCACCAAAGCCGGCTAAAATGTGAATAATCGACAACTAAAACTTGAATTGTACTACTTCTTACTGGCTATTGCTTCAACGTAGAAGCTTCTTCTGTGTTTTACTATGGTGCTTTTAGTGTCTCCGCATACCGCAGCACGCGACATAGCTTTGCAGACGATAAATGTAACCGATTCAGAGAGAAGAGCGGCCAATGTGACGATCTGGCTTTAAGTCGATTCGATAACAAATGACGAAAACGGACGGATTTCTCAGGTTTTTATTACATATGAACACATTTCACATTCTCCCGTACAACGCGGCTGTTAGTCCTCCTTTCATGCAAAGTCTTAAGGACCTAGGTCATGTCCAAGCCACCAAAGCCGGCTAAAAAGTGAATAATCGACAACTAAATCTTGAATTGTACTACATTTTACTGACTATTGCTTCAACTTAGAAGCTTCTTCTGTGTTCTACTTTGGTGCTTTTAGTGTCTCCGCATACCGCAGCACGCGACATAGCTTTGCAGACGATAAATGTAACCGTCTCAGAGAGAAAAGCGGCTAATGTGACGATCTGGCTTTAAGTCGATTCGATAACAAATGACGAAAACGGACGGATTTCTCAGGTTTTTACTACATATGAACACTTTTCACATTCTCCCGTGCAACGGGGCTGCTAGTCCTCCTTTCATGCAAAATCTTAAGGTCCTAGGTCATTTCCAAGCCACCAAAGCCGTCTAAAAAGTGAATAATCGACAACCAAAACTTGAATTGTACTCCTTTACTGGCTATTGCTTCAACTTAGAAGCTTCTTCTGTGATCTACTATGGTGCTTTTAGTGTCTCTGCATACCGCAGCACGGGACATAGGTTTGCAGATGATAAATGTAACCGTCTCAGAGAGAAAAGCGGCCAATGAGACGATCTGGCTTTAAGTCGATTCGATAACAAATGACGAAAACGAACGGATTTCTCAGGTTTTTACTACATATGAACACTTTTCACATTCTCCCGTGCAACGCAGCTGCTAGTCCTCCTTTCATGCAAAGTCTTAAGGTCCTAGGTCATGTTCAAGTCACCAAAGCCGGATAAAAAGCGAATTATCGACAACTAAAACTTGAATTGTACTACTTCTTACTGCCTATTACTTCAACTTAGAAGCTTCTTCTGTGTTGTACTATGGTGCTTTGTCTATGCATACCGCAGAACGCGACATAGCTTTGCAGAAGATAAATGTAACCGTCTCAGAGAGAAAAGCGGCCAATGTGACGATCTGGCTTTAAGTCGATTCGATAACAAATGACGAAAACGGACGGATTTCTCAGGTTTTTACTACATATGAACACATTTCACATTCTCCCGTACAACGCGGCTGTTAGTCCTCCTTTCATGCAAAATCTTAAGGTACTAGGTCATGTAGAAGCCAATAACGCTTCTAAAAAGTGATAATCGACAACTAAAATTGGAATTGCACTACTTCTTACTGGCTACTGCTTCAACTTAGATTCTTCTTCTGTGTTCTACTATTGTGCTTTTAATGTCTCCACATACCGCAGCACGTGACATAGCTTTGCAGACGATAAATGTAACCGTCTCAGAGAGAAAAGCGGCCAATGTGACTATCTGGCTTTAAGTCGGTTCGATATTAAATGACGAAAACGGACGGATTTCTCAGGTTTTTAGTACGTATGAACACTTTTCACATTCTCCCGTGCCACGCGGCAGCTAGTCCTCCTTTCATGCAAAATCTAAAGGTTCCACCTCTTGTCCAAGGCACCAAAGCCGCTAAAAATCAATAATCGATACCCAAACTTGAATTCTACTGCTTCTTATGGCTATTGCTTCAACTTAGAAGCTTCTTCTGTGTTCTACTATGGTGCTTTTAGTGTCTCCACATACCGCAGCACGCGACATAGCTTTGCAGAGGATAAATGTAACCGTCTCAGAGAGAAAAGCGGCCAATGTGACGATCTGGCTTTAAGTCGATTCGATAAGAAATTACGAAAACGGACGGATTTCTCAGGTTTTTACTACATATGAACACTTATCACATTCTCCCGTGCACCGCTGCTGCTAGTCCTCCTTTCATGCAAAATATTAAGGTCCTAGGTCATGTCCAAGCCACAAAGCCGGCTAAAATGTGAATAATCCACAACTAAAACTTGAATTGTACTACTTCTTACTGGCTATTGCTTAAACTTAGAAGCTTCTTCTGTGTTCTACTATGGTGCTTTTAGTGTCTCCGCATACCGCAGCACGTTACATAGCTTTGCAGACAATAAACGTAACCGTTTCAGAGAGAAAGGCGGCCAATGTGACGATCTGGCTTTAAGTCGATTCGATAACAAATAACGAAAACGGACGGATTTCTCAGGTTTTTACTATATATGAACACTTTTCACATTCTCCCGTGCAACGCAGCTGCTAGTCCTCCTTTCATGCAAAATCTTAAGGTTCCACCTCATGTCCAAGGCACCAAAGCCGGCTAAAAATCAATAATCGATAACCAAAACTTGAATTGTACTACTTCTTACTGGCCATTGCTTCAACTTAGAAGCTTCTTCTGTGTTCAACTAAGGTGCTTTTAGTGTCTCCGCATACCGCAGCACGCGACATAGCTTTGCAGACGATAAATGTAACAGTCTCTGAGAGAAAAGCGGAGAATGTGACGATCTGGCTTTAAGTCGATTCTATAACAAATGACGAAAACGGAAGGATTTCTCAGGTTTTTACTAAATATGAACCCTTTTCACATTCTCCCGTGCAACGCAGCTGCTAGTCCTCCTTTCATGCAAAATCATAAGGTTCCACCTCATGTCCAAGGCACCAAAGCCGGCTAAAAATCAATAATCGATAACCAAAACTTGAATTGTACTGCTTCTTATGGCTATTGCTTCAACTTAGAAGCTTCTTCTGTGTTCTACTATGGTGCTTTTAGTGTCTCCGCATACCGCAGCACGCGACATAGCTTTGCAGACGATAAATGTAACCGTCCCAGAGAGAAAAGCGGCCAATGTGACGATCTGGCTTTAAGTCGATTCGATAACAAATGACGAAAACGGACGGATTTCTCAGGTTTTTACTACATATGAACACTTCACATTCTCCCGTGCAACGCGGCTGCTAGTCCTCTTTTCAAGCAAAATCTTAAGGTACTAGGTCATGTGCAAGCCAATAAAGCCGGCTAAAAAGTGAATAATCGACAACTAAAACTTGAATTGTACTACTTCGTACTGGTTATTGTTTCAACTTAGAAGCTTCTTCTGTGTTCTACTATGGTGCTTTTAGTGTCTCCGCATACCGCAGCACGTGACATAGCTTTGCAGACAATAAACGTAACCGTTTCAGAGAGAAAAGCGGCCAATGTGACGATCTGGCTTTAAGTCGATTCGATAACAAATGACGAAAACGGACGGATTTCTCAGGTTTTTACTACATATGAACACTTTTCACATTCTACCGTGCACCGCGGCTGCTAGTCATCCTTTCATGCAAAATATTAAGGTCCTAGGTCATGTCCAAGCCACCAAAGCCGGCTAAAATGTGAATAATCGACAACTAAAACTTGAATTGTACTACTTCTTACTGGCTATTGCTTCAACGTAGAAGCTTCTTCTGTGTTTTACTATGGTGCTTTTAGTGTCTCCGCATACCGCAGCACGCGACATAGCTTTGCAGACGATAAATGTAACCGATTCAGAGAGAAGAGCGGCCAATGTGACGATCTGGCTTTAAGTCGATTCGATAACAAATGACGAAAACGGACGGATTTCTCAGGTTTTTATTACATATGAACACATTTCACATTCTCCCGTACAACGCGGCTGTTAGTCCTCCTTTCATGCAAAGTCTTAAGGACCTAGGTCATGTCCAAGCCACCAAAGCCGGCTAAAAAGTGAATAATCGACAACTAAATCTTGAATTGTACTACATTTTACTGACTATTGCTTCAACTTAGAAGCTTCTTCTGTGTTCTACTTTGGTGCTTTTAGTGTCTCCGCATACCGCAGCACGCGACATAGCTTTGCAGACGATAAATGTAACCGTCTCAGAGAGAAAAGCGGCTAATGTGACGATCTGGCTTTAAGTCGATTCGATAACAAATGACGAAAACGGACGGATTTCTCAGGTTTTTACTACATATGAACACTTTTCACATTCTCCCGTGCAACGGGGCTGCTAGTCCTCCTTTCATGCAAAATCTTAAGGTCCTAGGTCATTTCCAAGCCACCAAAGCCGTCTAAAAAGTGAATAATCGACAACCAAAACTTGAATTGTACTCCTTTACTGGCTATTGCTTCAACTTAGAAGCTTCTTCTGTGATCTACTATGGTGCTTTTAGTGTCTCTGCATACCGCAGCACGGGACATAGGTTTGCAGATGATAAATGTAACCGTCTCAGAGAGAAAAGCGGCCAATGAGACGATCTGGCTTTAAGTCGATTCGATAACAAATGACGAAAACGAACGGATTTCTCAGGTTTTTACTACATATGAACACTTTTCACATTCTCCCGTGCAACGCAGCTGCTAGTCCTCCTTTCATGCAAAGTCTTAAGGTCCTAGGTCATGTTCAAGTCACCAAAGCCGGATAAAAAGCGAATTATCGACAACTAAAACTTGAATTGTACTACTTCTTACTGCCTATTACTTCAACTTAGAAGCTTCTTCTGTGTTGTACTATGGTGCTTTGTCTATGCATACCGCAGAACGCGACATAGCTTTGCAGAAGATAAATGTAACCGTCTCAGAGAGAAAAGCGGCCAATGTGACGATCTGGCTTTAAGTCGATTCGATAACAAATGACGAAAACGGACGGATTTCTCAGGTTTTTACTACATATGAACACATTTCACATTCTCCCGTACAACGCGGCTGTTAGTCCTCCTTTCATGCAAAATCTTAAGGTACTAGGTCATGTAGAAGCCAATAACGCTTCTAAAAAGTGATAATCGACAACTAAAATTGGAATTGCACTACTTCTTACTGGCTACTGCTTCAACTTAGATTCTTCTTCTGTGTTCTACTATTGTGCTTTTAATGTCTCCACATACCGCAGCACGTGACATAGCTTTGCAGACGATAAATGTAACCGTTTCAGGGAGAAAAGCGGCCAATGTGACGATCTGGCTTTAAGTCGATTCGATAAGAAATTACGAAAACGGACGGATTTCTCAGGTTTTTACTACATATGAACACTTTTCACATTCTCCCGTGCACCGCGGCTGCTAGTCCTCCTTTCATGCAAAATATTAAGGTCCTAGGTCATGTTCAAGCCACCAAAGCCGGCTAAAATGTGAATAATCCACAACTAAAACTTGAATTGTACTACTTCTTACTGGCTATTGCTTAAACTTAGAAGCTTCTTCTGTGTTCTACTATGGTGCTTTTAGTGTCTCCGCATACCGCAGCACGTTACATAGCTTTGCAGACGATAAATGTAACAGTCTCTGAGAGAAAAGCGGAGAATGTGACGATCTGGCTTTAAGTCGATTCTATAACAAATGACGAAAACGGAAGGATTTCTCAGGTTTTTACTACATATGAAACCTTTTCACATTCTCCCTTGCAACGCAGCTGCTAGTCCTCCTTTCATGCAAAATCTTAAGGTTCCACCTCATGTCCAAGGCACCAAAGCCGGCTAAAAATCAATAATCGATAACCAAAACTTGAATTGTACTACTTCTTACTGGCCATTGCTTCAACTTAGAAGCTTCTTCTATGTTCTACTATGGTGCTTTTAGTGTCTCCGCATACCGCAGCACGCGACATAGCTTTGCAGACGATAAATGTAACCGTCTCAGAGAGAAAAGCGGCCAATGTGACTATCTGGCTTTAAGTCGGTTCGATATTAAATGACGAAAACGGACGGATTTCTCAGGTTTTTAGTACATATGAACACTTTTCACATTCTCCCGTGCCACGCGGCAGCTAGTCCTCCTTTCATGCAAAATCTAAAGGTTCCACCTCTTGTCCAAGGCACCAAAGCCGCTAAAAATCAATAATCGATACCCAAACTTGAATTCTACTGCTTCTTATGGCTATTGCTTCAACTTAGAAGCTTCTTCTGTGTTCTACTATGGTGCTTTTAGTGTCTCCACATACCGCAGCACGCGACATAGCTTTGCAGACGATAAATGTAACCGTCTCAGAGAGAAAAGCGGCCAATGTGACGATCTGGCTTTAAGTCGATGCGATAAGAAATTACGAAAACGGACGGATTTCTCAGGTTTTTACTACATATGAACACTTATCACATTCTCCCGTGCACCGCTGCTGCTAGTCCTCCTTTCATGCAAAATATTAAGGTCCTAGGTCATGTCCAAGCCACCAAAGCCGGCTAAAATGTGAATAATCCACAACTAAAACTTGAATTGTACTACTTCTTACTGGCTATTGCTTAAACTTAGAAGCTTCTTCTGTGTTCTACTATGGTGCTTTTAGTGTCTCCGCATACCGCAGCACGTTACATAGCTTTGCAGACAATAAACGTAACCGTTTCAGAGAGAAAGGCGGCCAATGTGACGATCTGGCTTTAAGTCGATTCGATAACAAATAACGAAAACGGACGGATTTCTCAGGTTTTTACTATATATGAACACTTTTCACATTCTCCCGTGCAACGCAGCTACTAGTCCTCCTTTCATGCAAAATCTTAAGGTTCCACCTCATGTCCAAGGCACCAAAGCCGGCTAAAAATCAATAATCGATAACCAAAACTTGAATTGTACTACTTCTTACTGGCCATTGCTTCAACTTAGAAGCTTCTTCTGTGTTCAACTAAGGTGCTTTTAGTGTCTCCGCATACCGCAGCACGCGACATAGCTTTGCAGACGATAAATGTAACAGTCTCTGAGAGAAAAGCGGAGAATGTGACGATCTGGCTTTAAGTCGATTCTATAACAAATGACGAAAACGGAAGGATTTCTCAGGTTTTTACTAAATATGAACCCTTTTCACATTCTCCCGTGCAACGCAGCTGCTAGTCCTCCTTTCATGCAAAATCATAAGGTTCCACCTCATGTCCAAGGCACCAAAGCCGGCTAAAAATCAATAATCGATAACCAAAACTTGAATTGTACTGCTTCTTATGGCTATTGCTTCAACTTAGAAGCTTCTTCTGTGTTCTACTATGGTGCTTTTAGTGTCTCCGCATACCGCAGCACGCGACATAGCTTTGCAGACGATAAATGTAACCGTCCCAGAGAGAAAAGCGGCCAATGTGACGATCTGGCTTTAAGTCGATTGGATAACAAATGACGAAAACGGACGGATTTCTCAGGTTTTTACTACATATGAACACTTCACATTCTCCCGTGCAACGCGGCTGCTAGTCCTCTTTTCAAGCAAAATCTTAAGGTACTAGGTCATGTGCAAGCCAATAAAGCCGGCTAAAAAGTGAATAATCGACAACTAAAACTTGAATTGTACTACTTCGTACTGGTTATTGTTTCAACTTAGAAGCTTCTTCTGTGTTCTACTATGGTGCTTTTAGTGTCTCCGCATACCGCAGCACGTGACATAGCTTTGCAGACAATAAACGTAACCGTTTCAGAGAGAAAAGCGGCCAATGTGACGATCTGGCTTTAAGTCGATTCGATAACAAATGACGAAAACGGACGGATTTCTCAGGTTTTTACTACATATGAACACTTTTCACATTCTACCGTGCACCGCGGCTGCTAATCATCCTTTCATGCAAAATATTAAGGTCCTAGGTCATGTCCAAGCCACCAAAGCCGGCTAAAATGTGAATAATCGACAACTAAAACTTGAATTGTACTACTTCTTACTGGCTATTGCTTCAACGTAGAAGCTTCTTCTGTGTTTTACTATGGTGCTTTTAGTGTCTCCGCATACCGCAGCACGCGACATAGCTTTGCAGACGATAAATGTAACCGATTCAGAGAGAAGAGCGGCCAATGTGACGATCTGGCTTTAAGTCGATTCGATAACAAATGACGAAAACGGACGGATTTCTCAGGTTTTTATTACATATGAACACATTTCACATTCTCCCGTACAACGCGGCTGTTAGTCCTCCTTTCATGCAAAGTCTTAAGGACCTAGGTCATGTCCAAGCCACCAAAGCCGGCTAAAAAGTGAATAATCGACAACTAAATCTTGAATTGTACTACATTTTACTGACTATTGCTTCAACTTAGAAGCTTCTTCTGTGTTCTACTTTGGTGCTTTTAGTGTCTCCGCATACCGCAGCACGCGACATAGCTTTGCAGACGATAAATGTAACCGTCTCAGAGAGAAAAGCGGCTAATGTGACGATCTGGCTTTAAGTCGATTCGATAACAAATGACGAAAACGGACGGATTTCTCAGGTTTTTACTACATATGAACACTTTTCACATTCTCCCGTGCAACGGGGCTGCTAGTCCTCCTTTCATGCAAAATCTTAAGGTCCTAGGTCATTTCCAAGCCACCAAAGCCGTCTAAAAAGTGAATAATCGACAACCAAAACTTGAATTGTACTCCTTTACTGGCTATTGCTTCAACTTAGAAGCTTCTTCTGTGATCTACTATGGTGCTTTTAGTGTCTCTGCATACCGCAGCACGGGACATAGGTTTGCAGATGATAAATGTAACCGTCTCAGAGAGAAAAGCGGCCAATGAGACGATCTGGCTTTAAGTCGATTCGATAACAAATGACGAAAACGAACGGATTTCTCAGGTTTTTACTACATATGAACACTTTTCACATTCTCCCGTGCAACGCAGCTGCTAGTCCTCCTTTCATGCAAAGTCTTAAGGTCCTAGGTCATGTTCAAGTCACCAAAGCCGGATAAAAAGCGTATTATCGACAACTAAAACTTGAATTGTACTACTTCTTACTGCCTATTACTTCAACTTAGAAGCTTCTTCTGTGTTGTACTATGGTGCTTTGTCTATGCATACCGCAGAACGCGACATAGCTTTGCAGAAGATAAATGTAACCGTCTCAGAGAGAAAAGCGGCCAATGTGACGATCTGGCTTTAAGTCGATTCGATAACAAATGACGAAAACGGACGGATTTCTCAGGTTTTTACTACATATGAACACATTTCACATTCTCCCGTACAACGCGGCTGTTAGTCCTCCTTTCATGCAAAATCTTAAGGTACTAGGTCATGTAGAAGCCAATAACGCTTCTAAAAAGTGATAATCGACAACTAAAATTGGAATTGCACTACTTCTTACTGGCTACTGCTTCAACTTAGATTCTTCTTCTGTGTTCTACTATTGTGCTTTTAATGTCTCCACATACCGCAGCACGTGACATAGCTTTGCAGACGATAAATGTAACCGTTTCAGGGAGAAAAGCGGCCAATGTGACGATCTGGCTTTAAGTCGATTCGATAAGAAATTACGAAAACGGACGGATTTCTCAGGTTTTTACTACATATGAACACTTTTCACATTCTCCCGTGCACCGCGGCTGCTAGTCCTCCTTTCATGCAAAATATTAAGGTCCTAGGTCATGTTCAAGCCACCAAAGCCGGCTAAAATGTGAATAATCCACAACTAAAACTTGAATTGTACTACTTCTTACTGGCTATTGCTTAAACTTAGAAGCTTCTTCTGTGTTCTACTATGGTGCTTTTAGTGTCTCCGCATACCGCAGCACGTTACATAGCTTTGCAGACGATAAATGTAACAGTCTCTGAGAGAAAAGCGGAGAATGTGACGATCTGGCTTTAAGTCGATTCTATAACAAATGACGAAAACGGAAGGATTTCTCAGGTTTTTACTACATATGAAACCTTTTCACATTCTCCCTTGCAACGCAGCTGCTAGTCCTCCTTTCATGCAAAATCTTAAGGTTCCACCTCATGTCCAAGGCACCAAAGCCGGCTAAAAATCAATAATCGATAACCAAAACTTGAATTGTACTACTTCTTACTGGCCATTGCTTCAACTTAGAAGCTTCTTCTGTGTTCTACTAAGGTGCTTTTAGTGTCTCCGCATACCGCAGCACGCGACATAGCTTTGCAGACGATAAATGTAACAGTCTCTGAGAGAAAAGCGGAGAATGTGACGATCTGGCTTTAAGTCGATTCGATAACAAATGACGAAAACGGACGGATTTCTCAGGTTTTTACTACATATGAACACTTATCACATTCTCCCGTTCACCGCTGCTGCTAGTCCTCCTTTCATGCAAAATATTAAGGTCCTAGGTCATGTCCAAGCCACCAAAGCCGGCTAAAATGTGAATAATCCACAACTAAAACTTGAATTGTACTACTTCTTACTGGCTATTGCTTAAACTTAGAAGCTTCTTCTGTGTTCTACTATGGTGCTTTTAGTGTCTCCGCATACCGCAGCACGTTACATAGCTTTGCAGACAATAAACGTAACCGTTTCAGAGAGAAAGGCGGCCAATGTGACGATCTGGCTTTAAGTCGATTCGATAACAAATAACGAAAACGGACGGATTTCTCAGGTTTTTACTATATATGAACACTTTTCACATTCTCCCGTGCAACGCAGCTGCTAGTCCTCCTTTCATGCAAAATCTTAAGGTTCCACCTCATGTCCAAGGCACCAAAGCCGGCTAAAAATCAATAATCGATAACCAAAACTTGAATTGTACTACTTCTTACTGGCCATTGCTTCAACTTAGAAGCTTCTTCTGTGTTCAACTAAGGTGCTTTTAGTGTCTCCGCATACCGCAGCACGCGACATAGCTTTGCAGACGATAAATGTAACAGTCTCTGAGAGAAAAGCGGAGAATGTGACGATCTGGCTTTAAGTCGATTCTATAACAAATGACGAAAACGGAAGGATTTCTCAGGTTTTTACTAAATATGAACCCTTTTCACATTCTCCCGTGCAACGCAGCTGCTAGTCCTCCTTTCATGCAAAATCATAAGGTTCCACCTCATGTCCAAGGCACCAAAGCCGGCTAAAAATCAATAATCGATAACCAAAACTTGAATTGTACTGCTTCGTATGGCTATTGCTTCAACTTAGAAGCTTCTTCTGTGTTCTACTATGGTGCTTTTAGTGTCTCCGCATACCGCAGCACGCGACATAGCTTTGCAGACGATAAATGTAACCGTCCCAGAGAGAAAAGCGGCCAATGTGACGATCTGGCTTTAAGTCGATTCGATAACAAATGACGAAAACGGACGGATTTCTCAGGTTTTTACTACATATGAACACTTCACATTCTCCCGTGCAACGCGGCTGCTAGTCCTCTTTTCAAGCAAAATCTTAAGGTACTAGGTCATGTGCAAGCCAATAAAGCCGGCTAAAAAGTGAATAATCGACAACTAAAACTTGAATTGTACTACTTCGTACTGGTTATTGTTTCAACTTAGAAGCTTCTTCTGTGTTCTAATATGGTGCTTTTAGTGTCTCCGCATACCGCAGCACGTGACATAGCTTTGCAGACAATAAACGTAACCGTTTCAGAGAGAAAAGCGGCCAATGTGACGATCTGGCTTTAAGTCGATTCGATAACAAATGACGAAAACGGACGGATTTCTCAGGTTTTTACTACATATGAACACTTTTCACATTCTACCGTGCACCGCGGCTGCTAGTCATCCTTTCATGCAAAATATTAAGGTCCTAGGTCATGTCCAAGCCACCAAAGCCGGCTAAAATGTGAATAATCGACAACTAAAACTTGAATTGTACTACTTCTTACTGGCTATTGCTTCAACGTAGAAGCTTCTTCTGTGTTTTACTATGGTGCTTTTAGTGTCTCCGCATACCGCAGCACGCGACATAGCTTTGCAGACGATAAATGTAACCGATTCAGAGAGAAGAGCGGCCAATGTGACGATCTGGCTTTAAGTCGATTCGATAACAAATGACGAAAACGGACGGATTTCTCAGGTTTTTACTACATATGAACACTTTTCACATTCTCCCGTGCAACGGGGCTGCTAGTCCTCCTTTCATGCAAAATCTTAAGGTCCTAGGTCATTTCCAAGCCACCAAAGCCGTCTAAAAAGTGAATAATCGACAACCAAAACTTGAATTGTACTCCTTTACTGGCTATTGCTTCAACTTAGAAGCTTCTTCTGTGATCTACTATGGTGCTTTTAGTGTCTCTGCATACCGCAGCACGGGACATAGGTTTGCAGATGATAAATGTAACCGTCTCAGAGAGAAAAGCGGCCAATGAGACGATCTGGCTTTAAGTCGATTAAATAACAAATGACGAAAACGAACGGATTTCTCAGGTTTTTACTACATATGAACACTTTTCACATTCTCCCGTGCAACGCAGCTGCTAGTCCTCCTTTCATGCAAAGTCTTAAGGTCCTAGGTCATGTTCAAGTCACCAAATCCGGATAAAAAGCGAATTATCGACAACTAAAACTTGAATTGTACTACTTCTTACTGCCTATTACTTCAACTTAGAAGCTTCTTCTGTGTTGTACTATGGTGCTTTGTCTATGCATACCGCAGAACGCGACATAGCTTTGCAGAAGATAAATGTAACCGTCTCAGAGAGAAAAGCGGCCAATGTGACGATCTGGCTTTAAGTCGATTCGATAACAAATGACGAAAACGGACGGATTTCTCAGGTTTTTACTACATATGAACACATTTCACATTCTCCCGTACAACGCGGCTGTTAGTCCTCCTTTCATGCAAAATCTTAAGGTACTAGGTCATGTAGAAGCCAATAACGCTTCTAAAAAGTGATAATCGACAACTAAAATTGGAATTGCACTACTTCTTACTGGCTACTGCTTCAACTTAGATTCTTCTTCTGTGTTCTACTATTGTGCTTTTAATGTCTCCACATACCGCAGCACGTGACATAGCTTTGCAGACGATAAATGTAACCGTTTCAGGGAGAAAAGCGGCCAATGTGACGATCTGGCTTTAAGTCGATTCGATAAGAAATTACGAAAACGGACGGATTTCTCAGGTTTTTACTACATATGAACACTTTTCACATTCTCCCGTGCACCGCGGCTGCTAGTCCTCCTTTCATGCAAAATATTAAGGTCCTAGGTCATGTCCAAGCCACCAAAGCCGGCTAAAATGTGAATAATCCACAACTAAAACTTGAATTGTACTACTTCTTACTGGCTATTGCTTCAACTTAGAAGCTTCTTCTGTGTTCTACTATGGTGCTTTTAGTGTCTCCGCATACTGCAGCACGTTACATAGCTTTGCAGACAATAAACGTAACCGTTTCAGAGAGAAAAGCGGCCAATGTGACGATCTGGCTTTAAGTCGATTCGATAACAAATGACGAAAACGGACGGATTTCTCAGGTTTTTACTACATATGAAACCTTTTCACATTCTCCCTTGCAACGCAGCTGCTAGTCCTCCTTTCATGCAAAATCTTAAGGTTCCACCTCATGTCCAAGGCACCAAAGCCGGCTAAAAATCAATAATCGATAACCAAAACTTGAATTGTACTACTTCTTACTGGCCATTGCTTCAACTTAGAAGCTTCTTCTGTGTTCTACTAAGGTGCTTTTAGTGTCTCCGCATACCGCAGCACGCGACATAGCTTTGCAGACGATAAATGTAACAGTCTCTGAGAGAAAAGCGGAGAATGTGACGATCTGGCTTTAAGTCGATTCGATAACAAATGACGAAAACGGACGGATTTCTCAGGTTTTCACTACATATGAACACTTTTCACATTCTCCCGTGCAACGCGGCTGCTAGTCCTCCTTTCATGCAAAATCTTAAGGTTCCACCTCTTGTCCAAGGCACCAAAGCCGCAAAAAATCAATAATCGATAACCAAAACTTGAATTGTACTGCTTCTTACGGCTATTGCTTCAACTTAGAAGCTTCTTCTGTGTTCTACTATGGTGCTTTTAGTGTCTCCGCATACCGCAGCACGCGACATAGCTTTGCAGACGATAAATGTAACCGTCTCAGAGAGAAAAGCGGCCAATGAGACTATCTGGCTTTAAGTCGGTTCGATAACAAATGACGAAAACGGACGGATTTCTCAGGTTTTTAGTACATATGAACACTTTTCACATTCTCCCGTGCCACGCGGCAGCTAGTCCTCCTTTCATGCAAAATCTAAAGGTTCCACCTCTTGTCCAAGGCACCAAAGCCGCTAAAAATCAATAATCGCTACCCAAACTTGAATTCTACTGCTTCTTATGGCTATTGCTTCAACTTAGAAGCTTCTTCTGTGTTCTACTATGGTGCTTTTAGTGTCTCCACATACCGCAGCACGCGACATAGCTTTGCAGACGATAAATGTAACCGTCTCAGAGAGAAAAGCGGCCAATGTGACGATCTGACTTTAAGTCGATTCGATAAGAAATTACGAAAACGGACGGATTTCTCAGGTTTTTACTACATATGAACACTTATCACATTCTCCCGTGCACCGCTGCTGCTAGTCCTCCTTTCATGCAAAATATTAAGGTCCTAGGTCATGTCCAAGCCACCAAAGCCGGCTAAAATGTGAATAATCCACAACTAAAACTTGAATTGTACTACTTCTTACTGGCTATTGCTTAAACTTAGAAGCTTCTTATGTGTTCTACTATGGTGCTTTTAGTGTCTCCGCATACCGCAGCACGTTACATAGCTTTGCAGACAATAAACGTAACCGTTTCAGAGAGAAAAGCAGCCAATGTGACGATCTGGCTTTAAGTCGATTCGATAACAAATAACGAAAACGGACGGATTTCTCAGGTTTTTACTATATATGAAACCTTTTCACATTCTCCCGTGCAACGCAGCTGCTAGTCCTCCTTTCATGCAAAATCTTAAGGTTCCACCTCATGTCCAAGCACCAAAGCCGGCTAAAAATCAATAATCGATAACCAAAACTTGAATTGTACTACTTCTTACTGGCCATTGCTTCAACTTAGAAGCTTCTTCTGAGTTCAACTAAGGTGCTTTTAGTGTCTCCGCATACCGCAGCACGCGACATAGCTTTGCAGACGATAAATGTAACAGTCTCTGAGAGAAAAGCGGAGAATGTGACGATCTGGCTTTAAGTCGATTCTATAACAAATGACGAAAACGGAAGGATTTCTCAGGTTTTTACTAAATATGAACCCTTTTCACATTCTCCCGTGCAACGCAGCTGCTAGTCCTCCTTTCATGCAAAATCATAAGGTTCCACCTCATGTCCAAGGCACCAAAGCCGGCTAAAAATCAATAATCGATAACCAAAACTTGAATTGTACTGCTTCTTATGGCTATTGCTTCAACTTAGAAGCTTCTTCTGTGTTCTACTATGGTGCTTTTAGTGTCTCCGCATACCGCAGCACGCGACATAGCTTTGCAGACGATAAATGTAACCGTCCCAGAGAGAAAAGCGGCCAATGTGACGATCTGGCTTTAAGTCGATTCGATAACAAATGACGAAAACGGACGGATTTCTCAGGTTTTTACTACATATGAACACTTCACATTCTCCCGTGCAACGCGGCTGCTAGTCCTCTTTTCAAGCAAAATATTAAGGTCCTAGGTCATGTCCAAGCCACCAAAGCCGGCTAAAATGTGAATAATCGACAACTAAAACTTGAATTGTACTACTTCTTACTGGCTATTGCTTCAACTTAGAAGCTTCTTCTGTGTTCTACTATGGTGCTTTTAGTGTCTCCGCATACCGCAGCACGCGACATAGCTTTGCAGACGATAAATGTAACCGATTCAGAGAGAAGAGCGGCCAATGTGACGATCTGGCTTTAAGTCGATTCGATAACAAATGACGAAAACGGACGGATTTCTCAGGTTTTTACTACATATGAACACATTTCACATTCTCCCGTACAACGCGGCTGTTAGTCCTCCTTTCATGCAAAGTCTTAAGGTCCTAGGTCATGTCCAAGCCACCAAAGCCGGCTAAAAAGTGAATAATCGACAACTAAATCTTGAATTGTACTACATTTTACTGACTATTGCTTCAACTTAGAAGCTTCTTCTGTCTTCTACTTTGGTGCTTTTAGTGTCTCCGCATACCGCAGCACGCGACATAGCTTTGCAGACGATAAATGTAACCGTCTCAGAGAGAAAAGCGGCTAATGTGACGATCTGGCTTTAAGTCGATTCGATAACAAATGACGAAAACGGACGGATTTCTCAGGTTTTTACTACATATGAACACTTTTCACATTCTCCCGTGCAACGGGGCTGCTAGTCCTCCTTTCATGCAAAATCTTAAGGTCCTAGGTCATTTCCAAGCCACCAAAGCCGTCTAAAAAGTGAATAATCGACAACCAAAACTTGAATTGTACTCCTTTACTGGCTATTGCTTCAACTTAGAAGCTTCTTCTGTGATCTACTATGGTGCTTTTAGTGTCTCTGCATACCGCAGCACGGGACATAGGTTTGCAGATGATAAATGTAACCGTCTCAGAGAGAAAAGCGGCCAATGTGACGATCTGGCTTTAAGTCGATTCGATAACAAATGACGAAAACGAACGGATTTCTCAGGTTTTTACTACATATGAACACTTTTCACATTCTCCCGTGCAACGCAGCTGCTAGTCCTCCTTTCATGCAAAGTCTTAAGGTCCTAGGTCATGTTCAAGTCACCAAAGCCGGATAAAAAGCGAATTATCGACAACTAAAACTTGAATTGTACTACTTCTTACTGCCTATTACTTCAACTTAGAAGCTTCTTCTGTGTTGTACTATGGTGCTTTGTCTCTGCATACCGCAGAACGCGACATAGCTTTGCAGAAGATAAATGTAACCGTCTCAGAGAGAAAAGCGGCCAATGTGACGATCTGGCTTTAAGTCGATTCGATAACAAATGACGAAAACGGACGGATTTCTCAGGTTTTTACTACATATGAACACATTTCACATTCTCCCGTACAACGCGGCTGTTAGTCCTCCTTTCATGCAAAATCTTAAGGTACTAGGTCATGTAGAAGCCAATAATGCTTCTAAAAAGTGATAATCGACAACTAAAATTGGAATTGTACTACTTCTTACTGGCTACTGCTTCAACTTAGATTCTTCTTCTGTGTTCTACTATTGTGCTTTTAATGTCTCCACATACCGCAGCACGTGACATAGCTTTGCAGACGATAAATGTAACCGTTTCAGGGAGAAAAGCGGCCAATGTGACGATCTGGCTTTAAGTCGATTCGATAAGAAATTACGAAAACGGACGGATTTCTCAGGTTTTTACTACATATGAACACTTTTCACATTCTCCCGTGCACCGCGGGTGCTAGTCCTCTTTCATGCAAAATATTAAGGTCCTAGGTCATGTCCAAGCCACCAAAGCCGGCTAAAATGTGAATAATCCACAACTAAAACTTGAATTGTACTACTTCTTACTGGCTATTGCTTCAACTTAGAAGCTTCTTCTGTGTTCTACTATGGTGCTTTTAGTGTCTCCGCATACCGCAGCACGTTACATAGCTTTGCAGACAATAAACGTAACCGTTTCAGAGAGAAAAGCGGCCAATGTGACGATCTGGCTTTAAGTCGATTCGATAACAAATGACGAAAACGGACGGATTTCTCAGGTTTTTACTACATATGAAACCTTTTCACATTCTCCCGTGCAACGCAGCTGCTAGTCCTCCTTTCATGCAAAATCTTAAGGTTCCACCTCATGTCCAAGGCACCAAAGCCGGCTAAAAATCAATAATCGATAACCAAAACTTGAATTGTACTACTTCTTACTGGCCATTGCTTCAACTTAGAAGCTTCTTCTGTGTTCTACTAAGGTGCTTTTAGTGTCTCCGCATACCGCAGCACGCGACATAGCTTTGCAGACGATAAATGTAACAGTCTCTGAGAGAAAAGCGGAGAATGTGACGATCTGGCTTTAAGTCGATTCGATAAGAAATTACGAAAACGGACGGATTTCTCAGGTTTTTACTACATATGAACACTTTTCACATTCTCCCGTGCACCGCGGCTGCTAGTCCTCCTTTCATGCAAAATATTAAGGTCCTAGGTCATGTCCAAGCCACCAAAGCCGGCTAAAATGTGATTAATCCACAACTAAAACTTGAATTGTACTACTTCTTACTGGCTATTGCTTCAACTTAGAAGCTTCTTCTGTGTTCTACTATGGTGCTTTTAGTGTCTCCGCATACCGCAGCACGTTACATAGCTTTGCAGACAATAAACGTAACCGTTTCAGAGAGAAAAGCGGCCAATGTGACGATCTGGCTTTAAGTCGATTCGATAACAAATGACGAAAACGGACGGATTTCTCAGGTTTTTACTACATATGAAACCTTTTCACATTCTCCCGTGCAACGCAGCTGCTAGTCCTCCTTTCATGCAAAATCTTAAGGTTCCACCTCATGTCCAAGGCACCAAAGCCGGCTAAAAATCAATAATCGATAACCAAAACTTGAATTGTACTACTTCTTACTGGCCATTGCTTCAACTTAGAAGCTTCTTCTGTGTTCTACTAAGGTGCTTTTAGTGTCTCCGCATACCGCAGCACGCGACATAGCTTTGCAGACAATAAATGTAACAGTCTCTGAGAGAAAAGCGGAGAATGTGATGATCTGGCTTTAAGTCGATTCGATAAGAAATTACGAAAACGGACGGATTTCTCAGGTTTTTACTACATATGAACACTTTTCACATTCTCCCGTGCACCGCGGCTGCTAGTCCTCCTTTCATGCAAAATATTAAGGTCCTAGGTCATGTCCAAGCCACCAAAGCCGGCTAAAATGTGATTAATCCACAACTAAAACTTGAATTGTACTACTTCTTACTGGCTATTGCTTCAACTTAGAAGCTTCTTCTGTGTTCTACTATGGTGCTTTTAGTGTCTCCGCATACCGCAGCACGTTACATAGCTTTGCAGACAATAAACGTAACCGTTTCAGAGAGAAAAGCGGCCAATGTGACGATCTGGCTTTAAGTCGATTCGATAACAAATGACGAAAACGGACGGATTTCTCATGTTTTTACTACATATGAAACCTTTTCACATTCTCCCGTGCAACGCAGCTGCTAGTCCTCCTTTCATGCAAAATCTTAAGGTTCCACCTCATGTCCAAGGCACCAAAGCCGGCTAAAAATCAATAATCGATAACCAAAACTTGAATTGTACTACTTCTTACTGGCCATTGCTTCAACTTAGAAGCTTCTTCTGTGTTCTACTAAGGTGCTTTTAGTGTCTCCGCATACCGCAGCACGCGACATAGCTTTGCAGACGGTAAATGTAACAGTCTCTGAGAGAAAAGCGGAGAATGTGACGATCTGGCTTTAAGTCGATTCTATAACAAATGACGAAAACGGAAGGATTTCTCAGGTTTTTACTAAATATGAACCCTTTTCACATTCTACCGTGCAACGCAGCTGCTAGTCCTCCTTTCATGCAAAATGTTAAGGTTCCACCTCATGTCCAAGGCACCAAAGCCGGCTAAAAATCAATAATCGATAACCAAAACTTGAATTGTACTGCTTCTTATGGCTATTGCTTCAACTTAGAAGCTTCTTCTGTGTTCTACTATGGTGCTTTTAGTGTCTCCGCATACCGCAGCACGCGACATAGCTTTGCAGACGATAAATGTAACCGTCTCAGAGAGAAAAGCGGCCAATGTGACGATCTGGCTTTAAGTCGATTCGATAACAAATGACGAAAACGGACGGATTTCTCAGGTTTTTACTACATATGAACACTTTTCACATTCTCCCGTGCAACGCGGCTGCTAGTCCTCCTTTCATGCAAGATCTTAAGGTCCTAGGTCATTTCCAAGCCACCAAAGCCGGCTAAAAAGAGAATAATAGACGCCTAAAACTTGAATTGTACTACTTCTTACTGGCTATTACTTCAACATAGAAGCTTATTCTGTGTTCTACTATGGTGCTTTTAGTGTCTCCGCATACCGCAGCACGCGACATAGCTTTGCAGACGATAAATGTAACAGTCTCTGAGAGAAAAGCGGAGAATGTGACGATCTGGCTTTAAGTCGATTCTATAACAAATGACGAAAACGGAAGGATTTCTCAGGTTTTTACTAAATATGAACCCTTTTCACATTCTACCGTGCAACGCAGCTGCTAGTCCTCCTTTTATGCAAAATCATAAGGTTCCACCTCATGTCCAAGGCACCAAAGCCGGCCAAAAATCAATAATCGATAACCAAAACTTGAATTGTACTGCTTCTTATGGCTATTGCTTCAACTTAGAAGCTTCTTCTGTGTTCTACTATGGTGCTTTTAGTGTCTCCGCATACCGCAGCACGCGACATAGCTTTGCAGACGATAAATGTAACCGTCTCAGAGAGAAAAGCGGCCAATGTGACGATCTGGCTTTAAGTCGATTCGATAACAAATGACGAAAACGGACGGATTTCTCAGGTTTTTACTACATATGAACACTTTTCACATTCTCCCGTGCAACGCGGCTGCTAGTCCTCCTTTCATGCAAGATCTTAAGGTCCTAGGTCATTTCCAAGCCACCAAAGCCGGCTAAAAAGAGAATAATAGACGCCTAAAACTTGAATTGTACTACTTCTTACTGGCTATTACTTCAACATAGAAGCTTATTCTGTGTTCTACTATGGTGCTTTTAGTGTCTCCGTATACCGCAGCACGCGACATAGCTTTACAGACGATAAATGTAACCGTCTCAGAGAGAAAAGCGGCCAATGTGACGATCTGGCTTTAAGTCGATTCGATTACAAATGACAAAAACGGACGGATTTCTCAAGTTTTTAGTACATATGAACACTTCACATTCTCCCGTGCAACGCGGCTGCTAGTCCTCTTTTCAAGCAAAATATTAAGGTACTAGGTCATGTGCAAGCCAATAAAGCCGGCTAAAAAGTGAATAATCGACAACTAAAACTTGAATTGTACTACTTCGTACTGGTTATTGTTTCAACTTAGAAGCTTCTTCTGTGTTCCACTATGGTGCTTTTAGTGTCTCCGCATACCGCAGCACGTGACATAGCTTTGCAGACAATAAACGTAACCGTTTCAGAGAGAAAAGCGGCCAATGTGACGATCTGGCTTTAAGTCGATTGGATAACAAATGACGAAAACGGACGGATTTCTCAGGTTTTTACTACATATGAACACTTTTCACATTCTCCCGTGCACCGCGGCTGCTAGTCATCCTTTCATGCAAAATATTAAGGTAATAGGTCATGTCCAAGCCACCAAAGCCGGCTAAAATGTGAATTATCGACAACTAAAACTTGAATTGTACTACTTCTTACTGGCTATTGCTTCAACTTAGAAGCTTCTTCTGTGTTCTACTATGGTGCTTTTAGTGTCTCCGCATACCGCAGCACGCGACATAGCTTTGCAGACGATAAATGTAACCGATTCAGAGAGAAAAGCGGCTAATGTGACGATCTGGCTTTAAGTCGATTCGATAACAAATGACGAAAACGGACGGATTTCTCAGGTTTTTACTACATATGAACACTTTTCACATTCTCCCGTGCAACGGGGCTGCTAGTCCTCCTTTCATGCAAAATCTTAAGGTCCTAGGTCATTTCCAAGCCACCAAAGCCGTCTAAAAAGTGAACAATCGACAACCAAAACTTGAATTGTACTCCTTCTTACTGGCTATTGCTTCAACTTAGAAGCTTCTTCTGTGATCTACTATGGTGCTTTTAGTGTCTCTGCATACCGCAGCACGGGACATAGGTTTGCAGATGATAAATGTAACCGTCTCAGAGAGAAAAGCGGCCAATGTGACGATCTGGCTTTAAGTCGATTCGATAACAAATGACGAAAACGAACGGATTTCTCAGGTTTTTACTACATATGAACACTTTTCACATTCTCCCGTGCAACGCAGCTGCTAGTCCTCCTTTCATGCAAAGTCTTAAGGTCCTAGGTCATGTCCAAGTCACCAAAGCCGGATAAAAAGCGATTTTTTGACAACTAAAACTTGAATTGTACTACTTCTTACTGCCTATTACTTCAACTTAGAAGCTTCTTCTGTGTTGTACTATGGTGCTTTGTCTCTGCATACCGCAGAACGCGACATAGCTTTGCAGAAGATAAATGTAACCGTCTCAGAGAGAAAAGCGGCCAATGTGACGATCTGGCTTTAAGTCGATTCGATAACAAATGACGAAAACGGACGGATTTCTCATTTTTTTACTACATATGACCACATTTCACATTCTCCCGTACAACGCGGCTGTTAGTCCTCCTTTCATGCAAAATCTTAAGGTACTAGGTCATGTGGAAGCCAATAATGCTTCTAAAAAGTGATAATCGACAACTAAAATTGGAATTGTACTACTTCTTACTGGCTACTGCTTCAACTTAGATTCTTCTTCTGTGTTCTACTATTGTGCTTTTAATGTCTCCGCATACCGCAGCACGTGACATAGCTTTGCAGACGATAAATGTAACCGTTTCAGGGAGAAAAGCGGCCAATGTGACGATCTGGCTTTAAGTCGATTCGATAAAAAGTACGAAAACGGACGGATTTCTCAGGTTTTCACTACATATGAACCCTTTTCACATTCTTCCGTGCAACGCGGCTGCTAGTCCTCCTTTCATGCAAAATCTTAAGGTTCCACCTCATGTCCAAGGCACCAAAGCCGGCTAAAAATCAATTATCGATAACCAAAACTTGAATTGTACTGCTTCTTACTGACTATTGCTTCAACTTAGAAGCTTCTTCTGTGTTCTACTATGGTGCTTTTAGTGTTTCCGCATACCGCAGCACGCGACATAGCTTTGCAGACGATAAATGTAACCGTTTCAGAGAGAAGAGCGGCCAATTTGACGATCTGGCTTTAAGTCGATTCGATAACACATGACGGAAACGGACGTATTTCTCAGGTTTTTACTACATATGAACACTTTTCACATTCTCCCGTGCAACGCGGCTGCAAGTCCTACTTTCATGCAAAATCTTAAGTTCCTACATCATGTCCAAGCCACCAAAGCCGGCTAAAAAGTGAATAATCGACAACTAAAACTTGAATTGTACTACTTCTTACTGACTATTACTTCAACTTAGAAGCTTCTTCTGTGTTCTACTATGGTGCTTTTAGTGTTTCCGCATACCGCAGCACACGACATATCTTTGCAGACGATAAATGTAACCGTCTCAGAGAGAAAAGCGGCCAATGTGACGATCTGGCTTTAAGTCGATTCGATAACAAATGACGATAACGGACGGATTTCTCAGGATTTTACTACATATGAACCCTTTTTACATTCTCCCGCCAACGCGGCTGCTAGTCCTCATTTCATGCAAAATCTTAACGTTCCACCTCATGTCCAAGGCACCAAAGCCGGCTACAAATCAATTGTCGAAAAACAAAAAAAGAATTGTACTGCTTCTTACTGACTATTGCTTCAACTTAGAAGTTTCTTCTGTGTTCCACTATGGTGCTTTTAGTGTTTCCGCATACCGCAGCACGCGACATAGCTTTGCAGACGATAAATGTAACCGTCTCAGAGAGAAAAGCGGCCAATGTGACGATCTGGCTTTAAGTCGATTCGATAACAAATGACGAAAACGGACGGATTTCTCAGGTTTTTACTACATATGAAAACTTTTTACATTCTCCCGTGCAAAGGGGCTGCTAGTCCTCCTTTCATGCAAAATCTTGAGGTCCTAGGTCATGTCCAAACCACCAAAGCCGGCTAAAAAGTGAATAATCGACAACTAAAACTTCAATTGTACTACTTCTTACTGGCTATTACTTCAACTTAGAAGCTTCTTCTGTGTTCTACTATGGTGCTTTTAGTGTCTCCGCATACCGCAGGACGCGACGTAGCTTTGCAGACGATAAATATAACCGTCTCAGAGAGAAGAACGGCCAATGTGACGATCTGGCTTTAAGTCGATTCGATAACAAATAACGAAAACGGACGGATTTCTCAGGTGTTTACTATATATGAGCACTTTTCACATTCTCCCATGCAACGCGGCTGCTAGTCCTCCTTTCATGCAAAGTCTTAAATTCCTACATCATGTCCAAGCCAGCAAAGCCGGCTAAAAAGTGAATAATCGACAACTAAAACTTGAATTGTACTACTTCTTACTGGCTATTACTTCAACTTAGAAGCTTCTTCTGTGTTTTACTATGGTGCTTTTAGTGTCTCCGCATACCGCAGCACGCGACATAGCTTTGCAGACGACAAATGTAACCGTTTCAGAAAGAAGAGTGGCCAAAGTGTCGATCTGGCTTTAAGTCGATTCGATAACAAATGACGAAAACGGACGTATTTCTCAGGTTTTTACTACATATGAACCCTTTTCTCATTCTCCCGTGCAACGCGGCTGCTAGTCCTCCTTCCATGCAAAATCTTAAGGTCCTACGTCATGTCCAAGCCACCAAAGCCGGCTAAAAAGTGAATAATCGACAACTAAATCTTGAATTGTACTACATTTTACTGACTATTGCTTCAACTTAGAAGCTTCTTCTGTGTTCTACTATGGTGCTTTTAGTGTTTCCGCATACCGCAGCACGCGACATAGCTTTGCAGACTATAAATGTAACCGTCTCAGAGAGAAAAGCGGCCAATGTGACGATCTGGCTTTAAGTCGATTCGATAACAAATGACGAAAACGGACGGATTTCTCAGGTTTTTACTACATATGAACCCTTTTCACATTCTAACCTGCAACGCGGCTGCTAGTCCTTCTTTCATGCAAAATCTTAAGATACCACCTTATGTCCAAGACACCAAAGCCGGCAAAAAATTAATAATCGTTTACCAAAACTTGAATTGTACAGCTTCTTACTGGCTATTGCTTCAACTTAGAAGATTCTTCTGTGTTCTACTATGGTGCATTTGGGGTCTCCGCATACCGCAGCACGCGACATAGCTTTGCAGACGAAAAATGTAACCGTCTCAGAGAGAAAAGCGGCCAATGTGACGATCTGGCTTTAAGTCGATTCGATAACAAATTACGAAAACGGACGGATTTCTCAGGTTTTTACTACATATGAACACTTTTCACATTCTCCCGTGCAACGCGGCTGCTAGTCCTCCTTTCATGCAATATCTTAGTGTTCCACCTCATGTCCAAGGCACCAAAGCCGCCTAAAATCAATAATCGATAACCAAAACTTGAATTGTACTGCTTCTTACTGGCTATTGCTTCAACTTAAAAGCTTCATCTGTGTTCCAATATGGTGCTTTTAGTGTGTCCGCATACCGCAGCACGAGACATAGCTATGCAGACGATAAATGTAACCGTCTCAGAGAGAAAAGCGGCCAATGTGACGATCTGGCTTTAAGTCGATTCGATAACAAATGACGAAAACGGACGGATTTCTCAGGTTTTTACTACATATGAACCCTTTTCACATTCTCCCGTGCAACGCGGCTGCTAGTCCTCCTTTCATGCAAAATCTTATGGTTCCACCTCATGTCCATGGCACCAAAGCCGGCTATAAATCAATATTCGATAACCAAAACTTGAATTGTACTGCTTCTTACTGGCTATTGCTTCAACTTAGAAGCTTCTTCTGTGTTCTACTATGGTGCTTTTAGAGTCTCCGCATACCGCAGCAGGCGACATAGCTTTGCAGACGATAAATGTAACCGTCTCAGAGAGAAAAGCGGCCAATGTGACGATCAGGCTTTAAGTCGATTCGATAACAAATGACGAAAACGGACTGATTTCTTAGGTTTTTACTTTTCACATTCTCCCGTGAAACGGGGCTGCTAGTCCTCCTTTCATGCAAACTCTTAAGGTTCCACCTCATGTCCAAAGCACCAAGGCCGGCTAAAAATCAATAATCGACAACCAAAACTTGAATTGTACAGCTTCTTACTGGCTATTGCTTCAACTTAGAAGCTTCTTTTGTGTTCTACTATGGTGCATTTAGTGTCTCCGCATACCGCAGCACGCGACATAGCTTTGCAGACTATAAATGTAACCGTCTCAGAGAGAAAAGCGGCCAATGTGACGATCTGGCTTTAAGTCGATTCGATAACAAATGACGAAAACGGACGGATTTCTCAGGTTTTTACTACATATGAACCCTTTTCACATTCTCCCCTGCAACGCGGCTGCTAGTCCTCCTTTCATGCAAAATCTTAATGTTCCACCTCATGTCCAAGGCACCAAAGCCGCCTAAAATTAATAATCGATAACCAAAACTTGAATTGTACTGCTTCTTACTGGCTATTGCTTTAACTTAAAAACTTCATCTGTGTTCTAATATGGTGCTTTTAGTGTCTCCGCATACCGCAGCACGAGACATAGCTATGCAGACGATAAATGTAACCGTCTCAGAGAGAAAAGCGGCCAATGTGACGATCTGGCTTTAAGTCGATTCGATAACAAATGACGAAACCGGACGGATTTCTCAGCTTTTTACTACATATGAACACTTTTCACATTCTGCCGTGCAACGCGGCTGCTAGTCCTCCTTTCATGCAAAATCTTAATGTTCCACCTCATGTCCAAGGCACCAAAGTCGACTAAAAATCGATAATGGATAACCAAAACTTAAATTGTACTGCTTCTTACTGGCTATTGCTTCAACTTAGAAGATTTTTATGTGTTCTACTATGGTGCTTTTAGTGTCTCCGCATACCGCAGCATGCGACATAGCTTTGCAGACGACAAATGTAACCGTTTCAGAAAGAAGAGTGGCCAAAGTGACGATCTGGCTTTAAGTCGATTCGATAACAAATGACGAAAACGGACGTATTTCTCAGGTTTTTACTACATATGAACCCTTTTCTCATTCTCCCGTGCAACGCGGCTGCTAGTCCTCCTTTCATGCCAAATCTTAAGGTTCCACCTCATGTCCAAGGCACCAAAGCCGGCTAAAAATCGATACTCGATAAACAAAACTTAAATTGTACTGCTTCTTACTGGCTATTGCTTCAACTTAGAAGATTTTTCTGTGTTCTACTATGGTGCTTTTAGTGTCTCCGCATACCGCAGCACGCGACATAGCTTTGCAGACGATAAATGTAACCGTCTCAGAGAGAAAAGCGGCCAATGTGACGATCTGGCTTTAAGTCGATTCGATAACAAATGACGAAAACGGACGGATTTCTCAGGTTTTTACTACATATGAACCCTTTTTACATTCTCCCGTGCAACGCTTTTGCTAGTCCTCCTTTCATGCAAAATCTTAAGATTCCACCTTATGTCCAAGACACCAAAGCCGGCAAAAAATTAATAATCGATTACCAAAACTTGAATTATACTGCTTCTTACTGGCTATTGCTTCAACTTAGAAGATTCTTCTGTGTTCTACTATGGTGCATTTGGGGTCTCCGCATACCGCAGCACGCGACGTAGCTTTGCAGACGATAAATGTAACCGTCTCAGAGAGAAAAGCGGCCAATGTGACGATCAGGCTTTAAGTCGATTCGATAGCAAATGACGAAAACTAACGGATTTCTCAGGTGTTTACTATATATGAACACATTTCACATTCTCCCGTGCAACGCGGCTGCTAGTCCTCCTTTCATGCAAAATCTTAAGTTCCTAGATCATGTCCAAGCCACCAAAGCCTGCTAAAAAGTGAATAATCGACAACTAAAACTTGAATTGTACTGCTTCTTACTGGCTATTACTTCACTTTAGAAGCTTCTTCTGTGTTCTACTCTGGTGCTTTTAGTGTTTTCGCATACCGCAGCACGCGACATATCTTTGCAGACGAAAAATGTAACCGTCTCAGAGAGAAAAGCGGCCAATGTGACGATCTGACTTTAAGTCGATTCGATAACAAATGACGAAAACGGACGGATATCTCAGGATTTTACTACATGTGAACCCTTTTCACATTCTCCCGTGCAACGCGGCTGCTGGTCCTCCTTCCATGCAAAATCTTAAGGTCCTACGTCATGTCCAAGCCACCAAAGCCGGCTAAAAAGTGAATAATCGACAACTAAATCTTGAATTGTACTACATTTTACTGACTATTGCTTCAACTTAGAAGCTTCTTCTGAGTTCTACTATGGTGCTTTTAGTGTTTCCGCATACCGCAGCACGCGACATAGCTTTGCAGACTATAAATGTAACCGTCTCAGAGAGAAAAGCGGCCAATGTGACGATCTGGCTTTAAGTCGATTCGATAACAAATGACGAAAACGGACGGATTTCTCAGGTTTTTACTACATATGAACCCTTTTCACATTCTCCCCTGCAACGCGGCTGCTAGTCCTTCTTTCATGCAAAATCTTAAGATACCACCTTATGTCCAAGACACCAAAGCCGGCAAAAAATTAATAATCGATAACCAAAACTTGAATTGTACTGCTTCTTACTGGCTATTGCTTCAACTTAGAAGCTTCTTCTGTATTCTACTATGGTGCTCTTAGTGTCTCCGCATACCGCAGCACGCGACATAGCTTTGCAGACGATAAATGTAACCGTCTCAGAGAGAAAAGCGGCCAAAGTGACGATCTGTCTTTAAGTCGATTCGATAACAAATGACGAAAACGGACGTATTTCTCAGGTTTTTACTACATATGAACCCTTTTCTCATTCTCCCGTGCAACGCGGCTGCTAGTCCTCCTTTCATGCAAAATCTTAATGTTCCACCTCACGTCCAAGGCACGAAAGCCGGCTAAAAATCAATAATCGACAACCAAAACATGAATTGTACAGCTTCTTACTGGCTATTGCTTCAACTTAGAAGCTTCTTTTGTGTTCTACTATGGTGCATTTAGTGTCTCCGCATACCGCAGCACGCGACATATCTTTGCAGACTATAAATGTAACCGTCTCAGAGAGAAAAGCGGCCAATGTGACGATCTGGCTTTAAGTCGATTCGATAACAAATGACGAAAACGGACGGATTTCTCAGGTTTTTACTACATATGAACCCTTTTCACATTCTTCCCTGCAACGCGGCTGCTAGTCCTCCTTTCATGCAAAATCTTAATGTTCCACCTCATGTCCAAGGCACCAAAGCCGCCTAAAATTAATAATCGATAACCAAAACTTGAATTGTACTGCTTCTTACTGGCTATTGCTTCAACTTAAAAGCTTCATCTGTGTTCTAATATGGTGCTTTTAGTGTCTCCGCATACCGCAGCACGAGACATAGCTATGCAGACGATAAATGTAACCGTCTCAGAGAGAAAAGCGGCCGATGTGACGATCTGGCTTTAAGTCGATTCGATAACAAATGACGAAAACGGACGGATTTCTCAGGTTTTTACTACATATGAACCCTTTTTACATTCTCCCATTCAACGCGGCTGCTAGTCCTCCTTTCATGCAAAATCTTAAGATTCCACCTTATGTCCAAGACACCAAAGCCGGCAAAAAATTAATAATCGATAACCAAAACTTGAATTGTACTGCTTCTTACTGGCTATTGCTTCAACTTAGAAGCTTCTTCTGTGTTCTACTATGGTGCTTTTAGTGTCTCCGCATACCGCAGCATGCGACATAGCTTTGCAGACGATAAATGTAACCGTCTCAGAGAGAAAAGCGGCCAATGTGACGATCTGGCTTTAAGTCGATTCGATAACAAATGACGAAAACGGACGGATTTCTCAGGTTTTTACTACATATGAACACTTTTCACATTCTCCCGTGCAACGCGGCTGCTAGTCCTCCTTTCATGCAAAATCTTATGTTCCTAGGTCATGTCCAAGCCACCAAAGCCGGCTAAAAAGTGAATACTTGACAACTAAAACTTGAATTGTACTACTTCTTACTGGCTATTACTTCAACTTAGAAGCTTATTCTGTGTTCTACTATGGTGCTTTTAGTGTTTCCGCATACCGCAGCACGCGACATAGCTTTGCAGACGATAAATGTAACCGTCTCAGAGAGAAAAGCGGCCAATGTGACGATCTGGCTTTAAGTCGAGTCGATAACAAATGACGAAAACGGACGGATTTCTCAGGTTTTTACTACATCTGAACCCTTTTCACATTCTCCCGTGCAACGCGGCTGCTAGTCCTCCTTCCATGCAAAATCTTATGGTTCCACCTCATGCCCATGGCACCAAAGCCGGCTAAAAATCAATATTCGAAAACCAAAACTTGAATTGTACTGCTTCTTACTGGCTATTGCTTCAACTTAGAAGCTTCTTCTGTGTTCTACTATGGTGCTTTTAGAGTCTCCGCATACCGCAGCAGGCGACATAGCTTTGCAGACGATAAATGTAACCGTCTCAGAGAGAAAAGCGGCCAATGTGACGATCTGGCTTTAAGTCGATTCGATAACAAATGACGAAAACGGACTGATTTCTTAGGTTATTACTTTTCACATTCTCCCGTGAAACGGGGCTGCTAGTCCTCCTTTCATGCAAAATCTTAAGGTTCCACCTCATGTCCAAAGCACCAAGGCCGGCTAAAATCAATAACCGACAACCAAAACTTGAATTGTACAGCTTCTTACTGGCTATTGCTTCAACTTAGAAGCTTCTTTTGTGTTCTACTATGGTGCTTTTAGTGTCTCCGCATACCGCAGCACGCGACATAGCTTTGCAGACGATAAATGTAACCGTCTCAGAGAGAAAAGCGGCCAATGTGACGATCTGGCTTTAAGTCGATTCGATAACACATTACGAAAACGGACGGATTTCTCATTTTTTTACTACATATGAACACTTTTCATATTCTCCCGTGCAACGCGGCTGCTAGTCCTCCTTTCATGCAAAATCTTAAGGTCCTAGGTCATGTCCAAGCCACCAAAGCCGGCTTAAAAGGGAATAATCGACAACTAAAACTTGAATTGTACTATTTCTTACTGGCTATTACGTCAACTTAGAAGCTTCTTCTGTGTTCTACTATGGTGCTTGTAGTGTCTCCGCATACCGCAGCACGCGACATAGCTTTGCAGACGATAAATGTAACCGTCTCAGAGAGAAAAGCGGCCAATGTGACGATCTGGCTTTAAGTCGATTCGATAACAAATGACGAAAACGGACGGATTTCTCAGGTTTTTACTACATATGAACACTTTTCACATTCTCCCGTGCAACGCGGCTGCCAGTCCTCCTTTCATGCAAAATCTTAAGGTTCCACCTCATGTCCAATACACCAAAGCCGGCTAAAAATCAATTATCGATAAACTAAACAAGAATTTTACTGCTTCTTACTGACTATTGCTTCAACTTAGAAGTTTCTTCTGTGTTCTACTATGATGCTTTTATTGTTTCCGCGTACCGCAGCACGCGACATATCTTTGCAGACGATAAATGTAACCGTCTCAGAGAGAAAAGCGGCCAACGTGACGATCTGGCTTTAAGTCGATTCGATAACAAATGACGAAAATGGACGGATTTATCAGGTTTTTACTACATATGAACACTTTTTACATTCTCCCGTGCAACGGGGCTGCTAGTCCTCCTTTCATGCAAAATCTTAAGGTCCTAGGTCATGTCCAAGCCACCAAAGCCGGATAAAAAAGTGAATAATTGACAACTCTAACTTCAATTGTACTACTTCTTACTGGCTATTGCTTCAACTTAGAAGCTTCTTCTGTGTTCTACTATGGTGCTTTTAGTGTCTCCGCATACCGCAGCACGCGACATAGTTTTGCAGACCATAAATGAAACCGTCTCAGAGAGAAAAGCGGCCAATGTGACGATCTAGCTTTAAGTCGATTCGATAACAAATGACGAAAACGGACGGATTTCTCAGGTTTTTACTACATATGAACACTTTTCACATTCTCCCGTGCAACGCGGCTGCTATTCCTCCTTTCATGCAAAATCTTAAGGTTCCACCTAATGTCCAAAGCACCAAGGCCGGCTAAAAATCAATAATCGATAACCAAAACTTGAATTGTACTGCTTCTTACTGGCTATTGCTTAATCTTAGAAGCTTCTTATGTGTTCTACTATGGTGCATTTAGAGTTTCCGCATACCGCAGCACGCGACATATCTTTGCAGACTATAAATGTAACCGTCTCAGAGAGAAAAGCGGCCAATGTGACGATCTGGCTTTACGTCGATTCGATAACAAATGACGAAAACGGACGGATTTCTCAGGTGTTTATTATATTTGAACACTTTTCACATTCTACCGTGGTACGCGGCTGCTAGTCCTCCTTTCATGCAAAATCTTAGGGTTCCACCTCATGTCCATGGCACTAAAGCCCCCTAAAAATAAATATTCGATAACCAAAACTTGAATTGTGCTGCTTCTTACTGGCTATTGCTTCAACTTAGAAGCTTCTTCTGTGCTCTACTATGGTGCTTTTAGAGTCTCCGCATACCGCAGCACGCGACATAGCTTTGCAGACGATAAATGTAACCGTCTCAGAGAGAAAAGCGGCCAATGTGACGATCTGGCTTTAAGTCGATTCGATAACAAATGACGAAAACGGACTGATGTCTTAGGTTTTTACTTTTCACATTCTCCCGTGAAACGGGGCTGCTAGTCCTCCTTTCATGCAAAATCTTAAGGTTCCACCTCATGTCCAAAGCACCAAGGCCGGCTAAAAATCAATAATCGACAACCAAAACTTGAATTGTACAGCTTCTTACTGGCTATTGCTTCAACTTAGAAGCTTCTTTTGTGTTCTACTATGGTGCTTTTAGTGTCTCCGCATACCGCAGCACGCGACATAGCTTTGCAGACGATAAATGTAACCGTCTCAGAGAGAAAAGCGGCCAATGTGACGATCTGGCTTTAAGTCGATTCGATAACAAATGACGAAAACGGACGGATTTCTCAGGTTTTTACTACATATGAACACTTTTTACATTCTCCCGTGCAACGCGGCTGCCAGTCCTCCTTTCATGCAAAATCTTAAGGTTCCACCTCATGTCCAATACACCAAAGCCGGCTACAAATCAATTATCGATAAACTAAACAAGAATTTTACTGCTTCTTACTGACTATTGCTTCAACTTAGAAGTTTCTTCTGTGTTCTACTATGATGCTTTTATTGTTTCCGCGTACCGCAGCACGCGACATATCTTTGCAGACGATAAATGTAACCGTCTCAGAGAGAAAAGCGGCCAACGTGACGATCTGGCTTTAAGTCGATTCGATAACAAATGACGAAAATGGACGGATTTATCAGGTTTTTACTACATATGAACACTTTTTACATTCTCCCGTGCAACGGGGCTGCTAGTCCTCCTTTCATGCAAAATCTTAAGGTCCTAGGTCATGTCCAAGCCACCAAAGCCGGCTAAAAAAGTGAATAATTGACAACTAAAACTTCAATTGTACTACTTCTTACTGGCTATTGCTTCAACTTAGAAGCTTCTTCTGTGTTCTACTATGGTGCTTTTAGTGTCTCCGCATACCGCAGCACGCGACATAGTTTTGCAGACCATAAATGAAACCGTCTCAGAGAGAAAAGCGGCCAATGTGACGATCTAGCTTTAAGTCGATTCGATAACAAATGACGAAAACGGACGGATTTCTCAGGTTTTTACTACATATGAACACTTTTCACATTCTCCCGTGCAACGCGGCTGCTATTCCTCCTTTCATGCAAAATCTTAAGGTTCCACCTAATGTCCAAAGCACCAAGGCCGGATAAAAATCAATAATCGATAACCAAAACTTGAATTGTACTGCTTCTTACTGGCTATTGCTTAATCTTAGAAGCTTCTTATGTGTTCTACTATGGTGCATTTAGAGTTTCCGCATACCGCAGCACGCGACATATCTTTGCAGACTATAAATGTAACCGTCTCAGAGAGAAAAGCGGCCAATGTGACGATCTGGCTTTAAGTCGATTCGATAACAAATGACGAAAACGGACGGATTTCTCAGGTGTTTATTATATTTGAACACTTTTCACATTCTACCGTGGTACGCGGCTGCTAGTCCTCCTTTCATGCAAAATCTTAGGGTTCCACCTCATGTCCATGGCACTAAAGCCCCCTAAAAATAAATATTCGATAACCAAAACTTGAATTGTGCTGCTTCTTACTGGCTATTGCTTCAACTTAGAAGCTTCTTCTGTGTTCTACTATGGTGCTTTTAGTGTCTCCGCATACCGCAGCACGCGACGTAGCTTTGCAGACGATAAATGTAACCGTCTCAGAGAGAAAAGCGGCCAATGTGACGATCTGGCTTTAAGTCGATTCGATAACAAATGACGAAAACGGACGGATTTTTCAGGTTTTTACTACATATGAACCCTTTTCACATTCTCCCGTGCAACGCGGCTGCTAGTCCTCCTTTCATGCAAAATCTTAACGTCCTAGGTCATGTCCAAGCCACCAATGCCGGCTAAAAATCAATAATCGATAACCAAAACTTGAATTGTACTGCTTCTTACTGACTATTGCTTCAACTTAGAAGCTTCTTATGTGTTCTACTATGGTGCTTTTAGAGTTTACGCATAACGCAGCACGCGACATAGCTTTGCAAACTATAAATGTATCCGTCTCAGAGAGAAAAGCGGCCAATGTGACGATCTGGCTTTAAGTCGATTCGATAACAAATGACGAAAACGGACGGATTTTTCAGGTTTTTACTACATATGAAACCTTTTCTCATTCTCCCGTGCAACGCGGCTGCTAGTCCTCCTTTCATGCAAAATCTTAAGGTTCCACCTCATGTCCAAGGCACCAAAGTCGGCTAAAAATCAATAATCGATAACCAAAACTTGAATTGTACTGCTTTTTACTGGCGATTCCTTCAACTTAGATGCTTCTTCTGTGTTCTAATATGGTGCTTTTAGAGTCTCCATATACCGCAGCACGGGACATAGCTTTGCAGACGATAAATGTAACCGTCTCAGAGAGAAAAGCGGCCAATGTGACGATCTGGCTTTAAGTCGATTCGATAACATATGACGAAAACGGACTGATTTCTCAGGTTTTTACTTTTCACATTCTCCCGTGCAACGGGGCAGCTAGTCCTCCTTTCATGCAAAATCTTAAGGTTCCACTTTATGTCCAAAGCACCAAGGCCGGCTAAAAATCAATATTCGATAACCAAAACTTGAATTGTACTGCTTCTTACTGGCTATTGCTTCAACTTAGAAGCTTCTTCTGTGTTCTACTATGGTGCTTTTAGAGTCTCCGCATACCGCAGCAGGCGACATAGCTTTGGAGACGATAAATGTAACCGTCTCAGAGAGAAAAGCGGCCAATGTGACGATCAGGCTTTAAGTCGATTCGATAACAAATGACGAAAATGGACTGATTTCTTAGGTTTTTACTTTTCACATTCTCCCGTGAAACGGGGCTGCTAGTCCTCCTTTCATGCAAAATCTTAAGGTTCCACCTCATGTCCAAAGCACCAAGGCCGGCTAAAAATCAATAATCGACAACCAAAACTTGAATTGTACAGCTTCTTACTGGCTATTGCTTCAACTTAGAAGCTTCTTTTGTGTTCTACTATGGTGCATTTAGTGTCTCCGCATACCGCAGCACGCGACATAGCTTTGCAGACTATAAATGTAACCGTCTCAGAGAGAAAAGCGGCCAATGTGACGATCTGGCTTTAAGTCGATTCGATAACAAATGACGAAAACGGACGGATTTCTCAGGTTTTTACTACATATGAACCCTTTTCACATTCTCCCCTGCAACGCGGCTGCTAGTCCTCCTTTCATGCAAAATCTTAATGTTCCACCTCATGTCCAAGGCACCAAAGCCGCCTAAAATTAATAATCGATAACCAAAACTTGAATTGTACTGCTTCTTACTGGCTATTGCTTCAACTTAAAAGCTTCATCTGTGTTCTAATATGGTGCTTTTAGTGTCTCCGCATACCGCAGCACGATACATAGCTATGCAGACGATAAATGTAACCGTCTCAGAGAGAAAAGCGGCCAATGTGACGATCTGGCTTTAAGTCGATTCGATAACAAATGACGAAACCGGACGGATTTCTCAGCTTTTTACTACATATGAACACTTTTCACATTCTCCCTTGCAACGCGGCTGCTAGTCCTCCTTTCATGCAAAATCTTAATGTTCCACCTCATGTCCAAGACACCAAAGCCGGCAAAAAATTAATAATCGATAACCAAAACTTGAATTGTACTGCTTCTTACTGGCTATTGCTTCAACTTAGAAGATTTTTCTGTGGTCTACTATGGTGCTTTTAGAGTCTCCGCATACCGCAGCAGGCGACATAGCTTTGGAGACGATAAATGTAACCGTCTCAGAGAGAAAAGCGGCCAATGTGACGATCAGGCTTTAAGTCGATTCGATAACAAATGACGAAAACGGACTGATTTCTTAGGTTTTTACTTTTCACATTCTCCCGTGAAACGGGGCTGCTAGTCCTCCTTTCATGCAAAATCTTAAGGTTCCACCTCATGTCCAAAGCACCAAGGCCGGCTAAAAATCAATAATCGACAACCAAAACTTGAATTGTACAGCTTCTTACTGGCTATTGCTTCAACTTAGAAGCTTCTTTTGTGTTCTACTATGGTGCATTTAGTGTCTCCGCATACCGCAGCACGCGACATAGCTTTGCAGACTATAAATGTAACCGTCTCAGAGAGAAAAGCGGCCAATGTGACGATCTGGCTTTAAGTCGATTCGATAACAAATGACGAAAACGGACGGATTTCTCAGGTTTTTACTACATATGAACACTTTTCACATTCTCCCGTGCAACGCGGCTGCTAGTCCTCCTTTCATGCAAAATCTTAAGGTCCTAGGTCATGTCCAAGCCACCAAAGCCGGCTTAAAAGGGAATAATCGACAACTAAAACTTGAATTGTACTACTTCTTACTGGCTATTACGTCAACTTAGAAGCTTCTTCTGCGTTCTACTATGGTGCTTTTAGTGTCTCCGCATACCGCAGCATGCGACATAGCTTTGCAGACGATAAATGTAACCGTCTCAGAGAGAAAAGCGGCCAATGTGACGATCTGGCTTTAAGTCGATTCGATAACAAATGACGAAAACGGACAGATTTCTCAGGTTTTTACTACATATGAACCCTTTTTACATTCTCCCGTGCAACGTGGCTGCTAGTCCTCCTTTCATGCAAAATCTTAAGATTCCACCTTATGTCCAAGACACCAAAGCCGGCAAAAAATTAATAATCGATTACCAAAACTTGAATTGTACTGCTTCTTACTGGCTATTGCTTCAACTTAGAAGATTCTTCTGTGTTCTACTATGGTGCATTTGGGGTCTCCGCATACCGCAGCACGCGACATAGCTTTGCAGACGAAAAATGTAACCGTCTCAGAGAGAAAAGCGGCCAATGTGACGATCTGGCTTTAAGTCGATTCGATAACAAATGACGAAAACGGACGGATTTTTCAGGTTTTTACTACATATGAACCCTTTTCACATTCTCCCGTGCAACGCGGCTGCTAGTCCTCCTTTCATGCAAAATCTTAACGTCCTAGGTCATGTCCAAGCCACCAATGCCGGCTAAAAATCAATAATCGATAACCAAAACTTGAATTGTACTGCTTCTTACTGACTATTGCTTCAACTTAGAAGCTTCTTATGTGTTCTACTATGGTGCTTTTAGAGTTTACGCATAACGCAGCACGCGACATAGCTTTGCAAACTATAAATGTATCCGTCTCAGAGAGAAAAGCGGCCAATGTGACGATCTGGCTTTAAGTCGATTCGATAACAAATGACGAAAACGGACGGATTTCTCAGGTTTTTACTACATATGAAACCTTTTCTCATTCTCCCGTGCAACGCGGCTGCTAGTCCTCCTTTCATGCAAAATCTTAAGGTTCCACCTCATGTCCAAGGCACCAAAGTCGGCTAAAAATCAATAATCGATAACCAAAACTTGAATTGTACTGCTTTTTACTGGCGATTCCTTCAACTTAGATGCTTCTTCTGTGTTCTAATATGGTGCTTTTAGAGTCTCCGCATACCGCAGCACGGGACATAGCTTTGCAGACGATAAATGTAACCGTCTCAGAGAGAAAAGCGGCCAATGTGACGATCTGGCTTTAAGTCGATTCGATAACATATGACGAAAACGGACTGATTTCTCAGGTTTTTACTTTTCACATTCTCCCGTGCAACGGGGCAGCTAGTCCTCCTTTCATGCAAAATCTTAAGGTTCCACTTTATGTCCAAAGCACCAAGGCCGGCTAAAAATCAATATTCGATAACCAAAACTTGAATTGTACTGCTTCTTACTGGCTATTGCTTCAACTTAGAAGCTTCTTCTGTGTTCTACTATGGTGCTTTTAGAGTCTCCGCATACCGCAGCAGGCGACATAGCTTTGGAGACGATAAATGTAACCGTCTCAGAGAGAAAAGCGGCCAATGTGACGATCAGGCTTTAAGTCGATTCGATAACAAATGACGAAAATGGACTGATTTCTTAGGTTTTTACTTTTCACATTCTCCCGTGAAACGGGGCTGCTAGTCCTCCTTTCATGCAAAATCTTAAGGTTCCACCTCATGTCCAAAGCACCAAGGCCGGCTAAAAATCAATAATCGACAACCAAAACTTGAATTGTACAGCTTCTTACTGGCTATTGCTTCAACTTAGAAGCTTCTTTTGTGTTCTACTATGGTGCATTTAGTGTCTCCGCATACCGCAGCACGCGACATAGCTTTGCAGACTATAAATGTAACCGTCTCAGAGAGAAAAGCGGCCAATGTGACGATCTGGCTTTAAGTCGATTCGATAACAAATGACGAAAACGGACGGATTTCTCAGGTTTTTACTACATATGAACCCTTTTCACATTCTCCCCTGCAACGCGGCTGCTAGTCCTCCTTTCATGCAAAATCTTAATGTTCCACCTCATGTCCAAGGCACCAAAGCCGCCTAAAATTAATAATCGATAACCAAAACTTGAATTGTACTGCTTCTTACTGGCTATTGCTTCAACTTAAAAGCTTCATCTGTGTTCTAATATGGTGCTTTTAGTGTCTCCGCATACCGCAGCACGATACATAGCTATGCAGACGATAAATGTAACCGTCTCAGAGAGAAAAGCGGCCAATGTGACGATCTGGCTTTAAGTCGATTCGATAACAAATGACGAAACCGGACGGATTTCTCAGCTTTTTACTACATATGAACACTTTTCACATTCTCCCTTGCAACGCGGCTGCTAGTCCTCCTTTCATGCAAAATCTTAATGTTCCACCTCATGTCCAAGACACCAAAGCCGGCAAAAAATTAATAATCGATAACCAAAACTTGAATTGTACTGCTTCTTACTGGCTATTGCTTCAACTTAGAAGATTTTTCTGTGGTCTACTATGGTGCTTTTAGAGTCTCCGCATACCGCAGCAGGCGACATAGCTTTGGAGACGATAAATGTAACCGTCTCAGAGAGAAAAGCGGCCAATGTGACGATCAGGCTTTAAGTCGATTCGATAACAAATGACGAAAACGGACTGATTTCTTAGGTTTTTACTTTTCACATTCTCCCGTGAAACGGGGCTGCTAGTCCTCCTTTCATGCAAAATCTTAAGGTTCCACCTCATGTCCAAAGCACCAAGGCCGGCTAAAAATCAATAATCGACAACCAAAACTTGAATTGTACAGCTTCTTACTGGCTATTGCTTCAACTTAGAAGCTTCTTTTGTGTTCTACTATGGTGCATTTAGTGTCTCCGCATACCGCAGCACGCGACATAGCTTTGCAGACTATAAATGTAACCGTCTCAGAGAGAAAAGCGGCCAATGTGACGATCTGGCTTTAAGTCGATTCGATAACAAATGACGAAAACGGACGGATTTCTCAGGTTTTTACTACATATGAACACTTTTCACATTCTCCCGTGCAACGCGGCTGCTAGTCCTCCTTTCATGCAAAATCTTAAGGTCCTAGGTCATGTCCAAGCCACCAAAGCCGGCTTAAAAGGGAATAATCGACAACTAAAACTTGAATTGTACTACTTCTTACTGGCTATTACGTCAACTTAGAAGCTTCTTCTGCGTTCTACTATGGTGCTTTTAGTGTCTCCGCATACCGCAGCATGCGACATAGCTTTGCAGACGATAAATGTAACCGTCTCAGAGAGAAAAGCGGCCAATGTGACGATCTGGCTTTAAGTCGATTCGATAACAAATGACGAAAACGGACAGATTTCTCAGGTTTTTACTACATATGAACCCTTTTTACATTCTCCCGTGCAACGTGGCTGCTAGTCCTCCTTTCATGCAAAATCTTAAGATTCCACCTTATGTCCAAGACACCAAAGCCGGCAAAAAATTAATAATCGATTACCAAAACTTGAATTGTACTGCTTCTTACTGGCTATTGCTTCAACTTAGAAGCTTCTTCTGTGCTCTACTATGGTGCTTTTAGAGTCTCCGCATACCGCAGCACGCGACATAGCTTTGCAGACGAAAAATGTAACCGTCTCAGAGAGAAAAGCGGCCAATGTGACGATCTGGCTTTAAGTCGATTCGATAACAAATTACGAAAACAGACGGATTTCTCAGGTTTTTACTACATATGAACACTTTTCACATTCTCCCGTGCAACGCGGCTGCTAGTCCTCCTTTCATGCAAAATCTTAATGTTCCACCTCATGTCCAAGGCAACAAAGCCGCCTAAAATCAATAATCGATAACAAAAACTTGAATTGTACTGCTTCTTACTGGCTATTGCTTCAACTTAAAAGCTTCATCTGTGTTCTAATATGTGTGCTTTTAGTGTCTCCGCATACCGCAGCACGAGACATAGCTATGCAGACGAAAAATGTAACCGTCTCAGAGAGAAAAGCGGCCAATGTGACGATCTGGCTTTAAGTCGAGTCGATAACAAATGACGAAAACGGACGGATTTCTCAGGTTTTTACTACATCTGAACCCTTTTCACATTCTCCCGTGCAACGCGGCTGCTAGTCCTCCTTTCATGCAAAATCTTATGGTTCCACCTCATGCCCATGTCACCAAAGCCGGCTAAAAATCAATATTCGAAAACCAATACTTGAATTGTACTGCTTCTTACTGGCTATTGCTTCAACTTAGAAGCTTCTTCTGTGTTCTACTATGGTGCTTTTAGAGTCTCCGCATACCGCAGCACGCGACATAGCTTTGCAGACGATAAATGTAACCGTCTCAGAGAGAAAAGCGGCCAATGTGACGATCTGGCTTTAAGTCGAGTCGATAACAAATGACGAAAACGGACGGATTTCTCAGGTTTTTACTACATCTGAACCCTTTTCACATTCTCCCGTGCAACGCGGCTGCTAGTCCTCCTTTCATGCAAAATCTTATGGTTCCACCTCATGCCCATGTCACCAAAGCCGGCTAAAAATCAATATTCGAAAACCAATACTTGAATTGTACTGCTTCTTACTGGCTATTGCTTCAACTTAGAAGCTTCTTCTGTGTTCTACTATGGTGCTTTTAGAGTCTCCGCATACCGCAGCAGGCGACATAGCTTTGCAGACGATAAATGTAACCGTCTCAGAGAGAAAAGCGGCCAATGTGACGATCTGGCTTTAAGTCGATTCGATAACAAATGACGAAAACGGACTGATTTCTTAGGTTTTTACTTTTCACATTCTCCCGTGCAACGGGGCTGCTAGTCCTCCTTTCATGCAAAATCGTAAGGTCCTAGATCATGTATAAGCCACCAAAGCCGGCTAAAAAAGTGAATAATTGACAACTAAAACTTCAATTGTACTACTTCTTACTAGCTATTGCTTCAACTTAGAAGCTTCTTCTGTGTTCTACTATGGTGCTTTTAGTATCTCCGCATACCGCAGCACGCGACATAGTTTTGCAGACCATAAATGAAACTGTCTCAGAGAGAAAAGCGGCCAATGTGACGATCTAGCTTTAAGTCGATTCGATAACAAATGACGAAAACGGACGGATTTCTCAGGTTTTTACTACATATGAACACTTTTCACATTCTCCCGTGCAACGCGGCTGCTATTCCTCCTTTCATGCAAAATCTTAAGGTTCCACCTAATGTCCAAAGCACCAAGGCCGGATAAAAATCAATAATCGATAACCAAAACTTGAATTGTACTGCTTCTTACTGGCTATTGCTTAATCTTAGAAGCTTCTTATGTGTTCTACTATGGTGCATTTAGAGTTTCCGCATACCGCAGCACGCGACATATCTTTGCAGACTATAAATGTAACCGTCTCAGAGAGAAAAGCGGCCAATGTGACGATCTTTCCTTAAGTCGATTCGATAACAAATGACGAAAACGGACGGATTTCTCAGGTGTTTATTATATTTGAACACTTTTCACATTCTACCGTGGTACGCGGCTGCTAGTCCTCCTTTCATGCAAAATCTTAAGGTTCCACCTCATGTCCATGGCACTAAAGCCCCCTAAAAATAAATATTCGATAACCAAAACTTGAATTGTGCTGCTTCTTACTGGCTATTGCTTCAACTTAGAAGCTTCTTCTGTGCTCTACTATGGTGCTTTTAGAGTCTCCGCATACCGCAGCACGCGACATAGCTTTGCAGACGATAAATGTAACCGTCTCAGAGAGAAAAGCGGCCAATGTGACGATCTGGCTTTAAGTCGATTCGATAACAAATGACGAAAACGGACTGATTTCTTAGGTTTTTACTTTTCACATTCTCCCGTGAAACGGGGCTGCTAGTCCTCCTTTCATGCAAAATCTTAAGGTTCCACCTCATGTCCAAAGTACCAAGGCCGGCTAAAAATCAATAATCGACAACCAAAACTTGAATTGTACAGCTTCTTACTGGCTATTGCTTCAACTTAGAAGCTTCTTTTGTGTTCTACTATGGTGCTTTTAGTGTCTCCGCATACCGCAGCACGCGACATAGCTTTGCAGACGATAAATGTAACCGTCTCAGAGAGAAAAGCGGCCAATGTGACGATCTGGCTTTAAGTCGATACGATAACACATTACGAAAACGGACGGATTTCTCATTTTTTTACTACATATGAACACTTTTCATATTCTCCCGTGCAACGCGGCTGCTAGTCCTCCTTTCATGCAAAATCTTAAGGTCCTAGGTCATGTCCAAGCCACCAAAGCCGGCTTAAAAGGGAATAATCGACAACTAAAACTTGAATTGTACTACTTCTTACTGGCTATTACGTCAACTTAGAAGCTTCTTCTGTGTTCTACTATGGTGCTTGTAGTGTCTCCGCATACCGCAGCACGCGACATAGCTTTGCAGACGATAAATGTAACCGTCTCAGAGAGAAAAGCGGCCAATGTGACGATCTGGCTTTAAGTCGATTCGATAACAAATGACGAAAACGGACGGATTTCTCAGGTTTTTACTACATATGAACACTTTTCACATTCTCCCGTGCAACGCGGCTGCCAGTCCTCCTTTCATGCAAAATCTTAAGGTTCCACCTCATGTCCAATACACCAAAGCCGGCTAAAAATCAATTATCGATAAACTAAACAAGAATTTTACTGCTTCTTACTGACTATTGCTTCAACTTAGAAGTTTCTTCTGTGTTCTACTATGATGCTTTTATTGTTTCCGCGTACCGCAGCACGCGACATATCTTTGCAGACGATAAATGTAACCGTCTCAGAGAGAAAAGCGGCCAACGTGACGATCTGGCTTTAAGTCGATTCGATAACAAATGACGAAAATGGACGTATTTATCAGGTTTTTACTACATATGAACACTTTTTACATTCTCCCGTGCAACGGGGCTGCTAGTCCTCCTTTCATGCAAAATCTTAAGGTCCTAGGTCATGTCCAAGCCACCAAAGCCGGCTAAAAAAGTGAATAATTGACAACTAAAACTTCAATTGTACTACTTCTTACTGGCTATTGCTTCAACTTAGAAGCTTCTTCTGTGTTCTACTATGGTGCTTTTAGTGTCTCCGCATACCGCAGCACGCGACATAGTTTTGCAGACCATAAATGAAACCGTCTCAGAGAGAAAAGCGGCCAATGTGACGATCTAGCTTTAAGTCGATTCGATAACAAATGACGAAAACGGACGGATTTCTCAGGTTTTTACTACATATGAACACTTTTCACATTCTCCCGTGCAACGCGGCTGCTATTCCTCCTTTCATGCAAAATCTTAAGGTTCCACCTAATGTCCAAAGCACCAAGGCCGGATAAAAATCAATAATCGATAACCAAAACTTGAATTGTACTGCTTCTTACTGGCTATTGCTTAATCTTAGAAGCTTCTTATGTGTTCTACTATGGTGCATTTAGAGTTTCCGCATACCGCAGCACGCGACATATCTTTGCAGACTATAAATGTAACCGTCTCAGAGAGAAAAGCGGCCAATGTGACGATCTGGCTTTAAGTCGATTCGATAACAAATGACGAAAACGGACGGATTTCTCAGGTGTTTATTATATTTGAACACTTTTCACATTCTACCGTGGTACGCGGCTGCTAGTCCTCCTTTCATGCAAAATCTTAAGGTTCCACCTCATGTCCATGGCACTAAAGCCCCCTAAAAATAAATATTCGATAACCAAAACTTGAATTGTGCTGCTTCTTACTGGCTATTGCTTCAACTTAGAAGCTTCTTCTGTGCTCTACTATGGTGCTTTTAGAGTCTCTGCATACCGCAGCACGCGACATAGCTTTGCAGACGAAAAATGTAACCGTCTCAGAGAGAAAAGCGGCCAATGTGACGATCTGGCTTTAAGTCGATTCGATAACAAATGACGAAAACGGACTGATTTCTTAGGTTTTTACTTTTCACATTCTCCCGTGAAACGGGGCTGCTAGTCCTCCTTTCATGCAAAATCTTAAGGTTCCACCTCATGTCCAAAGCACCAAGGCCGGCTAAAAATCAATAATCGACAACCAAAACTTGAATTGTACAGCTTCTTACTGGCTATTGCTTCAACTTAGAAGCTTCTTTTGTGTTCTACTATGGAGCTTTTAGTGTCTCCGCATACCGCAGCACGCGACATAGCTTTGCAGACGATAAATGTAACCGTCTCAGAGAGAAAAGCGGCCAATGTGACGATCTGGCTTTAAGTCGATTCGATAACACATTACGAAAACGGACGGATTTCTCATTTTTTTACTACATATGAACACTTTTCATATTCTCCCGTGCAACGCGGCTGCTAGTCCTCCTTTCATGCAAAATCTTAAGGTCCTAGGTCATGTCCAAGCCACCAAAGCCGGCTTAAGAGGGAATAATCGACAACTAAAACTTGAATTGTACTACTTCTTACTGGCTATTACGTCAACTTAGAAGCTTCTTCTGTGTTCTACTATGGTGCTTGTAGTGTCTCCGCATACCGCAGCACGCGACATAGCTTTGCAGACGATAAATGTAACCGTCTCAGAGAGAAAAGCGGCCAATGTGACGATCTGGCTTTAAGTCGATTCGATAACAAATGACGAAAACGGACGGATTTCTCAGGTTTTTTCTACATATGAACACTTTTCACATTCTCCCGTGCAACGCGGCTGCCAGTCCTCCTTTCATGCAAAATCTTAAGGTTCCACCTCATGTCCAATACACCAAAGCCGGCTAAAAATCAATTATCGATAAACTAAACAAGAATTTTACTGCTTCTTACTGACTATTGCTTCAACTTAGAAGTTTCTTCTGTGTTCTACTATGATGCTTTTATTGTTTCCGCGTACCGCAGCACGCGACATATCTTTGCAGACGATAAATGTAACCGTCTCAGAGAGAAAAGCGGCCAACGTGACGATCTGGCTTTAAGTCGATTCGATAACAAATGACGAAAATGGACGGATTTATCAGGTTTTTACTACATATGAACACTTTTTACATTCTCCCGTGCAACGGGGCTGCTAGTCCTCCTTTCATGCAAAATCTTAAGGTCCTAGGTCATGTCCCAGCCACCAAAGCCGGCTAAAAAAGTGAATAATTGACAACTAAAACTTCAATTGTACTACTTCTTACTGCTATTGCTTCAACTTAGAAGCTTCTTCTGTGTTCTACTATGGTGCTTTTAGTGTCTCCGCATACCGCAGCACGCGACATAGTTTTGCAGACCATAAATGAAACCGTCTCAGAGAGAAAAGCGGCCAATGTGACGATCTAGCTTTAAGTCGATTCGATAACAAATGACGAAAACGGACGGATTTCTCAGGTTTTTACTACATATGAACACTTTTCACATTCTCCCGTGCAACGCGGCTGCTATTCCTCCTTTCATGCAAAATCTTAAGGTTCCACCTAATGTCCAAAGCACCAAGGCCGGATAAAAATCAATAATCGATAACCAAAACTTGAATTGTACTGCTTCTTACTGGCTATTGCTTAATCTTAGAAGCTTCTTATGTGTTCTACTATGGTGCATTTAGAGTTTCCGCATACCGCAGCACGCGACATATCTTTGCAGACTATAAATGTAACCGTCTCAGAGAGAAAAGCGGGCAATGTGACGATCTGGCTTTAAGTCGATTCGATAACAAATGACGAAAACGGACGGATTTCTCAGGTGTTTATTATATTTGAACACTTTTCACATTCTACCGTGGTACGCGGCTGCTAGTCCTCCTTTCATGCGAAATCTTAAGGTTCCACCTCATGTCCATGGCACTAAAGCCCCCTAAAAATAAATATTCGATAACCAAAACTTGAATTGTGCTGCTTCTTACTGGCTATTGCTTCAACTTAAAAGCTTCTTCTGTGCTCTACTATGGTGCTTTTAGAGTCTCCGCATACCGCAGCACGCGACATAGCTTTGCAGACGATAAATGTAACCGTCTCAGAGAGAAAAGCGGCCAATGTGACGATCTGGCTTTAAGTCGATTCGATAACAAATGACGAAAACGGACGGATTTCTCAGGTGTTTACTATATATGAACACTTTTCACATTCTCCCGTGCAACGCGGCTGCTAGTCCTCCTTTCATGCAAAATCTTATGTTCCTAGGTCATGTCCAAGCCACCAAAGCCGGCTAAAAAGAGAATACTTGACAACTAAAACTTGAATTGTACTACTTCTTACTGGGTATTACTTCAACTTAGAAGCTTCTTCTGTGTTCTACTATGGTGCTTTTAGTGTTTCCGCATACCGCAGCACGCGACATAGCTTTGCAGACGATAAATGTAACCGTCTCAGAGAGAAAAGCGGCCAATGTGACGATCTGGCTTTAAGTCGAGTCGATAACAAATGACGAAAACGGACGGATTTCTCAGGTTTTTACTACATCTGAACCCTTTTCACATTCTCCCGTGCAACGCGGCTGCTAGTCCTCCTTTCATGCAAAATCTTATGGTTCCACCTCATGCCCATGTCACCAAAGCCGGCTAAAAATCAATATTCGAAAACCAATACTTGAATTGTACTGCTTCTTACTGGCTATTGCTTCAACTTAGAAGCTTCTTCTGTGTTCTACTATGGTGCTTTTAGAGTCTCCGCATACCGCAGCAGGCGACATAGCTTTGCAGACGATAAATGTAACCGTCTCAGAGAGAAAAGCGGCCAATGTGACGATCTGGCTTTAAGTCGATTCGATAACAAATGACGAAAACGGACTGATTTCTTAGGTTTTTACTTTTCACATTCTCCCGTGCAACGGGGCTGCTAGTCCTCCTTTCATGCAAAATCGTAAGGTCCTAGATCATGTCCAAGCCACCAAAGCCGGCTAAAAAAGTGAATAATTGACAACTAAAACTTCAATTGTACTACTTCTTACTAGCTATTGCTTCAACTTAGAAGCTTCTTCTGTGTTCTACTATGGTGCTTTTAGTGTCTCCGCATACCGCAGCACGCGACATAGTTTTGCAGACCATAAATGAAACCGTCTCAGAGAGAAAAGCGGCCAATGTGACGATCTAGCTTTAAGTCGATTCGATAACAAATGACGAAAACGGACGGATTTCTCAGGTTTTTACTACATTTGAACACTTTTCACATTCTCCCGTGCAACGCGGCTGCTATTCCTCCTTTCATGCAAAATCTTAAGGTTCCTCCTAATGTCCAAAGCACCAAGGCCGGATAAAAATCAATAATCGATAACCAAAACTTGAATTGTACTGCTTCTTACTGGCTATTGCTTAATCTTAGAAGCTTCTTATGTGTTCTACTATGGTGCATTTAGAGTTTCCGCATACCGCAGCACGCGACATATCTTTGCAGACTATAAATGTAACCGTCTCAGAGAGAAAAGCGGCCAATGTGACGATCTGGCTTTAAGTCGATTCGATAACAAATGACGAAAACGGACGGATTTCTCAGGTGTTTATTATATTTGAACACTTTTCACATTCTACCGTGGTACGCGGCTGCTAGTCCTCCTTTCATGCAAAATCTTAAGGTTCCACCTCATGTCCATGGCACTAAAGCCCCCTAAAAATAAATATTCGATAACCAAAACTTGAATTGTGCTGCTTCTTACTGGCTATTGCTTCAACTTAGAAGCTTCTTCTGTGCTCTACTATGGTGCTTTTAGAGTCTCCGCATACCGCAGCACGCGACATAGCTTTGCAGACGATAAATGTAACCGTCTCAGAGAGAAAAGCGGCCAATGTGACGATCTGGCTTTAAGTCGATTCGATAACAAATGACGAAAACGGACTGATTTCTTAGGTTTTTACTTTTCACATTCTCCCGTGAAACGGGGCTGCTAGTCCTCCTTTCATGCAAAATCTTAAGGTTCCACCTCATGTCCAAAGCACCAAGGCCGGCTAAAAATCAATAATCGACAACCAAAACTTGAATTGTACAGCTTCTTACTGGCTATTGCTTCAACTTAGAAGCTTCTTCTGTGTTCTACTATGGTGCTTTTAGTGTCTCCGCATACCGCAGCACGCGACATAGTTTTGCAGACCATAAATGAAACCGTCTCAGAGAGAAAAGCGGCCAATGTGACGATCTAGCTTTAAGTCGATTCGATAACAAATGACGAAAACGGACGGATTTCTCAGGTTTTTACTACATATGAACACTTTTCAAATTCTCCCGTGCAACGCGGCTGCTATTCCTCCTTTCATGCAAAATCTTAAGGTTCCACCTAATGTCCAAAGCACCAAGGCCGGATAAAAATCAATAATCGATAACCAAAACTTGAATTGTACTGCTTCTTACTGGCAATTGCTTAATCTTAGAAGCTTCTTATGTGTTCTACTATGGTGAATTTAGAGTTTCCGCATACCGCAGCACGCGACATATCTTTGCAGACTATAAATGTAACCGTCTCAGAGAGAAAAGCGGCCAATGTGACGATCTGGCTTTAAGTCGATTCGATAACAAATGACGAAAACGGACGGATTTCTCAGGTGTTTATTATATTTGAACACTTTTCACATTCTACCGTGGTACGCGGCTGCTAGTCCTCCTTTCATGCAAAATCTTAATGTTCCACCTCATGTCCATGGCACTAAAGCCCCCTAAAAATAAATATTCGATAACCAAAACTTGAATTGTGCTGCTTCTTACTGGCTATTGCTTCAACTTAGAAGCTTCTTCTGTGCTCTACTATGGTGCTTTTAGAGTCTCCGCACACCGCAGCACGCGACATAGCTTTGCAGACGATAAATGTAACCGTCTCAGAGAGAAAAGCGGCCAATGTGACGATCTGGCTTTAAGTCGATTCAGTAACAAATGACGAAAACGGACGGATTTCTCAGGTTTTTACTACATATGAACCCTTTATCACATTCTCCCGTGCAACGCGGCTGCTAGTCCTCCTTTCATGCAAAATCTTAAGGTCCTAGGCCATGTCCAAGTCACCAAAGCCGGCTTATAAGTGAATAATCGACAACTAAAACTTGAATTGTACTACTTCTTACTGGCTATTGCTTCAACTTAGAAGCTTCTTCTGTGTTCTACTATGGTGCTTTTAGTGTCTCCGCATACCGCAGCACGAGACATAGCTTTGCAGACGACAAATGTAACCGACTCAGAGAGAAAAGCGGCCAATGTGACGATCTGGCCTTAAGTCGATTCGATAACAAATGACGAAAACGGACGGATTTCCCAGGTTTTTACTACATATCAACACTTTTCACATTCTCCCGTGCAACGCGGCTGCTAGTCCTCCTTTCATGCAAAATCTTGAGGTCCTAGGTCATGTCCAAGCCACCAATGCCGGCTAAAAATCAATAATCGATAACCAAAACTTGAATTGTACTGCTTCTTACTGACTATTGCTTCAAATTAGAAGCTTCTTATGTGTTCTACTATGGTGCTTTTAGAGTTTACGCATAACGCAGCACGCGACATAGCTTTGCAAACTATAAATGTATCCGTCTCAGAGAGAAAAGCGGCCAATGTGACGATCTGGCTTTAAGTCGATTCGATAACAAATGACGAAAACGGACGGATTTCTCAGGTTTTTACTACATATGAAACCTTTTCTCATTCTCCCGTGCAACGCGGCTGCTAGTCCTCCTTTCATGCAAAATCTTAAGGTTCCACCTCATGTCCAAGGCACCAAAGTCGGCTAAAAATCAATAATCGATAACCAAAACTTGAATTGTACTGCTTTTTACTGGCGATTCCTTCAACTTAGAAGCTTCTTCTGTGTTCTAATATGGTGCTTTTAGAGTCTCCGCATACCGCAGCACGGGACATAGCTTTGCAGACGATAAATGTAACCGTCTCAGAGAGAAAAGCGGCCAATGTGACGATCTGGCTTTAAGTCGATTCGATAACATATGACGAAAACGGACTGATTTCTCAGGTTTTTACTTTTCACATTCTCCCGTGCAACGGGGCAGCTAGTCCTCCTTTCATGCAAAATCTTAAGGTTCCACTTTATGTCCAAAGCACCAAGGCCGCCTAAAAATCAATATTCGATAACCAAAACTTGAATTGTACTGCTTCTTACTGGCTATTGCTTCAACTTAGAAGCTTCTTCTGTGTTCTACTATGGTGCTTTTAGAGTCTCCGCATACCGCAGCAGGCGACATAGCTTTGGAGACGATAAATGTAACCGTCTCAGAGAGAAAAGCGGCCAATGTGACGATCAGGCTTTAAGTCGATTCGATAACAAATGACGAAAATGGACTGATTTCTTAGGTTTTTACTTTTCACATTCTCCCGTGAAACGGGGCTGCTAGTCCTCCTTTCATTCAAAATCTTAAGGTTCCACCTTATGTCCAAAGCACCAAGGCCGGCTAAAAATCAATAATCGACAAACAAAACTTGAATTGTACAGCTTCTTACTGGCTATTGCTTCAACTTAGAAGCTTCTTTTGTGGTCTACTATGGTGCATTTAGTGTCTCCGCATACCGCAGCACGCGACATAGCTTTGCAGACTATAAATGTAACCGTCTCAGAGAGAAAAGCGGCCAATGTGACGATCTGGCTTTAAGTCGATTCGATAACAAATGACGAAACCGGAGGGATTTCTCAGCTTTTTACTACATATGAACACTTTTCACATTCTCCCTTGCAACGCGGCTGCTAGTCCTCCTTTCATGCAAAATCTTAATGTTCCACCTCATGTCCAAGGCACCAAAGCCGCCTAAAATTAATAATCGATAACCAAAACTTGAATTGTACTGCTTCTTACTGGCTATTGCTTCAACTTAAGAGCTTCATCTGTGTTCTAATATGGTGCTTTTAGTGTCTCCGCATTCCGCAGCACGAGACATAGCTATGCAGACGATAAATGTAACCGTCTCAGAGAGAAAAGCGGCCAATGTGACGATCTGGCTTTAAGTCGATTCGATAACAAATGACGAAACCGGAGGGATTTCTCAGCTTTTTACTACATATGAACACTTTTCACATTCTCCCTTGCAACGCGGCTGCTAGTCCTCCTTTCATGCAAAATCTTAATGTTCCACCTCATGTCCAAGACACCAAAGCCGGCAAAAAATTAATAATCGATCACCAAAACTTGAATTGTACTGCTTCTTACTGGCTATTGCTTCAACTTAGAAGATTTTTCTGTGGTCTACTATGGTGCTTTTAGAGTCTCCGCATACCGCAGCAGGCGACATAGCTTTGGAGACGATAAATGTAACCGTCTCAGAGAGAAAAGCGGCCAATGTGACGATCAGGCTTTAAGTCGATTAGATAACAAATGACGAAAACGGACTGATTTCTTAGGTTTTTACTTTTCACATTCTCCCGTGAAACGGGGCTGCTAGTCCTCCTTTCATGCAAAATCTTAAGGTTCCACCTCATGTCCAAAGCACCAAGGCCGGCTAAAAATCAATAATCGACAACCAAAACTTGAACTGTACAGCTTCTTACTGGCTATTGCTTCAACTTAGAAGCTTCTTTTGTGTTCTACTATGGTGCATTTAGTGTCTCCGCATACCGCAGCACGCGACATAGCTTTGCAGACTATAAATGTAACCGTCTCAGAGAGAAAAGCGGCCAATGTGACGATCTGGCTTTAAGTCGATTCGATAACAAATGACGAAAACGGACGGATTTCTCAGGTTTTTACTACATATGAACACTTTTCACATTCTCCCGTGCAACGCGGCTGCTAGTCCTCCTTTCATGCAAAATCTTAATGTTCCACCTCATGTCCAAGGCACCAAAGTCGGCTAAAAATCGATAATGGATAACCAAATTTTAAATTGTACTGCTTCTTACTGGCTATTGCTTCAACTTAGAAGATTTTTCTGTGTTCTACTATGGTGCTTTTAGTGTCTCCGCATACCGCAGCATGCGACATAGCTTTGCAGACGATAAATGTAACCGTCTCAGAGAGAAAAGCGGCCAATGTGACGATCTGGCTTTAAGTCGATTCGATAACAAATGACGAAAACGGACTGATTTCTCAGATTTTTACTACATATGAACCCTTTTTACATTCTCCCGTGCAACGTGGCTGCTAGTCCTCCTTTCATGCAAAATCTTAAGATTCCACCTTATGTCCAAGGCAACAAAGCCGCCTAAAATCAATAATCGATAACAAAAACTTGAATTGTACTGCTTCTTACTGGCTATTGCTTCAACTTAAAAGCTTCATCTGTGTTCTAATATGGTGCTTTTAGTGTCTCCGCATACCGCAGCACGAGACATAGCTATGCAGACGATAAATGTAACCGTCTCAGAGAGAAAAGCGGCCAATGTGACGATCTGGCTTTAAGTCGATTCGATAACAAATGACGAAAACGGACGGATTTCTCAGGTGTTTACTATATATGAACACTTTTCACATTCTCCTGTGCAACGCGGCTGCCAGTCCTCCTTTCATGCAAAATCTTATGTTCCTAGGTCATGTCCAAGCCACCAAAGCCGGCTAAAAAGAGAATACTTGACAACTAAAACTTGAATTGTACTACTTCTTACTGGCTATTACTTCAACTTAGAAGCTTCTTCTGTGTTCTACTATGGTGCTTTTAGTGTTTCCGCATACCGCAGCACGCGACATAGCTTTGCAGACCATAAATGTAACCGTCTCAGAGAGAAAAGCGGCCAATGTGACGATCTGGCTTTAAGTCGAGTCGATAACAAATGACGAAAACGGACGGATTTCTCAGGTTTTTACTACATCTGAACCCTTTTCACATTCTCCCGTGCAACGCGGCTGCTAGTCCTCCTTCCATGCAAAATCTTATGGTTCCACCTCATGCCCATGGCACCAAAGCCGGCTAAAAATCAATATTCGAAAACCAATACTTGAATTGTACTGCTTCTTACTGGCTATTGCTTCAACTTAGAAGCTTCTTCTGTGTTTTACTATGGTGCTTTTAGAGTCTCCGCATACCGCAGCAGGCGACATAGCTTTGCAGACGATAAATGTAACCGTCTCAGAGAGAAAAGCGGCCAATGTTACGATCTGGCTTTAAGTCGATTCGATAACAAATGACGAAAACGGACTGATTTCTTAGGATTTTACTTTTCACATTCTCCCGTGAAACGGGGCTGCTAGTCCTCCTTTCATGCAAAATCTTAAGGTTCCACCTCATGTCCAAAGCACCAAGGCCGGCTAAAAATCAATAATCGACAACCAAAACTTGAATTGTACAGCTTCTTACTGGCTATTGCTTCAACTTAGAAGCTTCTTTTGTGTTCTACTATGGTGCTTTTAGTGTCTCCGCATACCGCAGCACGCGACATAGCTTTGCAGACGATAAATGTAACCGTCCCAGAGAGAAAAGCGGCCAATGTGACGATCTGGCTTTAAGTCGATTCGATAACACATTACAAAAACGGACGGATTTCTCATTTTTTTACTACATATGAACACTTTTCATATTCTCCCGTGCAACGCGACTGCTAGTCCTCCTTTCATGCAAAATCTTAAGGTCCTAGGTCATGTCCAAGCCACCAAAGCCGGCTTAAAAGGGAATAATCGACAACTAAAACTTGAATTGTACTACTTCTTACTGGGTATTACGTCAACTTAGAAGCTTCTTCTGCGTTCTACTATGGTGCTTGTAGTGTCTCCGCATACCGCAGCACGCGACATAGCTTTGCAGACGATAAATGTAACCGTCTCAGAGAGAAAAGCGGCCAATGTGACGATCTGGCTTTAAGTCGATTCGATAACAAATGACGAAAACGGACGGATTTCTCAGGTTTTTACTACATATGAACACTTTTCACATTCTCCCGTGCAACGCGGCTGCCAGTCCTCCTTTCATGCAAAATCTTAAGGTTCCACCTCATGTCCAATACACCAAAGCCGGCTAAAAATCAATTATCGATAAACTAAACAAGAATTTTACTGCTTCTTACTGACTATTGCTTCAACTTAGAAGTTTCTTCTGTGTTCTACTATGATGCTTTTATTGTTTCCGCGTACCGCAGCACGCGACATATCTTTGCAGACGATAAATGTAACCGTCTCAGAGAGAAAAGCGGCCAATGTGACGATCTGGCTTTAAGTCGATTCGATAACAAATTACGAAAACAGACGGATTTCTCAGGTTTTTACTACATATGAACACTTTTCACATTCTCCCGTGCAACGCGGCTGCTAGTCCTCCTTTCATGCAAAATCTTATGTTCCTAGGTCATGTCCAAAGCCACCAACGCCGGCTAAAAAGAGAATACTTGACAACTAAAACTTGAATTGTACTACTTCTTACTGGCTATTACTTCAACTTAGAAGCTTCTTCTGTGTTCTACTATGGTGCTTTTAGTGTTTCCGCATACCGCAGCACGCGACATAGCTTTGCAGACGATAAATGTAACCGTCTCAGAGAGAAAAGCGGCCAATGTGACGATCTGGCTTTAAGTCGAGTCGATAACAAATGACGAAAACGGACGGATTTCTCAGGTTTTTACTACATCTGAACCCTTTTCACATTCTCCCGTGCAACGCGGCTGCTAGTCCTCCTTTCATGCAAAATCTTATGGTTCCACCTCATGCCCATGGCACCAAAGCCGGCTAAAAATCAATATTCGAAAACCAATACTTGAATTGTACTGCTTCTTACTGGCTATTGCTTCAACTTAGAAGCTTCTTCTGTGTTCTACTATGGTGCTTTTAGAGTCTCCGCATACCGCAGCAGGCGACATAGCTTTGCAGACCATAAATGTAACCGTCTCAGAGAGAAAAGCGGCCAATGTGACGATCTGGCTTTAAGTCGATTCGATAACAAATGACGAAAACGGACTGATTTCTTAGGTTTTTACTTTTCACATTCTCCCGTGAAACGGGGCTGCTAGTCCGCCTTTCATGCAAAATCTTAAGGTTCCACCTCATGTCCAAAGCACCAAGGCCGGCTAAAAATCAATAATCGACAACCAAAACTTGAATTGTACAGCTTCTTACTGGCTATTGCTTCAACTTAGAAGCTTCTTTTGTGTTCTACTATGGTGCTTTTAGTGTCTCCGCATACCGCAGCACGCGACATAGCTTTGCAGACGATAAATGTAACCGTCCCAGAGAGAAAAGCGGCCAATGTGACGATCTGGCTTTAAGTCGATTCGATAACACATTACGAAAACGGACGGATTTCTCATTTTTTTACTACATATGAACACTTTTCATATTCTCCCGTGCTACGCGGCTGCTAGTCCTCCTTTCATGCAAAATCTTAAGGTCCTAGGTCATGTCCAAGCCACCAAAGCCGGCTTAAAAGGGAATAATCGACAACTAAAACTTGAATTGTACTACTTCTTACTGGCTATTACGTCAACTTAGAAGCTTCTTCTGCGTTCTACTATGGTGCTTGTAGTGTCTCCGCATACCGCAGCACGCGACATAGCTTTGCAGACGATAAATGTAACCGTCTCAGAGAGAAAAGCGGCCAATGTGACGATCTGGCTTTAAGTCGATTCGATAACAAATGACGAAAACGGACGGATTTCTCAGGTTTTTACTACATATGAACACTTTTCACATTCTCCCGTGCAACGCGGCTGCCAGTCCTCCTTTCATGCAAAATCTTAAGGTTCCACCTCATGTCCAATACACCAAAGCCGGCTAAAAATCAATTATCGATAAACTAAACAAGAATTTTACTGCTTCTTACTGACTATTGCTTCAACTTAGAAGTTTCTTCTGTGTTCTACTATGATGCTTTTATTGTTTCCGCGTACCGCAGCACGCGACATATCTTTGCAGACGATAAATGTAACCGTCTCAGAGAGAAAAGCGGCCAACGTGACGATCTGGCTTTAAGTCGATTCGATAACAAATGACGAAAATGGACGGATTTCTCAGGTTTTTACTACATATGAACCCTTTTCACATTTTCCCGTGCAACTCGGCTGCTAATCCTCTTTTCATGCAGAATCTTAATGTTCCACCTCATGTCCAAGGCACCAAAGCCGGCTAAAAATCAATAATCGATAACCAAAACTTGAATTGTACTGCTTCTTACTGACTATTGCTTCAACTTAGAAGATTCTTCTGTGTTCTACTATGGTGCAATTATTGTTTCCGCATTCCGCAGCATGCGACATAGCTTTGCAGACGATAAATGTAACCGTCTCAGAGAGAAAAGCGGCCAATGTGACTTTCTGGCTTTAAGTCGATTCGATAACAAATGACGAAAACGGACGGATTTCTCAGGTTTTTACTACATATGAACACTTTTCACATTCTCCCGTGCAACGCGGCTGCCAGTCCTCCTTTCATGCAAAATCTTAAGGTTCCACCTCATGTCCAATACACCAAAGCCGGCTAAAAATCAATTATCGATAAACTAAACAAGAATTTTACTGCTTCTTACTGACTATTGCTTCAACTTAGAAGTTTCTTCTGTGTTCTACTATGATGCTTTTATTGTTTCCGCGTACCGCAGCACGCGACATATCTTTGCAGACGATAAATGTAACCGTCTCAGAGAGAAAAGCGGCCAATGTGACGATCTGGCTTTAAGTCGATTCGATAACAAATTACGAAAACAGACGGATTTCTCAGGTTTTTACTACATATGAACACTTTTCACATTCTCCCGTGCAACGCGGCTGCTAGTCCTCCTTTCATGCAAAATCTTAATGTTCCACCTCATGTCCAAGGCAACAAAGCCGCCTAAAATCAATAATCGATAACAAAAACTTGAATTGTACTGCTTCATACTGGCTATTGCTTCAACTTAAAAGCTTCATCTGTGTTCTAATATGGTGCTTTTAGTGTCTCCGCATACCGCAGCACGAGACATAGCTATGCAGACGATAAATGTAACCGTCTCAGAGAGAAAAGCGGCCAATGTGACGATCTGGCTTTAAGTCGATTCGATAACAAATGACGAAAACGGACGGATTTCTCAGGTGTTTACTATATATGAACACTTTTCACATTCTCCCGTGCAACGCGGCTGCTAGTCCTCCTTCCATGCAAAATCTTATGTTCCTAGGTCATGTCCAAGCCACCAAAGCCGGCTAAAAAGAGAATACTTGACAACTAAAACTTGAATTGTACTACTTCTTACTGGCTATTACTTCAACTTAGAAGCTTCTTCTGTGTTCTACTATGGTGCTTTTAGAGTCTCCGCATACCGCAGCAGGCGACATAGCTTTGCAGACGATAAATGTAACCGTCTCAGAGAGAAAAGCGGCCAATGTGACGATCTGGCTTTAAGTCGATTCGATAACAAATGACGAAAACGGACTGATTTCTTAGGTTTTTACTTTTCACATTCTCCCGTGAAACGGGGCTGCTAGTCCGCCTTTCATGCAAAATCTTAAGGTTCCACCTCATGTCCAAAGCACCAAGGCCGGCTAAAAATCAATAATCGACAACCAAAACTTGAATTGTACAGCTTCTTACTGGCTATTGCTTCAACTTAGAAGCTTCTTTTGTGTTCTACTATGGTGCTTTTAGTGTCTCCGCATACCGCAGCACGCGACATAGCTTTGCAGACGATAAATGTAACCGTCCCAGAGAGAAAAGCGGCCAATGTGACGATCTGGCTTTAAGTCGATCCGATAACACATTACGAAAACGGACGGATTTCTCATTTTTTTACTACATATGAACACTTTTCATATTCTCCCGTGCTACGCGGCTGCTAGTCCTCCTTTCATGCAAAATCTTAAGGTCCTAGGTCATGTCCAAGCCACCAAAGCCGGCTTAAAAGGGAATAATCGACAACTAAAACTTGAATTGTACTACTTCTTACTGGCTATTACGTCAACTTAGAAGCTTCTTCTGCGTTCTACTATGGTGCTTGTAGTGTCTCCGCATACCGCAGCACGCGACATAGCTTTGCAGACGATAAATGTAACCGTCTCAGAGAGAAAAGCGGCCAATGTGACGATCTGGCTTTAAGTCGATTCGATAACAAATGACGAAAACGGACGGATTTCTCAGGTTTTTACTACATATGAACACTTTTCACATTCTCCCGTGCAACGCGGCTGCCAGTCCTCCTTTCATGCAAAATCTTAAGGTTCCACCTCATGTCCAATACACCAAAGCCGGCTAAAAATCAATTATCGATAAACTAAACAAGAATTTTACTGCTTCTTACTGACTATTGCTTCAACTTAGAAGTTTCTTCTGTGTTCTACTATGATGCTTTTATTGTTTCCGCGTACCGCAGCACGCGACATATCTTTGCAGACGATAAATGTAACCGTCTCAGAGAGAAAAGCGGCCAATGTGACGATCTGGCTTTAAGTCGATTCGATAACAAATTACGAAAACAGACGGATTTCTCAGGTTTTTACTACATATGAACACTTTTCACATTCTCCCGTGCAACGCGGCTGCTAGTCCTCCTTTCATGCAAAATCTTAATGTTCCACCTCATGTCCAAGGCAACAAAGCCGCCTAAAATCAATAATCGATAACAAAAACTTGAATTGTACTGCTTCATACTGGCTATTGCTTCAACTTAAAAGCTTCATCTGTGTTCTAATATGGTGCTTTTAGTGTCTCCGCATACCGCAGCACGAGACATAGCTATGCAGACGATAAATGTAACCGTCTCAGAGAGAAAAGCGGCCAATGTGACGATCTGGCTTTAAGTCGATTCGATAACAAATGACGAAAACGGACGGATTTCTCAGGTGTTTACTATATATGAACACTTTTCACATTCTCCCGTGCAACGCGGCTGCTAGTCCTCCTTTCATGCAAAATCTTATGTTCCTAGGTCATGTCCAAGCCACCAAAGCCGGCTAAAAAGAGAATACTTGACAACTAAAACTTGAATTGTACTACTTCTTACTGGCTATTACTTCAACTTAGAAGCTTCTTCTGTGTTCTACTATGGTGCTTTTAGAGTCTCCGCATACCGCAGCAGGCGACATAGCTTTGCAGACGATAAATGTAACCGTCTCAGAGAGAAAAGCGGCCAATGTGACGATCTGGCTTTAAGTCGATTCGATAACAAATGACGAAAACGGACTGATTTCTTAGGTTTTTACTTTTCACATTCTCCCGTGAAACGGGGCTGCTAGTCCGCCTTTCATGCAAAATCTTAAGGTTCCACCTCATGTCCAAAGCACCAAGGCCGGCTAAAAATCAATAATCGACAACCAAAACTTGAATTGTACAGCTTCTTACTGGCTATTGCTTCAACTTAGAAGCTTCTTTTGTGTTCTAATATGGTGCTTTTAGTGTCTCCGCATACCGCAGCACGCGACATAGCTTTGCAGACGATAAATGTAACCGTCCCAGAGAGAAAAGCGGCCAATGTGACGATCTGGCTTTAAGTCGATTCGATAACACATTACGAAAACGGACGGATTTCTCATTTTTTTACTACATATGAACACTTTTCACATTCTCCCGTGCAACGCGGCTGCCAGTCCTCCTTTCATGCAAAATCTTAAGGTTCCACCTCATGTCCAATACACCAAAGCCGGCTAAAAATCAATTATCGATAAACTAAACAAGAATTTTACTGCTTCTTACTGACTATTGCTTCAACTTAGAAGTTTCTTCTGTGTTCTACTATGATGCTTTTATTGTTTCCGCGTACCGCAGCACGCGACATATCTTTGCAGACGATAAATGTAACCGTCTCAGAGAGAAAAGCGGCCAACGTGACGATCTGGCTTTAAGTCGATTCGATAACAAATGACGAAAATGGACGGATTTCTCAGGTTTTTACTACATATGAACCCTTTTCACATTTTCCCGTGCAACTCGGCTGCTAATCCTCTTTTCATGCAGAATCTTAATGTTCCACCTCATGTCCAAGGCACCAAAGCCGGCTAAAAATCAATAATCGATAACCAAAACTTGAATTGTACTGCTTCTTACTGACTATTGCTTCAACTTAGAAGATTCTTCTGTGTTCTACTATGGTGCAATTATTGTTTCCGCATTCCGCAGCATGCGACATAGCTTTGCAGACGATAAATGTAACCGTCTCAGAGAGAAAAGCGGCCAATGTGACTTTCTGGCTTTAAGTCGATTCGATAACAAATGACGAAAACGGACGGATTTCTCAGGTTTTTACTACATATGAACACTTTTCACATTCTCGCTTGCAACGCGGCTGCTAGTCCTCTTTTCATGCAAAATCTTAAGGTCCTAGGTCATGTCCAAGCCACCAAAGCCGGCTAAAAAGTGAATAATCGACAACTAAAACTTCAATTGTACTACTTCTTACTGGCAATTGCTTCAACTTAGAAGCTTCTTCTGTGTTCTACTATGGTGCTTTTAGTGTCTCCGCATACCGCAGCACGCAACGTAGCTTTGCAGACGATAAATGTAACCGTCTCAGAGAGAAAAGCGGCCAATGTGACGACCTGGCTTTAAGTCGATTCGATAACAAATGACGAAAACGGACGGATTTCTCAGGTGTTTATTATATTTGAACACTTTTCACATTCTACCGTGGTACGCGGCTGCTAGTCCTCCTTTCATGCAAAATCTTAAGGTTCCACCTCATGTCCATGGCACTAAAGCCCCCTAAAAATCAATATTCGATAACCAAAACTTGAATTGTGCTGCTTCTTACTGGCTATTGCTTCAACTTAGAAGCTTCTTCTGTGCTCTACTATGGTGCTTTTAGAGTCTCCGCATACCGCAGCACGTGACACAGCTTTGCAGACGATAAATGTAACCGTCTCAGAGAGAAAAGCGGCCAATGTGACGATCTGGCTTTAAGTCGATTCAGTAACAAATGACGAAAACGGACGGATTTCTCAGGTTTTTACTACATATGAACCCTTTATCACATTCTCCCGTGCAACGCGGCTGCTAGTCCTCCTTTCACGCAAAATCTTAAGGTCCTAGGCCATGTCCAAGCCACCAAAGCCGGCTTATAAGTGAATAATCGACAACTAAAACTTGAATTGTACTACTTCTTACTGGCTATTGCTTCAACTTAGAAGATTCTTCTGTGTTCTACTATGGTGCTTTTAGTGTTTCCGCATACCGCAGCACGAGACATAGCTTTGCAGACGACAAATGTAACCGTCTCAGAGAGAAAAGCGGCCAATGTGACGATCTGGCTTTAAGTCGATTCGATAACAAATGACGAAAACGGACGGATTTCTCAGGTTTTTACTACATATCAACACTTTTCACATTCTCCCGTGCAACGCGGCTGCTAGTCCTCCTTTCATGCAAAATCTTAAGGTCCTAGGTCATGTCCAAGCCACCAAACCCGGCTAAAAAGTGAATAATCGACAACTAAAACTTGAGTTGTACTACTTCTTACTGGCTATTACTTCAACTTAGAAACTTCTTCTGCGTTCTACTATGGTGCTTTTAGTGTCTCCGCATACCGCAGCACGCGACGTAGCTTTGCAGACGATAAATGTAACCGTCTCAGAGAGAAAAGCGGCCAATGTGACGATCTGGCTTTAAGTCGATTCGATAACATATGACGAAAACGGACTGATTTCTCAGGTTTTTACTTTTCACATTCTCCCGTGCAACGGGGCTGCTAGTCCTCCTTTCATGCAAAATCTTAAGGTTCCACTTTATGTCCAAAGCACCAAGGCCGGCTAAAAATCAATAATCGATAAAAAACTTGAATTGTACTGCTTCTTACTGGCTATTGCTTCAACTTAGAAGCTTCTTCTGCGATCTACTATGGTGCTTTTAGTGTCTCCGCATACCGCAGCACGCGACATAGCTTTGCAGACGAAAAATGTAACCGTCTCAGAGAGAAAAGCGGCCAATGTGACGATCTGGCTTTAAGTCGATTCGATAACAAAAGACGATAACGGACGGATTTCTCATGTTTTTACTACATATGAACCCTTTATCACATTCTCCCGTGCAACGCGGCTGCTAGTCATCCTTTCATGCAAAATCTTAAGGTCCTAGGTCATGTCCAAGCCACCAAAGCCGGCTAAAAAGTGAATAATCGACAACTAAAACTTCAATTGTACTACTTCTTACTGGCTATTGCTTCAACTTAGAAGCTTCTTCTGTGTTCTACTATGGTGCTTTTAGTGTCTCCGCATACCGCACCACGCGACATAGCTTTGCAGACGATAAATGTAACCGTCTCAGAGAGAAAAGCGGCCAATGTGACGATCTGGCTTTAAGTCGATTCGGTAACAAATGACGAAAACGGACGGATTTCTCAGGTTTTTACTACATATGAACACTTTTCACATTCTCCCGTGCAACACGGCTGCAAGTCCTCCTTTCATGTAATATCTTAAGGTCCTAGGTCATGTCCAAGCCACCAAAGCCGGCTAAAAAGTGAGTAATCGACCATTAAAACTTGAATTGTACTAATTCTTACTGGCTATTACTTCAACTTAGAAGCTTCTTCTGTGTTCTACTATGGTGCATTTAGTGTCTCTGCATACCGCAGCACGTGACATAGCTTTGCAGACGATAAATGTAACCGTCTCAGAGAGAAAAGCGGCCAATGTGACGATCTGGCTTTAAGTCGATTCGATAACAAATGACGAAAACGGACGGATTTCTCAGGTTTTTACTAGATATGAACCCTTTTCACATTCTCCCGTGCAACGCGGCTGCTAGTCCTCCTTTCATGCATAATCTTAAGGTTCCACCTCATGTCCATGGCACCAAAGCCGGCTAAAAATCAATTTTCGATAACCAAAACTTGAATTGTACGGCTTCTTACTGGCTATTGCTTCAAATTAGAAGCTTCTTCTGTGTTCAACTATGGTGCTTTTAGAGTCTCCGCATACCGCAGCACGGGACATAGCTTTGCAGACGAAAAATGTAACCGTCTCAGAGAGAAGAGCGGCCAATGTGACAATCTGGCTTTAAGTCGATTCGATAACAAATGACGAAAACGGACTGATTTCTCTGGTTTTTACTTTTCACATTCTCCCGTTCCACGCGGCTGCTAGTCCTCCTTTCATGCAAAATCTTAACGTTCTACTGCATGTCCAAGGCACCAAAGCCCCCTAAAAATCAATAGTCGATAACAGAAACTTGAATTGTACTGACTCTTACTGGCTATTGCTTCAACTTAGAAGATTCTTCTGTGTTCTACTATGGTGCTTTTAGTGTCTCCTCATACCGCAGCACGCGACATAGCTTTGCAGACGAAAAATGTAACCGTCTCAGAGAGAAAAGCGGCCAATGTGACGATCTGGCTTTAAGTCTATTCGATAACAAATGACGAAAACGGACTGATTTCTCAGGTTTTTACTTTTCACATTCTCCCGTGCAACGGGGCTGCTAGTCCCCCTTTCATGCAAAATCTTAACGTTCCACCTCATGTCCAAGGCACCAAAGCCCCCTAAAAATCAATAATTGATAACCAAAACTTGAATTGTACTGCTTCTTACTGGCTATTGCTTCAACTTAGAAGATTCTTCTGTGTTCTACTATGGTGCTTTTAGTGTCTCCGCATACCGCAGCACGCGACATAGCTTTGCAGACGAAATATGTAACCGTCTCAGAGAGAAAAGCGGCCAATGTGACGATCTGGCTTTAAGTCGATTCGATAACAAATGACGAAAACGGACGGATTTCTCAGGTTTTTACTACATATGAACCCTTTTCATATTCTCCCGTGCAACGCGGCTTCTAATCCTCCTTTCAGGCAAAATCTTAACGTCCTAGGTCATGTCCAAGCCACCAAAGCCGGCTAAAAATCAATAATCGATAACCAAAACTTGATTTGTACTGCTTCTTACTGACTATTGCTTCAGCTTAGAAGCTTCTTATGTATTCTACTATAGTGCTTTTAGAGTTTCCGCATACCGCAGCACGCGACATAGCTTTGCAGACGATAATTGTAACCGTCTCAGAGAGAAAAGCGGCCAATGTGACGATCTGGCTTTAAGTCGATTCGATAACAAATGACGAAAACGGACGGATTTATCAGGTTTTTACTACACATGAAACCTTTTCTCATTCTCCCGTGCAACGCAGCTGCTAGTCCTCCTTTCATGCAAAATCTTAAGGATTCTACCTCATGTCCAAGGCACCAAAGTCGGCTAAAAATCAATAATCGATAACCAAAACTTGAATTGTACTGCTTCTTACTGGCGATTCCTTCAACTTAGAAGCTTCTTCTGTGTTCTACTATGATGCTTTTAGAGTCTCCGCATACCGCAGCACGGGACATAGCTTTGCAGACGATAAATGTAACCGTCTCAGAGAGAAAAGCGGCCAATGTGACGATCTGGCTTTAAGTCGATTCGATAACAAATGACGAAAACGGACTGATTTCTCAGGTTTTTACTTTTCACATTCTCCCGTGCAACGGGGCTGCTAGTCCTCCTTTCATGCAAAATCTTAACGTTCCACCTCATGTCCAAGGCACCAAAACCCCCTAAAAATCAATAATCGATAACCAAAACTTGAATTGTACTGCTTCTTACTGGCTATTGCTTCAACTTAGAAGATTCTTCTGTGTTCTACTATGGTGCTTTTAGTGTCTCCGCATACCGCAGCACGCGACATAGCTTTGAAGACGAAAAATGTATCCGTCTCAGAGAGAAAAGCGGCCAATGTGACGATCTGGCTTTAAGTCGATTCGATAACAAATGACGAAAACGGACGGAATTCTCAGGCTTTTACTACATATGAACCCTTTTCATATTCTCCCGTGCAACGCGGCTTCTAGTCCTCCTTTCATGTAAAATCTTAAGGTCCTAGGTCATGTCCAAGCCACCAAAGCCGGCTAAAAATCAATAATCGATAACCAAAACTTGTATTGTACTGCTTTTTACTGACTATTGCTTCAACTTAGAAGCTTCTTATGTGTTCTACTATGGTGCTTTTAGAGTTTCCGCATACCGCAGCACGCGACATAGCTTTGCAGACTATAAATGTAACCGTCTCAGAGAGAAAAGCGGCCAATGTGACGATCTGGCTTTAAGTCGATTCGATAACAAATGACGAAAACGGACTGATTTCTCAGGTTTTTACTTTTCACATTCTCCCGTGACACGGGGCTGCTAGTCCTCCTTTCATGCAAAATCTTAAGATTCCACCTTATGTCTAAGGCACCAAAGCCGGCCAAAAATCAGTAATCGATAACCAAAACTAGAATTGTACTGCTTCTTACTGGCTATTGCTTCAACTTAGAAGCTTCTTCTGTGTTCTAATATTGTGCTTTTAGTGTCTCCTCATACCGCAGCACGCGACATAGCTTTGCAGACGATGAATGTAACCGATTCGGAGAGAAGAGCGGCCAATGTGACGATCTGGCTTTAAGTCGATTCGATAACAAATGACGAAAACGGACGGATTTGTCAGGTTTTTACTACATATGAACGCTTTTCACATTCTCCCGTTCCACGCGGCTGCTAGTCCTCCTTTCATGCAAAATCTTAAGATTCCACCTTATGTCTAAGGCACTAAAGCCGGCCAAAAATCAATAATCGATAACCAAAACTTAAATTGTACTGTTTCTTACTGGCTATTGCTTCAACTTAGAAGCTTCTTCTGTGTTCTACTATGGTGCTTTTAGTGTCTCCGCATACCGCAGCACGCGACATAGCTTTGCAGACGATAAATGTAACCGTCTCAGAGAGAAAAGCGGCCAATGTGACGATCTGGCTTTAAGTCGATTCGATAACAAATGACGAAAACGGAAGGATTTCTCAGGTTTTTACTACATATGAACACTTTTCACATTCTCCCGTGCAACACGGCTGAAAGTCCTCCTTTCATGCAAAATTTTAAGGTCCTAGGTCATGTCCAAGCCACCAAAGCCGGCTAAAAATCAATAATCGATAACCAAAACTTGAATTGTACTGCTTCTTACTGACTATTGCTTCAACATAGAAGCTTCTTATGTGTTCTACTATGGTGCTTTTAGTGTCTCCGCATACCGCAGCACACGACATAGCTTTGCAGATGATAAATGTAACCGTCTCTGAGAGAAAAGCGGCCAATGGGACGATCTGGCTTTAAGTCGATTCGATAACAAATGACGAAAACGGACGGATTTCTCAGGTTTTTTTTACATATGAACACTTTTCACATTCTCCCGTGCAACACGGCTGCAAGTCCTCCTTTCAGGCAAAATCTTAAGGTCATAGGTCATGTCCAAGCCACCAAAGCCGGCTAAAAAGTGAATAATCGACGCCTAAAACTTGTATTGTACTACTTCTTACTGGCTATTACTTCAACTTAGAAGCTTCTTCTGTGTTCTACTATGGTGCTTTTAGTGTCTTCGCATACCGCAGCACGCGACATAGCTTTGCAGACGATAAATGTAACCGTCTCAGAGAGAAAAGCGCCCAATGTGACGATCTGGCTTGAAGTCGATTCCATAACAAATGACGAAAACGGACGGATTTCTCAGGTTTTTACTACATATGAACCCTTTTCACATTCTCCCGTGCAACGCGGCTGCTAGTCCTCTTTTCATGCAGAATCTTAATGTGCCACCCCATGTCCAAGGCGCAAAAGCCGCCTAAAAATCAATAATCGATAACCAAAACTTGAATTGTAATGCTTATTACTGGCTATTTCTTCAACTTAGAAGCTTCTTTTGTGTTCTACTATGGTGCTTTTAGTGTCTCCGCATACCGCAGCACGCGACATAGCTTTGCAGACTATAAATGTAACCGTCTCAGAGAGAAAAGCGGCCAATGTGACGATCTGGCTTTAAGTCGATTCGATAACAAATGACGAAAACGGACGGATTTATCAGGTTTTTACTACATATGAAACCTTTTCTCATTCTCCCGTGCAACGCGGCTGCAAGTCCTCCTTTCATGCAAAATTTTAAGGTCCTAGGTCATGTCCAAGCCACCAAAGCCGGCTAAAAATCAATAATCGATTACCAAAACTTGAATGGTACTGCTTCTTACTGACTATTGCTTCAACATAGAAGCTTCTTATGTGTTCTACTATGGTGCTTTTAGAGTCTCCGCATACCGCAGCACGCGACATAGCTTTGCAGACGATGAATGTAACCGATTCGGAGAGAAGAGCGGCCAATGTGACGATCTGGCTTTAAGTCGATTCGATAACAAATGACGAAAACGGACGGATTTGTCAGGTTTTTACTACATATGAACGCTTTTCACATTCTCCCGTTCCACGCGGCTGCTAGTCCTCCTTTCATGCAAAATCTTAAGATTCCACCTTATGTCTAAGGCACTAAAGCCGGCCAAAAATCAATAATCGATAACCAAAACTTAAATTGTACTGTTTCTTACTGGCTATTGCTTCAACTTAGAAGCTTCTTCTGTGTTCTACTATGGTGCTTTTAGTGTCTCCGCATACCGCAGCACGCGACATAGCTTTGCAGACGATAAATGTAACCGTCTCAGAGAGAAAAGCGGCCAATGTGACGATCTGGCTTTAAGTCGATTCGATAACAAATGACGAAAACGGAAGGATTTCTCAGGTTTTTACTACATATGAACACTTTTCACATTCTCCCGTGCAACACGGCTGAAAGTCCTCCTTTCATGCAAAATTTTAAGGTCCTAGGTCATGTCCAAGCCACCAAAGCCGGCTAAAAATCAATAATCGATAACCAAAACTTGAATTGTACTGCTTCTTACTGACTATTGCTTCAACATAGAAGCTTCTTATGTGTTCTACTATGGTGCTTTTAGTGTCTCCGCATACCGCAGCACACGACATAGCTTTGCAGACGATAAATGTAACCGTCTCAGAGAGAAAAGCGGCCAATGTGAAGATCTGGCTTTAAGTCGATTCGATAACAAATGACGAAAACGGACGGATTTATCAGGTTTTTACTACATATGAAACCTTTTCTCATTCTCCCGTGCAACGCGTCTGCAAGTCCTCCTTTCATGCAAAATTTTAAGGTCCTAGGTCATGTCCAAGCCACCAAAGCCGGCTAAAAATCAATAATCGATTACCAAAACTTGAATGGTACTGCTTCTTACTGACTATTGCTTCAACATAGAAGCTTCTTATGTGTTCTACTATGGTGCTTTTAGAGTCTCCGCATACCGCAGCACGCGACATAGCTTTGCAGACGATGAATGTAACCGATTCGGAGAGAAGAGCGGCCAATGTGACGATCTGGCTTTAAGTCGATTCGATAACAAATGACGAAAACGGACGGATTTGTCAGGTTTTTACTACATATGAACGCTTTTCACATTCTCCCGTTCCACGCGGCTGCTAGTCCTCCTTTCATGCAAAATCTTAAGATTCCACCTTATGTCTAAGGCACTAAAGCCGGCCAAAAATCAATAATCGATAACCAAAACTTAAATTGTACTGTTTCTTACTGGCTATTGCTTCAACTTAGAAGCTTCTTCTGTGTTCTACTATGGTGCTTTTAGCGTCTCCGCATACCGCAGCACGCGACATAGCTTTGCAGACGATAAATGTAACCGTCTCAGAGAGAAAAGCGGCCAATGTGACGATCTGGCTTTAAGTCGATTCGATAACAAATGACGAAAACGGAAGGATTTCTCAGGTTTTTACTACATATGAACACTTTTCACATTCTCCCGTGCAACACGGCTGAAAGTCCTCCTTTCATGCAAAATTTTAAGGTCCTAGGTCATGTCCAAGCCACCAAAGCCGGCTAAAAATCAATAATCGATAACCAAAACTTGAATTGTACTGCTTCTTACTGACTATTGCTTCAACATAGAAGCTTCTTATGTGTTCTACTATGGTGCTTTTAGTGTCTCCGCATACCGCAGCACACGACATAGCTTTGCAGATGATAAATGTAACCGTCTCTGAGAGAAAAGCGGCCAATGGGACGATCTGGCTTTAAGTCGATTCGATAACAAATGACGAAAACGGAAGGATTTCTCAGGTTTTTACTACATATGAACACTTTTCACATTCTCCCGTGCAACACGGCTGAAAGTCCTCCTTTCATGCAAAATTTTAAGGTCGTAGGTCATGTCCAAGCCACCAAAGCCGGCTAAAAATCAATAATCGATAACCAATACTTGAATTGTAATGCTTCTTACTGACTATTGCTTCAACATAGAAGCTTCTTATGTGTTCTACTATGGTGCTTTTAGTGTCTCCGCATACCGCAGCACACGACATAGCTTTGCAGACGATAAATGTAACCGTCTCAGAGAGAAAAGCGGCCAATGTGAAGATCTGGCTTTAAGTCGATTCGATAACAAATGACGAAAACGGACGGATTTATCAGGTTTTTACTACATATGAAACCTTTTCTCATTCTCCCGTGCAACGCGGCTGCAAGTCCTCCTTTCATGCAAAATTTTAAGGTCCTAGGTCATGTCAAAGCCACCAAAGCCGGCTAAAAATCAATAATCGATTACCAAAACTTGAATGGTACTGCTTCTTACTGACTATTGCTTCAACATAGAAGCTTCTTATGTGTTCTACTATGGTGCTTTTAGAGTCTCCGCATACCGCAGCACGCGACATAGCTTTGCAGACGATGAATGTAACCGATTCGGAGAGAAGAGCGGCCAATGTGACGATCTGGCTTTAAGTCGATTCGATAACAAATGACGAAAACGGACGGATTTGTCAGGTTTTTACTACATATGAACGCTTTTCACATTCTCCCGTTCCACGCGGCTGCTAGTCCTCCTTTCATGCAAAATCTTAAGATTCCACCTTATGTCTAAGGCACTAAAGCCGGCCAAAAATCAATAATCGATAACCAAAACTTAAATTGTACTGTTTCTTACTGGCTATTGCTTCAACTTAGAAGCTTCTTCTGTGTTCTACTATGGTGCTTTTAGTGTCTCCGCATACCGCAGCACGCGACATAGCTTTGCAGACGATAAATGTAACCGTCTCAGAGAGAAAAGCGGCCAATGTGACGATCTGGCTTTAAGTCGATTCGATAACAAATGACGAAAACGGAAGGATTTCTCAGGTTTTTACTACATATGAACACTTTTCACATTCTCCCGTGCAACACGGCTGAAAGTCCTCCTTTCATGCAAAATTTTAAGGTCCTAGGTCATGTCCAAGCCACCAAAGCCGGCTAAAAATCAATAATCGATAACCAAAACTTGAATTGTACTGCTTCTTACTGACTATTGCTTCAACATAGAAGCTTCTTATGTGTTCTACTATGGTGCTTTTAGTGTCTCCGCATACCGCAGCACACGACATAGCTTTGCAGATGATAAATGTAACCGTCTCTGAGAGAAAAGCGGCCAATGGGACGATCTGGCTTTAAGTCAATTCGATAACAAATGACGAAAACGGACGGATTTCTCAGGTTTTTTTTACATATGAACACTTTTCACATTCTCCCGTGCAACACGGCTGCAAGTCCTCCTTTCAGGCAAAATCTTAAGGTCATAGGTCATGTCCAAGCCACCAAAGCCGGCTAAAAAGTGAATAATCGACGCCTAAAACTTGTATTGTACTACTTCTTACTGGCTATTACTTCAACTTAGAAGCTTCTTCTGTGTTCTACTATGGTGCTTTTAGTGTCTTCGCATACCGCAGCACGCGACATAGCTTTGCAGACGATAAATGTAACCGTCTCAGAGAGAAAAGCGGCCAATGTGACGATCTGGCTTTAAGTCGATTCGATAACAAATGACGAAAACGGACGGATTTCTCAGGTTTTTACTATATATGATCACTTTTCACATTATCCCTTGCAACGCGGCTGCTAGTCCTCCTTTCATGCAAAATCTTAAGGTCTTAGGTCATGTCCAAGCCACCAAAGCCGGCTAAAAAGTGAATAATCGACAACTAAAACTTCAATTGTACTACTTCTTACTGGCTATTACTTCAACTTAGAAGTTCTTCTGTGTTCTACTATGGTGCTTTTAGTGCCTCCGCATACCGCAGCACGCGACATAGCTTTGCACACGATAAATGTAACCGATTCAGAGAGAAGAGCGGCCAATGTGACGATCTGGCTTGAAGTCGATTCCATAACAAATGACGAAAACGGACGGATTTCTCAGGTTTTTACTACATATGAACACTTTTCACATTCTCCCGTGCAACACGGCTGCAAGTCCTCCTTTCATGCAAAATATTAAGGTCCTAGGTCATGTCCAAGCCACCAAAGCCGGCTAAAAAGTGAGTAATCGACAACTAAAACTTGAATAGTACTACTTCTTACTGGCTATTACTTCAACTTAGAAGCTTCCTCTGTGTTCTACTATGGTGCATTTAGAGTCTATGCATACCGCAGCACGCGACATAGCTTTGCAGACGATAAATGTAATGGCCTCAGAGAGAAAAGCGGCCAATGTGACGATCTGGCTTTAAGCCGATTCGATAACAAATGACAATAACGGACGGATTTCTCAGGTTTTTACTACATATGAACCCTTTATCACATTCTCCCGTGCAACGCGGCTGCTAGTCCTCCTTTTGTGCGAAATCTTAACGTTCCACCTCATGTCCAAGGCACCAAAGCCCCCTAAAAATCAATAATCGATAACCAAAACTTGAATTGTACTGCTTCTTACTGGCTATTGCTTCAACTTAGAAGAATCTTCTGTGTTCTACTATGGTGCTTTTAGTGTCTCCGCATACCGCAGCACGCGACATAACTTTGCAGACGAAAAATGTAAACGTCTCAGAGAGAAAAGCGGCCAATGTGACGATCTGGCTTTAAGTCGATTCAATAACAAATGACGAAAACGGACGGATTTCTCAGGTTTTTACTACATATGAACCCTTTTCATATTCTCCCGTGCAACGCGGCTTCTAGTCCTACTTTCAGGCATAATCATAAGGTCCTAGGTCATGTCCAAGCCACCAAAGCCGGCTAAAAATCAATAATCGATAACCAAAACTTGAACTGTACTGCTTCTTACTGATTATTGCTTCAACTTAGAAGATTCTTATGTGTTCTACTATGGTTCTTTTAGAGTTTCTGCATACCGCAGCACGCGACATAGCTTTGCAGACTATAAATGTAACCGTCTCAGAGAGAAAAGCGGCCAATGTGACGATCTGGCTTTAAGTCGATTCGATAACAAATGACGAAAACGGACGGATTTATCAGGTTTTTACTACATATGAAACCTTTTCTCATTCTCCCGTGCAACGCGGCTGCTAGTCCTCCTTTCATGCAAAATCTTAAGGTTCCGCCTCATGTCCAAGGCAACAAAGCCGGCAAAATATCACTAATCGAAAACCAAAACTTGAATTGTACTGCTTCTTACTGGCGATTCCTCCAACTTAGAAGCTTCTTCTGTGTTCTACTATGGTGCTTTTAAGGTCTACGCATACCGCAGCACGCGACATAGCTTTCCAGACGATAAATGTAACCGTCTCAGAGAGAAAAGCGGCCAATGTAACGATCTGGCTTTCAGTCGATTCGATAACAAATGACGAAAACGGACGGATTTCTCAGGTTTTTACTTTTCACATTCTCCCGTGCAGCACGGCTGCAAGTCCTCCTTTCATGCAAAATTTTAAGGTCCTAGGTCATGTCCAAGCCACCAAAGCCGGCTAAAAATCAATAATCGATTACCAAAACTTGAATGGTACTGCTTCTTACTGACTATTGCTTCAACATAGAAGCTTCTTATGTGTTCTACTATGGTGCTTTTAGTGTCTCCGCATACCGCAGCACGCGACATAGCTTTGCAGATGATAAATGTAACCGTCTTTGAGAGAAAAGCGGCCAATGGGACGATCTGGCTTTAAGTCGATTCGATAACAAATGACGAAAACGGACGGATTTCTCAGGTTTTTTTTACATATGAACACTTTTCACATTCTCCCGTGCAACACGGCTGCAAGTCCTCCTTTCAGGCAAAATATTAAGGTCATAGGTCATGTCCAAGCCACCAAAGCCGGCTAAAAAGTGAATAATCGACGCCTAAAACTTGAATTGTACTACTTCTTACTGGCTATTACTTTAACTTAGAAGCTTCTTCTGTGTTCTACTATGGTGCTTTTAGTGTCTCCGCATACCGCAGCACGCGACATAGCTTTGCAGTCGATAAATGTAACCGTCTCAGAGAAAAAAGCGGCCAATGTGACGATCTGGCTTTAAGTCGATTCGATAACAAATGACGAAAACGGACGGATTTCTCAGGTTTTTACTACATATGAACCCTTTTCACATACTCCCGTGCAACGCAGCTGCTAGTCCTCCTTTCATGCAATATCTTAAGGTTCCACCTCATGTCCAAGGCACCAAAGCTGGCTAAAAATCAATAATCGACAACCAAAACTTGAATTGTACTGCTTGTTAAGGCTATTGCTTCAACTTAGAAGCTTCTTCTGTGTTCTACTATGGTGCTTTTAGTGTCTCCGCATACCGCAGCACGCGACATTGCTTTGCAGACGATAAAAGTAACCGTCTCAGAGAGAAAAGCGGCCAATGTGACGATCTGGCTTTAAGTCGAATCGATAACAAATGACGAAAACGGACTCATTTCTCAGGTGTTTACTATATATGATCACTTTTCACATTCTCCCTTGCAACGCGGCTGCTAGTCCTCCTTTCATGCAAAATCTTAAGGTCTTAGGTCATGTCCAAGCCACCAAAGCCGGCTAAAAAGTGAATAATCGACAACTAAAACTCCAATTGTACTACTTCTTACTGGCTATTAGTTCAACTTAAAGTTCTTCTGTGTTCTACTATGGTGCTTTTAGTGCCTCCGCATACCGCAGCACCCGACATAGCTTTGCACACGATAAATGTAACCGATTCAGAGAGAAGAGCGCCCAATGTGACGATCTGGCTTGAAGTCGATTCCATAACAAATGACGAAAACGGACGGATTTCTCAGGTTTTTACTACATATGAACCCTTTTCACATTCTCCCGTGCAACGCGGCTGCTAGTCCTCCTTTCATGCAAAATCTTAAGATTCCACCTTATGTCCAAGGCACCAAAGCCGGCCAAAAGTCAATAATCGATAACCAAAACTTGAATTGTTCTACTTCTTACTGCCTATTGCTTCAACTTAGAAGCTTCTTCTGTGTTCTACTATGGTGCTTTTAGTGTCTCCGCATACCGCAGCACGCGACATAGCTTTGCAGACGAAAAATGTAACCGTCTCAGAGAGAAAAGCGGCCAATGTGACGATCTGGCTTTATGTCGATTGGATAACAAATGACGAAAACGGACGGATTTCTCAGGTTTTTACTACATATGAACCCTTTTCATATTCTCCCGTGCAACGCGGCTTCTAGTCCTCCTTTCAGGCAAAATCTTAAGGTCCTAGGTCATGTCCAAGCCACCAAAGCCGGGTAAAAATCAATAATTGATAACCAAAAATTGAATTGTACTGCTTCTTACTGACTATTGCTTCAACTTAGAAGCTTCTTATGTGTTCTACTATGGTGCTTTTAGAGTTTCCGCATACCGCAGCACGCGACATAGCTTTGCAGACTATAAATGTAACCGTCTCAGAGAGAAAAGCGGCCAATGTGCGATCTGGCTTTAAGTCGATTCGATAACAAATGACGAAAACGGACGGATTTCTAAGAGTTTTTACTACATATGAATACTTTTCACATTCTCCCGTGCAACGCGGCTGCTAGTTCTCCTTTCATGCAAAATCTTAAGGTCCTAGCTCATGCCCAAAGCACCAAAAAAGGCTAAAAAGTCAATAATCGATACATTAACGTGAATTGTACTACTTCTTACTGGGTATTACATCAACTTAGAAGCTTCATCTGTGTTCTACTATGGTGCTTCTAGTGACTCCGCATACAGCAGCACGCGACATAGCTTTGCAGACGATAAATGTAACCGTTTCAGAGAGAAGAGCGGCCAATGTGACGATCTGGCTTTACGTCGTTTCGATAACAAATACCGAAAACGGACGGATTTCTCAGGTTTTTACTACATATGAACCCTTTTCATATTCTCCCGTGCAACGCGACTGCTAGTCCTCCTTTCATGCAAAATCTTAAGGTTCCACCTCATGTCCAAGGCACCAAAGCTGGCTAAAAATCAATAATCGATAAACAAAACTTGAATTGTACTGCTTGTTAAGGCTATTGCTTCAACTTAGAAGCTTCTTCTGTGTTCTACTATGGTGCTTTTAGTGTCTCCGCATACCGCAGCACGCGTCATTGCTTTGCAGACGATAAAAGTAACCGTCTCAGAGAGAAAAGCGGCCAATGTGACGATCTGGCTTTAAGTCGAATCGATAACAAATGACGAAAACGGACGGATTTCTCAGGTGTCTACTATTTATGAACACTTTTCACATTCTCCCTTGCAACATGGCTGCTAGTCCTCCTTTCATGCAAAATCTTAAGGTCCTAGGTCATGTCCAAGCCACCAAAGCCGGGTAAAAAGTGAATAATCGACAACTAAAACTTCAATTGAACTACTTCTTACTGGCTATTAGTTCAACTTAGAAGTTCTTCTGTGTTCTACTATGGTGCTTTTAGTGTCTCCGCATACCGCAGCACGCGACATAGCTTTGCACACGATAAATGTAACCGATTCAGAGAGAAGAGCTGCCAATGTGACGATCTGGCTTGAAGTCGATTCGATAACAAATGACGAAAACGGACGGATTTCTGAGGTTTTTACTACATATGAACCCTTTTCATATTCTCCCGTGCAACGCGGCTTCTAGTCCTACTTTCATGCAAAATCTTAAGGTCCTAGGTCATGTCCAAGCCACCAAATCCGGCTAAAAATCAATAATCGATAACCAAAACTTGAATTGTACTGCTTCTTACTGACTATTTCTTCAACTTAGAAGCTTCTTCTGTGTTCTACTATGGTACTTTTAGAGTTTCCGCATACCGCAGCACGCGACATAGCTTTGCAGACGATAAATGTAACCGTCTCATAGAGTAAAGCGGCCAATGTGACGATCTGGCTTTAAGTCGATTCGATAACAAATGACGATAACGGACGGATTTCTCAGGTTTTTACTACATATGAACCCTTTTCACATTCTCCCGTGCAACGCGGCTGCTAGTCCTCCTTTTATGCAAAATCTTAAGGTCCTAGGTCATGTCCAAGCCACCAAAGCCGGCTAAAGAGTGAATAATCGACAACTAAAACTTGAATTCTACTACTTCTTACTGGCTATTGCTTCAATTTAGAAGCTTCTTCTGTGTTCTACTATGGTGCTTTTAGTGTCTCCGCATACCGCAGCACGCGACATAGCTTTGCAGACGATAAATGTAACCGACTCAGAGAGAAGAGCGGCCAATGTGACGATCTGGCTTTAAGTCGATTCGATAACAAATGACGAAAACGGACGGATATCTCAGGTTTTTACTACATATGAACCCTTTTCACATTCTCCCGTGCAACGCGGCTGCTAGTCCTCCTTTCATGCAAAATCTTAAGATTCCACCTTATGTCCAAGGCACCAAAGCCGGCCAAAAATCAATAATCGATAACCAAAACTTGAATTGGACTGCTTCTTACTGGCTCTTGCTTCAACTTAGAAGCTTCTTCTGTGTTCTACTATGGTGCTTTTAGTGTCTCCGCATTCCGCAGCACGCGACATAGCTTTGCAGACGATAAATGTAACCGACTCAGAGAGAAGAGCGGCCAATGTGACGATCTGGCTTTATGTCGATTCGATAACAAATGACGAAAACGGACGGATTTCTCAGGTTTTTACTACATATGAACCCTTTTCATATTCTCCCGTGCAACGCGGCTTCTAGTCCTCCTTTCAGGCAAAATCTTAAGGTCCTAGGTCATGTCCAAGCCACCAAAGCCGGCTAAAAATCAATAATCGATAACCAAAACTTGAATTGTACTGCTTCTTACTGACTATTGCTTCAACTTAGAAGCTTCTTATATGTTCTACTATGGTGCTTTTAGAGTTTCCGCATACCGCAGCACGCGACATAGCTTTGCAGACTATAAATGTAACCGTCTCAGAGAGAAAAGCGGCCAATGTGACGATCTGGCTTTAAGTCGATTCGATAACAAATGACGAAAACGGACGGATTTCTCAGGCTTTTACTACATATGAAACCTTTTCCCATTCTCCCGTGCAACGCGGCTGCTAGTCCTCCTTTCATGCAAAATCTTAAGGTTGCACCTCATGTCCAAGGCACCAAAGCCGACTAAAAATCAATAATCGATGACCAAAACTTGAATTGTACTTCTTCTTACTGGCGATTCCTTCAACTTAGAAGCTTCTTCTGTGTTCTACTATGGTGCTTTTAGAGTCTCCGCATACCGCAGCACGCGACATAGCTTTGCAGACGATAAATGTAACCGTCTCAGAGAGAAAAGCGGCCAATGTGACGATCTGGCTTTAAGTCGATTCGATAACAAATGACGAAAACGGACGGATTTCTCAGGTTTTTACTACATATGAACCCTTTTCACATTCTCCCGTGCAACGCGGCTGCTAGTCCTCCTTTCATGCAAAATCTTAAGGTCCTATGTCGTGTACAAGCCACCAAAGCCGGGTAAAAGTCAATAATCGATAACCAAAACTTGAATTGTAATGCTTCTTACTGACTATTGCTTCAACTTAGAAGCTTCTTATGTCTTCTACTATGGTGCTTTTAGTGTTTCCGCATACCGCAGAACGCGACATAGCTTTGCAGACTATAAATGTAACCGTCTCAGAGAGAAAAGCGGCCAATGTGACGATCTGGCTTTAAGTCGAATCGATAACAAATGACGAAAACGGACGGATTTCTCAGGTGTTAACTATATATGAACACTTTTCACATTCTCCCGTGCAACGGGGCTGCTAGTCCTCCTTTCATGCAAAATCCTAAAGTCCTAGGTCATGTCCAAGCCACCAAAGCCGGCTAAAAAGTGAATAATCGACAACTAAAACTTCAATTGTACTACTTCTTACTGGCTATAACTTCAACTTAGAAGCTTCTTCTGTGTTCTACTATGGTGCTTTTAGTGTCTCCGCATGGCGCAGCACGCGACATAGCTTTGCACACGATAAATGTAACCGTTTCAGAGAGAAGAGCGGCCAATGTGACGATCTGGCTTTACGTCGATTCGATAACAAATGCCGAAAACGGACGGATTTCTCAGGTTTTTACTACATATGAACCCTTTTCATATTCTCCCGTGCAACGCGGCTGCTAGTCCTCCTTTCATGCAAAATCTTAAGGTCCTAGGTCATGTCCAAGCCACCAAAGCCGGCTAAAAGTCAATAATCGATAACCAAAACATTAATTGGACTGCTTCTTACTGGCTATTGCTTCAACTTAGAAGTTCTTCTGTTTTCAACTATGGTGCTTTTAGTGTCTCCGCATACCCCAGCACGCGACATAGCTTTGCAGACGATAAATGTAACCGTCTCAGAGATAAAAGCGGCCAATGTGACGATCTGGCTTTAAGTCGATTCGATAACAAATGACGAAAACGGACGGATTTCTCAGGTTTTTGCTAAATATGAAAACTTTTCACATTCTCCCGTGCAACGCGGCTGCTAGTCCTCCTTTCATGCTAAATCTTAAGGTCCTAGGTCATGTCCTAGCCACCAAAGCCGGCTAAAAAGTGAACAATCTACAACTAAAACTTGAATTGTACTACCTCTTACTGGCTATTACTTCAACTTAGAAGCTTCTTCTGTGTTCTACTATGGTGCTTTTAGAGTCTCCGCATACCGCATCTCGCGACATAGCTTTGCAGACGATAAATGTAACCGTCTCAGAGAGAAAAGCGGCCAATGTGACGATCTGGCTTTAAGTCGATTCGATAACAAATGTCGAAAACGGACGGATTTCTCAGGTGTCTACTATTTATGAACACTTTTCACATTCTCCCTTGCAACATGGCTGCTAGTCCTCCTTTCATGCAAAATCTTAAGGTCCTAGGTCATGTCCAAGCCACCAAAGCCGGCTAAAAAGTGAATAATCGACAACTAAAACTTCAATTGAACTACTTCTTACTGGCTATTAGTTCAACTTAGAAGTTCTTCTGTGTTCTACTATGGTGCTTTTAGTGTCTCCGCATACCGCAGCACGCGACATAGCTTTGCACACGATAAATGTAACCGATTCAGAGAGAAGAGCTGCCAATGTGACGATCTGGCTTGAAGTCGATTCGATAACAAATGACGAAAACGGACGGATTTCTGAGGTTTTTACTACATATGAACCCTTTTCATATTCTCCCGTGCAACGCGGCTTCTAGTCCTACTTTCATGCAAAATCTTAAGGTCCTAGGTCATGTCCAAGCCACCAAATCCGGCTAAAAATCAATAATCGATAACCAAAACTTGAATTGTACTGCTTCTTACTGACTATTTCTTCAACTTAGAAGCTTCTTCTGTGTTCTACTATGGTACTTTTAGAGTTTCCGCATACCGCAGCACGCGACATAGCTTTGCAGACGATAAATGTAACCGTCTCATAGAGTAAAGCGGCCAATGTGACGATCTGGCTTTAAGTCGATTCGATAACAAATGACGATAACGGACGGATTTCTCAGGTTTTTACTACATATGAACCCTTTTCACATTCTCCCGTGCAACGCGGCTGCTAGTCCTCCTTTTATGCAAAATCTTAAGGTCCTAGGTCATGTCCAAGCCACCAAAGCCGGCTAAAGAGTGAATAATCGACAACTAAAACTTGAATTCTACTACTTCTTACTGGCTATTGCTTCAATTTAGAAGCTTCTTCTGTGTTCTACTATGGTGCTTTTAGTGTCTCCGCATACCGCAGCACGCGACATAGCTTTGCAGACGATAAATGTAACCGACTCAGAGAGAAGAGCGGCCAATGTGACGATCTGGCTTTAAGTCGATTCGATAACAAATGACGAAAACGGACGGATATCTCAGGTTTTTACTACATATGAACCCTTTTCACATTCTCCCGTGCAACGCGGCTGCTAGTCCTCCTTTCATGCAAAATCTTAAGATTCCACCTTATGTCCAAGGCACCAAAGCCGGCCAAAAATCAATAATCGATAACCAAAACTTGAATTGGACTGCTTCTTACTGGCTCTTGCTTCAACTTAGAAGCTTCTTCTGTGTTCTACTATGGTGCTTTTAGTGTCTCCGCATTCCGCAGCACGCGACATAGCTTTGCAGACGATAAATGTAACCGACTCAGAGAGAAGAGCGGCCAATGTGACGATCTGGCTTTATGTCGATTCGATAACAAATGACGAAAACGGACGGATTTCTCAGGTTTTTACTACATATGAACCCTTTTCATATTCTCCCGTGCAACGCGGCTTCTAGTCCTCCTTTCAGGCAAAATCTTAAGGTCCTAGGTCATGTCCAAGCCACCAAAGCCGGCTAAAAATCAATAATCGATAACCAAAACTTGAATTGTACTGCTTCTTACTGACTATTGCTTCAACTTAGAAGCTTCTTATATGTTCTACTATGGTGCTTTTAGAGTTTCCGCATACCGCAGCACGCGACATAGCTTTGCAGACTATAAATGTAACCGTCTCAGAGAGAAAAGCGGCCAATGTGACGATCTGGCTTTAAGTCGATTCGATAACAAATGACGAAAACGGACGGATTTCTCAGGTTTTTACTACATATGAAACCTTTTCCCATTCTCCCGTGCAACGCGGCTGCTAGTCCTCCTTTCATGCAAAATCTTAAGGTTGCACCTCATGTCCAAGGCACCAAAGCCGACTAAAAATCAATAATCGATGACCAAAACTTGAATTGTACTTCTTCTTACTGGCGATTCCTTCAACTTAGAAGCTTCTTCTGTGTTCTACTATGGTGCTTTTAGAGTCTCCGCATACCGCAGCACGCGACATAGCTTTGCAGACGATAAATGTAACCGTCTCAGAGAGAAAAGCGGCCAATGTGACGATCTGGCTTTAAGTCGATTCGATAACAAATGACGAAAACGGACGGATTTCTCAGGTTTTTACTACATATGAACCCTTTTCACATTCTCCCGTGCAACGCGGCTGCTAGTCCTCCTTTCATGCAAAATCTTAAGGTCCTATGTCGTGTACAAGCCACCAAAGCCGGGTAAAAGTCAATAATCGATAACCAAAACTTGAATTGTAATGCTTCTTACTGACTATTGCTTCAACTTAGAAGCTTCTTATGTCTTCTACTATGGTGCTTTTAGTGTTTCCGCATACCGCAGAACGCGACATAGCTTTGCAGACTATAAATGTAACCGTCTCAGAGAGAAAAGCGGCCAATGTGACGATCTGGCTTTAAGTCGAATCGATAACAAATGACGAAAACGGACGGATTTCTCAGGTGTTAACTATATATGAACACTTTTCACATTCTCCCGTGCAACGGGGCTGCTAGTCCTCCTTTCATGCAAAATCCTAAAGTCCTAGGTCATGTCCAAGCCACCAAAGCCGGCTAAAAAGTGAATAATCGACAACTAAAACTTCAATTGTACTACTTCTTACTGGCTATTACTTCAACTTAGAAGCTTCTTCTGTGTTCTACTATGGTGCTTTTAGTGTCTCCGTATGGCGCAGCACGCGACATAGCTTTGCACACGATAAATGTAACCGTTTCAGAGAGAAGAGCGGCCAATGTGACGATCTGGCTTTACGTCGATTCGATAACAAATGCCGAAAACGGACGGATTTCTCAGGTTTTTACTACGTATGAACCCTTTTCATATTCTCCCGTGCAACGCGGCTGCTAGTCCTCCTTTCATGCAAAATCTTAAGGTCCTAGGTCATGTCCAAGCCACCAAAGCCGGCTAAAAGTCAATAATCGATAACCAAAACATTAATTGGACTGCTTCTTACTGGCTATTGCTTCAACTTAGAAGTTCTTCTGTTTTCAACTATGGTGCTTTTAGTGTCTCCGCATACCCCAGCACGCGACATAGCTTTGCAGACGATAAATGTAACCGTCTCAGAGATAAAAGCGGCCAATGTGACGATCTGGCTTTAAGTCGATTCGATAACAAATGACGAAAACGGACGGATTTCTCAGGTTTTTGCTAAATATGAAAACTTTTCACATTCTCCCGTGCAACGCGGCTGCTAGTCCTCCTTTCATGCTAAATCTTAAGGTCCTAGGTCATGTCCTAGCCACCAAAGCCGGCTAAAAAGTGAACAATCTACAACTAAAACTTGAAATGTACTACCTCTTACTGGCTATTACTTCAACTTAGAAGCTTCTTCTGTGTTCTACTATGGTGCTTTTAGAGTCTCCGCATACCGCATCTCGCGACATAGCTTTGCAGACGATAAATGTAACCGTCTCAGAGAGAAAAGCGGCCAATGTGACGATCTGGCTTTAAGTCGATTCGATAACAAATGACGATAACGGACGGATTTCTCTGGTTTTTACTACATATGAACCCTTTTCACATACTCCCGTGCAACGCGGCTGCTAGTCCTCCTTTCATGCAAAATCTTACGGTCCTAGGTCATGTCCAAGCCACCGAAGCCGGCTAAAGAGTGAATAATCGACAACTAAAACTTGAATTCTACTACATCTTACTGGCTATTGCCTCAACTTAGAAGCTTCTTCTGTGTTCTACTATGGTGCATTTAGTGTCTCAGCATACCGCAGCACGCGACATCGCTTTGCAGACGATAAATGTAACCGATTCAGAGAGAAGAGCGGCCAATGTGACGATCTGGCTTTAAGTCGATTCGATAAAAAATGACGAAAACGGACGGATTTCTCAGGTTTTTACTACATATGAACCCTTTTCACATTCTCCCGTGCAACGCGGCTGCTAGTCCTCCTTTCATGCAAAATCTTAAGATTCCACCTTATGTCCAAGGCACCAAAGACGGCCAAAGTTCAATAATCGATAACCAAAACTTGAATTGGACTGCTTCTTACTGGCTATTGGTTCAACTTAGAAGCTTCTTCTGTGTTCTACTATGGTGCTTTTAGTGTCTCCGCATACCGCAGCACGCGACATAGCTTTGCAGACGATAAATGTAACCGTCTCAGAGAGAAAAGCGGCCAATGTGACGATCTGGCTTTATTTCGATTCGATAACAAATGACGAAAACGGACGGATTTCTCAGGTTGTTACTACATATGAACCCCTTTCATATTCTCCCGTGCAACGCGGCTTCTAGTCCTCCTTTCAGGCAAAATCTTAAGGTCCTAGGTCATGTAAAAGCCACCAAAGCTGGCTAAAAATCAATAATCGATAACCAAAACTTGAATTGTACTGCTTCTTACTGACTATTGCTTCAACTTAGAAGCTTCTTATATGTTCTACTATGGTGCTTTTAGAGTTTCCGCATACCGCAGCAGGCGACATAGCTTAGCAGACTATAAATGTAACCGTCTCAGAGAGAAAAGCGGCCAATGTGACGATCTGGCTTTAAGTCGATTCGATAACAAATGACGAAAACGGACGGATTTCTCAGGTTTTTACTACATATTGAAACCTTTTCTCATTCTCCCGTGCAACGCGGCTGCTAGTCCTCCTTTCATGCAAAATCTTAAGGTTCCACCTCATGTCCAAAGCACCAAAGCCGACTAAAAATCAATAATCGATGACCAAAACTTGAATTGTACTGCTTCTTACTGGCGATTCCTTCAACTTAGAAGCTTCTTCTGTGTTCTACTATGGTGCTTTTAGAGTCTCCGCATACCGCAGCACGCGACATAGCTTTGCAGACGATAAATGTAACCGTCTCAGAGAGAAAAGCGGCCAATGTGACGATCTGGCTTTAAGTCGATTCGATAACAAATGACGAAAACGGACGGATTTCTCAGGTTTTTACTACATATGAACCCTTTTCACATTCTCCCGTGCAACGCGGCTGCTAGTCCTCCTTTCATGCAAAATCTTAAGGTCCTAGGTCATGTCCAAGCCACCAAAGCCGGCTAACGAGTGAATAATCGACAACTAAAACTTGAATTCTACTACTTCTTACTGGCTATTGCTTCAACTTAGAAGCATCTTCTGTGTTCTACTATGGTGCTTTTAGTGTCTTCGCATACCGCAGCACGCGACATAGCTTTGCAGACGATAAATGTAACCGTCTCAGAGAGAAAAGCGGCCAATGTGAAGATCTGGCTTTAAGTCGATTCGATAACAAATGACGAAAACGGACGGATTTCTCAGGTTTTTACTACATATGAACACTTTTCACATTCTCCCGTGCAACGCGGCTGCTAGTCCTCCTTTCAAGCAATATCTTAAGATTCCACCTTATGTCCAAGACACCAAAGCCCCCTAAAAATCAATAATCGATAACCAAAACTTGAATTGTACTGCTTCTTACTGGCTATTGCTTCAACTTAGAAGTTCTTCTGTGTTCTACTATGGTGCTTTTAGTGTCTCCGCATACCGCAGCACGCCACATAGCTTTGCAGACGAAAAATGTAACCGTCTCAGAGAGAAAAGCGGCCAATGTGACGATCTGGCTTTAAGTCGATTCGATAACAAATGACGAAAACGGACGGATTTCTCAGGTGTTTACTATATATGAACACTTTTCACATTCTGCCGTGCAACGGGGCTGCTAGTCCTCCTTTCATGCAAAATCCTAAGGTCCTAGGTCATGTCCAAGCCACCAAAGCCGGCTAAAAAGTGAATAATCGACAACTAAAACTTCAATTGTACTACTTCTTACTGGCTATTACTTCAACTTAGAAGCTTCTTCTGTGTTCTACTATGGTGCTTTTAGTGTCTCCGCATGCCGCAGCACGCGACATAGCTTTGCACACGATAAATGTAACCGTTTTAGAGAGAAGAGCGGCCAATTTGACGATCTGGCTTTACGTCGATTCGATAACAAATGCCGAAAACGGACGGATTTCTCAGGTTTTTACTACATATGAACCCTTTTCATATTCTCCCGTGCAACGCGGCTGCTAGTCATCCTTTCATGCAAAATCTTAAGGTCCTAGGTCATGTCCAAGAAACCAAAGCCGGCTAACGAGTGAATAATCGACAACTAAAACTTGAATTCTACTACTTCTTACTGGCTATTGCTTCAACTTAGAAGCATCTTCTGTGTTCTACTATGGTGCTTTTAGTGTCTTCGCATACCGCAGCACGCGACATAGCTTTGCAGACGATAAATGTAACCGTCTCAGAGAGAAAAGCGGCCAATGTGACGATCTGGCTTTAAGTCGATTCGATAACAAATGACGAAAACGGAAGGATTTCTCAGGTTTTTACTACATATGAACCCTTTTCACATTCTCCCGTGCAACGCGGCTGCTAGTCCTCCTTTCATGCAAAATCTTAAGGTCCTAGGTCATGTCCAAGCCACCAAAGCCGGCTAACGAGTGAATAATCGACAACTAAAACTTGAATTCTACTACTTCTTACTGGCTATTGCTTCAACTTAGAAGCATCTTCTGTGTTCTACTATGGTGCTTTTAGTGTCTTCGCATACCGCAGCACGCGACATAGCTTTGCAGACGATAAATGTAACCGTCTCAGAGAGAAAAGCGGCCAATGTGACGATCTGGCTTTAAGTCGATTCGATAACAAATGACGAAAACAAACGGATTTCTCAGGTTTTTACTACATATGAACACTTTTCACATTCTCCCGTGCAACGCGGCTGCTAGTCCTCCTTTCAAGCAATATCTTAAGATTCCACCTTATGTCCAAGACACCAAAGCCCCCTAAAAATCAATAATCGATAACCAAAACTTGAATTGTACTGCTTCTTACTGGCTATTGCTTCAACTTAGAAGTTCTTCTGTGTTCTACTATGGTGCTTTTAGTGTCTCCGCATACCGCAGCACGCCACATAGCTTTGCAGAAGGAAAATGTAACCGTCTCAGAGAGAAAAGCGGCCAATGTGACGATCTGGCTTTAAGTCGATTCGATAACAAATGACGAAAACGGACGGATTTCTCAGGTGTTTACTATATATGAACACTTTTCACATTCTGCCGTGCAACGGGGCTGCTAGTCCTCCTTTCATGCAAAATCCTAAGGTCCTAGGTCATGTCCAAGCCACCAAAGCCGGCTAAAAAGTGAATAATCGACAACTAAAACTTCAATTGTACTACTTCTTACTGGCTATTACTTCAACTTAGAAGCTTCTTCTGTGTTCTACTATGGTGCTTTTAGTGTCTCCGCATGCCGCAGCACGCGACATAGCTTTGCACACGATAAATGTAACCGTTTTAGAGAGAAGAGCGGCCAATTTGACGATCTGGCTTTACGTCGATTCGATAACAAATGCCGAAAACGGACGGATTTCTCAGGTTTTTACTACATATGAACCCTTTTCATATTCTCCCGTGCAACGCGGCTGCTAGTCCTCCTTTCATGCAAAATCTTAAGGTCCTAGGTCATGTCCAAGACACCAAAGCCGGGTAAAAATCAATAATTGATAACCAAAAATTGAATTGTACTGCTTCTTACTGACTATTGCTTCAACTTAGAAGCTTCTTATGTGTTCTACTATGGTGCTTTTAGTGTCTCCGCAGCACGCGACATAGCTATGCAGACGATAAATGTAACCGTCTCAGAGAGAAAAGCGGCCAATGTGACGATCTTTCTTTAAGTCGATTCGATAAAAAATGACGAAAACGGACGGATTTCTCAGGTTTTTACTACATATGAACTCTTTTCACATTATCCCGTGCAACGCGGCTGCTAGTCCTCCTTTCATGCAAAATCTTAAGGTTCCACTTCATGTCCAAGGCACCAAAGCCGTCTAAAAATCAATAATCGATAACCAAAACTTGAATTGTACTGCTTCTTACTGGCAATTGCTTCAACTTAGAAGCTTCTTCTGTGTTCTACTATGATGCTTTTAGAATCTCCGCATACCGCAGCACGCGACATAGCTTTGCAGACGATAAATGTAACCGATTCAGAGAGAAGAGCGGCCAATGTGACGATCTGGCTGTAAGTCGATTCGATAACAAATGTCGAAAACGGACGGATTTCTCAGGTTTTTACTACATATGAACCCTTTTTACATTCTCCCGTGCAACGCGGCTGCTAGTCCTCCTTTCATGCAAAATCTTAAGGTCCTATGTCATGTGCAAGCCACCAAAGCCGGGTAAAAGTCAATAATCGATAACCAAAACTTGAAATGTACTGCTTATTACTGGCTATTGCTTCAACTTAGAAGCTTCTTCTGTGTTCTACTATGGTGCTTTTAGAGTCTCCGCATACCGCAGCACGCGACATAGCTTTGCAGACGATAAATGTAACCGTCTCAGAGAGAAAAGCGGCCAATGTGACGATCTGGCTTTAAGTCGATTCGATAACAAATGACGAAAACGGACGGATTTCTCAGGTTTTTACTACATATGAACACATTTCACATTCTCCCGTGCAACGCGGCTGCTAGTCATCCTTTCATGCAAAATCTTAAGGTCCTAGGTCATGTCAAAGCCACCAAAGCCGGCTAAAAAGTGAATAATCGACAACTAAAAATTGAATTGTACTACTTCTTACTGGCTATTACATCAACTTAGAAGCTTCTTCTGTGTTCTACTATGGTGCTTTTAGTGTCTCTGCATACCGCAGCCGGCGACATAGCTTTGCAGACGATAAATGTAACCGTCTCATAAAGAAAAGCGGCCAAAGTGATGATCTGGCTTTAAGTTGATTCGATAACAAATGACGATAACGGGCGGATTTCTCAGGTTTTTACTACATATGAACCCTTTTCACATACTCCCGTGCAACGCGGCTGCTAGTCCTCCTTTCATGCAAAATCTTAAGGTCCTAGGTCGTGTCCAAGCCACCAAAGCCGGCTAAAGAGTGAATAATCGACAACTAAAACTTGAATTCTACTACATCTTACTGGCTATTGCTTCAACTTAGAAGCTTCTTCTGTGTTATACTATGGTGCTTTTAGTGTCTCAGCATACCGCAGCACGCGACATAGCTTTGCAGACGATAAATGTAACCGATTCAGAGAGAAGAGCGGCCATGGTTACGATCTGGCTTTAAGTCGATTCGATAACAAATGACGAAAACGGACGGATTTCTCAGGTTTTTACTACATATGAACCCTTTTTACATTCTCCCGTGCAACGCGGCTGCTAGTCCTCCTATCATGCAAAATCTTAAGATTCCACCTTATGTCTAAGGCACCAAAGACGGCCAAAAATCAATAATCGATAACCAAAACTTGAATTGGACTGCTTCTTACTGGCTATTGCTTCAACTTAGAAGCTTCTTCTGTGTTCTACTATGGTGCTTTTAGTTGTCTTCGCATACCGCAGCACGCGACATAGCTTTGCAGACGATAAATGTAACCGTCTCGGAGAGAAAAGCGGCCAATGTGACGATCTGGCTTTAAGTCGATTCGATAACAAATGACGAAAACGGACGGATTTCTCAGGTTTTTACTACATATAACCACTTTTCACATTCTCCCGTGCAACGCGGCTGCTAGTCCTCCTTTCATGCAAAATCTTAAGGTTCCACCTCATGTCCAAGGCACCAAAGCCGGCTACATATCAATAATCGATAACCAAAACTTGAATTGTACTTCTTCTTACTGGCTATTGCTTCAACTTAGAAGCTTCTTCTGTGTTCTACTATGGTGCTTTTAGTGTTTCCGCATACCGCAGCACGCGACATATCTTTGCAGACGATAAATGTAACCGTCCCAGAGAGAAAAGCGGCCAATGTGACGATCTGGCTTTAAGTCGAATCGATAACAAATGACGAAAACGGACGGATTTCTCAGGTGTTTACTATATATGAACACTTTTCACATTCTCCCGTGCAACGCGGCTGCTAGTCCTCCTTCCATGCAAAATCTTAAGGTCCTAGGTCATGTCCAAGCCACCAAAGCCGGCTAAAAAGTGAATAATCGACAACTAAAAATTGAATTGTACTACTTCTTACTGGCTATTACATCAACTTAGAAGCTTCTTCTGTGTTCTACTATGGTGCTTTTAGTGTCTCTGCATACCGCAGCAGGCGACATAGCTTTGCAGACGATAAATGTAACCGTCTCATAGAGAAAAGCAGCCAATGTGACGATCTGGCTTTAAGTCGATTCGATAACAAATGACGAAAACGGACGGATTTCTCAGGTTTTTACTACATATGAACACTTTTCACATTCTCCCGTGCAACGCGGCTGCTAGTCCTCCTTTCATGCAAAATGTTAAGGTTCCACCTCATGTCCAACGCACCAAAGCCGGCTAAAAATCAATAATCGATAACCAAAACTTGAATTGTACTGCTTCTTACTGGCTATTGCTTCAACTTAGAAGCTTCTTCTGTGTTCTACCATGGTGCTTTTAGTGTCTCCTCATACCGCAGCACGCGACATAGCTTTGCAGACGATAAATGTAACCGATTCAGAAAGAAGCGTGCCCAATGTGACGACCTGGCTTTAAGTCGATTCGGTAACAAATGACGAAAACGGACGGATTTCTCAGGTTTTTACTTCTCTCATTCTCCCGTGCAACGGGACTGCTAGTCCTCCTTTCATGCAAAATCTTAAGGTTCCACCTCATGTCCAAGGCACCAAAGCCGTCTAAAAATCAGTAATCGATAACCAAAACGTGAATTGTACTGCTTCTTACTGGCTATTGCTTCAACTTAGAAGATTCTTCTGGGTTCTACTATGGTGCCTTTAGTGTCTCCGCATACTGCAGCACGCGACATAGCTTTGCTGACGATAAATGTAACCGTCTCAGAGAGAAAAGCGGCCAATGTGACGATCTGGCTTTAAGTCGATTCGATAACAAATGACGAAAACGGACGGATTTCTCAGGTTTTTACTTCTCTCATTCTCCCGTGCAAAGGGACTGCTAGTCCTCCTTTCATGCAAAATCTTAAGGTTCCACCTCATGTCCAAGGCACCAAAGCCGTCTAAAAATCAGTAATCGATAACCAAAACGTGAATTGTACTGCTTCTTACTGGCTATTGCTTCAACTTAGAAGATTCTTCTGGGTTCTACTATGGTGCCTTTAGAGTCTCCGCATACTGCAGCACGCGACATACCTTTGCAGACGAAAAATGTAACAGTCTCAGAGAGAAAAGCGGCCAATGTGACGATCTGGCTCTAAGTCGATTCGATAACAAATGACGAAAACGGACGGATTTCTCAGCTTTTTACTACATATGAACACTTTTCACATTCTCCCGTGCAACGCGGCTGCTAGTCCTCCTTTCATGCAAAATCGCGAGGTCTTAGGTCATGTCCAAGCCACCAAAGCCGGCTAAAAAGTGAATAATCGACAACTAAAACTTCAATTGTACTACTTCTTACTGGCTATTACTTCAACTTAGAAGCTTCTTCTGTGTTCTACTATGGTGCTTTTAGTGTCTCCGCATACCGCAGCACGCGACGTAGCTTTGCAGACGATAAATGTAACCGTCTCAGAGAGAAAAGCGGCCAATGTGACGATCTTGCTTTAAGTCGATTCGATAACAAATGACGAAAGCGGACGGATTTCTCAGGTTTTTACTACATATGAACCCTTTTTACATTCTCCCGTGCAACGCGGCTGCTAGTCCTCCCTTCATGCAAAATCTTAAGGTTCCACCTCATGTCCAAGGCACCAAGGCCGGCGAAAAATCAATAATAGATAACCAAAACTTGAATTGTACTGCTCCTTACTGGCTATTGCTTCAACTTAGAAGATTCTTCTGTGTTCTACTATGGTGCTTTTAGTGTCTCCGCATACCGCAGCACGCGACATAGCTTTGCAGACGATAAATGTAACCGTCTCAGAGAGAAAAGCGGCCAATGTGACGATCTGGCTTTAAGTCGATTCGATAACAAATTACGAAAACGGACGGATTTCTCAGGCTTTTACTACATATGAACCCTTTTCACATTCTCCCGTGCAACGCAGCTGCTAGTCCTCCTTTCATGCAAAATCTTAAGGTCCTAGGTCATATCCAAGCCACAAAAGCCGGCTAAAAAGTGAATAATCCACAACTAAAACTTGAATTGTACTACTTCTTACTGGCTATTGCTTCAACTTAGAAGCTTCTTCTGTGTTCTGCTATGGTGCTTTTAGTGTCCCCGCATACTGCAGCACGCGACATAGCTTTGCAGACGATAAATGTTACCGTTTCAGAGAGAAGAGCGGCCAATGTAACGGTCTGGCTTTAAATCGATTCGATAGCAAATGACGAAAATATGCGGATTTATCAGGTTTTTACTACATATGAACACTTTTCACATTCTCCCGTGCAACGCCGCTGCTAGTCGTCCTTTCATGCAAAATCTTAAGGTCCTAGCCAATGTCCAAGGCACCACAGTCTTCTAAAAAGTCAATAATCGATAACTAAGACGTGAATTGTACTACTTCTTACTGGCTATTACATCAACATAGAAGCTTCTTCTGGGTTCTACTATGGTGCTTTTAGTGTCTCCGCATACCGCAGCACGCGACATAGCTTTGCAGACGATAAATGTAACCGTTTCAGACCGAAGAGCGGCCAATGTGACGATCTGGCTCTAAGTCGATATGATAACAAATGACGAAAACAGACGGATATCTCAGGTTTTTACTACATATCAACACATTTCACATTCTCCAGTGCAACGCGGGTGCTAGTCCTCCTTTCATGCAAAATCTTAAGGTCCTAGGTCATATCCAAGCCACCAAAGCCGGCTAAAAAGTGAATAATCCACAACTGAAACTTGAATTTTACTACTTCTTACTGGCTATTGCTTCAACTTAGAAGCTTCTTCTGTGTTCCAGTATGGTGCTTTTAGTGTCTCCGCATACCGCAAAACGCGACATAACTTTGCAGACGATAAATGTAACCGTCTCAGAGAGAAAAGCGGCCAATGTGACGATCTGGCTTTAAGTCGATTCGATAACAAGTGACGAAAACAGACGGATTTATCAGGTTTGTACTACATATGAACACTTTTCACATTCTCCCGTGCAACGCGGCTGCTAGTCGCCCTTTCGTGCAAAATCTTAAGGTCCTAGCTCATGGCCAAGGCACAAAAGCTGGCAAAAAGGTCAATAATCGATAACTAAAACTTGAATAGTACTACTTCTAACTTACTATTACATTCTCTTAGAAGCTTCTTCTGTGTTCTACTATGGTGCTTTTAGCGTCTCCGCATACCGCAGCACGCGACATAGCTTTACAGACGATAAATGTTACCGTTTCAGAGAGAAGAGCGGCCAATGTAACGGTCTGGCTTTAAATCGACTCGATAGCAAATGACGAAAACGTGGGGATTTATCAGGTTTTTACTATATATCAACACTTTTCACATACTCCCGCGCAACGCGGCTGCTAGTCGCCCTTTCATGCAAAATCTTAAGGTCCTAGCTCATGGCCAAAACACCAAAGCCGGCAAAAAAGTCAATAATCGATAACTAAAACTTGAATAGTACTACTTCTAACTTACTATTACATTCTCTTAGAAACTTCTTCTGTGTTCTAATATGGTGCTTTTACTGTCTCCGCATACTGCAGCACGCGACATAGCTTTGCAGACGATAAATGTAACGGTTTCTGAGCGAAGAGCGGCCAATGTGACGATCTGGGTTTAAGTCGATTCGATAACAAATGACGAAAACGTACGGATTTCTCAAGTTTTTACTACATATGAAATCTTTTCACATTCTTCCGTGCAACGTGGCTGCTAGACCTTCTATCATGCAAAATCTTAAGATCCTAGGTCATGTCCAAGCCACCAAAGCCGGCTAAAAAGTGAATAATCGAAAACAAAAACTTGAATTGTACTACTTCTTACTGGCTATTGCTTCGCCTTAGGAGCTTCTTCTGTGTTCTACTATTGTGCTTTTAGTGTCTCCGCATACCGCAGCACGCGACATAGCTTTGCAGACGATACATGTAACCGTTTCAGAGAGAAGAGCGGCCAATGTGAAGATCTGGCTTAAAGTCGATTCGATAACAAATGACGAAAACGGACGGATTTATCTGGTTTGTACTACATATGAACACTTTTCACATTCTCCCGTGCAACGCGGCTGCTAGTCGCCCTTTCATGCAAAATCTTAAGGTCCTAGCTCATGGCCAAAACACCAAAGCCGGCAAAAAAGTCAATAATCGATAACTAAAACTTGAAAAGTACTTCTTCTAACTTACTATTACATTCTCTTAGAAGCTTCTTCTGTGTTCTACTATGGTGCTTTTAGTGTCTCCGCATACCGCAGCACGCGACATAGCTTTGCAGACGATAAATGTTACCGTTTCAGAGAGAAGAGCGGCCAATGTAACGGTCTGGCTTTAAATCGATTCGATAGCAAATGACGAAAACGTGCGGATTTATCAGGTTTTCTACTACATATGATCACTTTTCACATTCTCCCGTGGAACGCGGCTTCTAGTCGCCGTTTCATGCAAAATCGTAAAGTCCTAGGTCATGTCCAAGCCACCAAAGCCGGCTAAAAAGTGTATAATCGACAACTAAAACTTAAATTGTACTACTTCTTACTGGCTATTGCCTCGCCTTAGGAGCTTCTTCTGTGTTCTACTATTGTGCTTTTAGTGTCTCCGCATACCGCAGCACGCGACATAGCTTTGCAGACGATACATGTAACCGTTTCAGAGAGAAGAGCGGCCAATGTGACGATCTGGCTTAAAGTCGATTCGATAACAAATGACGAAAACGGACGGATTTATCTGGTTTGTACTACATATGAACACTTTTCACATTCTCCCGTGCAACGCGGCTGCTAGTCGCCCTTTCATGCAAAATCTTAAGGTCCTAGCTCATGGCCAAAACACCAAAGCCGGCAAAAAAGTCAATAATCGATAACTAAAACTTGAATAGTACTTCTTGTAACTTACTATTACATTCTCTTAGAAGCTTCTTCTGTGTTCTACTATGGTGCTTTTAGTGTCTCCGCATACCGCAGCACGCGACATAGCTTTGCAGACGATAAATGTTACCGTTTCAGAGAGAAGAGCGGCCAATGTAACGGTCTGGCTTTAAATCGATTCGATAGCAAATGACGAAAACGTGCGGATTTATCAGGTTTTCTACTACATATGAACACTTTTCACATTCTCCCGTGGAACGCGGCTGCTAGTCGCCGTTTCATGCAAAATCGTAAAGTCCTAGGTCATGTCCAAGCCACCAAAGCCGGCTAAAAAGTGTATAATCGACAACTAAAACTTAAATTGTACTACTTCTTACTTGCTATTGCTTCGCCTTAGGAGTATCGTCTGTGTTCTACTATTGTGCTTTTAGTGTCTCCGCATACCACAGCACACGACATAGCTTTGCAGACGATAAATGTAACCGTTTCAGAGAGAAGAGCGGCCAATGTAACGGTCTGGCTTTAAATCGATTCGATAGCAAATGACGAAAACGTGCGAATTTATCAGGTTTTTACTACATATGAACACTTTTCACATTCTCCCGGGCAACGCTGCTGCTAGTCGCCCTTTCATGCAAAATCTTACGGTCCTAGCCAATGTCCAAGGCACCAAAGCCTTCTAAAAAGTCAACAATCGATAACTAAGACGTGAATTGTACTACTTCTTACTGGCTATTACATCAAAATAGAAGCTTCTTCTGTGTTCTACTATGGTGCTTTTAGTGTCTCCGCATACTGCAGCACGCGACATAGCTTTGCAGACGATAAATGTAACGGTTTCAGAGCGAAGAGCGGCCAATGTGACGATCTGGCTCGAAGTCGATATGTTAAACAAATGACGAAAACAGACGGATTTCTCAGGTTTTTAGTACATATGAACACTTTTTACATTCTCCCGTGCAACGCGGCTGCTAGTCCTCCTTTCATGCAAAATCTTAAGGTCCTAGGTCATATCCAAGCCACCAAAGCCGGCTAAAAAGTGAATAATCGACAACTAAAACTTGATTTGTACTACATCTTACTGGATATTACTTCAACTTAGAAGCTTCTTCTGCGTTCTACTATGGTGCTTTTAGTTTCTCCGCATACCGCAGCACGCGACATAGCTTTGCAGACGATAAATGTAACTGTCTCAGAGAGAAGAGCGGCCTTTGTGACGATCTGGCTCTAAGTCGATATGATAAGAAATGACGAAAACAGACGGATTTCTCAGGTTTTTACTACATATGAACACTTTTCACATTCTCCCGTGCAACGCGGCTGCTAGTCGCCCTTTCATGCAAACTCTTAAGGTCCTAGCCAATGTCCAAGGCACCAAAGCCTTCTAAAAAGTCAATAATCGATAAATAAGACGTGAATTGTACTACTTCTTACTGGCTATTACATCAACATAGAAGCTTCTTCTGTGTTCTACTATGGTGCTTTTAGTGTCTCCGCATACCGCAGCACGCGACATAGCTTTGCAGACGATAAATGTAACCGTTTCAGAGCGAAGAGCGGCCAATGTGACGATCTGGCTCTAAGTCGATATGATAACAAATGACGAAAACAGACGGATTTCTCAAGTTTTTACTACATATGAACACTTTTCACATTCTCCCGTGCAACGCGGCAGCTAGTCCTCCTTTCATGCAAAATCTTAAGGTCCTAGGTCATGTCCAAGCCACCAAAGCCGGCTAAAAAGTGAATAATCGACAACTAAAACTTGAATTGTACTACTTCTTACTGGATATTGCTTCAACTTAGAAGCTTCTTCTATGTTCTACTATGGTGCTTTTAGTGTCTCCGCATACCGCAGCACGCGACATAGCTTTGCAGACGATAAATGTAACCGTCTCAGAGAGAAAAGTGTATAATTTGACGATCTGGCTTTAAGTCGATTCGATAACAAATGACGAAAACGGACGTATTTCTCAGGTTTTTACTACATATCAACACTTTTCACATTCTCCCGTGCAACGCACCCTCTAGTCCTCCTTTCATGCAAAATCTTAAGGTCCTAGCTCACGTCCAATGCCCCATAGCCCCCTAAAAGTCAATAATCGATAACTTAAACGTGAACTGTACTACTTCTTACTGGCTATTACATAAACTTAGAAGCTTTTTCTGTGTTCTACTATGGTGCTTTTAGTGTCTCGCACATTCCGCAGCACGCGACATAGCTTTGCAGACGATAAATGTAACCGTTTCAGAGAGAAGAGCGGCCAATTTAACGATCTGGCTCTAAGTCGATTCAATAACATATGACGAAAAGAGACGGATTTCTCAGGTTTTTACTACATATGAACACTTTTCACATTCTCCCTTGCAACGTGGCTGCTAAACCTCCTTTCATGCAAAACCTTAAGGTCCTAGGTCATGTCCAGGCCACCGAAGCCGGCTAAAAAGTGAATAATCGACAACTAAAACTTGAATTGTACTACTTCTTACTGGCTATTGCTTCAACTTAGAAGCTTCTTCTGTGTTCTACTATGGTGCTTTTAGTGTCTCCACATACCGCAGCACGCGTCATAGCTTTGCAGACGATAAATGTAACCGTTTCAGAGAGAAGAGCGTCCAATGTGACGTTCTGGCTCTAAGTCGATATGATAACAAATGACGAAAACAGACGGATTTCTCAGGTTTTACTACATAGGAACACTTTTCACATTATCCCGTGCAACGCACCCTCTAGTCCTCCTTTCATGCAAAATCTTAAGGTCCTAGCTCACGTCCAATGCCCCATAGCCCCCTAAAAGTCAATAATCGATAACTTAAACGTGAACTGTACTACTTCTTACTGGCTATTACATAAACTTAGAAGCTTTTTCTGTGTTCTACTATGGTGCTTTTAGTGTCTCGCACATTCCGCAGCACGCGACATAGCTTTGCAGACGATAAATGTAACCGTTTCAGAGAGAAGAGCGGCCAATTTGACGATCTGGCTCTAAGTCGATTCGATAACATATGACGAAAAGAGACGGATTTCTCAGGTTTTTACTACATATGAACACTTTTCACATTCTCCCTTGCAACCTGGCTGCTAAACCTCCTTTCATGCAAAACCTTAAGGTCCTAGGTCATGTCTAGGCCACCAAAGCCGGCTAAAAAGTGAATAATCGACAACTAAAACTTGAATTGTACTACTTCTTACTGGCTATTGCTTCAACTTAGAAGCTTCTTCTGTGTTCTACTATGGTGCTTTTAGTGTCTCCGCATACCGCAGCACGTTACATAGCTTTGCAGACAATAAACGTAACCGTTTCAGAGAGAAGAGCGTCCAATGTGACGTTCTGGCTCTAAGTCGATATGATAACAAATGACGAAAACAGACGAATTTCTCAGGTTTTACTACATATGAACACTTTTCACATTCTCCCGTGCAACGCGGCTGCTAGTCCTCCTTTAATGCAAAATCTTAAGGTCCTAGGTCATGTCCAAGCCACCAAAGCCGGCTAAACAGGGTATAATCGACAACTAAAACTTAAATTGTACTACTTCTTACACGCTATTGCTTCAACTTAGAAGCTTCTTCTGTGTTCTACTATGATGCTTTTAGTGTCTCCGCATACCGCAGCACGCGACATAGCTTTTCAGACACTTCTCACATTCTCCCGTGCAACGCGGCTGCTAGTCCTCCTTCCATGCAAAAACTTAAGTACCTAGGTCGTGTCCAAGCCACCAAAGCCGGCTAAAGAGTGAATAATCGACAACTAAAACTTGAATTGTACTACTTCTTACTGGCTATTGCTTCAACTTAGAAGCTTCTTCTGTGTTCTACTATGGTGCTTTTAGTGTCTCCACATACCGCAGCACGCGACATAGCTTTGCAGACGATAAATGTAACCGTTTCAGAGAGAAGAGCGGCAAATGTGACGAAATGGCTTTAAGTCAATTCGATAACAAATGACGAAAACGGAGTGATTTCTCAGGTTTTTACTACATATGAACATTTTTCACATTCTCCCGTGCAACGCGGCTAATAGTCCTCCTTTCATGCAAAATCTTAAGGTCCTAGCTCATGTAAAGGGCACCAAAGCCGGCTAAAAAGTGAATAATCGATAACTAGAATGTGAATTGTACTACTTATTACTGGCTATTACATCAACTTAGAAGCTTCTTCTGTGTTGTACTATGGTGCTTTAAGTGTCTCCGCATACTGCACCCAGCGACATAGCTTTGCAGACGATAAATAACACCGTTTCAGAGGGAAGGGCGGCCAATGTGACGATCTGGCTTTAAGTCGATTCGATAACAAATGACGAAAACGGCCGGATATCTCATGTTTTTACTACATATGAACACTTTTCACATTCGCCCGTGCAATGCGGCTAATATTCCGCCTTTCATGCAAAATCTTAAGGTCCTAGCTGCTGTACAAAGCACCAAACTCGGCTAAAAATCAATAATCGATAAACAATACTTGAATTGTATTGCTTCTTACTGGCTATTGCTTCAACTTAGAAGATTTTTCTGTGTTCTACTATGGTGCTTTTAGTGTCTCCGCGTACCGCAGCACGCGACATAGCTTTGCAGACGATAAATGTAACCGTCTCAGAGAGAAGAGCGGCCAATGTGGCGATCTGGATTTAAGTCGATTCGATAACAAATGACGAAAACGGCCGGATATCTCAGGTTTTTACTACATATGAACACTTTTTACATTCTCCCGTGCAACGCGGCTAATATTCCGCCATTCATGCGAAATCTTAAGGTCCTAGCTCATGCCCTAGGCCCCAAAAAATTATAAAAAGTCAATAATCGATAACTAAAACATGAATTGTACTGCATCTTACTGGGTATTACATCAACTTATAACCTGCTTTTGTGTTCTACTATGGTGCTTTTAGTGTCTCCGCATACCGCAACACGCGACATAGTTCTGCAGACGATAAATGTTACCGTTTTAGAGAGAAGAGCGGCAAAAGTGACGATCTGGCTTAAAGTCGGTTTGATAACAAATGAGGAAAACGGGCGAATATCTTAGGTTTTTACTACATATCAACACTTTTCACATTCTCCCGTGCAACGCAGCTCCTAGTTATCCTTTCATGCAAAATCGTAAGGTCATAGCTCATGTCCAAGGTACCAAAGCCGGCTAAAAAGTCTATAATCGATAACTAAAACTTGAATTGTAATACTTCTTACTGGCTATTACATCAACTTAGAAGTTCTTCTGTGTTCTACTATGGTGCTTTTAGTGACTCCGAATACTGCAGCACGCGTCATAGCTTCGCTGACGATAAATGTAATCGTTTCAGAGAGAAGAGCGGCCAATGTGACCATGTGGCTTTAAGTCGATTCGATAACAAATGACGAAAACGGACGGATTTTTCAGGTTTTTACTACATATGAAACACTTTTCCCATTTTCCCGTGCAACGCGGCTGCTAGTCCTCCTTTCATGCAAAATCTTAAGGTCCTAAGTCATATCCAAGCCACCAAAGCCGGCTAAAATGTGAATAATCGACAACTAAAACTTGAATTGTACTACTTCTTACTGGCTATTGCTTCAACTTAGAAGCTTCTTCTGTGTTCTACTATGGTGCTTTTAGTGTCTCGGCATACCGCACCCAGCGACATAGCTTTGCAGACGATAAATGTAACCGTTTCAGAGAGAAGAGCGGCCAATGTGCGATCTGGCTTTAAGTCGATTCGATAACAAATGACGAAAACGGACGGATTTCTAAGAGTTTTTACTACATATAAATACTTTTCACATTCTCCCGTGCCACGCTGCTGCTAGTTCTCCTTTCATGCAAAATCTTAAGATCCTAGCTCATGCCCAAAGCACCAAAAAAGGCTAAAAAGTCAATAATCGATAAATTAACGTGAATTGTACTACTTCTTACTGGGTATTACATCAACTTAGAAGCTTCATCTGTGTTCTACTATGGTGCTTCTAGTGACTCCACATACAGCAGCACGCGACATAGCTTTGCAGACGATAAATGTAACCGTTTCAGAGAGAAGAGCGGGCAATGTGACGAACTGGCTTTAAGTCGATTTGACAACAAATGACGGAAACGGGCGGATTTCTTAGGTTTTTACTACAAATGAGCACTTTTCACAGTCTCCCGTGCAACGCGGCTGCTAGTCCTGCTTTCATGCAAAATCTTAACGTCCTAGCTTATGCCCAAGGCACGAAAGCCGAATAAAAAGTCAATGATCGATAACTAAAACTGGAATTGTACTACTTCTTACTGTCTATTACAACAACTTAGAAGGTTCTTCTGTGTTCTACTATGCTGCCTTTAGTGTCTCCGCATACCGCAGCACGCGACATAGCGTTGCAGACGATAAATGTAACTGTTTCAGAGAGAAGAGCCACCAATGAGTCGATCTGGCTTTAAGTCGATTCGATAACAAATGACGGAAACGGAGGGAATTCTCAGGTTTTTACTATATATGAACATTTTTCACATTCTCCCGTGCAAAGCGGCTGCTACAGTTCCCTTCATGCAAAATCGTAACGTCCTAGCTCATGTCCAAGGTACCAAAGCCGGCTAAAAAGTCAGTAATCGATAACTAAAACTTGCATTGTACTACTTACTGGCTATTACTTCAACTTAGAAGCTTCCTCTGTGTTCTACTATGGTGCTTTTTGTGTCTCCGCATACCGCATCACGCGACATAGCTATACAGACGATAAATGTAACCGTTTCAGAGACAAGAGCTGCCAATGTAACGATCTGGCTTTCAGTCGATTTGATAACAAATGAGATAAAGGGACGGATGTCTCAGGTGTTTACTACATAAGAAAAATATTCAAATTCTCCCATGCAACGCAGCTGCTAGTCGTCCGTTTTTGCAATATCGTAAGGTACTAGCTCCTGTCCAAGGTACCAAGCTGGGCTAAAAAGTCAATAATCGATAACTAAAACTTGCATTGTACTACTTATTACTGGCTATTACTTAAACTTAGAAGCTTCTTCTGTGTTCTGCTATGGTGCTTTTAGTGCCTACGCATACCGCATCACGCGACATAGCTTTCCAGACTATAAATGTAACCGTTTCAGTGAGAAGAGCGACCAATGTGACGATCTGGCTTTAAGTCGATTTGATAACAAATGACGAAACCGAACGGATTTCTAAGGTTTTTACTACAAATGAACACTTAACACATTCTCCCGTGCAACGCGGCTGCTAGTGGTCCTTTCATGCAAAGTCTTAAGGTCCTAGATCACGTCCAACGCACCCAGGAAGGGTAAAAGGTCAATAATCGATAACTAAAACTTTAATTGTAATGTTTCTTACTGACTATTACATGAACTTAGAAGCTTCTTCTGTGTTCAACTGCGGTGCTTTTAGTGTCTTGCGCATACGGCAGCACGCGACATAGCTTTGCAGACGATAAATGTAACCGTTTCAGAGAGAAGAGCGGCCAGTGTGACGATCTGGTTTTAAGTCGAACAGATAACAAATAACGAAAACGGCCGGATTTTTCAGGTTTTTTCTACATATAAACACTTTTCAGATTCTCCTGTGCAACGCGGCTGCTAGACTTCCCATCAAGCAAAATCGTAGGGTTCTAGCTTATTTCCAAGGCACCAAAGGAAGGTAAAAGGTAAATAATCAATAACTAAAACTTGAATTTTACTGTCTCTTACTGGCTATTACGTCAACATAGAAGCTTTTTTTGTGTTCTCCCATGGTGCTTTTAATGTCTGGCCCATACCGCAGCACGCGACATAGCTTTGCAGACGATAAATGTAACCGTTTCAGAGAGAAGAGCGGCCAATGTAACGTCCTTGCTTTAAGTCGATTCGATAACAAATTAAGAAAACTGACGGATTTCTAAGGTTGTTACTACATATGAACACTTTTCACATTGTCTCGAGCAACGCGGCTGCTAATCCTTCTTTCATACAAAATCGTAAGGTCCTAGCTCATGTCCAAGGCACCAAAGAAGGCTAGAAATTCAATAATCGATAGTTAAAACTTGAATTGTACTAAATCTTACTGGCTATTACAAAACCGAATAAAAAGTCAAAAACCGATAACTAAAACTTGAATTGTACCACTTCTTACTGGCTATTACATAAACTTAGAAGCTTCTACTGTGGTGCCTTTAGTGTCTCCGCATACCGCACCCAGCGACATAGCTTTGCAGGCGAAAAATGTAACCGTTTCAGAGGGAAGTGCGGCCAATGTGACGATCTGGGTTTAAGTCGACTCGATAACAAATGACGAAAACGGCCGGAATTCTCAGGTTTTTACTACATATTAACACTTTTCACGTTCCCTCGTGCAACGCGGCTGCTAGTCCTCCTTTCATGCAAAATCTTAAGGTCCTAGATCATGTACAAGGCACCTAAGCCGGCTGAAAAGTGAATAATCGATAACGAAAACTTGAATTGTACTACTTCTTACTGGCTATAACATAAACTTAGAAGCTTCCTCTGTGTTCCACTGTGGTGCTTTTAGTGTCTCCGCATACCGCACCCAGCGACATAGCTTTGCAGACGATAAATCTAACCAGTTCAGAGAGAAGAGCGGCCAATGTAACGTCCTTGCCTTAAGTCGATTCGATAACAAATGACGAAAACGGACGGACTTCTCAGTTTGTTACTACATATGAACACTTTTCACATTGTCCCGAGCAACGCGTATGCTACTCCTCCTTTCATACAAAATCGTAAGGTCCTAGCTCATGTCCAAGGCACCAAAAAAGTTAAAAATTCAATAATCGATAATTAAAACTTGAATTTTACTACATCTTACTGGCTATTACATAGCAGAATAAAAAGTCAAAAACCAATAACTAAAACTTGATTGTACTACTGCTTACTGGCTGTTACATCAACTTAGAAGGTTCTTCTGTGTTCTACTATGGTGCTTTTAGTGTCTCCGCATACTTTAACACGCGACATAGCTATGCAGACGATAAATGTAACCGTTTCAGAGACAAGTGCTGCCAATGTAACGATCTGGCTTTAAGTCGATTCGATAACAAATGACGAAAACGGAAGGATTTCTCAGGTTTTTACCACGTATGAACACTTTTCACATTCTCCCGTGCAATTCGGCTGCTAGTCCTCCTTTCATGCAAAATCTTAAGGTCCTAGCTCATGACCAAAGCACCAAAGCCGGCTAAAAAGTCAATAAACGACAACTAGAACTTTAGTTGTACTACTTCTTACTGGGTATTACATCAACTTAGAAGCTTCTTCTGTGTTCTACTATGGTGCTTTTAGTGTCTCCGCATACCGCACCCAGCGACATAGCTTAGCAGCCGATAAATGTAACCGTTTCAGAGGGAAGTGCGTCCAATAAGACGATCTGGCTTTAAGTCGATTCGATAACAAATGACGAAAACGGACGAATTTCTCAGGTTTTTAATACATATGAACACTTTTCACATTCTCCCGTGCAACGCGGCTAATAGTCCTCCTTTCATGCAAGATCTTAAGGTCCTAGCTCATGTCCAATGCACCAAAGCCGGCTAAATAGTCAATAATCGATAACTAAAACGTGAATAGTACTACTTCTTAATGCCTATTACATAAACGTAGAAGCTTTATCAGTGTTCTACTATGGTGCTTTTACTGTCTCCGCATACGGCATCACGCGACACAGCTTTGCAGACGATAAATGTAACCGTTTCTGAGAGAAGAGCGGCCAACGTGACGATCTGGGTTTAAGTCCATTCGATAACAAATGACGAAAACTGACGGTTTTCTCAGGTTTTTACTATATATGAACACTTTTCCCATTCTCCCGTGCCCGCGGATTCTAGTCCTCCTTTCATGCAAAATCATAAAGACCTAGCTCATGTCTAAGGTATGAAAGCCGGCTAAAAAGTCAATAATCGATAACTAAAACTTGAATTGCACTGTTTCTTACTGGCTAATACATGAACTTAGAAACTTCTGCTGTGTTGTACTATGGTGCTTTTAGTGACTCCGCATACCGCAACACTCGACATAGCTTTGCAGACGATAAATGTAACCGTTTCAGAGAGAAGAGCGGACAATGTGACGAACTGGCTTTAAGTCGATTTGACAACAAATGACGAAAACGGGCGGATTTTTTAGGTTTTTACTACAAATGAGCACTTTTCACAGTCTCCCGTGCAACGCGGCTGCTAGTCCTCCTTTCATGCAAAATCTTAAGGTCCTAGCTTATGCCCAAGGCACGAAAGCCGAATAAAAAGTCAATAATCGATAAATAAAACTTGAATTGTACTACTTCTTACTGTCTATTACAACAACTTAGAAGCTTCTTCTGTGTTCTACTATGCTCCTTTTAGTGTCTCGCCCATACCGCAGCACGCGACATAGCTTTGCAGACGATAAATGTAACTGTTTCAGAGAGAAGAGCCACCAATGAGACGATCTGGCTTTAAGTCGATTCGATAACAAATGACGGAAACGGAGGGAATGCTCAAGTTTTTACTATATATGAACATTTTTCACATTCTCCCGTGCAAAGCGGCTGCTACAGTTCCCTTCATGCAAAATCGTAACGTCCTAGCTCATGTCCAAGGTACCAAAGCCGGCTAAAAAGTCAGTAATCGATAACTAAAACTTGCATTGTACTACTTACTGGCTATTACTTCAACTTAGAAGCTTCCTCTGTGTTCTACTATGGTGCTTTTTGTGTCTCCGCATACCGCAGCATGAGACATAGCTTTGCAGACGATAAATGTAACCGTTTCAGAGAGAAGAGCGGCCTACGTGACGATCTTGGTTTAAGTCTATTCGATAACAAATGACGATAACGGACGGATTTCTCAAGGTTTTTACTATATATGAACACTTTTCACATTCTCCCGCGCAAAGCGGCTGGTACACTTCGATTCATGCAATATCTTAAGGTAATAGCTCATGTCCAAGGCACCAAAAAAGGGTAAAAGATCAATAATCGATAACGAAAACTTGAATTGTACTGTTTCTTACTGGCAATTACATCAACTTGGAAGTTTCTTCTGTGTTCTAATATGGTGCTTTTAGCGTCTCCGCATACTGGAGCACGCGACATTGCTTTGCAGATGATAAGTGTAACCGTTTCAGAGAGAAGAGCGGCCAATGTAACGTCCTTGCCTTAAGTCGATTCGATAACAAATGACGAAAACGGACGGACTTCTCAGTTTGTTACTACATATGAACACTTTTCACATTGTCCCGAGCAACGCGGCTGCTAATCCTCCTTTCATACAAAATCGTAAGGTCCTAGCTCATGTCCAAGGCACCAAAACAGTCTAAAAATTCAATAATCGATAATTAAAACTTGAATTGTAATACATCTTACTGGCTATTACATAGCAAAATAAAAAGTCAAAAACCAATAACTAAAACTTGATTGTACTACTGCTTACTGGCTGTTACATCAACTTAGAAGGTTCTTCTGTGTTCTACTATGGTGCTTTTAGTGTCTCCGCATACCTTAGCACGCGACATAGCTATACAGACGATAAATGTAACCGTTTCAGAGACAAGAGCTGCCAATGTAACGATCTGGCTTTAAGTCTATTTGATAACAAATGAGGAAAAAGGACGGATATCTCAGGTGTTTACTACATAAGAAAAATATTCAAATTCTCCCATGCAACGCAGCTGCTAGTCGTCCATTTTTGCAATATCGTAAGGTCCTAGCTCCTGTCCAAGATACCAAAGCGGGCTAAAAAGTCAATAATCGATAACTAAAACTTGCTTTGTACTACTTATTACTGGCTATTACTTCAACTTAGAAGCTTCTTCTGTGTTCTGCTATGGTGCTTTTAGTGTCTCTGCATACCGCATCACGCGACATAGCTTTCCAGACTATAAATGTAACCGTTTCAGTGAGAAGAGCGACCAATGTGACGATCTGGCTTTAAGTCGATTTGATAACAAATGACGAAACCGAACGGATTTCTAAGGTTTTTACTACAAATGAAGACTTAACATATTCTCCCGTGCAACGCGGCTGCTAGTGCTCCTTTCATGCAAAGTCTTATGGTCTTAGCTTATGTCCAAGGCACCCAGGAAGGGTAAAAGGTCAATAATCGATAACTAAAACTTGAATTGTAATGTTTCTTACTGGCTATTACATGAACTCAGAAGCTTCTTCTGTGTTCAACTATGGTACTTTTAGTGTCTTGCGCATACCGCAGCACGCGACATAGCCTTTCAGACGATAAATGTAACCGTTTCAGAGAGAAGAGCGCCCAATGTATCGATATGGCGTTAAGTCGATTCAATAACAAATGGCGAAAACGGACGGATTTCTCAGGTTTTTACTACATATGAACACTTTTCACATTCTCCCGTGCAAGGCGGCTGCTAGACTTAGCTTCATGTAAAATCTTCAGGTCCTAGCTCATGTCCAAGGCACCAAAGAAGGGTAAAAGGTCAATAATCGATAACTAAAACTTGAATTGCACCGTTTGTTACTGGCTATTACATCAACTTAGAAGCTTCTTCTGTGTTGTACTATGGTGCTTTTAGTGTCTCACGCATACCGCAGCACGCGACATAGCTTTCCAGACGATAAATGTAACCGTTTCAAAGAGAAGAGCGGCCAATGTGACTATCTGGCTATATGTCGGTTCGATAACAAATGACGAAAACGGACGGATTTCTCAGGTTTTTACTACATATGAACACTTTTCACATTCTCTCGTGCAATGCGGCTTCTAGACTTCCCTTCATGCAAAATCCTAAGGTCGTAGCCCATGTCCAAGGCACCAAAGCCGGCTAAAAATCAATAATCGATAACCAAAACTTGAGTTGTACTGCTCCTTAGTGGCTGTTACATCAAATTAAAAGCTTCTTCTGTTTTCTACTATGGTGCTTCCAGTGTCTCCGCATACCGCAGCACGCGACAAAGCTTTGCACATGATATATGTAACCGTTTCAGGTTGAAAACGGCCAATGTGATGATCTGGCATTACGTCGATTCGAAAGCAGATGACGAAAACGGGCGGGTTTCTTAGGTTTTTACTGCACATGAAAACTTTTCACATTCTCCCGTGCAACGTGGTTGCTAGACGTCCCCTCATGCCAAATCTTGAGGTCCTAGCCCATGTCCAAGGCACCAAAGCTGGCTAAAAATTCAATAATCGATAACTAAAACTTGATTTGTACTGCTTCTTACTGGCTATTACACCAAATTAAAAGCTTCTTCTGTGTTCTACTATGGTGGTTTTAGTGTCTCCGCAATCGCAGCACGCTACATAGCATTGCAAACGATAAATGTAACCGTTTCAGAGAGAAAACGGCCAATGTGACGATCTCGCATTACGTGGATTCAAAAGCAGATGTGAAAACGGGCGGATTTGTTAGGTTTTTAGTTCATATGAACACTTTTCACATTCTCTCGTGTAACGTGGCTGCCAGACCTTGTTTAATGCCAAATCTTAAGGTAGTAGGTCATTTTACTGGCAAAGCCGGCTAATAAATCAATAATCGATAACTAAAACCTGAATTGTACTGTTTCCTACGGGCTACTTACATAAACCTAGAAGCTTCTTCTATGTTCTACTGTGTTGCTATTAGTGCCTCCGCATACCGCAGCACACAACATAAGTTTGCAGACGATGAAGGTAACCGCTTCACAGAGAAATTTCAAATTCTGTGTCTGTGTCTATTGCCTGCTCATATAGTTTAAAGCAGGTTGCTCTAAAAGCCCAGTGGATCTGATTCCCGTGATACCCATTCTAAACAATCTCGGATTGGGAAAGACCAAGCTCAGCTTATACTTATAGTCTGGGAAGTTGACATATCTTAGACAGTAAAATATGATGGTTAAAGATGTCCACTGAGTATTCCCATGTACACTGAAGTTAGCTTTGAACAACAAATTATTAATTGGCCACCTACTCTTGACTCAATAGCTACTAAGATCTTTCACTGGTGAAGGAGTTGACGACGTTGTTACGTCCATTAGAGGCTTCTGTAGTTTTCTGAGAATGGTGTGATATAATTGTGCCTTGTGATTTTCTGTGGAGTTCCAGAATAAGTTCTACACTGGTGCAGGACATTCATTCCTGCTGTTCTTATTCGAGGCAATCCTGGATTCTGAATCTCAAGCACCAGTGGATTAGAAACAGCAATGCAACCTCTGTCTTCCTGGCTGTCCACTATTTCAAAGTGCTGTGGTTGACAGTCTCTTCTCATTGTGCAGTGCTTGTAGATTATTGTAAATGGATAAACTGCAATATTTAGAACATCTCATTCTAAACTTTCTAAAGAACGAGACTTTTCTGTCGCGACCACTTTTTGTGTGAGGTGATAAATACCAGGAATTTTGTTGCATTTTGAGAACCTAATGGTGACATACATTAGTGTCTGTGTAAATTAATGGAACTGGATTTTTTCTGAGGTCGGCAGTTTTCCGAAGGTCGGCGTTTTCCCACGATATCGTCGTTTTTCCCCGAGGCTGGCGGTTTACCCCGAGGTCGGCGTTTTTCCCCCGAGGTCGGCGTTTTACCCCGACGTCGGCGTTTTTCCCTCGACGTCTGCGTTTTTCCCCGAGGTCGGCGTTTTTTCCCTAGGTCTGCGTTTTTGCACCGAGGTCGGATCGGCGATTTTTTCCCCGTGGTCCAGAAATCTACGAATATATTGAAAATCCAAAGTATTTTCATGTATATCGAACTATACTGATATGTCATGTCATCTTGAAACATATATCCGACCACTAGATATCGGTATTTATCGAGATAGCGATATATTTCGATATATCTATTTATTTCGAGAATCGTTTTCTTAGGGGTACAGATTTATTTCGAGACGTCCAGTTTTTTCCCATTATCGATTTATTTCGGTATATTGACTTATTTCGAGGCACACATTATATCGAGATGTCGATTTATTTCGAGATATCTATCTATACTGAGGAGTCCATTTATTTCGAGGTATCGATTGGTTTCGAAGTACACGTTTACGTCGAGTTATCGATTTATTTTGATATACCGACGCAATCGGGTTGTCTATATATTTCGAGGTATCGATATATTTCAATGTATCGGTGTACTTCAGATATCAATTAATATCGAGACATCGATATATTTCAAGGAACCTCTATATCTCAAGTAATCCATAAATTTCTAGATATCGTATTTTTAGAGATATCTTTATATTACGAGGTAACATTATATTTCAAGATATCGATATGTTTCTATACCTCGATTTATCTCGAGAGCTCCTTGAGTTTCGAGATATCGTTCTATATGGTAAGCTGAATGCATCTAGATGTCGATATATTTCGGGATATCGAATCATTTCGATGTAGCAGTCTTTTGGAGGTGTCGATTTATTTCGAAGTTTCGATTTTTCTCATTGTGTCGATTTATTTCGAGGTTGCGATTTATTTCGGGGTGGCCTTTTATTTCTAGGTGTTGATTTATTTCGAGGTGTCGATATATTTCGATGTGACGATATATTTCGACGTTACTTGTCGACTGCATCAGCTTAGAACCTATTTCGTACAGAGTGGTGCGACTGCATACCTCAGAAGGCGACATTGATATCCAGACGATGAATGTAAACGTTTCCGAGAGAAAAGCGTCCAATGTGACGAATTGGCACTACGTCATTATGAAAACAAATGACGGAAACGTGAGGTTTCTGCCACTCAAAGTGCTGCCAACTTTCACCCCAACCCCTCCTCACTCTCCCCAGTCGTGGCGATCAGCTGGTGTGATAGAAATGGACACAGGAAAGTAATAACGTTCCATGAAATCCCATTCTAGGGAGGTTCAAGGGTAAATGTTCCAGACGGTTTATTTGCATTAAGACACGCATACTGGACATCTACAATGTCACATCTGCCAGATCGTTTCTATTGTCAGCAGTGGAAAACAAAACAGCGTACTGAAAAAGCCATAGTGAAACGCGGTTTTTGGTAGACGAAATAATAGGAATACTCTAGCCACTGATAATGATGATCTAATGAGAATTCTGGTATTGTTTTGAAAGATGCATTTAAATATGCATTGAACGTAGCTCCAAATTATTTTGAGAATTATAATTGCGGTATGATGAATCTACACTGGAGATTTGGTAATGCAAAACATTTCGATCTGAGAATACTTTACGTGATAGAACGGCATTGACCTTGTGTGTCATTAGGGTAAAGTTAATTTGCCGCCATTAACAAAAAATTTATCCGCCATTAACATAAAATCTATTTTTCAGCGCACTTCAATAAGGACTCACTTCAGATGATTGGACAATTAAAGAGAACTCAAACCGTTATTTTAATAGTATTCGTAGGTCCAATGCAGCATTTACCGTGGACAGTCCCTGAGCCAAGACTGTCAATTTTATGTAGGGAGCACTACTTTAAGAAAGCACTCCGTGTTCAGGCCACAAGTGGCCAATCAGGACCATCCGACCGCCACGTCATTCGCACTGAGGGTGGAGGAGGAGCAGGCTCTCCCACTCGTTGTGGTAGTTTCCTTTGACTTGAGCCGCTACTATTCGGTCGAGTAGTTCCTCAATTGGCATCGCAAAGCTGAGTGCAACCCGAAAAATGGAAACAGCGCATAGCGGATCGGATGGTCACCCATCCAAGTGCCGACCACGCCCGAAAGTTCTAAACTTCAGTGATCTGACGGGAACCGGTGTATCCACTGCGGCAAGGCCGTTGCCCCTCCAACTTTTACATGATATTTTTGATCGTAGATCAGGTCTGATGGCTGGAAAGAATGGACGTTTACCATGTTATGCACATTTATATTTTCACTACGTCGACACAGCTGGTCCAATTTCGACCACAGGTGATGGTAGCCATAATGATGGAGCCAAGCATCCTGTGTACATTAGTTGCACCCATGTGTGTGGGGATCACAGCATTCGTGACATTTAAATTTGTTACTTCTTTGGTACTATATTCGCAATAAATTTTGCAGACAGTATCCGCATATGACGCTGAATGTACCTACAAAATTATATCATTGTACGACACATGTTTCAGGAGATACGTCATAAAAACTCAGGACAAGGCCAGACGCTGCATAGTACGGACGTGGACGCACAGCTGTAAATAAATGCCTGGTCAACACCAAGCTTTTCCGCTAGTCATCTATACAGATAAAAAAATCCCCAATATTGCCCACCAGCGTATTTTTGAAAAACCTTTATTTTGTCATCCATTTTTTCCTGTAAAAATCGTAAAAGCCGAGCATCATTGTGTTTTTAAAAATCGTTTCCTATTGTCATCTCTTTTTATGTATTTTAAACCATCTATCGCTTGTGTAACCTGTGGCTACAAGTCCATTCCCTTTATGGGGTAATCGAAATAATGAACAACGGAAAAAAGTGTGGGTCAATTTCTTCCTCATTTTTCGGAACTTCTGATAATAGTAAATCGTTGGCCCTTTGAGGGCGTGGTAGGTACATACAAGAGATTAGTGTAAGATTAGAATTTGGGTTAGATACAGTGCCAGGAGGTTTTGTTTCTATCTGGCTAGCTTCAGAGTACTTCACCATCTACTAAGTGATGCGTTTCATTGGGAATGGTGTGTTCTGTGCTAGGTCTACCCTTACTCCACAATGCTGTTCCCTCGATGCTATTAAAACCAGGATGTTATCAAAATATATGCACAGTGGCAGACTGGAGTCTGCAGAAATATTTCCAGTGGTGGGGAGGGGGGAAGGCGCGTCGGGGCTGGAATGCATGATTCTGAAACTGGCACTCTGTGTACAAATCAGCTGGTCAGTTACGAGGTGCATCAAGCTACAAGACCCTAACTGTATAAGCGCTACAACTGGTCAAAGCTAAGGTTTAGCAGTATTGTGGAGAATTCTTATCTGGAAGAGTATGAGTATACTGTAACGAATAAAAACTCTTTACTCCAGATTCCAAGGATGGTTAGGGGCGACGGGTGAAAGTGCCCTTTTGCCAATCCTCCCCTCCCCACCTCCTCCCCTCCCCCTCCCCTTCCCCCTCGCGGACGCCAATGGCTGGCCCGTTCATTTTGAGAACATCAGAGTTGCAGTAACCTTTCTGAGAAACTGTTCTAGATGTCCTTGCGCGTCAATCTTACCACTCAGAACAGCAGTGGGAATGTCGGTTATCGCTGAAACAACTGGTTTTCGGCTCTTATCAGTTTCCCAGCCTCACTTTAACCTAATTGTTAAAGCCCGTCACAATACCAGTTCTTGTAATAACCGATTTTCAGTCTTTTATTTACATTATTTCCTCTAGTAAACGTAGAAATCAAACAAAGATTAAAAAAATTTTACTTTCTCAGTTTATTGATAAATGGAATCAAAACGTCAAATACATTTATGACGACCTGCAGCCGTCCAGAACGAAATTAGAATTATATTAATACCGTCAGCTGCTCACGGGTGTCGATAAATATCAACGGGGACAGGTGACAATGTGTGCACGTCTGGGACTCGAACCGGGATATCCTGCTTACGTGGCAGGCGCTCTGCCCATCTGAGCCACCGAGGGCACAGACGATAGTGTGACTGCAGGTACTATCTCGCGCACGCCTCCCGCGAGACTCACATTCTCACCTTGCATATGCACACACTACATTCGTAGTGTCCCACACCAACACACTCATTACTCGTGGAACACATTCTTACCAAGTCCCGTAGCAGTTCGGGGAATACTTGTGCCTCTTCACAGAAGAAGGTCATGGCTGGTATTGCCAGAACCATATACTTATATGGATATGGACATGTCTTCCACGAGGAATGAGTGTGTTGGAGTGGGACTCTACGACTGTAGTGTATGGACATTCAAGGTGAGAATGTGAGTCTCGCAGGAGGCGTGCGCGAGATAGTCCCTGCAGTCGAACCATACACTGTGCCCTCGGTGGCCTAGATGGATAGAGCGTCTGTCATTTTAGCAAGAGATCCCGGGTTCGAGTCCCGGTCGCGGCACACATTTTCACTTGTCCACGTTGATATTTATCAACGCCCTTGAGCAACTGACGGTATTAATATAATTCTAATTTCTTTCAATTAAATAGTCCAATAAAACTTTGTCCGATGTTCGCTGCTTCTCTCAAAATATAGCGAGTGCTTCTATACTACAGAAAACTGCCAGTATTATCCTACTGATTTTAGTTTTTAGAACTCTGATCAAAAATTATATTGAAATCGGTTATCACAGCACTATGCGGGCATTACGTATAGTCCAGCGATAAAGAGTGAAAACTGCGGCAGGAGAACTCTCTTTTTCGTTTTAATTTCTCTGTTTTTAAGGGCTAAAAGCAGATAGCGGCATACTACGTAGACACAGCAGCAGATGAGGCACTTTCTACTTTTATCCCGAACTATGAATGATTTGTTAAATTTTAACTTCTTTCCTTGTATGATGTCGCAAGTCGACCAAATCTAACTTTGTTCTTCACTCGTACCGCATATCGCAAAATACTTCCAGGCTTTCAGATGGTGCCATTCTGTGTTACAACTGACGTTCGACAACAGCGAGAAACTGCGTCCATTCTCGCGAACTGCTTGTATAACAGGCACGCACAGTATTGTCTCGGCAATGTTGGACCAATTCATTTGTTGCTCGTTTCTATCAGCAGTGTTATTAAAGCGGCATACATCACTTTACCCATTTTTTCTGTAATAACGCAGTATTTTAGAACTATGGAAATCTTACGAATAAAAATTACTCGTCTTTTTTAAAAAAGGTTTATTTGAAAACTAAAAATTTTACTACGACAGCTGTGGCTAATTGGTATATCTGTTTTTACGTGGTTATCAGGAAAAAATAAAAAGATACTTGTTATAACCGAGAGCAAACAAATACCGAAAGACATCGGTTATTCAGAACTAAAATACCCATGTCGTTATAACTGATCGGTTTTTCTATCTCTAAACTGCAATGTCGCCACAGAAAAGTGTGTCGTTCCATCAATGTCCATAGCAACTTTGAGATATGTAAGTGTTTATGCGCAATATCGGCAAATGGAAACACGAAGTGGTAATAAGCACCTGAGCGATAGAATTTATTTCACAGTCAGAAAAGTCGAGTGAGAGACAAGACTGAATCACTGTAATAGAAATTATATGGAAAGCTGTGTAAAGGAAAATTTCCAGTTCTTTCGTGGATTCCAAAATTGAAGCCAAGTCCGGGACATCAAGGTGACATAGTCTTATACGGATAGTATTCCATGACTAACGTAATTGGCCCACATACTGTACTGGTATACTGATAATATTACACTACTAAGGTAATTTACCTGAAGTAATTTACAAACATGTAACTATAACATTCGCTACTACTCATTACGCTAATTGACCTTCAGCCATTAAGCGCAAGCGCAGATCTCAGTTATGATACGTGCGCCATCCAAAAATTTATCAAGGTGGTAACTCAACACAACTACAAACGATCATTGTGTGCAAAATAAATAGAACACCTCATAAGAAGAACATGACGGGTTTGAATCATTCCCACCGCAAAGGATGAAATATTCAGGCTTGCACATAAGACCACTTGATAACTAACCAGAAATTCAGATTAGTTGTAGCTTCGGTGACAATCGCCTTTTTTACATTTTCCCCGTAAACTAGATAATTATGAAACGTAACAACTACTCTAAAATATCTGCAGCAACGGACTTGCCGCGGAGGTTACATCGGTTCACGTGAGATCACCGAAGTTAAGTGCGTTGTCGGGCGTTGAAGGCAATTGGATGGGTGATCATCCAGTCCGCCATGCGCTCTTGCCATTTTTCGGGGTGCACTAAGCCTCATGATGCCAATCGAGGAGTTACTCGACCCAATAGTAGCGGCTCCGGTCAAAGAAAACCATCATAACGACTGGGAGAACAGTGTGCTGACCCCCGCCCCTCCTGTTCGCATCCTCCACGGATGATGACACGGCGGTCGGATGGTCCCGTCCCAGCAGGCCACTCGTGGCCTGAAGACGGAGTGCTTACAAAGCAAACTACTCTCCAGTGGATGGTCGTACTACTGAGACCTTGATTCCTGGCATCAATAACAGATGGCAGCACAAGAGGTTGCCTTACGCCTACTGCCGAATTTTGCGATCTGTCGTAAGCCTGCGTAAGCACGTGGGGCCTTCCGTCTTAAGTGCAAGCATATCCATTGCGTTTTCTGCCGCGCGACTTGAGTGGAATGTTTCATTATTTCTGAAATATTATAGAAATGTTTTTCGTTGTATATCCTCACAATCGGTACTGAATTCACTGTAAAATTACTTGCTCACTTTTCGGAACTTCCGTTCATAGTAAATCGATACTATTTGAAGCCGTGGTAGACACGAGTCTAGTGTGCTTCACCTACAGCACCTTCTGTGTCAGTCTCGGTTCCTATGTCGCTGATTTCACAACTAACAGTTCGTTATCTACTGAGTATACTGTCTGTTGCACGACACTATCCCTCCCACGCTGCTAAATGTAGGTCGTCGGCAAAATATGACTGCAGTGGAACAAGGGCGTCTGCAGAAATTTCCCCAGGAGGTGGTGGTGGCATTGTTAGTGGTGTGTGTGTGTGTGTGTGTGTGTGTGTGTGTGTGTGTGTGTGTGTGTGTGCGTGTGTGTGTGGAGGCCATTACTATGAAATTCACGCAGTCCAGACCGCCAAGGAAAATAAACCTTGAGATTTGGAAAGGGTGTTGATCTTATACCGCTTATGCTGCATATTTCGAAATTCCACCTCTAAGGGGGATACACAGGAAATGAAAGGATTTTTGAAACATGTAGCTATTAAGGTAATTTTGAAGCTTGGCAGACGAAAACTTGTATCTGGTTTCTAGGTCAGAAATAAAGAAATATGTGTTCCAGTATTATTGGGAATTTAACCTCTATGAGGTGAAATAGTGGATGAACATTTTATTTTGAGATAAAAAATTATGGAAGAACTATGGAAGTATTTTTAAGGCTACATCTACGAAAATTGGTATTTGACTTCAAGGTTACAAATAAGAAAATACGTATTTTCGTGTTTTTGGAAGTTCAACCTCTAAGGGGATGAAATAGAGTGAGCTGGTGCGTTTCTGGCGCCAGTTTCCATCGATCGTTGTTTCGATCTTTGAGTCGCGGTCCAGAGGACACTGCTCCCTAAGCGACTGTAGTAGTTCCCTGTGCGGCCCAACATCGGGCTTACCGCGCTTACACTGGACACAGTTGCCAACAAATCGCCTGCCATCACCATATAGGTTGGGCCAAAACATGTGTTCCCGAACTCGGTTCAAGGACTTGTAGAACCCCAAATGATCCCCTACCGCCGAATAGTGGAAATATCTGAGTGCCAAACTAACTCGTTCCTGTGGAATACAGACCTTCCCTTCACCACGGTTGTCTTCCCCTTTACACAAGACCCCCCCCCCACCCCCCGAAGACCTCGCCATCCGCCAACTGCTGCCGAATCGGTCCCCACCCGGGGTCCTCAACCTGTTTGCCGGCTAAGTCGCAGAAGAAGCCGGGTGTCTCGGAGAGAAGGAAATTCTCCCCAAGATCCGGCTCCACGTGGCCCTTGCCTTCCCTAGACTCTACCGCGAACATACGGCTGAGAGCGTCGCCAATTCATTGTCTCTTCCACTAATATGCCGAACCTGGAGATAAGTCTTGTCATCTTAACTTCGGTATGATTTTTAGCGATCTTATTAATCAAAGTTTAAGGGCTGGCACTGGCCAAGTAACTCACGGAGGCTCATTGGTTTCAGTCCAGTTGTATTGCTCACCTGTTCTCCAGATAAGGTTGTGTAGTTTATGTCTCAGAGAAGTGTCTGCCCTTGATGTGTGTTTTGTTAGAGATAATTGGCAGCGGTCGACGCTAACATACTGCGAGCAGAGCACCACGGCGGCAGAGAGATATTTAAGGCCATGTCCTCTCCTTTACATCCTGGGTTATGTTGTCACTTTTGCGTGATTCCATCTTTCCGGTGCTGAACTATAGCATCCAAAGTTCAATTGCATTGCCAAGTTGAGTATATTTCTATGTCATTCTCTGCCTCGTGGATCTCTTGTATTGATTAGAATCCTTAGTCTGCTCGCGTCTATCGCCAATTCACGCGAAATATTGAAGCAACCTTATTTTAAGGGTATTGTCATATAGTCATGTTCTAGTTGTAATCATTCTAAGAATATTGTTGATTAATCAACTGAGTAAGTAAATTTGAAGGTCCGTTTGGTCAAAATTAAAGGACCCCCTTAATTGTTTTACTCATTTTTATACAGTTTTGTTTAGGAAAGTTGGCTAGCCGAACGTTAAATATCTGTATTCTTACGCTTAATCTGTTTCTCCCCTGATTGCAAGTAGTGAGAGTTCTGCTATGAATTTTATGGACATTTGTGCTATTTTAGTAAAGCTTTACCTAAGTATATTTACATAGTCATATTCAAATTTCAAGTTTTACGGGTCTCGTTCCACTTATTTATTATTTGTCCAACTGATCTGGCCTTGTAAGGCAGTCTCCTCTATTATTGTGATTGTGATTTTATAATGCTTTTGATTGTAATAAAATATGTAGCAACTACAACGGATTACTATTGTGATTTTGGTGTGTCACTACCATACCCCATTTCATAGAGGATGAAATGTTTCATGAAATATATGAAAACCTGTTTTTGATACATTCAACCATTAAGAGGGGTGGAATATAGGATGTAATGTTTTATGAAAGTATTTCAGTGCGAAAGAATTTTTAAAGCGAAATCTATGAAAATTGTGTTATTGAAAAATACGTGTTTCACTGTTTTTGGAACTACAACCTCCAAGAAGGTGCAATAGGAGCACAGGTTTCACTGACCCATAGCCTTCCAGCCCAACCTGCAAAGTATATGGACTTGAAATTTGATGAAGGTGTAAATCTTACGCTGAAAGCATCATTTAAGAAGAGATTGTTCGAAATTTCACTCCTAAGGGGGTGAAATATGGGTTGAAAGTTTTTTTTTAATATATGTCCCTATGTCCCTATTGAAGCTATAACTACAAAACTACGAAAATTGATATTTGGTATCTCAGTCAGAAACAAAAAAGAAACAAGTTTTTAGCATTTTCCGAAATTCTTCCATTGGGGGATAAAATAATTAGTGAAGGTTTTTTGAAAATAAATAATTATTAAAGAACTACTGAAGCATTTCTATAGCTACATCTATGAAAATAGGTATTTGACATCTCGGTTGGATGTAAAATAAATGTGTTTCGTTGCTTTTGGAAATTTAACTCACTAACAGAGTGAAATAGGGGATGAAATGTTTTATGAAATATTTCACTATGAAAGAATTTTTAGAATTAAATGGATGAAGATTTGAATTTGGCTCCTCGGCTCTAAATAGAAGAATATGTGTTTAATTGTTTTTGAAAACCCAACCCCTAAAGGGTGTGAGATGTTTCAGAAAATGGTTCATTATGAAAGGATTGCTAAATGTATCTGACAATTCGTATTCGGCTAATGTGTTACAATTTTTAAAAACTACGTGTTTTTCTGGTTTTGGAACTTCGAGCATAAGGGGATGAAAATTTTAATGAAATATTTATTGCGTTATATTAAAATATTTTAAATCTGCATCTATGAAAACCGGTATTTCACTTCTCAATTAGATATAAAGAAATATGCGTTAGGGAATGAAAGACTCTACGGAGATATCACCACAAGAATACAAACGGCTTGATTAACAAAAACCTTGGACTCCAGCTGTCAGCATGTCTTTTTGATCATTCAGTAAAAGACCATGCTTCAACGGTGCTAAGTTTAGAAAGTTTAGAAAGTGTTGCAGTTTATAAAAGACATAAAAAAACGATTAAAGAAAAAAATTCTTTGCAGACCATGAACGGTCTACGCAAGTAGAGAAGCGGATGATAAGCTAGCTCTTTATGCAAATGAGTTGGTCAGTGTACGTTCCGAGACATGTCATGCAGCAGGAACGGAATCCTATAGTTGCTACGATTGGCTAAAGGAAAAGTTTTGCAGAATCACTCGAAATCACTTCTGCAAGTGGCTAAGAATCTCGTAATGAATAAAAATTCTGTACTGAGAATTCCAAGGTGGGAGATGCAAGATTCCTCCCTCCCCCTTCCCCCTCCTCACAATGCTATCCTTCTTTACCTACAGCAAAAAATAAATAAATTAATTAATAAACAAAACTAGAGAAACTTCTACTGTGAAACTATTTGCATACAAGAGAACGGCCCTTGAAATTTAACTCTTCAAAGTTTTAAGCCCTGCTCATTCCGGATATTGATTAGAAAGTGTTAATCCACAGGTGAAACCTGAGTATATAATCCCTGTGACATTTGATCAACGGTGTTCCATAAGGACAGGTTCTCATTCAAAACGTTCGAAAATTCAATTTCTTTGTAGTTGCATTTTTTAAAGGTGTACTTGTCTAGACTCTTGGAACGGAAAGGTTTTTTTTTTTAATCCGTGCTTTACACAAGTTTCTACAGTCCATTGTTTGAAGCAGTGTCACGGCTGCCATGAGCCGCGCGGGGTACCCGCCATGTCTCCAACGCCTTGTCACGGTTCGCGCGGCTCCCCCCGTTGGAGGTTCGAGTCCTCCCTCGGGCATGGTTGTGTGTGTGTGTTGTCCTTAGCATAAGTTACTGTAAGTAGTGTGTAAACATAGGGACTGATGGTTCAAATGGTTCTGAGCACTTTGGGACTTAACATCTGAGGTCATCAGTTTCCTAGAACTTAGAACGACTTAAACCTAACTAAATTAAGGACATCACACACATCCATGCTCGAGGCAGGATTTGAACCTGCGACCGTAGCGGGCGCGTGGCTCCCGACTGAAGCTTCTACAACCGCTCGGCCACATCGGCCGGTCTGTCATGTATTCTAGAAGAGCTGCACGGTCGTCGGTGGCGCCTGTTCTTTCGAGAAGAGTTACTATCTTCATATCTATGGTTAAACGTTACCCAGCCATTGACCTTCGTCTGTGCGAATGCGCACAGGTTGCCGGAACTCACCTTAGTGTGAGCCAGTAATGAGTGGATGGACAAATACCTATTAAGTACATTACGTAATCGGATTGTGGACGTTTGAGGATGTGAGTCTCACGGGAAGCGTGCGAGGGATAAATTCCTGCAGTCCTGATGTTCATTTGTGCCCTCGATGGCTCAGATGGATTGGGCGTCTGACATGTAAGCAGGAGATCTTGGGTTCGAGTCCCAGTAGGGGCACACTTTTCAGCTGTCCCCATCGAAGTATATCAACAACACCTGTTGGCAGCTGAGGGTTTCAATTAATTATCAGTTGTGAAGGTGATTCGATGAACCCTTTGCCAGGAACTTTAATGTGTTTTGCAGGGTATCCATATAGATGTAGATGATAACTCGTCCCGTGTCGCACGTGCTCAAAATGATTCATACTGCAGAATGCATGCAAACATACTCACCGAAAATACGGACGAATATCAAGTGCAGGCTGCCGAGTGCTGCATATCCAGCTTAGACAGATCGGCTTTTCATCTACATCTACATGACTACATCTACATGACTACTCTGCAATTCACATTTAAGTGCTTGGCAGAGGGTTCATCGAACCACAATCATACTATCCCTCTACTATTTCACTCCCGAACAGCGAGCGGGAAAAACGAACACCTAAACCTTTCTGTTCGAGCTCTGATTTCTCTTATTTTATTTTGATGATCATTCCTACCTATGTAGGTTGGGCTCAACAAAATATTTTCGCATTCGGAACAGAAAGTTGGTGACTGAAATTTCGTAAAAAGGTCTCGCCGCGACGAAAAACGTCTATGCTGTAATGACTTCCATCCCAACTCGTGTATCATATCTGCCACACTCTCTCCCCTATAACGCGATAATACAAAACGAGCTGCCCTTCTTTGCACCCTCTCGATGTCCTCCGTCAATCCCACCTGGTAAGGATCCCACACCGCGCAGCAATATTCTAACAGAGGACGAACGAGTGTAGTGTAAGCTGTCCCTTTAGTGGACTTGTTGCATCTTCTAAGTGTCCTGCCAATGAAACGCAACCTTTGGCTCGCCTTCCCGACAATATTATCTATGTGGTCCTTCCAACTGAAGTTGTTTGTAATTTTAACACCCAGGTACTTAGTTGAATTGACTGCCTTGAGAATTGTACTATTTATCGAGTAATCGAATTCCAACGGATTTCTTTTGGAACTCATGTGGATCATCTCACACTTTTCGTTATTTAGCGTCAACTGCCACCTGACACACCATACAGCAATCTTTTCTAAATCGCTTTGCAGCTGATACTGGTCTTCGGATGACCTTACTAGACGGTAAATTACAGCATCATCTGCGAACAACCTAAGAGAACTGCTCAGATTGTCACCCAGGTCATTTATATAGATCAGGAACAGTAGAGGTCCCAGGACGCTTCCCTGGGGAACACCTGATATCACTTCAGTTTTACTCGATGATTTGCCGTCTAGTACTGCGAACTGCGACCTTCCTGCCAAGAAGAACAGGAAGTTGCTGTCTAGGAACAATCAGAGGTAGAGGAAGGGTTGATAAATACTCCTTTAATTGCAGACTAAACGTAAATAACGAAAATACATTTTTGGTAAAAATTTGTCAAAAATAATCGTTTGCCCTCCGTATTGGATTAGCTGTTTTGAATATTGAAAATCTGACTTCAGATTCGTTTTCAGCGACATTAAGAATATATATGTAACACTCAGTTCATGCAAATCGAAGTAATAATATAACTAAATGTTTTCCCTAAACTTTGAACACTTTTTTTTCGAGTAACGATTTTCTCAGAACGGCATGCAGTATAAATTAAAAGTGGTTCGATCTCTTAACTTCTACCTCTGACCCCTAAAAGTAAACACTTTTCTTAGGAACTTATAGCTATAATATGACATTTGTTAATATTAACTAATTTTTGTGTAGGCATAAGGAGTGAAACAAACCCCCCAAAATCGAACTCAAAGTTCGAATTAGCACTGTATCGTTAAATTTAAGGTTGTTTCATTGCGGTTAGGTATGCGCTCCCATAAATTTTATGTATTATCGACTGATGTTATCCATTTTCAATTTCAAAGAAATAATGTAGTGTCAACTGATGTTACCCATTTTTGAATTCAGGTGACATCTCAGGTGCCACACTGCACGCACTCTACGTACTCCAGTCTCGCAGGCCCTTGATCAAATCATAATTACGGGCGCCATTTTTTATTGAAAATCTAAAATTAAGCTCATAGTATTATCACTCGTAATTCCCAAACAGATCCTTCGAATGTATTTTCATTGTCTCAAAAAAAATTTCAAATGTACCCTTTTTTGCTCATTTGTATGAGAACCTGGCCGTAACGCCGGAATATAGTCACGAGATTTTTTTTCAGAGATGCTGTACGTTCGCGAGAAGACTTTCGTTCTGCGCGTGTCGAAGGACATTCCTCAGATATTACTGTGTGTGTGCTACTCAGTCGTGCCATTTAAGTGTACATCTTTGCATAGTTTTCCTTTCACGATGTAAACAGTGTTCCGCTCAGTTGCTAACTGGCCAGTGAGTGGTTCCGAAGGTATCGGATGTGCGGTGCGTTCGGTCTGCTAGGACAACAGCAGACTAGCGTGGTGCGATGGCAGAAGCAGACACTGAGGGAGCTAGCTGCTGGGACGCCAGCGAACAATTTATGCCAAGTAAGACGAAGAGGACTATTCTAAAATTACGAGCCGTCTCAAAAGTGTTTACCATTGGTAAATCTTGCAGTTGAGTCTGACAAAACTGGCAGTTTTGCCTACAGATACATTACAGAGAGAGATACAGGAAATCCCCCCACCCCCCTCAATGAATTTTTGGTTGTGATGACAGGCCGATTGGTAGTGTAGCCCGAGATCTAAGTTAGGTTGGAAGGTGGTAATTTGATTGAGAGTTGTTTACGCCAACGATTATGAATGCCGACTAAACGTTGTGCGAGCAGATTGCCCTGTAGCGTAGCCTAGTGTTTCCGTCCGCGCCACATTTAACACACTTTCTCTAACTGTGTACAAAAGTCTCACAACAGCCACGATAACTACGTTTCTGGTGGGGGGAGGGTAGAGTCCACTATGTAACTTTCACTGCAAATTTTAGTAACCGCCGAAACTAACCGAAATAGAAGCGTAATTTTAACTATATTTCCTTTTGTGGGAAAATAATGGTTCTCCTCTTTCGGCAGCAACTGTAATATGTAGGCGACTTATTAGTTTTTTTTAAAACTATGAATCATGATTTCAATAGACGCAGTGCTTTTTTTACGTTACTTGATTTGTGGTCTATAGTAAACAATGCAACGAACTGGTAAATTCTTTAAAGTTTGACGTGTGTTACATAGACGACGTCTGCAATGTTCGTAAAGCCAAGTTTGCATATATTCTGTGTCTGTTTTTTTGGCCATGTACTGTATAATTAACGGGAGGAGGATTATGTTCAAGGAGCAGTGTATTAGCAGTCTATGGAGAAATTGAGAATTTGGATCTAACGAACGGCATGCTCGGGCAGTTCGTGCTATTCTGTTGACCACTGTGTAATTCGGACACAGTGATCATTGCCTCTCCCTAGTAACCAGGGGACTCGGGTGCTAATCCTGGTCTGGCACAAATTTTTAAGTGCCCATTGACTAAAGTCTGTGCCCATTGTCAGCTAATGTCATTGTTTCGGTGTTAAATTGTATTTTGTTTACGATACGTAGTTTAGCTTTTTCATGGATAACAGCTTTGAAAAGCGTCTAGGTTATATTGATATTCTCTCGTCGTTAGTCCAAGGCAACTATAGCGATTTATAAACACAGCTGTAGTTCGTATTAAGCCTACATACGTAATTGTGTCCTGTTTTTCTTTACCAAGAATTACTTCGTAAGTAATTCCCCTGTAGTGGTATTTTGTTTCAGTATTTTGTTTAAATATTTATAGACTGCAGGCTTGGATGAAATATGAAACACATGTCCGAAGTTCTTGTTGATTCTGCAGATACTGTTTCATCCGTACTAGGGGCCAAAACATTTCATCTAATACAGAAGGACAAAATTTGTCTCGAGATTTAGCAATTTTTCGTAATAGTTGCCTTGCTTCGATATATTTTTCTCTAATTCTTGTTTGGATTTAATCTTAAAACACACTAACTCTTCCACCAGTTATTCGATATGTGGTTTCATACCTTTCGTAGCCTAGAGTTCCTAAACGGTCGATAATATTAATAATTTCCTTTCTCAATTTTATTTTCTGTAAAATCTCCTGTTTATGGTTATTGCTAACGTGTTTCACGTTCTCACTTTTATTATTTTTATTTTTCTAGTTTTGTGACTGGTAGCCAAATGTTCTTTGAATCTGGTTTTTAATTCTGAAATAGTAACAGATGAAGGTCAAGAGAAGATTGCGATATATTTGAGGAGAGTGGCTTGGAGATTATCTATAATAGACGTACACAGGTCATGGGGATCCTTACCTATATAAATTTACTTCGAGTGTGATGTAGCCCATTCTCTTGTCATGATCTCGGCCGTATCGTAGCACATTGTCTCGGTTAGGTTGGAGATTTCTGTTGAGAGTTGCCGAAGTCAACGAAAGTGATTACAAAGTAAAGACTGTGCTAACAGAACGATCTGTAGCGTAGTCCAACACGTTCTTTCTGTCCTTTTAAAGCCTCTTTTAATTAAAAATAACTAAAGCTGCAAGATACAATCACAAAAACTGTGTTACGTAATAGAGTAATCCCAGACTATTGTTGTGTAAGTTGTGTGCGTACAGTATTTTTTTTTGTCAGTGAATATACATTTTTTTACTCATTTGCTGGGTTTCAGTTTTCCCCTTTAACAGCAAAAAACCTTTTCCTGTGAAGGGCCCATTAGCTTGTCGGTTATATTTGTGACTTTCTCGACGGTCAGTAATTTCGTGATAGTCCATCCACCGGCGTCATTGTTAACATCGAATATAGATTTAAGTATTAGGAAGGCTAATATGAAGCTAATGCATGAGTAGGTCTAACAATTAATAAAAATAGAAATGTGGGTAAGATACTACAAACAGCATAGTGAACGCATTGTTGTGGCCAAGATAGCCACGAATCCCACGCCTACCAAAGTCGTAAAAGTAGTCCGCAGATGATTATGAAACTGATGGAATGTGTGATGAGATAAAAGAAATCATTCAGATAGTGATGGGAGATGAAAATTTAATATTAATGGGTGACTGGAATTCGACAGTAGGAAATGGAAGAAAAGGAAACGTAGTAGGTGAATATGGAATGGGGGTAAAAAATGAAAGAGGAAGCCGCCTGGTAGGTTTTTTCCCAGAGCATAACTTAATCATAGCTAACACTTGGTTCAAAAATCATAAAAGACCTGGAGATACTGCAATATTTCATATAGATTATATAATGGTAAGACAGAGATTTAGGAACCAGATTTTAAATTGTATGACATTTCCAGGGGCAAATGTGGTCTCTGATCACAGTATATTGATTATGAACTGTAGATAAAAACTGAAGAAACTGGAAAAAGGTGGGAATTTAAGGAGATGGGACCCGAAAGAACTGACAGAATCAGAAGTTGTACAGTGTTTCAGGAAGAGCATTAGGGAACGATCTACAGGAATGGGGGAAAGTAATACAGTGTGATGGGGGATCTGAGTGGTGTACTGTCAAGGGGGAGGGGGTTCCTCAGGGATCAGTGTTGGGGCCGCTCCTGTTCCTTATTTATATAAATGATATGCCCTCAAGTATTACGGGTAACTCAAAAATATTTCTGTTTGCTGATGACACTAGCTTGGTAGTAAAGGATGTTGTGTGCAACATTGACTCCATTTCAAGTAGTGCAGTACATGACCTCAGTCAATGGCTTATAGAAAATAAACTAACGTTAAATCACAGTAAGATTCAGTTTTTACAGTTTCTAACACACAATTCAACAAAACCTGACGTTTTAATCTCACAGCATGGGCATATGATTAGTGATACTAAACGGTTCAAATTCCTAGGTGTTCAAATAAATAGTAAGGTGTTGTGGAAAGCCCACGTTCAGGATCTTGCTCAAAGACTTAATACTGCCATTTTCACTATTCGAACGGTACCGAAAGTGAGTGATACTTCGACAAGTAAATTAGTCTACTTTGCCTGTTTCCATTCACTTATGTCATATGGTATTATGTTTTTGGGTAACTCTTCCCATTCTAGAAGGATATTTTTGGCTCAGAAACTGGAGGTTCGGGCAAAAAGTGGTGTGAGTTCACGAACCACTTGTCGACCTCTGTTCAGGGAGTCTGGGTATTTTGACCTTGGCCTCTCAATATGTATATTCCTTATTGTCGTTTCTTGTTACCAATATTAGTTTATTTCCAACAATAAGCAGCTTTCACTCGGTTAATACTCGGCAGAAGTCAAACTCCCATTTGGTTCGGACTTCCTTAATTCTTGTGCAAAAATGTGTGCAGTATACTGCTGCATCCATTTTCAATAAGCTGCCACTCGAATTCAAAAATCTTTGCAGTAATCCACGCGCTTTCAAATCGAAACTGGAGTGTTTCCTCATGGGTCACTCCTTTTATCCTGTCAAGGAGTTAATTGAAAAATTAAGCTGATTCTCATTGTACTGCTGATAGCGTTTGCTTAAACTTATGGACTGATTTTCTCTCAGGTTCATGAACATGTATTTTTATCTGTTATTACTTTTATGTTGTAAGTTCATGTGTCGCCCTAACCGCCGTCTGCTTCACGTCTGCTGTTCAGCGAGCTACCTTAATTTAAGTATTAACTGTATTTTTCTTACTTGTCACTTCTTCTTCCGTGTGTTTTTGCTTTTAGGAAGCTTTAATTGTCGAGTGCTAGTAATAGAGTTACATAGATTTCGTGTTTGTTTTGAATACAGTCAGAGAGAGTCCTTGTAGTCAGCCATAGTGCCAGTAATGCTAGTGTTTGTTTTGAATACAGTCCAGAGACAGGTAGTACTATTTTCATTGTTTTCTACAAGAAGTCGTTAGCAATCACAGTTTAGTCAGTAATCAGCCACCTTTAGTGAATTAGCAGTCTACTTAAAAGTTGAAACTTCCTGGCAGATTAAAACTGTGTGCCCGACCGAGACTCGAACTCGGGACCTTTGCCTTTCGCGGGCAAGTGCTCTACCAACTGAGCTACCGAAGCACGACTCACGTCCGGTACTCACAGCTTTACTTCTGCCAGTATCCGTCTCCTACCTTCCAAACTTTACAGAAGCTCTTCTGCGAAACGTGCAGAACTAGCACTCCTGAAAGAAAGGATACTGCGGAGACATGGCTTAGCCACAGCCTGGGGGATGTTTCCAGAATGAGATTTTCACTCTGCAGCGGAGTGTGCGCTGATATGAAACTTCCTGGCAGATTAAAACTGTGTGCCCGACCGAGACTCGAACTCGGGACCTTTGCCTTTCGCGGGCAAGTGCTCTACCAACTGAGCTACCAAAGCACGACTCACGTCCGGTACTCACAGCTTTACTTCTGCCAGTATCCGTCTCCTACCTTCCAAACTTTACAGAAGCTCTTCTGCGAAACGTGCAGAACTAGCACTCCTGAAAGAAAGGATACTGCGGAGACATGGCTTAGCCACAGCCTGGGGGATGTTTTCAGAATGAGATTTTCACTCTGCAGCGGAGTGTGCGCTGATATGAAACTTCCTGGCAGATTAAAACTGTGTGCCCGACCGAGACTCGAACTCGGGACCTTTGCCTTTCGCGGGCAAGTGCTCTACCAACTGAGCTACCGAAGCACGACTCACGTCCGGTACTCACAGCTTTACTTCTGCCAGTATCCGTCTCCTACCTTCCAAACTTTACAGAAGCTCTTCTGCGAAACGTGCAGAACTAGCACTCCTGAAAGAAAGGATACTGCGGAGACATGGCTTAGCCACAGCCTGGGGGATGTTTCCAGAATGAGATTTTCACTCTGCAGCGGAGTGTGCGCTGATATGAAACTTCCTGGCAGATTAAAACTGTGTGCCCGACCGAGACTCGAACTCGGGACCTTTGCCTTTCGCGGGCAAGTGCTCTACCAACTGAGCTACCGAAGCACGACTCACGTCCGGTACTCACAGCTTTACTTCTGCCAGTATCCGTCTCCTACCTTCCAAACTTTACAGAAGCTCTTCTGCGAAACGTGCAGAACTAGCACTCCTGAAAGAAAGGATACTGCGGAGACATGGCTTAGCCACAGCCTGGGGGATGTTTCCAGAATGAGATTTTCACTCTGCAGCGGAGTGTGCGCTGATATGAAACTTCCTGGCAGATTAAAACTGTGTGCCCGACCACTTGCCCGCGAAAGGCAAAGGTCCCGAGTTCGAGTCTCGGTCGGGCACACAGTTTTAATCTGCCAGGAAGTTTCATATCAGCGCACACTCCGCTGCAGAGTGAAAATCTCATTCTGGAAACATCCCCCAGGCTGTGGCTAAGCCATGTCTCCGCAGTATCCTTTCTTTCAGGAGTGCTAGTTCTGCACGTTTCGCAGAAGAGCTTCTGTAAAGTTTGGAAGGTAGGAGACGGATACTGGCAGAAGTAAAGCTGTGAGTACCGGACGTGAGTCGTGCTTCGGTAGCTCAGTTGGTAGAGCACTTGCCCGCGAAAGGCAAAGGTCCCGAGTTCGAGTCTCGGTCGGGCACACAGTTTTAATCTGCCAGGAAGTTTCATATCAGCGCACACTCCGCTGCAGAGTGAAAATCTCATTCTGGATACTTAAAAGTTGATTAAGTCTCTTCGGTAAATTGATTCCTTAGGATGGATAGGATGTGTGACTGCTGTGTACGGACGCTGGCCACTCTTCGCGAACAGCTGAGCGTGTTGATGGCCGCGGTCAGCCATCTTCAGGCTGCTGCCTCGGAGTGTAGCGGCAGTGGGGAGTCTGGTGCGTCGCATGGTGCACCTCAGGTGTTAGATGCTTAACCCACTGTCCCTGCTGTCGAGACATCTTCGCGGGTACCGGGCACAGTTGGGCCAATGTGGAGGCTGGCCGTGTGGCATCGCCCGCTCTGCCTGTGAATGGACATGTGGCTGCTCCTTCAGCAAGGTCCGAGCAGGCACACGGGGGGAGGAGTTTATTAGTTATTGGGAGCTCCAACGTTAGGCTGGTGATGGAGCCCCTTAGGGAAATAGCGGAAAGGTCGGGGAAGAAGGCCAGTGTTCACTCTGTCTGCTTGCCGGGGGGTCTCATTCGAGATGTGGAGGGGGCCCTACTGGCGGCGATAGAGAGCACTGGGTGCACCCGACTGCAAATTGTTGCTGATGTCGGCACCAATGACTCCTGCCGTCTGGGTTCAGAGGTCATCCTCATTTCGTACAGGCGGTTGGCGGATTGTATGAAGGCGGAAAGCCTCGCTCGCGAGGTGGAATCAGAGCTAACTATTTGTAGTATCGTTCCCAGAACCGATCGCGGTCCTCTGGTTTGGAGCCGAGTGGAAGGCTTAAACCAGAGGCTCAGAAGATTCTTCGGAGAGCTGGGGTGCAAATTTCTCGACCTCCGCAATAGGCTGCAGAAATGTAGGGTCCCCCTGAATAGGTCAGGCATGCACTACACGCCGGAAGCGGCTACGAGGGTAGCGGAGTACGTGTGGAGTGCACATGGGGTATTTTTTAGGTTAGAGAATTCCCTCCCTAGACCCGACAAGACGCCTCCTGAGACGCGGCAAGGCAGGAGTAGGCAAAATGCAACAGGGAATAACAATATTAATGTGCTAATAGTAAACTGACTACGAGACAAGAAAAAATGTATTCATAGGTGAAAGCTCAAAGCTACGGGTAAAATGTCCCTAGGCTTATCGTCTCAAAGAAGAGATGGCACAGAGAAACAAGTGGGCATGTCTTACATAGCAAGCAGCCATTTAAACCGACATTTAGGACCTTCAAATAAGGATTTGGACTAAAATACTTTCATATTCGCACTAAGTGTAAATAAAACTGGTACAATCACCAATAAACAAAATTATTTTCATTGTTTTCGGGGTTCCTTTTGCCTTTCGGAATAAATATATTGCGAATCAGTAGTTAACATGCCTGGTTCCCCAAACAGGAGACGACTAGAAACTTCCGAAATGTGGTGGTGTAGAAGAATGCTAAAAAAGCTTTGATCGAATAGCTGAAGGGGAGATACGAAATCAGATTAGGGAGCAGAGAAATTAATGGCACAAATTGACAAAAAGAAGCGATCGTGGGTAAATGTCATATTTCGATTCCACCCATCCACTGTGACCCATGACGTTCTGCATGACGTTGATTAGTTGCATTTCGAAGGATACCAGTGGCCTTATTAAATGTTAACTGTGATTGCCTTCGTTTCTAGAACAATTTATAATGTTCGTTAACTATGATTTTTTTCGGAATATATCGTGATGAACTCTGGGAGGAACCACTGAACACAGCTTAAATTGTCGTTGAAGAAACGAGTAGTGATTGTATTTTTATCTTTCTTATCCGACACGTTGGGGTATCCAAGGTATAATGGGGTACACAGTTGAAAACTTTGATTAAATGTACAAAATTGATAAATAAGAGAGCTACAAATTTTTATATGAACACATTATGATGTATTAATCAGAAAAATACAAGAACATTGCCATAAAATAAAACAACAATATTTTCTGACTCAAAAACAGAAATTTATATCATTTGCACGCGGTAGTATGGGGTGGTAAATACAAGTGATTACAAAAACGTATAAAATTATCGGAAATGCAGAAAATATTGGCTTGCTCGGAATTTTTTTTAGTTCAAAATGAGTATTAATGTCAAACTACAGTTTTCATGTATCGTATCCTTTTCTTGAGGCTGTTTACAAAATTCACACACGGGGAGACACTCATCATCTTCGCTATCTATTCCTGCACAAGAATCGTGTGTCCATTTTTTGCACGTGGAACAAGCTACCCAACCTCCAACTGATTTTGAATATAACCCACCACAATATACACATTGACAGTCAGAACTTTCCTCGTAATCACTCTCGTTAGTATTGTATTCTCTCTCCTTTTTTCCATTTACCTTCAGATTCTTTCTCTCTTTTTTGAGTTCTTAACTTTATTCTCTTTCGCAAAAAGTTTTCTGTTTGCTCTTTCTTCTTTGTCAAAGTTCTTTTTTCTGTTTCTCCCATTAATGACTTTTAACTCTTTTTTTGTACGGCGAATCAGTTAAAACAACGTTCTTCCCCATTTTCATTCTCGCTCTTTTCTTGCTTTCGTTAACTTTTGACAAGAAAATCAGAATCTCAGGTGAAATATGAAATGAGGAGGTTGTGTTGTCAGTTGTCATCCAAGAGCACCCAAGATTAGAACAATTAGCCCCAATAACTTTGTTATTCTTAGGCGGCAGTTCATTGTAACAAATAGCTGAAACCTCGTCCGCTTGATTATCCAGCCCGTTTGAGTCGTCTTTTTCAGCTGGTGTGCTAGGTGGAGGCAATTACAATTGTTCAGATATAATAACCCCTTTATCTGACGGCCTATCACGTCCGCTGTCAGTTGTGTGTGCCGGGAGGAAGTGTGCGTCGTGAATATGGATGGGTCCGTGGGCCATATTGCAGTAGCTTCGAAACCTTTAATAGCGGTTTTCATTTTTGCGCTTTAGACGAAAGCTGAACCAAAAAGCGTTGAAATTTGAAAGACAGTTACGACTTTCCCTGCGTGGCTTCGCAGCCATTTTCGAAGCTGATCACTATAACGAGGATTTATAAAACAAACATCAAGCGGCTGAAGTCTGTGAGAGCAATGTGGTGGTGAAGAAACGCCACTCTCCCTCGCGTTGTCCATAACGTCATTGTTCGTGGTATGAGCTGAGTGGCCATCTGATATAAGGAGAACTGGGACGTGCTTTGATGCCTTAGAAAATACCACAAATTGTGGAAACCATACAAAGAATGACTCTGTGGCCATCAATGCGGTGCTGTGGACCTCAGCGCAACCTCCTGCTGCCAGTCCTAACTAAAATTCTTTCTGCTTCTTCTTTCGTGGAAAAATAATCGTAGGAGGAATGTCAGCTCCGCTTGCTGAAGTACTAATGAGACTGGTTGCAGTTTCGCCCCTTTTTGCAGAGGTTAGCGATCGCACTGGACGGTTCCCTTTGCAAGCTGCGATGTTCGATTGGTTTTTAGCATTAACCGAGACGCCTGTTCCATCACAATTAGTTATTTGAGAAGTCATTAGTTTGTGATTGTCAGTTACATTTGTTAGCAACGAAAAAAACCTATCGACAGCTACTTTGTTAAAATCAATGATTCTTGTACTAGATTTTGCTTCGGGCTTGCGAACAAATCCGAATTTGCTTCTTCATTGTTTCATGATGTAATAAAGATTTCTATTTGTTTTGCTCGAAATTTTCGAAAAGGTATCTGGGGAACGTGCAAAAATTGAAATGGCAAAACTGTGCACCTGCCGAAATACGAGTGCGTATACTCATTTGAAAAAATGTTCCTAAACTGCTTCTGATACGCTAGAGGTTACCGCACAGTAAACAGCAATTGTAGTTGACCGTTTGCCTGCACCGTATAGAGTACGGCCAATAAAATATTTTTGTAGGGAGGACACATCATCTCATCCTGAATGAAGAGTTCATCTATACGTGTAAATGTAACCACTTGTGCCAGAGGGAGTGTGTTGGTAGCCTTACTGTTCATGTTGTATATTAACATTACAGATAATATAAGTAAGCTCACATATTTCGAAAATGATGCAGATATCGACATAGAGGTAACAAAGTCCGTGTGAAGCGATATACACATACAGGGGATAATAAAAATGTGACCACCTATACTTGCATCTACATGGATACTCTGCAAATCACATTTAAGTGCCTGGCAGATTGTTCATCGAACCACCTTCACAAGTCTCTATTATTCCAATCTCGCATAGCACCCGGAAAGAATGATCACCTGTGTCTTTCCATACGAGCTCTGACTTCCCTTATTTTATCGTTGTGGTCGTTTCTCCCTACGTAGGTCGGTGTCAACAAAATATTTTCGCATTCGGAGGAAAAAGTTGGTGATTGGAATTTCGTGAGAAGATTCCGTCGCAAAGAAAAACGCTTTTCTTTTAATGATGTCCAGCCAAAATCCTGTATCATTTGTGTGACACACTCTCTCATATTTCGCGATAATAGGAGGACGTGCTGCCTTTCATTGGACTTTTTAGATCTACTCCGTCAGTCCTATCTTGTAAGGATCCCACATTTCCCAGCAGTATTCTAAAAGAGGACGGACAAGCGTAGTGTAGGCAGTGTCCTTTCTAGGTCTGTTACGTTTTCTAAGTGTTGTGCCAATAAAACGCAGTCTTTGGTTAGCCTTAACCGCAACATTTTCTATGTGTTCTTTCCAATTTAAGTTGTTCGTTATTGTATAATAATAATGGCGTGTGACGAGGGCCTCCCATCGGGTAGACCGTTCGCCTGGTGCAAGTCTTTCGATTTGACGCCACTTCGGCGACTTGCGCGTCGATGGGGATGAAATGATGATTAGTACAACACAACACCCAGTCCCTGGGCGGAGAAAATCTCCGACCCAGCCGGGAATCGAAGGAATCTTAGGATTGACAGTCTGTCGTGCTGACCACTCAGCTACCGGGGGCGGACGTTAGTTATTGTAATACCTTGTTATTTAGTTGACTTTACGGCTTTTAGATTAGACTGCAACTTCTCTCATAGTGATTAGTCCATTCTGCTTCACCAGCAATATTGCGGGATCAGTAACGACCTGATTTGTTGATATTGCGGGCGTACCTTAACTGGCTTCTGTCTTCATTGATTAGCGGCTACCTTTGAAATGGTTGTACCACTCCTTTAGCCCTGCAGTACCCATTACTTTGTCCACAAACACACGATGGTTTCAACTTGAGAATCGCCAAGCTTGGAGCCAAATGTGATGTAAAGACGTCATTTTGCTCAGAATACTAAATCCAACGTGTACGACTTGCAAGTGTTCCGAAGTAGTGGAGAAAATCAGGTATGTGTGCTAAATATGCCTGAAAACATGAGCCCATGCGCGCCCTGATACCATTGTTGATTTCAACAATTAAAAAAGGTCGGATATTTTTTGAACAGCTCATGTATATAAGCCATCGCCAGTGATGTCGAAAGAGCAAGATACCCCTAACTACGCCAGTTGATTAGGTAGTTCGAATGGAGCGGTCTATTGTCTGACGTATCTCCATAACAGCTCCGAACCGAATACCCCAAAGTTCGACAAATGGTTCAAATGGCTCTGAGCACTATGGGTCTTAACATCTATGGTCATCAGTCTCCTAGAACTTAGAACTACGTAAACCTAACTAACCTAAGGACATCACACAACACCCAGCCATCACGAGGCAGACAAAACCCCTGACCCCGCCGTGAATCGAACCCGGGAACCCAGACGCGGAAAGCGAGAACGCTACCTTCACGTCAGGAATCAAGCTGAGCTCAGAAGGGCGCAAGTCCGGGTCTGTCTCAGGCCGATACTGATCTTCGGCCTGACGTGGCTGCTTGTCCTGTTCCAGGTGTTGCCCCTCAGTCTGCAAGATCCGAGCAGTCGCAGAGGGTGGTCTTACTGGTAGTTGGGAGCTCCAACGTCAGGCGCGTAATGGGGCAGAGAGGGGAAGAAAACCAATGTGCAATCCGTGTGCATACCGGGGTGAGTCATTCCAGATGTGAAAAAGGGTCCTTCCGGATGCCATGAAGGGTACAGGTTGCACCCATTTGCAGGTGGTCGCTCATGTCGGCACCAATGATGTGTGTCGCTATGGATCGGAGGAAACCCTCCCTGGCTATCTGATTTGGTGAAGACTGCCAGTCTCGCTAGCCGGATGAAAGCAGAGCTCACCGCTCACCATCTGTAGCATCGTCGACAGGACTGACTGCGGGCCTTTGGTAAAGAGCTGAGTAAAGGGTCTGAATCAGAGGCTGAGATTGTTCTGCGACCGTGTGGGCTGCAGATTCCTCGACTTGAGCCATAGGGTGGTGGGGTTTCGGGTTCCGCTGGATAGGTCAGGAGTCCACTACACGCAACAAGCGGCTACACGGGTAGCAGGGGTTGTGTGGCGTGAGCTGGGCGGTTTTTTAGGTTAGATGGCATTGGGCAAGTACAGAAAGGGCGGCAGCTTCAACGAGTTCGGGGCAAAGCAGGACATGCGGGGACCAAGCAGCAATCGGTATTGTAATGGTAAACTGTCGAAGCTGCGTTGGTAAAGTACCGGAACTTCAAGCGCTGATAGAAAGTACCGAAGCTGAAATCGTTATAGGTACAGAAAGCTGGCTGAAACCAGAGAGAAATTCTGCCGAAATTTTTACAAAGGTACAGACAGATAGAAATGATAGATTGCATGCAACCGGTGGTGGAGAGTTAGTCGCTGTTAGTAGAAGTTTATCCTGTAGTTAAGTAGAAGTGGATAGTTCCTGTGAATTATTATGGGTGGAGGTTACACGCAACAGCCGAGCTAGGTTAATAATTGGCTCCTTTTACTGACCTCCCGACCCAGCTGCATTAGTGGCAGAACAAGTGAGAGAAAATTTGGAGTACATTTCAAATCAATTTTCTCAGCATGTTATAGTCTTAGGTAGAGATTTCAATTTACCAGATATAGACTGGGACACTCAGATGTTTAGGATGGGTCGTAGGGACAGAGCGTCGAGTGACATTATACTGAGTGCGCTATCCGAAAATTACCTCAGGCAATTAAACAGAGAACCGACTCGTGGAGATAACATCTTGGACCTACTGATAACAAACAGACCCGAACTTTTCGACTCTGTATGTGCAGAACAGGGATTAGTGATCATAAGGCTGTTGCAACATCCCTGAATATGGAAGTTAATAGGAATATAAAAGAGGGAGGAAGGCTTACGTGTTTAGCAAGGGTAATAGAAGGCAGATTTCAGTCTACCTAACAGATCAAAACGAAAATTTCTGTTCTGACACTGACAATGTTCAGTATTTATGGAAAAAGTTCAAGGCAATCGTAAAATGCGTTTTATACAGGTACGTGTAGAGTAAAACTGTGAGGGACGGGATAAACCCACCGTGGTTCAACAACAAAGTTAGGAAACTACTGCGAAAGCAAAGACAGCTTCACTCCAAGTATAAACGCAGCCAAAACCTCTCAGACAAACAGAAGCTAAACGATGTCAAACTTAGCGTAAGGAGGGCTATGCGTGAAGCGTTCAGTGAATTCGAAAGTAAAATTCTATGTACCGACTTGACAGAATATCCTAGAAAGTTCTGGTCTCACGTTAAATCAGTAAGTGGTTGGAAACAGCATGTCCAGACACTCCGGGGTGATGATGGCATTGAAACAGAGGATGACAGGCGTAAAGCTGAAATACTAAACACATTTTTCCAAAGATGATTCATAGAGGAAGACCGCACTGCAGTTCCTTCTCTAAATCCTAGCACAAACGAGAAAATGGCTGACATCGAAATAAGTGTCCAAGGAGTAGAAAAGCAACTGGAATCACTCAACAGAGGAAAGTCCACTGAACCTGACGGGGTACCAATTCGATTCTACACAGTACGCGAAAGAACTTGCCCTCCCTTTTAACAGCCGTGTACCGCAAGTCTCTAGGGGAACGGAAGGCTCCAAATGATTGGAAAAGAGCACAGGTAGTCCGAGTCTTCAAGAAGGGTCGTAGAGCAGATGCGCAAAACTATAGACCTATATCTCTGACGTCGATCTGTTGTAGAATTTTAGAACATGTTTTTTGCTCGAGTATCATGTAGTTTTTGGAAACCCAGAATCTACTCTGTAGGAATCAACATGGATTCCGGAAACATCCATCGTGTGAGACCCAACTCACTTTATTTGTTCATGAGACCCAGAAAATATTAGATACAGGCTCCCAGGTAGATGCTATTTTTCTCGACTTCCGGAAGGCGTTCGATACAGTTCCGCAAAATAAAGTAAGAGCCCACGGAATATCAGATCAGCTCTCTGGTTGGATTGAAGAGTTTTAACAAACAGAACACAGCATGTTGTTATCACTGGAGAGACGTCTACAGACGTTAAAATAATCTCTGGCGTGCCACAGGGGAGTGTTATGGGACCATTACTTTTCACAATATATATAAATGAGGTAGTAGATAGTGTCGGAAGTTCCATGCGGTTTTTCGCGGATGATTCTGTAGCATACACAGAAGTTGCAGCATTAGAAAATTGTAGCGAAATGCCGGAAGATCTGCAGCGGATAGGCCATTGGTGCAGGGAGTGGAAACTGACCCTTAACATATACAAATGTAATGTATTGCGAATACATAGAAAGAAGGATCCTTTATTGTATGATTATATGATAGCGGATCAAACACTGGTAGCAGTTACTTCTGTAAAATATCTCGGAGTATGCGTGCGGAACGATTTGAAGTGGAATGATCATATAAAATTAACTGTTGGTAAGGCGCGTACCACGTTGAGATCCATTGGGAGAGTCCTTAGAAACTGTAGTTCATCAACAAAGGAGGTGGCTTCAAAAACACTCGTTCGACCTATACTTGAGTATTGCTCATCAGTGTGGGATCCGTACCAGATCGGGTTTGCGGAGGAGATAGAGAAGATTCAAAGAAGAGCGGCGCGTTTCGTCACAGGGTTATTTGGTAACCGTGATAGCGTTACGGAGATGTTTGACAAACTCAAGTGCCAGACTCTGCAAGAGAGCCGCTCTTCATCGCGGTGTAGCTTGCTCGCCAGATTTCGAGAGGGTGCGTTTCTGGATGAGGTATCGAATATATTGCTTCCCTCTACTTATACCTCCCGAGGAGTTCACGAATGTAAAATTAGAGAGATTAGAGAGCGCACGGAGGCTTTCAGACAGTCTTTCCTCCCGCGAACCATACGCGACTGGAACAGGAAAGGGAGGTAATGACAGTGGCACGTAAAGTGCCTTCCGCCACACACCTTTGGGTGGCTTGCGGAGTATAAATATAGATGTAGATGAGTGTGGTGCGTGATGCGGCGCTCCCCATCCCTATATACCGATCAAATCAGTCACGACTTGAACCGAGCGTGCCCGAACATTGTCCTACAAAATGATGGCCGCCTCCTGCAGAAACCGACGCCGCTTCTTTCTCTCAGTTGCTTTTCTACTTTGTAACACAGTCTGTTTCGTTTTAGAGTCCAAACAGCTTAACAGATATTGTTCAAATTTGTCATGGAGACAGTTTGAACCCTTAGAAAGAACATAGCCCACTTTAAAAAGCAAGAAATTTTTTTTTGCATCAGTGAACGTAAACTACATTAAAACTTACTTATTTTGGTTGTATAACTTAAGAATTCTATAATGTATAAGTACTTCAGTAGTCGCCGCGCGGGATAGTCTCTCAAACGAAATTGCTCCCACGTCCGAGGCCTTTGAATATCACGTCTTCCATTCCGCTTGTAGTTCAGAATATTTTGGGGAAGTCTGGGACGTAGCATTCTCACCAGTCTTCACGATATTTTTGAATTTTTTAGTTTCTTTTGAAAATACTTAATTTTTCTCTAGTAACTTCATTCCTAATCATTTCTTGTTGTGCAGCTCTTCGAATTTCGTAGGAACCTCATCTCTGCCGTGTGATTTTTTTTGCTTTTTTTTTAACCATGTTTTCGCTTTCATAGCATAATACAGGAACCGCGACCACGTTATAGAATTTCGGGACAATCTTTTTGTACTTTATTGCCCAATATTCAGATAATAGTGTCACAGACAGCTTAGAATTTGTGTAATTTATTTTAAGTATCAGAGTAAAAATCAGATCTTACAGCGTAGCCTAAATGAAAGATTAAGAGACCAGTTCTAAAGCAGGATTATCCAAAACTGGTTTTAAACTGACTGAGTATTTTCCTCGGATTGCACTTATTTCCGTTTTATTACTAGAAATTTTAAAGTTGTATTCATTGCATATTTCGTTCAGGTGGTACATAGATCTTTGGAGGTCATTTCGTGAACTTGAATCATGTCATCTACAAACAGAAGCACAATCAGGTATTTCTCATTCGTTATCCCAATTCCTTTGTCTTGTCGTAGTTCCTGCTTTCATTTATGAAGAACGAAGTCAATGTATATACTAAAAATGCTGACTTAATCTGCTCATTTAAATGTATTCCGAACGAGCTGCCGCAGTGGTTATTCCATGGTATGATGATGATGATGATGATGTTTGGTTTTTGGGGCGCTTAACTGCACGGTTATCAGCGCCTGTACAAAGCCCCAACCTTTACACAGTCCAGTTTCGCCACCTTCACGGATGATGATGAAATGATGACACCACAGACACCTACTTCCCGGGCGGAGAAAGCAACCCAGCCGTGAATCGAACCCGGAATCCCACCACCAGCAACGCTAGCTTCTACACGACGAGCTGCCAACTAGTACACTAGACTCGCATTCGGGAGGATGACGTTTAAATCCGCATCCGGCCATCCTGATACGTTTTCCGTAACTTTCCTGAATCGCTCCAAGCAAATGCTGAGATGGTTCCTTTTAAAGGGAACGGCGGACTTCTTTTACCCTTCCCTGACGCAGTGCCAACTCCTGCTCCGTTTCTAATGACCTCAACATCGATGGCCCCCTGTGGGTTCGGGGGTAAGAATAGGCCCACGGTATTCCTGCCTGTCGTAAGAGGCGACTAAAAGGAGTCTCAAACGTTTCGGCCTTATGTGATGGTTCCCTACCGGGTTTGACCTCCATCTTCTAAATTCTTCCGAAGAGCGAGCTGATTGGGGAAGGGCGCCTTACAAGGTGCAATGTGTCCATCGCTCATTACCATCTCTAGCTTGGTTGGTCGTCGTCGCATAGCTGTCCCACCCACTCACCATCTCTAGGGCGTGGCTTTGTTCTTGGGTGCGGTTTTTGCAGTCTGCTCTGCTGTGTCGCTTTATGCGCCAATGACGATCATGGGCTACATTTCGCCTGAAATCCAGCATGGTAGCCAGTCCGTTGTGGTGGGGCCGCCATGTACCCTGTCGGTTGTAGCCCCCTGACAACACAGGGATCGCTCTACTGATGCCTGCGCCGTTAACTCCCCGCGTATGCCAAGGAGTAGATGCCTGTCTCCTTGGGGCATCGGGACTCCCGGCAATGGCCATCCCGCCAGGTGGTCGTTGCTGAGGCTGGGTGGCGCCCGTGGGGAGGGCCCTTGGTCGGAGTAGGTGGCATCAGGGCGGATGACCCGCGATGAAGCGTGGTACATCATCTCTTGCTGGCGGCCAGCCGCCAGCAGTCTCTAAGCGTTCTCGGCCTCAATACAACGCTCAGGCATATGATCCACAATCGTTCCCCTCCCTGGCCACACCATGGGAGGAACGAAAGGGTATGGTTGGCAGCGAACCTTATTCACCTCGCTATTTAGTCTGTACACGAGTCGATGGGGAATCGTTTATGGCGACCAAGCCTCAGTTTTTTGTCGAGCACTTGGAGGACAAGTTTGGGGAGGTGGAGGGCTTGTCCAAAATGCGCTCTGGGGCAGTATTGATCAAAACGGCATCCTCTGCACAGTCACGGCGGTTACTCGCTTGTGACAAGTTGGGGGATGTTTCCGTCACGATCACACCCCATAAGAGTCTCAACATGGTCCAGGGCATTATATTCCATAGGGACCTACTCTTGCAGTCAGACGACGAGCTACGCGCCAATTTAGAACGGCGGGGTGTTCACTTCGTCCGGCGCGTCCATCGGGGTCCGAGGGATAATCAGGTAGCCACCGGTGCCTTCATCTTGGCCTTCGAGGGTGACGTCCTACCCGAAAAGGTCAAGGTGATGGTCTACCGATGTGATGTGAAGCCCTATATCCCTCCCCCGATGAGGTGTTTCAAATGCTGGAAGTTCGGCCACATGTCATCTCGGTGTACTTCCAGCATGACATGCAGAGATTGTGGACGCCCTTCACATCCTAATACTGCATGTGCGCCGCCTCCCATATGTGTGAACTGCGGCGAACACCATTCCCCTTGCTCGCCAGACTGCAAGGTCCTACTGAAAGAACGAAGGATCATGGAATATAAGGCCCTGGACCGCATGACCTATACTGAGGCTAAGCGGAAATACGAGAGGCTACATCCTGTGGCTCTGACCAGCTCCTATGCCACCACTGCCAAAACAGTAGTTTTGTCATCTGCTGCACCGATTCCACTGAACACTCTGAGCCGGAATACTACACCTGCCCCCTTGATGGTGGGGGGCACTTCCCCATCTGTTGCTCCTGCACCATCTACCTCAGGAGCAACGACCCCCCAACCATCGGGGACACAAGTCCCCAACTCTAAGCCGGAGAAGCGTCCGACTTCTTCGGCGACTCTCTCTCGCAAGGGATCCCTCGGGTCCCTCCCTTCCCAGGTTTCCACCTCTGGGAAGGGTGACGTCAGCCAATGGCTGAAAAGCAGGCCAGCGGCTGGTCGCAGGGCTTCCCGCTCCTCCTCCGTCCCGGAGACTGACTCGGTGGAGCCCTCCCAGCTAGTAAAGCCCAAGGAGCAGAGAGAGAAGACGAAGAAGAAGAAGGCCTCTAAGGCCAAGGAACGCGCGGTGGCATCCACCCCACCGCTCCATACAGGCTCTGCGTCTGGGGATGAGGTGGAGATCCTGGCGTCCGCTGAGGACCTGGATCTCGCCATACCCTCAGACGCCAAGGACGCCGATTGTACTGGTCCTCGATCGGTGACAGCAGGTGACCCAGTGACGTGATCTGCCTCCTCGGTCCCTTCACGCCTATTTCGCCCATGGACAAAGTGATTCTCCAGTGGAACTGCAGCGGTTTTTTCCACCACCTTGCTGAGCTCCGCCAACTCGTCAGCAGTCACCCTTTCTTCTGCATTGCCCTCCAGGAAAATGTGGTTTCTGGCAATGCGGACCCCTGCCCTACGAGGGTATCGGGGTTATTATAAGAACCGGGCAGCTTATGAGAGGGTGTCTGGTGGAGTCTGCGTCTACGTCCTTAACTCTATCTACAGCGAGTGTGTGCCTCTTCATACACCCTTAGAGGCTGTCGCTGTAAGGATGTGGACGCCTCAGCCTATTACTGTCTGCAGTTTGTACCTTCCGCCGGATGGTGATGTCTCTCGTCATGTGTTGGCTGCATTGATAGGACAACTGCCGCCTCCCTTTGTGTTGCTGGGCGACTTTAACGCCCATAACCCCTTGTGGGGTAGCGCCGCGATTACTGGCCGGGGCAGAGATGTCGAGACTCTTCTGTCACAGCTTGACCTCTGCCTTTTAAACACGGGAGAGGCGACCCACTTTAGTGCGGTCCATGGCTCGTTTTCGGCCATTGACCTTTCTATTTGCAGCCCCGGACTTTCACCACCCATCCACTGGAGGGTCCATGACGACTTATGTGGTAGTGACCATTTCCCCATCTTTCTGTCACTGCCACAGCGTCACTCTTCTGAACGCCCCTCCAGATGGGCTCTGAATAAGGCTGATTGGGACTTATTTACATCTGTCGCAGTGATCGCACCTCCTTCCACTGATCCGATTGATGCGGTGGTTCAGTCGGTCACCACCAGCATCGTTTCTGCGGCGGCATCTGCGATTCCCTGTACATCCGGGTCACCTCGGCGGAGGACTGTGCCGTGGTGGTCGCCCGAGATCGCAGAGGCGATTCGAAATCGCCGGCGGGCTCTTCAGCGCCATAAGCGGCACCCGTCGTTGGAGACCCTCATTGCTTTTAAACAGTTCCGCGCCCGAGCCCGACGCCTTATTCGCCAACGGAAGCAGGAGTGTTGGGAACGTTATGTTTCCACCATTGGCGTCCGTACCTCTGCATCGCAGGTTTGGGCCCAGATTCGGCGACTCCAAGGCTATCGGCCACCTGTCTCTGTCCCTGGGCTTTCGCTGAATGGAGCAGTGTGCACCGACTCCGACACGATTGCGGACCGGTTAGCAGAGCATTTTGCTCAGTGTTCCGCGTCAACGAACTACCCGTTGGCCTTCCGCTCCCGGAAAGAGCGGTTGGAAAGTCGGAGGCTTTCCTTTCACACGCGCCACGCGGAGTCGTACAATGCTCCTTTCAGCGAATGGGAATTCCAGAGCGCACTTTCTGCTTGCCCTGATACGGCTCCTGGACCAGACCGCATTCACAGCCAGATGCTGAAACACCTCTCAGTGCCTTGCCAGCGACGCCTCCTAGATCTTTTCAATCGCGTCTGGGTCGAGGGTGTTTTCCCGTCTCAATGGCGGGAAAGCATAGTCCTCCCCGTATTGAAACCTGGCAAGAACCCGCTGGAGGTGGACAGCTATCGCCCCATAAGCCTCACCAACGTTCCTTGCAAGTTGCTGGAACGTATGGTGAGCCGGAGGTTGAGTTGGCTCCTCGAGTCTCGGGGCCTTCTGGCTCCGTCTCAGGGTGGGTTCCGTAAAGGCCGCTCTGCCGTCGATAATCTGGTCTCCCTGGAGTCTGCCATCCGTACAGCCTTTGCACGCCGCCAACATCTGGTTGCCGTCTTCTTCGACATGCGGAAGGCATACGATACGACTTGGCGCCATCACATCCTGGCCACACTTCATGGGTGGGGCCTTAGGGGCCCGCTCCCGATTTTTATTCAGAATTTTTTTTCGTATCGTTCCTTCCGCGTGCAAGTAGCTGCGTCGCATAGTTCCTCCCGGGTCCAGGAGAACGGGGTCCCACAGGGGTCTGTCCTCAGTGTGTCCCTGTTTTTAATTGCCATCAATGGGCTCCTTGAGGCGGTGGGGTCGTCCGTCGAGGCTTCTTTATATGCGGACGACTTCTGCCTATATTACAGCTCCAGTGGCATCGCCGCTGCTGAACGGCAGCTGCAAGGTGCCATCCGCAAGGCGCAGTCATGGGCTGTAGCGCACGGCTTCCAGTTTTCGGCCGCGAAGACCTGCGTTATGCATTTCTGCCGGCGTCGCACGGTTCACCCTGAGCCGCGCCTTTACCTTGATGGTGAACCTCTTGCTGTGGTCGCGACGCATCGGTTCTTGGAACTGGTGTTCGATACCCGGTTGACTTGGCTGCCCCATATTAGGCAGCTGAAGCAAACATGCTGGCGGCACTTAAACGCTCTCCGTTGCTTAAGCCACACCAGGTGGGGTGCCGACCGGTCCACCCTCCTCCACCTATATCAAGCGCTGATCCAGTCCCGCCTTGATTATGGGTGTGTGGCGTACGGTTCTGCCTCGCCTTCAGCATTGCGATTGCTGGATCCCATACACCACTGCAGGATCCGCCTCGCCACGGGGCGTTCCGGACAAGCCCCGTCGACAGCATACTTGTGGAGGCTGGTGTCCCTCCATTGCGGTTCCGGCGTGACCGCCTTCTGGCCGCCTATGCCGCGCACGTTTATAGCATGCCAGGGCATCCAAACTACCGTCTCCTGTTCCCGCGCTCGATCGTCCATGTTCCAGACAGGCGGCCCCGGTCAGGGTGTCCCATTGCGGTTCGCCTCCGGGACCTTCTCCGTGGCCTTGACTTTTTTCCTCTGCCGCCTGTTTTCCGGGCCAATCTCCGTCTGCCCCCGTGGAGTGTGCCCCGACCGTGCCTTCGGCTCGACTTGGCACAGGGTCCGAAGGTCTCAGTGCCTCCGGAGGCCCTCCGCCGCCGCTTTCTTTCCATCCTGGCCGAGTTTCCGAACGCGGTGGTGGCCTACACCGACGGTTCGGTGGTCTCTGGTCACACTGGTTACGCTCTCACTCTACGGGATTATTGTGAGCAACGGTCATTGGCAGCTGGCTCCAGTGTATACACTGCCGAGTTGGTTGCCATCTATCGTGCCCTAGAGTTTCTCCGCTCCCGCTCAGGTGAGTCCTTTGTCATCTGTAGTGACTCCCTGAGCGGTTTACGAGCTCTTGACCAGTGTTTGCCTCGTTCCCGTCTGGTGATGGCCATCCAGGAGTCCCTCCATACTCTCGTCCGTTGCGGCCGCTCTGTCACCTTTGTTTGGTCCCCGGGTGACGTCGGCATCCCGGGTAACGAGCGGGTTGACGAACTGGCGAAACAGGCGGTCAGTTCCCCGGCCATGGAGATCGGTCTTTTAGAGAGTGACGTCCGATCCGTATTGCGGCAGAAGGTCCTTGCTGCTTGGCGTGATGAGTGGCGCACCCTGCCCTCTCCCAACAAACTTCGGGCAGTCAAGGAGACAACCAGTGTGTGGCGCTCCTCCATGCGGGGGTCTCGCAAGGACGCTGTCGTCCTCTGCCGGCTCCGCATAGGACATACCCGGCTCACGCACGCGTATCTCTTGTGCCGTGACGACCCGCCTCTCTGTCGCTGCGGATTGGCCCTGACCGTGGTACACGTCTTACTAGACTGCCCACTTTTAACTGCCCTCAGGCAGACGTTCGCGCTGCCTGATACACTCCCTGCTCTTTTAACCGATGACTCTACTATGGCTGACTTAGTTCTCCGTTTTATTCGAGCAGGGGGTTTTTATCATTCAATGTGAGAGTCCCTTTTCATTTTTTTTTTTAGTGTCGACTGTGGCTTTTGGCCTGGGGTTTTAGTTTGTGGTGTTTTAATGTGTCCCTTGGTTGTTGGCCTTTCCAGTTTTATTTTCATGGTCGGCCAATGACCGTCGCACTCTGTGTGTCTTTTAATCTCTTTTCTCTGGTCTTCGTCTATGTCTTTCTTGTACTGTGTCGTCCCTTGTCGTCTCCGTTATGTGTTTATTGCTTGTTGGACTTTTCTTCGTGTATTATTATGGTCGTGGAACAAGGGACCGATGACCTAAGTAGTCTGGTCCCTTTAACCCCCCACAAACCAACCTCAACATCGATGGCACATTAAATGCAATCCTCCTTCCGTCCTTCATTTAAAGGCATAGGTTTACGCAATAAGTCGGGCGTTGAAAGTTAAAAACTGCGTACTCGTTTAAGGCAGCACAATTTCATGGCGCGCAAATTATCGAGAATATATTCACCGAGCATTTGTGAAAGGCAGCACGTGGCGACTTCCAACAAACTTCACACATAATTTCGAAACTTGGCGAAACTTTTTTTCCCCTCTGACATCCCTGACATAATGATGAAAGGAAAAAGACTTTGATCACTTCTACATTTTCGCTGTTCGTGTAGTAAGGTGTCAGCATCAGGCTTGATGTTTCACTTTATTACTTCTTTACTACTCACTTTATTCGCAACACATTTGTCACAGTATCCACATACGTCGCCGAATGTACCTGAAAATTATAGAATTGTACAACACCTAGTTCAGTAAATAAATATTGAGACGTTTTCGAAAAACTAGCTTCTCTTACAACAGAGCGTCTTCAACTGCAAAGGGTTATGTTTCTTCAGGTCAAGTTTTTAACACATTAACTGATACGGAATGTGAACGAACTTCTGAAGGTGTTTTACAAGTGGGACTTCCACTTTTCAGACAGCAATTTGGAGGGGAGAAGGGGGCGGTGGTTACGCGGTCTATTTGGAACTTCAGTGTTTTCGCAAATGATGCTGTTGCCTGTAATAAAGTTCTGTTTGAAAGAAGTCACGCCCTCATAAGATTTCAGTGTAGTGCAAAGCATGACAACTTAGTTTAAATGTTCCCGAAATGTAAAATTGTTCGGTTCACAAAACGATATAACCTTATCCTACGAGTATAGTGCAGCGAGTCAAATTCGCTATCGCTCAACCCACATGAATACCTGGGTGTAAAAATTTCTAGAGATTTGAAATGGAACCGTCACATAGTCGCAGTCTTAGGGAAATACGGTGGCTGGCTGCAATTCGTTGGTAGAATTCTAGGAAAATACAATCAGTGTACAAAAGAAATTGCTTACAAATGACGCTTGTGACCCATCCCCCAATATTGCTCGAGATTCTTGGATCCTAATCAGATACAACTGCCAGGCGATACTGAATGTATACAGAGAAGGGCGGCACGAATGGTCACAGGTTTTTTGACGCGTTGGAGAATGTCACACAGTTTCTGATCAAATTGAACAGGCAGGCGCTTGGAAAGAAACGTAAAATATCCAGAGAAAGTCTACTTGGAATATTTCCGGAGGAATCCTTAACTGTTGAATATAGGCGAATGGTAGTCAATGGAGGGAATGACTGCGAATGCTCGTTCGATTTTCGTTCTCTTCCGTAGGCTGCGATGCAAACCAATCCTGATAATATTCCCGGTGTGAGATGTAGTTGGCAGCTCTGTAAATGCTGACCGGTGAGTCGCTTAAAGCCCAGGTGAAATTAATCTCGGAGGGACACATCACGCTCTCAACCGACTAAGCATATCCCCTAAGGATCGCCTAGAGCCTGTGACTAGTGCATTGAATGTAAATACGGAAAACCGCAAAAACTCACTTTTTGAACTATTTGTAATTCCATTAACTAGTTTTGTAACCTTTACAGACTCATCTTCAAATGTGGCACACAGAATTTCCGTCTCTCTGACGTGGAGACAGAGCGACAGTTACATGGCGACATGTGTCGGAAAACCAGTTATTCTACTTACTGACTAACGGACAGTTCATGGTAGACACAGACTATCCCGTGGAAGAGCAAAGTATCGCGAGGAGACCTAATTAGAAAGTTTCTAGAACTGACGTTACATGATGAAAGTAGGAATGGAATATACTGAAACCACCTACGTATTGTAACTGTAGGAAGCGTGAAGACCGGAAGAGACTAAGCACAGCACGCACAGAGGCTTTTAAGCAGCCACAGTTCGCACGCTCCATACGTCAGTGGAGTGGGAATAAGTCCTAATAACTGGTATACTGGCAAGTTCCATCTGTCACGCAATTCACGGTCGTTTATAGACTACAAATTATAAGCTGCCTATGTTTTGTTTAAATTTGGATTACAAGAAAATGGGCGTTTTGCAAAATGTCCTACATAAGTCTCCTCTTCATCAACACCACCACCATGAGTGTTCTGCCCTAGGGCAGGTCTTCACATGTAGCTCTCCATGCAGTCCCATCATTTGTTACCCTCTTGTTTTCTCACAACTATTTTCTGTTCTTACGCTGTCCACCACCTGGTATGTTCTGCGTCTTCTTCTTCTTCTTCTTCTTGCATTCACCATTTCCTTCATACCATCAATAAACAATCTCTTCTCATTCAGTGTCCATGCCAATTGTGTTTGCTCATCTTGCTACCTTTAAAATTTCTCTCTGTTCTCCCACTCAACACCACCTCATTTCTCACTGTGCCTGCCTATTTTATCCCCTATCAATGCACCCACATAAAAGCCTCCTGTTATGAAACGTCTCGTTGGCAATTGCTATACGTATTTTCACCTCCTTATTACTTCCAATGTCGTCCATAATAGCACGTCGCAGTTATCTAAAAACACTAAATTGTTGTGTATCTTCCTGCCTAACGTTATAGTTGTTCTTGCTTTTCTTGCACCTATCACCGGACATTTTGCGATTTTCTTATTATTTCTCATTCCAATTTACTCACGCCTCTTGTTCAATTCTTTTAACATTTCAGTCATACTTCTTTCGCTCTCTGCCAATAACACCACATGATCCGCGAGTCTAATACATTCTGCTCTCCTAACAACAACCCGCTCCCGTCTATGTCGTTTCAAACGTTTTTGAATGACATGCTCCAAATATATTTACACTCTAAGGAGAATAAACGTATCCATGAGGACTTACCCCAGCGCGATGGAAATCGATACACGTGATGTTCATTCATGCCCAATAGTATCCGAACGACCTGAATTGAATTTCACCTGATTCACATGCAACCCACATAGCGCAACTGTCTAGCAGGTCTCCTTATCGCTCCTTGGTACAGTCGTTTGACTATTGAAAGTGGTTCCAACAAGTCACCACAAGAAAAAACTGTTCTGTATCGCAATAACTCAAGATGCAAAGTAATACCACGATACTACAAATATCACGGAACACCTTCTCACAGATAAGACTGCCCTTAAGGCTTGTAGCTCACATTTATTACAATAAATGACATACCTGACATTTTACCACTCTCATTATTACGCCAGATAGGTAATACACGTAGTAAATTCGTCGTATTCATGATTTCCTCTTCAAAGTAACATACCGTACTTATCATTGAACACAAAATGAGTTTAAAAATTGAAGTTATTCACGGGCAACCAGTTGAGAATATGTATGAACTTCAAATGACACGACGAACCGTCTCGTTTTGCATATGGATTCAAACCCAGGTCATGCAGACTAAGCAAAGATTTCGTGCCTGACGGAAACTAACAGTCACTCCTGATTAGGCATACAGAGAGTGATATACCTCGATTTTAGAGAGAGCCAGTTTGCAAATACCAACTTTAAATTACATAGCGCAAGCATTTTTGCCGGACGCGAATTCCTACCAAGCACCTATTGCTCCTGTTAACGAACGACGAGAGATGTTGAATCTTGGTTCTTAACAAGTAATTTACTTGAATTGCCGTGAGGTAAGGCTTTGTACTGGGCAGGGATTCGAACTCTGAACTTAATCGGATAGATATCGACGCACAATCAACTGTGACATTTCGGATTTTCTCGGCAGTAGCTAGATGTTTTAACTGAAATGACGAGACGAAACATAATTTTTTTTCCTTCGAAAGACTCCAACCCGGCATCTATCGCTGTTATATTCTGCAGAAAACGAACGTTAAATATGGGTTGGTTGCACCAGCAGCGACATGTGAGCGTGTTTGAACTAGAAATAATATGACGAAGAGTTCAGTGCTCACTGGGAATACAGCTCCACACATCATATCGCTTTTGACTACACACAAAGATACGTCAGCTTCCGAATTTTTGTCCAGCTCGGACTAACATCTTGAACTTACAGTGATCTCGCAAATAGTCCTGTGTCTCACTGGGTGTCAAAAACGTCACATATCGTTAGTGTTGACAACGAATGAAAATACATTAAACATTAAAATAATTATCCACCAGCAGATAGGTGTTCTCATGCTAGAGCTTGATAATACATAATGAAATCTATAGTGCCGGGCCAGGATTCGAACCCATTCACGCGCAGTATGTGGAGATGTTGAGGAATCTGCAGTTCTGAACAAACAACAAATTGTAGCCGTGCTGTATTCTCACGAAGGGATCAAATTCAGCCTTAAGTACGGTCTATGTTGCATTCTCAGTTCAGAACCGATTTTATCGACATACAGAAGCTCAGATAAAATATGGACTAAATGTCCTGTGAGCCTACATAGCGTTTGTTTCGTCACTAGAAATAAATAACAAGTATAAGAAAGGTTTCTACGTGTCGCCGCTCCAGTCTTTATTGTGATTCATCCTAACGTCTACTTTGTAGAAAAGGAATATCATTTTTCATGTTAATTTCAGACCACAATGTCATTATATCTTCTTCACTTGGTGTAGCCAGAAGAGAATGGAATCTGTCTCTCCCTATCTAAAATCATTGACAGAAGTTGGAATCGAACCCAGTCCATAGATATACAAGCATATTATAAGTATGTGGCTCATTTTTCTATCGTAACGCCGTTGCACCTCTCCGGATGAGAATTGACACACAGGCTTCCTGTAGTAATTTGCAGCAGGTTCAGTAAATTCATGTACTTGGTTGACCGAATCACAATGAACTAGCTGCCTCGACTACCCAGTGCATACATTCGACTTTATTTTGTAATCACCGAAATAAAATCACGTACCTGCCACCTACACAGAACAGCCAACAGTGTAGGATGCACAAATTTGAAAAGGAAGTGTTTCTTTCCACTTGAGCTACTGTATTGCGCCATCTCTTTGTTGAAAACGTCGTGCAGTGCAAATGTCGCATTTCATAAGTAAAGTTTTGTATTCCTAGAAACCCAAAATTTGCTTGTGAGCGGCGGGAAGAGGAGTTACCTGTTGTGCAGCATTGTAAGTTTTCATCATTGCACTATGAGCCGAAAGTATTTTTTTGCGATTTCCTTATCGATGTTTTATCTGACTGCTTGTAGCTCTTTCACAGAAGGGATAAAAACGTTACAGTCAGTGAGACTGGAAGTGCGAACCATAACAGATGCTATTTCTCAGGCCAGCGCATTACCATAGAGCTGGCGTAGAAGTACGTGTCTTAGCTTACTCTTACGAGTTCGATAATGTCTAGCACTCGTAAACCGCTATTTAAAGGACGAGATTAGTTGCGATTTCCACGTGCAACGACTTTCCTGGGCTGAAAACCGTAAATTTACAAACTTTTGTTACACCTAACGTGATAATAAATCAGATTATTTAATGGAAATGACAGGTAAAATCAAGTGAACTTTGAGGATAAATTCCGTGCGCACCAGGAAGGAACTCGTCGATCACATAGTTGCCAAACATACGTTGCCTTGTTGTAAAATCTCAGTTACAGTACCAGCAGAAAGAAGACGAACCGATGTGATCGCACAGCGGTCTGGGAAGTGACCATAGCTGGTGTCTCCAAGTCGCGGTTGCTACGGCCTGGAATACGTAATGCGTCTGATTCGCATTTCTGTAACTAGGTTTAGGGACTGGAGCGTGGTTACTAATAATACTCCGAACTGACTGAAAACTAAGCATCATATATCAGTAACTCTCACAGTTGCTTTTATATTTATTTCGTAAGTGTACTAAAAACTAAGAAGCTCATTCAGAGACGTTTTGATGCCTCGCCGATAGTCGAGCAAAACAAACAAATAGAGAAAAAAAGAATGTGTGTGTGTATGATAGAGAGAGAGAGAGAGAGAGAGAGAGAGATCAAAAAGAATGAGAGAGAGTAAGAAATTGTTGTAAAGAAATTGAATCATGGTATGTAAAGAAACCTTTCATTAAAATGACATGTTACACATCATCACGAAATATCGTATTCATGATCTATGAAACAAGAATTGATCTAATGTAATCTAATCATATCATATTGATGGCTATCCATGAAGAGTCATAAATTACCGAAATTTTTGCCAATACCAGTAATGAAATCTAAACTTGAAAATAAAAGACGACAATTTTTGTAATAAACCGGGACTCCTAACAAGACCCTTTCGTCCCTCTTAACTAACCACGAAAGATGTCTGATATACCTCCATGCTCAAGTAACAAAGTGCGCATGCATTTAAAGATTAAGTGCATGATGTGAAGTTATATGACGGAGATACGAACCCAACACGTAATCGTATTGTTAGTTAAGTAAAATCAAATGTTACGTATCGGTTTTTCTTACCAGCTGCTAGGTGTTTGGATCTAAACTAAAGATACAAACTTTAGTACCTAAGCGACAATCTAACTGCACGCCTACCGTGCATCCACAAATATAGCTTAAATATCAGTTGCTTACTCACCAACGGTAAGGTGTGTGCGTGTTTGACAAGAAATAATGACACCTATTGCGATTGTTGGCAACACATGAATAGACATTAAAAGCGCACGTTGGTTTTCACTAGCGGGACGGTGTGCACGTTATAGGGCTTGAACTGAAACTATGAATATTTTTGTATTGGATCAGGATTCGGACCCACATACTTACCTTTGGAGGAGACCTAGAGAAGGTTGCAGTCTTGCGAAAAGGAACGAAATGGTTGAACTATAATGTTCCGAGAGATTCAGATCCTCGAAAGAGGAGAAACGAATTCGAATCACAGTCCAGCACCAAATTTTACAACGTCTCTAGTTCAATCAATTACAAGTAAAATAAGAGCCCCATCCTTTAAATGGCTATCGGTTCATAAAATAAAATAAAATTTTCTAATGTAAGTAAGTTTACTGGCGACTGTATTTCTGTTTACGATGACTTCCGCTATGTCATTTCCCAACGTAACCTGGCTCTGCCCAGTTGGTAATGATGGAACGTGATTTGTATTGCGAATTCTGGATTATAACGTCTTTCTTTTGAGGTTACCTGACGCAAAGTAAATCTGTTTGTGCTTCTTAAAAGTAAATGTCTGAACCCACGCATTGCTCCTGTGATAGTTCCACCAGGCCATTGTGCCCACATTTCCCAGCCCCAGGAGTGAGCTGCAACGGATGATGTGCTGAGCTTACAAAAGTAGTCACGGTGGATAAAACGCGAGTCTATTAAATGTTTAAGTAGAAACAAGCTTCTGACGCGGAGATTATGCTATTCTCATGTCAGCAGGATGTAAAGACCCTTGTAGGCATCATAGGCTCGATGTGAAGCCATTTTGAAATGTTCACAAATTCAGATATTTTCTTATTTCGTGAAGATCCACTGGGAAGTGTGAAGTTACCGGATAATTGGATTATTACCGTCATTATTACTATCATTTTCTTCATGCCGCTGCTGGAACACTGTACTTGAATATCAGTTCGTGCCTTTTGGTCACTATACAAGTAGTTTCACAAGAAGAGGTTCTTTCTCTGTCTACAGAATTCTTTTCATGTTAATATCAAACATCAGCAATTACTCATAGATTTCATTAAAACTAAAGTAATCGATGAAGACGTTACTTGATAACAAAAACGCTCTGCCTTTCTTCTATTACTTGCGCCTAGAAATGGCTGTCGAGTACTGCCAAACCAAAAGCCAAGAGATCTTACTGCCTGCCGATATACGTCGCTGTCAATTTTTCCATATGATTTGGTTGACGTGACCTGTTTCAAGTTGTGTATGACAGAGAATGTTTTAGAAAATCAATTGTTTTCCTTTGCAATAAAGAAAAAGATTTTCATTCTAAGCTATCCAAGTTCAAAATTTTTGGAATATTAGTTCCAGTTTAATATTCGCTTCTATAATGTAGGAAAGTATTTCGCACTTGCAAAACTCGGATCCGGCCCATTGACCTTACACTCAGCCGCCGGCCATAAATTCTGTCTCAGAGTGACACCAGATTAAGTAACCTAATATAGCGAAAATTATTTGCCAGTGCTCTCTCTCACCAGAAAATACGCAGTTCACTCACTAATTGGGCTCCATTAGTACACTGTAACAGTAATTTCTGTGTGTCTGCAATGCATTCGGATTGTAGAATTTAGCGGTGCTCTCTCTCCCACTTCTGTATACAATATGACTGACCTAAACGGGCCCTTTATCGTTACAGGCCCTGAGCAGTGCTACATCATACTGACAACAGTAATGTTCTTATACTGACAATCTGACTGGTCGTTTTACCTGATTTTGTAATCATTTAAATAAGACAACATGACCTTCCAGTGGGAGACATTTCGTTCTCCCTTTTCCTTCTGTGACATTTTTCCGTAATCTATTTGCCTTCCAATCAGCGAAATGCGGTAGAGTACGGCCGGTAAACGATTTACAAATCACGATTTAGTCCCGTTAAGACGATTTCTTCAAACATTGTCGTTGCTAAAGGAATTTACTTTCGTCTTAAATCGTCTCAAGCAGCAACGTTCACAGACATCCCAAATACGTAAAAGCTCATTATCCTGGTACGAAGTTTGTAAAACAAACTTACCACAGTTTGTGTCAGGTTGATCTTTTCGTCTGATAGCTCAGCCTAAGTATCACAAGTAGTGTCCCTGTAGCTTTGGGAATCATTGGTTAATAACGAGTTTAACACCAGTGGGTATAGTATTGCTAAATATTCAAATTAATTATCAACCTAAGTCTGAGTTCATCCGCAGACTGTAGCGAATTTATAATACTGAAGCTAGACTTTGCATCCTTGTCCTCCTTGAGTGGGCATTGGAAGGCGTTTGCACACACGAACACAACACTATGAATACTTCGAACGCCATAGTTAACGTTGCTCTCATAAACTACTTTTGTTTTCTTAATTCTTCTAGGTGTTCAGGGTGCAATATGTGTTGTAGATACAGCCTTAGAGCAAAACATTGACCGCCGAGCCGTCCACATAAGGTGGACAACACAGTCGTGCTCCTCTCAGGATCCTGTGTCCGGCAGTATGCTCGATCAGCAACATTGTAGACTGCGGCACTTCCCAGAGGAAGTCTTCAGTTCAGTCTTAGTACATTATTCTTGACTAAGGCCGTAGTCTTGAGGTAAAACGCGAGACTAGCTAATATGACGTCTGGCGACCGGAAGCAGACAACGACAAAATTTTTATCGCCCCTTTGCTCTCGGTGCTGAAGCTATGCTTGTAATTCAAGCGAATCTACAATATATTTCGCTTTGTGTCACACTGGTAATAATAGTTTGGTTCAGCAATGTCTTAGCGAAAGATTTCTTTACCGAGCATCTGCCTCTGAACACCGCATGCGTCTGAGTTCTCTGGGACCCGTTTGCTGCCTACCGGCGGGGGCTGAGGCACTGCGCTGCCTTCTGCCGACAACATCTGCTCCACTCCACACTCTCAACCATGTAAAATGCTTTAATGTTGTTGAGTAGTGACCCATAAAATCTGCCTACGATTTGTGTTTCACTCTTCATAGCAAAGGAGGCACAAAACCGTTTTTATTTGATGATTACTTTATTACATTAGAATGCAGTACATCAATGTGACGCAGAATTAATTTCATTGTTTCTGATCCAGTGCGCTATAATTAAAGCGTCACATTCTGTTCCTTTCCTTGCACAGGAGATTCTTCAAATAATTTATTATTGTCATGGATTCATATGTGTTACTCAAGGCACAGGGAGTAAATGCAATGTAATGTGTTTGGTTTCTTTCTTAGATTTTCTATGGTAAATGGATGCAAAAGATTGCGTCAATACCTATGAGAACCTGCTCTATAGCTACTAAGGCAAACTGCTTGTTTTGAGGTCCATAAATTAATTAATGGAGAAGTGAACGCTGTTCACAAATGATATTTAGAATATTCAATTGGATTTAAGGCGAAAAAATTGCCCATATTTGAAGCTACCCAGAGAAAAAGTAAGTTGCTAGAGACACTGTCAGCACATGTCTGCAGGGAAGTTTAGCATAGAGTAATCAAGAGGCTCATTTCCTTCATACTTATCACCCTGGCATGTGAGTCTTAAGTGAAGAACAATATTGAAATTCGTATCGTTGATGGTCGATTCGAATTTCTTCAGAGACGCTGGTATTGCGAAGCAGCTTGGAAGTCAGAACGCCATGATCTATGACGATTAACACAACTTACTGAGTCGAGCTACCAAGAAGATTTGATGTGTAAAGGTTTTCTTCCGATTTCGATACAGAATTTTTTCTGGAAATTCGCAGCTCCTTAAAAAAAAAGCTCGCACACGATGGTCCCTACCTCAGTTGGAACTGACGACTGATTGAGCCGTTCTGACACGAGACATGGGCGGTACCACCGGGTTACAGACACACTGCTACCTTTGCACCACTCTCATCATGGTATTGGTCGCTCAGCCTCATAACGCATCGTGAAAGATAATAAAAGTTGCCACTTATGTGAAGAATAGCATTTCTTTAGCCAAAAAATTGAATTTTCTGCCTCAGTATCTTAGTTTACGTAAGGATTATACAGCATGAGCCATTCAAATGGAAAGGTAATATCAAGTAAATTTAGTGAGCCAATTCAGTACCATAGGCGGAAGTGATTGCACTGTCACAGTGTTGCCTAATGTTTGTGACGATGTTGCCAAATCTCAGGTGTGCCAGGAACAGCTGTGTAGCGGTATGCGTGGAGAATCCCCTGCTCGTGTCTTACGGGGATATGGAGAGGAACTGCAGGGTTTGGTTAGGATGCAGCGTTTTCTCCTAGCAGTTGTGTCAAACATTAAGGTGTATAATCTTCCCTCACGATTACAGTTTCCTACAAAATATATACAAATAAAACACTTACCTTGTTTCTTTCCGACAAAAGATTATTTCAGTACGATAAAAAGTTTTTGGAAATCTCTTATGCCCACCTGTCACCAAAGTAAGATAAACACTTTGCACCTCGAAATCGATTGCATGTATGTGCAGTCTTGTGATGCTTAAATAACGCTCAAAGGACATTTAGTCCATATTTTATCTGAGCTTCTGTATGTCGATAAAATCGGTTCTGATCTGGGAATGCAACTTAGACCGTACTTAACGCTCAATTTGATCCCTTCGTGAGAATACAGCACGGCTACAATTTGTTGTTTGTTCAGAACTGCAGATTCCTCAACATCTCCACATACTGCGCGTGAATGGGTTCGAATCCTGGCCCGGCACTATAGATTTCATTATGTATTATCAAGCTCTAGCATGAGAACACCTACCTGCTGGTGGATAATTATTTTAATGTTTAATGTATTTTCATTCGTTGTCAACACTAACGATATGTGACGTTTTTGACACCCAGTGAGACACAGGACTATTTGCGAGATCACTGTAAGTTCAAGATGTTAGTCCGAGCTGGACAAAAATTCGGAAGCTGACGTATTTTTGTGTGTAGTCAAAAGCGATATGATGTGTGGAGCTGTATTCCCAGTGAGCACTGAACTCTTCGTCATTTTATTTCTAGGTCAAACACGCTCACATGTAGCTGCTGGTGCAACAAACCCATATTTAACGTTCGTTTTCTGTAGAATATAACAGCGATAGATGCCGGGTTGGAGTCTTTCGAAGGAAAAAAAAATATGTTTCGTCTCGTCATTTCAGTTAAAACATCTAGCTACTGCCGAGAAAATCCGAAATGTCACAGTCGATTGTGCGTCGATATCTATCCGATTAAGTTCTGAGTTCGAATCCCTGCCCAGTACAAAGCCTTACCTCACGGCAATTCAAGTAAGTTACTTGTCAAGAACCAAGATTCAACATCTCTCGTCGTTCGTTAACAGGAGCAATAGGTGCTTGGTAGGAATTCGCGTCCGGCAAAAATGCTTGCGCTATGTAATTTAAAGTTGGTATTTGCAAACTGGCTCTCTCTAAAATCGAGGTATATCACTCTCTGTATGCCTAATCAGGAGTGACTGTTAGTTTCCGTCAGGCACGAAATCTTTGCTTAGTCTGCATGACCTGGGTTTGAATCCATATGCAAAACGAGACGGTTCGTCGTGTCATTTGAAGTTCATACATATTCTCAACTGGTTGCCCGTGAATAACTTTAATTTTTAATCTCATTTTGTGTTCAATGATAAGTACGGTATGTTACATTGAAGAGGAAATCATGAATACGACGAATTTACTACGTGTATTACCTATCTGACGTAATAATGAGAGTGGTAAAATGTCAGGTATGTCATTTATTGTAATAAATGTGAGCTACAAGCCTTAAGGGCAGTCTTATCTGTGAGAAGGTGTTCCGTGATATTTGTAGTATCGTGGTATTACTTTACATCTTGAGTTATTGCGATACAGAACAGTGTTTTCTTGTGGTGATTTGTTGGAACCATTTTCAATAGTCAAACGACTGTACCAAGGAGCGATAAGGGGACCTGCTAGACAGTTGCGTTATGTGGGTTGCATGTGAATCAGGCGAAATTCAATTCGTTCGTTAGGATAGTTTTGAGCATGACTGTACGTGTAGGGGCAAATGAATGATTAGAGTTGAAGAAAAACTGGATGATTAATTCAAGACAAAGAGCTTCACAAATTGATAAGTCGATAACGTGTTGGGCCACCTCTGGTCTTTCCGCGGGCAGTTACTAGGCTTGGCATTCACTGATAAAGTTAGTGGATACCCTTCTGACGGATATCGTACCAAATTCAGTTCAGTTGGTTCGTTACATCCTCAAAATCGCGACCTGCTTTAAAGAACCTGCCCATTGTGCTCCAGATGTTTAAAATTGGTGAGAGATATGGCGATCTTGCTGTGCAATGTATTGCCTTGCGTGTACAAACACGTAGATACGATATCCGTGTGTGGTGCGTAAATTGTCGGTAGGCACCTCACTTAGTGTCCCGAGCAGAGTTCAAGCCGCCATTAAGACAAAGGGTGGACGCACTGCATATTAATGTCCACTAACAGGTGTCTGTACACTCACTGATAGGATAGTGTATTTCGAAATGTTAGCAGAGGCCAGAAGTTGGAGCATTTGGTCTTCCTCTTAAAGCTTAAGTGGGGAGAGTCGTAGAATCTCTATAAAGAGACACCTCTGGCAACACTAGTTGAAAGTGGCCTTCAAACTAGCCGTCAGAGCTGCCGTAGCCGAGACGCCCCCTGGGTAAACGCTACGGACTTCTGCAGTCGCGCCTCGCGATCTGTCACGAATTATGGAATGTATTCGCAGATACCAATTGTAATACGACAACGGCTATACAGTTTGCAGGAAACGTACAGGATGTTCTGAAATTCCCATCACTACCTGCTACAACTTGTAGAGGGGACTGAGTACATAATACTCATATTTTAAATTGTAACCTGTCTCCCGAGACGTACCGTATACTAGAACCACTTGAAAACATGTTGGTAACGATGTCACTTTGACAAGTAATTTGTTACATTGAGGAGCCAAAGAAATATCGTTTATGGTCCCCGCGAGCACGCAGAAGTGCCTCAACACGCCGTGGCATGGACTCTGCTGATGGCTGAAGTCGCGCTGCAGGGAACTGACACCATGAAACCTGCAGAGCTGCCCATAAATCCGTAACAGTAAGAGGGAGCAGAGATCTCTTCTGATCAACACGTTGCAAGGCATTCCAGATATGCTAGTTAATGCTATAAAATTTACTAGAAACGTACAGTATGTTTGGGGAGTTTGGTGGCCAGCGAAAGTGTTTAGGCTCGGAAGAATGTTTCTGCAGCGACCATGTAGCAATTGTGGTTGTGTGGGCCGCTCCTTTGTCCTGCTGGAATTACCCACTTCCGTCGGAATCCACAATGGACACGAATGGATGCAGGTGATCAGACAGGATGTATCTAGACGTATCAGGGATCCCACATCACTCCGAATGCGCACGCTCTACAACGTCACAGAGCCTTCACCAGATTGAACAGTCCGCAGTTGACATGCGGGGTCCATGGAGTTATGATGTTGTCTTCATACCCATACACGTCCATACTGTATATACATTTTGAAATGAGACACGTCCAACCAGGGATTATGTTTCGAGTCATCAACAGTCCAATGTTCGTACCGATGGGCCCAAATGAGGCGTAAAGCTTTGTGCTGTGCAGTCAGCAAGGGTACACGAGTGGGCCTTCGGCTCTGAAAGCCCATGTAGATGATGTTTCCATGAATGGTTCGCATGCTGATACTTGTTGATGGTCAAGCATTGAAATTTTCAGTTATTTTCGGAAGGGTTGCACTTTCGCCACTCTGAACGATTCTCTTCAGATTCCATTCTTGCAGGATTTTTTTTTCTGGCCGCAGAGATGTTGGAGATTTTTTGTTTTACTGGATTGCTGATATTCACGGTGCCCTCGTGAAATGGTCGTACAGGAAAATCCCCACTTCATCGCTACCTCGTAGATGCTGTGTCCCATCGGCCTTGCGCCAAGTATAAAACCACGTTCAAAGTCATTTAAATCTTGATAACCTGCCATTGTAGCAGCAGTAACCGATCTAACAACTACGGTAGACACACGTCTTACATAGGCGTTGCCGGCGGCAGCACCATATTAAGCCTGTTTACATATCTCTCTGTTTGAATACGCATTATTATAATAATTTCTTTGGCATTTCAGTGTAGATGTGACCGAGTACATCTATTGTTCTACAGTTTCACTCTTTAATAACCGAAGAATCAAAAAAATCGGTCTTCAGAGACACTGGTTTTACAGGAGGGCGTTTTCCAATTTGAAATTAAAATGATATTATTTCCTTCAGCTGCTGAGAGGCGTTGATAGATATCAACGAAGACAGGTGAAAATGTGTGCCCCGACCGGAACTTGAACCAGGGATCTCCTGATTACATGGCAGTCGCTCTATCCATCTGAGCCACCGACGGCACAGAGGATAGTGAGACTACAGGGACTGTCTCTCGCACGCCTCCCGCAAGACCCACATTCTCACCTTTGTATGTCCACACACTACATTCGTAGCGTCCTTTCGCACATGTCCGGAAGAACAGACACAATATCCATATAAATATATTTTCCAATTCGCAAGCGCTGCGTCTCCACGGAGCACCACAGACGCACCTGCTGACGGTGAAGGCACCCTTACTCTAAGACGTTGTGCAATGGTAACGAAAAGCGTGTGGGGAGGAGTCAGACGTTGTGGACAACGATCTTGATAAAGGCGACCAGCAGCTCTTCCAGTACTGAGCGCTTTAGCCACACAGAATACTTGTGTCGGTGTATTCGGCAAAAGTTTGCTCAGAAATGTTGCTCTAACACTCACAGACACATGAACGAGACTCGATCCAGGTCAGAGAGGAGACAGCCGTCAAATGACATCATAGGATCAGACGTAAGTAACCCCCCCCCCTCCAGTGATTATAACCCTGTTGCATACCACATTAGCGAAGGTGTATTTATACGGCTGTATCACGGATATACCTTTCCATACATGGGCTCCTCTTCACAATATCGTCACTCAGTTCCCTAGAAGTTTTTAACGGGAATTTTGCAACATCCTGTATCTCTCCACTAACTATACAGTTCTTTCCAGAATTAGATCCCTCTGCAGTGGAGTGTGCGCCGATATGAAACTTCCCGGCAGATTAAAACTCTGTGCGGGACCGAGACTCGAACTCGGGACCTTTGCCTTTCGTGGGCGAGTGCTCTACCATCTGAGCTACCCAAACACGACTCACGCCCCGTCTAAACAGCTTTACTTCTGCAGTACCCCGTCTCCTACCTACAGCTGTTGTACGACATTCGAAATATACGGATGTATTTCAGAATTTCGGCGTAATGCAACTTCGCAGAAACATGGCTGAATTTTCCTGTATATTGTTATCATTAAAACCAAGCACCGTCTCAGTACCTAATACTTTTTGATATGGAGACAATTTTCATCATTTCAAGCACTATTAAAGTTGGTAGGTGTAGGAAAAAAATACCAGTACCATACTGAAAATATCGGTGAGAAGCGATAGAATTCCTACAAACAACTTGGAGAAAATCATTTTGGGTTCTAAGCCATGTCATTATAAAACAGTGAAACAACTAAAATAACTACATTCCGACCATCGTTTGAACGATCCTCTTCAGAGCGAATAAATGCCACGAAATTTCAAATCAGCAGCAGCGAAATGAAAGGTCGATTTGGAAACAGTTTCTATTTCTTCTTTCTTATCTTCGATTAATTTCCCAAATATCTCGTTCGTTTCGTATGTTGCTTTCATTATACAAGGTGTTTCACATTTCTAGAGCTTGCAATTTTTCCTAGTAACTCATGCATGCAAACGTCATCTAACGAGGCTACAGAGCATCAAAATACAAGCGCCAGCTCCGGCAAATGTATGTAAGTAGAGTGTGATGCCGTGATCATGTATCAATTTGATCATGTATCATGATCCAGAAACGAATGAGTCGAAAGTTACATACCTCTGACGGCGGAATACAAGTACTGGTACTGTTGTTGCTAACTTTCAAAGCTGGTAGTATGGATCAAAGTAAGAAAAAATGTCCGGTAAACATGGGCTACAAAATGCATACCTGAGGAGCTATGAGCACTTGTTCAGCAGTGGAGATATGTTTTATGCTAGCGAAGATGAACAAGTCCTCACAGCTCTTAAGGTATGCATTTTACAGCCCATGTGTACTGGACATTCGGTCCATACTACCACCTCTGAAAGTTTCCTGCCCTACATCTCAGCTACAACACTACCGGTAGATCCTGTCACAAGTAACAGGAATGTCTTCTCTTCCAATTTTCCGTTATAGGGACATAACCTCAAATTTATAGATTTATCCATCTCCATCATCATAGAAAATTGGTAACATCTTCATTGAATCTTTCTGTGTACACATATTTTACAGACTCCAGCGCCTGTAACTTCGATACCCTGTAGCGTCGCTGGATGACGTTTCCAGACATCGATTCCTATGTAAAACTTCATCTGGTAGGTCCCCTCTACAGACGCGATAAGTGTGTAGCACGACGTGTGAAACATTCTGTATGCAAAGTGAATAACATGGGTGAATGGACTAGAACCGAAGCCCCCCCCCCTCCCATTATCTCTCTCTCTCTCTCTCTCTCTCTCTCTCTCTCTCTCTCTCTCTCTCTCTCTCTCTCTCTCTCATTCTCTCACTTTCATTCTCTCACTCTCTCTTCTCAACTATCAACTGCCAGCTTTCCTTTATGTCTTTTAAGTCTTAAAACTGCTGTCTGATTTCTGGCAGAGCTCTAGATAACATGCCGCTCACTGTATTTTATCGCTGGTTACATCATCTTAAATTCAAACTGTATATTTTGCTCAAAATTGTCAGAAGTTATTTTGTAACATCTATAGATGTTATAAATATGGGTTGAATTTCTTCAACCGATCTCTAGCGGCTAGTGTGTTCTCTCAAAATCGATTTTCCTCTAGCTCGTCTCCTCTAATTCCTGTGTAAATATTTTGGATCAGTATTTTCAGCCAGGACGTATGAAAGTGATGGTTCGATAGTATCCGCACTTATCACTATTTGCCTTATTTGGTGTTGGTGTTATTTTTTTCGTTTAGTCTGAAAATTTAGCAGTCACGTCAGTTAGCATAGATGTTGAGGAGTGAAGCAGCAAACGTCGACAGAGTGAGTCCTCACCGGTGCTGATAGAGCCTTCTGGTGGCGAAGCCCTGCACTACAGACAACTGAGTGTGTGAGGAACTAGTAGCGACATCTAGCAGCGAAGTGATGAACAGCAAAATGGCCGCGAAAATCGAGTGACTTAAATGTCTAGTTGCTGTTTATTTCTTCCTTTACACTATTATTACAAAACAGATTACGGCATCACTGCTCGGTTTGTCTGTTACCGTATTTTTGTGTATTTCACACATTACAAAATAATTCTGTTCTGGTAACATATAATGCAAACTACTTCTCGAGCGACATTAATGTACGCAGCATGTTACATTCATCATTCCCTCTTCGTAATTTAGTATTACTAATAGTTTTGTCCACACTTTTAAGCATTAAAAATGGATATGTGGCTCGGAACAGGACTACTGTTACATTAAATGTTAACAACATAATCGCACGGTATAGTGAGTTAAAGATTATTGAACAGCAACGAGAACTGTAAGTAAGTTTATGCAATGCAACGTTAGTGATATAATAGTACAACAGTAATAGGCGTTTGTCAGCCCTTTTTTTCTATTTTACAGTTTCACTCATTACTGATGGCAAATGCCTTGCAGAGAACGTAATATTCTGCATCTTCGGTACGGCCTTTACAATCTCTTTCATTGAACTGCACTTAACATGGAGAGGTAGTAATACAATTTTTTCTCTGATCTACAAGATACTTTTACAAAAAGTAGAGGCAGAGAGGTAGTCATGTAACTATTAATCGAAATATTATATGAACTATATGGGCGTGTTAGTAAAATCACCAAGAAATTCCTCTTATTAATTTTAAGTGTTATCTGTTTGATTCAGCATTCAGCTCACATAAAACCACGAGAAATATCGTTTTTATAAAAAAAACAGTTTATGTCTTTAGTGACCTGTGTAATATCAAACATCTCATTTTGACACTAGAATAACTTGAGAAAAAAAAGGCCTGTTTTAGTTTTTGAAAATGCAATAAGTGAAAACAATGTATTTTAAAAGGTATTGTCAATTGTTACGAAACGATTTATTATACAGAATTTATAAATCGCATAGTAAATCATGATACTAAAAAGAACACCTTGTTGGCTTGTGACACAATACTTTGCATTTTCTTATGACTTTGACATAATTACTGCCTTTTCAGCACTGAGAATGAGTAAAATACATTATGTACTATATGAATCAGTATGATAAACTTTTTTCGAATATTCATTGTTAACTACAAGAAAATGGCAGATGTTTGGGTATTTACCTCAGAAGTATTCAGCACACGAAGGATAACAAAAATCATTTTTTTGGTAAGGTTTTTGTTTGATAGTTTCCTACAAATATTACTGATACCATAGTGAGATATATTAAGTACCTTAAAATATATGTAGATGTGGTCTGGTGAAGAAAGTGTGTAAATTAAATTTTAAAATGCTTGCACCAGCATAATCAGGTTTAGTTTGTAGTGTGGGAGTGAGCTCCACGTGGGACCCGAAGCACGGACCCCACGGGGGTGCCCGGCATGCGCCACATGCCAAGGCAGAGGTGGAGGCTAGTGTTCGGAAGTCTGAAAATTCCAGCGCCGGCCGGGGATTGAACCCCGGCCCGGCTGGGGCGAATAGCCCCAGCCGAGGCGCTGGAACGTTCCTGACCCCCTTACCACTAGACCACCGGTGACCCCGGCGGTTTCTTGCTCCATAGTCCAGCTAGTGGTCGTAGAGCACTTCCTGTTGTCCTCCGTGTTTACACCGAGGCAGCAGTGGCGTGGTGTAACAGGAAGTGTTTACTTGCGTCCGCTGGATGTCCACTTAGTGTACGACTTATTTACCCGGCTGACGTTCGTGTCGCTATAATCTCCTTAGTTGCGTTACAATTATATGCAGGGACTGAAAATCTGCCTATGCAGTTGCACGCAGTCGCATCTCACTATTTGAACCTCTGTAATTCGATCGTGTTGTCAAGACCCATGTCAGAACTGTTTATCGAAGAAAGCTCATGTGTTCGGTACATTTCATAAACGGAAGCGACTGGGATAACACACAGCCCGTAAACGTTTTGTAATGAAGTGTCAGCCGGTACGTAATACTCGATATCTGGAGTTGTTTTATCGGTTATTAAGATAATCGTTTCACCCCTATACACTTAAAAAAATTCCCGTGTTTTCTCAATAAAGCATAAGCACAGTACATAAATCCCTCGCGAAAATGACATCGGAGAAGTACAAGTGTTCGAGTGCCACAGAAAACAAGTGGGTCCTTGAAGGTGTGGAACGGAGAGCAGAACTAAAATAAGATGTAACGTTTCGGGATTCCCTCATAGTCGCGTAGACACTCCAGAAGCAGGAAGATCCGTTTGATGACGTCTCTTGAGGAGTGAGGAAAAAATTCACTCTCAAATAAATACTGTACAAGATGCCTCGCCGCCTCTTGAAGGGTGTCATGGGATTCTGCAGCCGTGGACTCGGCGACCCCGTGAGCCAACGCGGTGTTTCTGACCACATACATTTTAACTGCGGGTTCTCCGACGTGCAAAGGAAGCCGCGACAATGGGGAGGCTCTGCGTGCCGTTTTGTAATAAGAACGCCTCTCCACATTTTATCGTAGGAATGATATAAATTTTAAACTTCTTAGATCCACCGAGTCATTATGTATTCTTAAAATATCTTTAACTCTTTTTCAACACATATGTATCTTTTACCTCTTTCACTGAAGAAGCTGACCAACAGATTTTTTTTCAATTTCAGGTATTGGTTTTATTGCATTCTCCTTTAGCGTATTGATCAGAAATTGTAGGTTAAGATACCTTTGCCTTATTGAGTATCGTCTGCTATGCCAAACTTCGACAGCATTCATGGTCCTGTGCATCGAATTGATGACGGTAGATAGCTGACCGAAATCACTTTGAAATAAATTCTCTGAACGCAGATAACTTTGATACAGTAGTGTTAGGTATCGAGGTATTATCTAACGCAACTGAAGCCAACCTAAGAGTGAATTTATTTCGAAATATTTCGGTCGACTGTCTGTCTTCACCAATTCCACATTTCAGGTTGTGTACTAGCATTTTCCATCTATTGACTGATTAAATAGTCTACGCCACTGGGCACTTGCTACGCTGTTACTCTCCATGCTTCATCAAGGCAGTCCGGTGGAAGATGGACTCTACAGCACACGTGCGGCAAGACAAACGAACTACTTCTTCATCCCTGTATTGCTCCACTAATCTCAGTTCTTGTATGTCTTCCACAGGCATTGCTTGAAATGAAAATTACAACTGGAAAATAAATGTCTCGGATAACACTGTTTTCATAGCTTAATTTGCAGCCATTTCGAAGTAAAGCAATGCAGTTTTAAATGACAACCAAGTTATGACATTTCTCGGTTGAGAAAAAATATTTCACAATTATTTTGACTTTCCTCTGGTAAAAAAGCTAGTCTTCCGTGCTTCAGGTATCGACAAGTTGTTTCGAACACCTCTGAAATGTCCGTCCATAAGAAGAGCTTTATTTTCAAACATTTTCTCCCCTTCTTCTTAACTGATCACCAGGATTCATTTGTCAGGAACAGGGTTATTATGTCTCCTTAAAAACTTCAGTCACTTTCAAAATATCTTCGTGCTGCCGAATCCCTGAACTACTGCCGTCTTTCTCATAATTCGTTATACTTGCGACGTAATCTAAACCTTTATCTCGCAAATCTTGAAATTGCTCTTTAAACCCTCCGAAAAAAGGCACTGTCTACTCACCGCAGACTGTTTCCCAGCAGTTATGCATTCGTTTCTCAATCTACACATCTGTTTCGTCAGGTTGGGCGAGAAACTTACTGTTGAGCCGTGATTCTACCATTTACAATTTTTAAACTGCCGCTGCTCCTATTCCGTTCGGAGTTCCTGTACAGGCAATTCGTATAATTACCACATTTCCGGTGCTCCTGGCACCGCTTACCATCCTTTCCCCTTTCTGTTTCCTTTTCCTTTCCTTTTTCTAACCACACGCTCCAGTCACATTAACGTGACCACAGCCTGTGTCCGACGCTAATGTGTAGGGTATGCGTAACGCGGAAACTCAGCCACTTATGTGACATCCAAAAGGACGTGATCATTGCCTTTCGGGCCACAGGTGGATGCATTTTCGAAACGGCAGAGTTCGTAAAATGTTGGCGTGTTGCCATATTTAAAGCACTCCGCGCATGGCGCTGTCGAGAGCCGACGCTGAGGCCGTTGTGGTGCCCAACGGTCCACAGAGGACAGGAGTTAAAGGAGACCGCAGGTGAATAACGTGCAACTGCTGAGCAACTGACCAAGCACGTGAACCGAAGAGCCTACCGACAGTGTCTCCTCTAACACCACTCAGCGAAAAATGCTATGTGTAGGTCTCCACAGCAGACTCCTGGTCCACACACCTATGCTGACTGCTGTTCGTCCGCGACGAAGGCTGGAATTTTCACGCCAGTTCTGCGACTGGGCGTCCACTGAACGGTGACCTGCGGGCTTTCCAAGTGACAGACAGACGTTGGCGTGTAGGGCGCGATTCACCTGAAAGTGAACACCCTGCAACAGTCGGTGGCAGGGTTAGGACAGGAGGAAGGATCGTTACGATCTCACAAACGTTATCGTGACACTCCCGTCGTTCTGGAAGGCACAGTGGATGAGCAGAAATATCGGTCGGAACCGTTGCCACACCTACATCGAGTCTTTTTTCCCTCGGAATCTACCAGCAGAACAACTAAATCTGTGACACAGCTTGCAGTGGGAAAAGCACCAGGATGAGTTTGCTGTACTCCGTCGACCACCAGGCTTCCCGGACTTAACGGAATCGAGAATATGTGGGACCACCTCGATGAAGCTCTTCGTATCCTGGGTCCTCAATCGAAAAACGTAGCGCAGCTAACTAAGGCACCGACGTCGGCATGGCTCAGTACCTCACTGACTCCTGCGCGTTTCTCAGTTGTCCGCGCTTCCCGTTAATCGTATCCCCCTACAGTGACTCAATGACGACACTCTCCCGTACACGACAGCATCATCAACAGCCGCAGACTACTGTTCACTCTGCCTGTCACCTCATTTATGTCTATACAGTATAACAGCTGTCTGTTACACTTCCTGGGACACTCCTGACGATACCCTTGTGTCTGATCAACGCTCGCTGTCGAGAACGTACTGGTATCTGTTGTAGACTTTAATCCGCTCTCATATCTGGGAACCGACTCCGTATGCTCATACGAGGCCCTTGGTTAACAGTGTGCAGTGGAGCACCGTGCCAAAGGCTTTTCTCAAATATAGGAGAGTGCAATGTGCTTGGGACCCTTCATCCGTGGTTCGCAGTATATAATGTGCGAAAAGGGCAAGCTGCGTTTCACACGAGCTTTCTAAAACCGTGCTGATTTCTGGACGTAAGCTTTTCGGTGTCTAGGAAATTTATTGTAATCATATTCAGAATACGTTCTAGGATTCTGCAGAAAATCGATGTCTGTAATTTTGCACATCCTTTCTTTTACTCTTCTTGTACACGAGTGTCACCTGCGATTTTTTAAACTGCCTTAGGTTGGACCCATTACAGGTGTAATATTCAGAAGGCAAATGTATATTGATCTCGTTATATACGGCTGCAACTTGCGCTTTTTCCAGTCCTTTGCGAAATACTGCTGGGCAAGAGAAAGGCGATAAATGCGAATGAAGTAAGTAAAACTGAAATTGTTTTAACTTCTTCGCTGTCGCCGAATCCTTTCCAAGCGATGCGTCCTTGAGCGGGTCAAACAGGTAGCAATAAATGCTCTACAAGTAGGGTGACTTTTGAAGTTTTTCTTACCAGTCAAGTACAATGCAGACAGCTTCCATTCTCCATAATATCAGCAATATGAAAATGAAAATTCACGAAAGTCAAATCTGGACTGTAGCGATAATGACGCAGAGTCTCCCAACCCATTACTGTTTCTTTTCCCTTCCAGTGGTTTCTTGGATCAGCTGCGCTATGTTTGGGCGAGCGTTGTTGTGTAATAGTATCACGTCTTTTCTTTGACATTGGCGACCCTTTCCTCTCGTTTTCGGCTTTACTTTGCTCATCACTATGTGTGAGTGGTCAGCGCTGCATCCTGTACGCTGATCTTCCAAATAATCACCAAAATACAACTACTTTGGCATCCAAATGATGGCCAGCATCACTTTCCTCGCTGAAGCTCGAGTTTGAATTCCTTTCGGTCAGGTGAACTAGTGTGCTTCCATTTCACTCCTTGTCTTTTCGAGTCGGGTTCCCCATTTTGAACGAAAGTTTAATCACACGTTAAAATCTCGTTCGAAAAATGTTCACCTTCACGTTCATAGCACTCTTTGTTTCCTTGTGTTGTGTGAATTCTCTCGGGACCCACGTTGGACTTGTTTCGCTGTACTTGAGCATGTCAATGACGACGTTATGGACTGTGCCACTACCTGTTGCAGCTATTTTGCTATTCAGTTCTACTGCAACACGTCGGCCATCAGGAGTAATGTCGTGAGAGCCGGCTTTAAGCGAAGGAGGAGACAGTTCAATTGGCCGGCCACGGTGTTTTTTATTAGTCACTGAAGTTAGATGGTTTTTGAACTGTCCTACGTATTTATCAAAAATTTCCGTCGTTCGCACAGCTTCGACCATACTGAAAAAACGTTAGAGAAAATATTTCGGCCGTTTTCCGTCTTCTGAAAGGGAAAACGCATCGTTGAACGTTGCTCAGTTAATGTGGAAACTTCAACCGGACACGCCATTCTCAATTGCAACATTAAGGTTATAAATAAAACAATTATTTTTTGTCAGCCGCTCTTAGCTCATCACAGTCATGCCATCCTAAAGTCATGAAACTACAAAAATTCTTCCTACGGACTATTCGACTTCATTAATTTGCTTTGCAGGGGAAACTCACGAAGGAGTATGCGCTTAGTATTTAGTCGGTCATTTCTAGTTGATGAGAAAGTTAAAACAAACAAGTAGCAAACCATTGCTCATTTATTTAGGAACAACATTTATCAGATACAGCTGAGTAACGTTTAACCCAAACCTTAAATGTCATATATATGACACTGCTCGTAGCTGCATCATCTGGCAAGAGTACGCATTAACACCAATAACAAGAAAATGCACCATGACCTTCGTAAACTGTGCATTCTTCATGCCACTGTTGGGAGCAGACATCACACTCAATACAGTCTTCCGTGACAGACTCGTTTTAGTCTTCGCCACACCTTGGGCAGTTCAAAACATGAAGTTGGAATAATAGACAATTGTGAAGGTGATTCGATAAACCCTATGCCTGGCACTTAGATATGATTTGCACAATATCCATGTGGGTGTAGATCCCTCCTTGGATTGTGCCCTGGTTGTTGCTGAAGATGATGGAGCAGTTTAATCCAGATTAGCCACAGAGATTCTACGTTGTTCGTTACTGATATTTTGTCCCTCCTTGGTTTACTTTGTTTTCCTAACAATGCATTTTTGTACGTAGACTCAAACAGAATTCCGGATGTTTTTGCAGCTTGCTTTAGATGTTCGAAAACCTAAAATTGTGCAGTTCACAAAACGAAAAATCATAGTATCCTATGACTACAGCATCAATAACTCTCATTTTCAATCGGTCAGCTCACACAAATACCTCGGTGTAACACATTGTAAGGATACGGAATGGAAGCAGGACTGAATAAAACTCAAGACGCGTTCATACGATTTCTACACCTAGATAAGCGTTCGACAATGTAAAATGGTGCAAGATCGAAGTTGTGAAGAAAATAGCTCTAGGCAGAGACGGGTATATATTAGTACAAGACCCAAGTGGAAATAAGAGTGGAAGACCAAGAACGAAGTGCAAGGATTAAAAAGAGAGTAAGACTTTGATATAGTTATTCGCCTATACTGTTCAATGTTTGCATCAAAGAAGCAATGAAGAAAATAAGAGAGAGGTTCAAGATTCGCACTGAAATACGGGTTGAAAGGATACCAGTGACAATGTTTGCTGATAATATTATCGTTGTCAGTGAAAGTGAATTACTACAGGATCTGATGAATGAAATATACAATATAATGAGTGTAGAATTAGGGGTCAGAGTAAATCAAAGACAATAGTGATGAGATGAAGCATAAACGGGAAAAGCGAGAGTCTTAACATTGGTGATAACGAAGTAAGAAATGGAACCATCACATCGTGTCAGTCAAAGATAAAGGTGGTGGCGAACTGTAATTTATTGATAGAATTAAAGAGCAATATAATCAGTGCACAAAGATGATCTTTTTTGAACTATTGGTGCGACCCATACTCTAATATTGCTCCGTGGTGTGGGACCTGTCCCATATACGAGTAGCAGGGGATATTGAACTGTTCACAATAAAGTCAGCACAGGTTTGTTTGGTTCACAGGAGAATGTAACAGAGATGCTGAAGAAATTGGGAGATGCCTGAAGATACACATAAGCTATCCCGAGAAAGCTTACTTGCCAAATTTCTAGAACATACCGTAAATTTTGAATATACGAGGTGTGTTAAAAAAAAATTGGGAACGTTCGTAATTTCGCGCCAATGGCGTGTTGGGGCGAAATGCAGTTGACATCCCTGCACGCGCGTGTGCTTAATGTGTAACTGCGGGAAGTTTCACTGTTGTATGTCTGTTAGCTTATTGTTCAGTGCTGTATTGACTAGAACGTTGTGTCGCACAGTTGGCGAACTTCGAGAGGGTATAGTTAGAGGAGCAATGCGCCTGCAATAAATTTTGCGTGAAACTCAAGAAAACCGCCGCTCGGGGTAGCTGCGCAGTCTAGGGGCCTTGCCACGGTTCGTGTGGCTTCCCTCTGTCGGAGGTTAGAGTCCTCCCTCGGCGTGGGTGTGTGTAAGTGGTGCAAGCCTAGGGACTGATGACATCAGCAGTTGGTCCCATAGGAACATAAGAGCTAAACTCAAGAACACCTCTACAGAGACACCCCAAATGATGCAGGAAGCCTACGGTGATGAGTGCTTAAGCCGCACTCCGTGTTACGGATGGTTCACACGGTTTAAAAACGGCCGGACGGAAGCTAAAGACGACGCTCGTCCTCCGACTTCTGCCAGCAACGCTTGTGTCAGGAACGTCAACGATGCTGTGCGTGCTGAACGAAGACTGACTGTCCGAGAGATTGCAGAAGAATGTAACATTGCAGTTGGATCGTGAAATCCTAATACAGCATCTTGGAATGTATCGTGTTGCCGCCAAGTTCGTGCCACGGCTCACGAGTTAAGAGCAGAAAGACCTCCACCTCCCAATCTGAGAAGAGCCTTAGGATCACCCAAATGAGAACGAGATGTTCCATAAGAAAATTATAACTGGTGATGAGACGTGGGTCTGCAGTTATGACGTTGACATGAAGGTTCAATCTTCACAATGTGTAGGGAAATGTTCTGAACGATCAACATATAAAATAGCTTGTCAGGTCAGCTTGGCCCTTGCAGACATTTATTTTCAAAGTTGAAAACCAAGTTGAGAGGACGAAGATTTGTAACGATAGACGCACGGTCCAGCGAAAGGTGAACCAAGTCTGCTCCCAGAAGTGGAAACGGTTTATCAGTCGTGGGGGTGATCATATACAAATATGTGAAGGTATGCGTAGAAAATTTTTGTGGACAAAGTTCCGGAATTTTTTAAACAGACCTCTTAGACGAAAGGTAATGAATACAGGCAAGTGGTCTGCAAATGTTCGTACGCTTGAGTTCGCTTCCATTCGCTGCTGTGGGAACTGGGCTTAATAATAATATTCCCTGTGTGAGATGTAATTGGCAAACTATGTAAACGCTGAGCTGTGCGCCGCTTACAGCCCACGCGAAATTATTCTCGGAGGGACACATCATTATCCCCTTCGTGCCTAAAGTTGCTTCGGCCAAACTCAAACTCAATTGCCAGGCCGATAGCTCGTTATCCTACTGCTCTGCAAGTAACACTTGGTCTGAAACCATCTGTACGGTTATGTAGGTTAAGACACTGCAGCCACTCAAAATGGTGGCTCCACGTTTGCGAGTAACTGACGAGAAAAGAAATTCTGAATTTTGTGTGACACTCCGTAGCATTAAGAAAGCTGAGTGACGTTAGTTGGTTGTGAGGTGTAATGGAAAGGATAATAGCTTCACATGTTGTGTTCGGATACCAAGATTTAAAAGCCTGAAGTCTTATATTTCAGAAGCAAGGAGCGTAACAATCAAGTGATTTATGAACAGTAAGTGCACACATTTTTGCTCGGTTGATTTTAATTGAGGTTGCAACGTGCAGATCAAGCAAGTACCGTACTGTAGAGTGGTTGAGCAAGAGAAGCGTTTGGAACAAGTGTTTATCCTTATTTTGGATAGTTAGCTTTCTTATCTGAGAAGTAATTGTGGCTAGCCCTTGAAATGCATCACGAATTCCTTCGTCATTCAGTCTAATATCACCTTCCCCCCTACACAATACCCTCCACCTCTCATGATTTTAAAAATGAAAGTGTTCCTAGAAAAGTTGATCACTGTACAGTTTATTTATGTGCCAAAGTTAGTGATAATGTGGGGGAGGGGGAGGGAAGGCCACAGACCTCAGGGACGGGGGGGGGGGGGGGGGACAGGGGGGTACTGGCAAATGTCTGATGGCACTCAGGAGCAACGGCCTAAGAAAGGCTGGGAACCACTGTTCAACTGCCTGTGAATGTATACTGAACATAAATGTGGAAAACTGACACAACTCCCTTTTTGAATTTTTTTTAATTCGAGTTAACTAGTCTTGGAACCGTTTGAGGGACATCTGAAAATGTGGCGCACAGAATTCGCGTCTTTATTTCTTTAGATTGAATCTGGGTACTGGCTCTTTGACAATAAGACAGAGCACTCTTTAATGTATCGCCACGAGCGGCAGTTAAACGGCGACATGTATCGCGAAACCAAAACACCTACTTACCTTGGCAGCGTGAGCACTATTGCAGTTAATATCCATCTAGCAACTTGCGTTTTAGTTGTCTGTTGGCCACTGGTCAATCTCTTTCCATTGTAAATATAAATACGAATTGTCACCATATATCACAAGCATAACGTTTACCACAGATGTACCTTACAAAGATCTTCACTTAAAAATACAGCATACTTTGCTCGGAAACAATTTTTTTGATTTTTGTGCTTATAACACGACGGCGTGCTGAGAAGATAATGACTCGGTCTGTTTTATTTGAAGTCAGTAACATTCTACATCTTTACTATGGATATCTGCAGCCCTCTGCTTCGTACCGCGTTAGATAGCGGTGTGTGACGTGACTACGTTGGGAGTGAGAAAGAGCTCACAACACTAAAAGCACGAATTCGAAGACTTCGTCCGCATGTGGAGCACTCTCTCCTTGAGCACGGCAGTGCCAAACTACACACGATCGCTGCGGCATCTGCAGCAAGCCGACGTCCTTGGTTCACTGCCGTCGATCATCCTACACACAGTCTCGATTTTCGTCTATGTGCAAAACTAAGAAAACCTTCGAGCACTTCAATTATTTCAAGCGGTGCAAGCAGAGGTAAGGTTGTGGCTCTGTTAACATAGTCAAACAATATACTGTGACGGTGTCAACAAAATAGTATCTAGTTGGGGAAATTGTGCTGGTTCCGAGGGTGAGTGTGTTGAAAACTAAATTTATTGACGTGAAGAATACCGATGCAGAATGTTCATGAAGTTTGTTTTATTTAAAACAATGCAGTACATCAATGTGACGCAGAATTAATTTCATTGTTTCTGATCCAGTGCGCTATAATTAAAGCGTCACATTCTGTTCCTTTCCTTGCACAGGAGATTCTTCAAATAATTTATTATTGTCATGGATTCATATGTGTTACTCAAGGCACAGGGAGTAAATGCAATGTAATGTGTTTGGTTTCTTTCTTAGATTTTCTATGGTAAATGGATGCAAAAGATTGCGTCAATACCTATGAGAACCTGCTCTATAGCTACTAAGGCAAACTGCTTGTTTTGAGGTCCATAAATTAATTAATGGAGAAGTGAACGCTGTTCACAAATGATATTTAGAATATTCAATTGGATTTAAGGCGAAAAAATTGCCCATATTTGAAGCTACCCAGAGAAAAAGTAAGTTGCTAGAGACACTGTCAGCACATGTCTGCAGGGAAGTTTAGCATAGAGTAATCAAGAGGCTCATTTCCTTCATACTTATCACCCTGGCATGTGAGTCTTAAGTGAAGAACAATATTGAAATTCGTATCGTTGATGGTCGATTCGAATTTCTTCAGAGACGCTGGTATTGCGAAGCAGCTTGGAAGTCAGAACGCCATGATCTATGACGATTAACACAACTTACTGAGTCGAGCTACCAAGAAGATTTGATGTGTAAAGGTTTTCTTCCGATTTCGATACAGAATTTTTTCTGGAAATTCGCAGCTCCTTAAAAAAAAAGCTCGCACACGATGGTCCCTACCTCAGTTGGAACTGACGACTGATTGAGCCGTTCTGACACGAGACATGGGCGGTACCACCGGGTTACAGACACACTGCTACCTTTGCACCACTCTCATCATGGTATTGGTCGCTCAGCCTCATAACGCATCGTGAAAGATAATAAAAGTTGCCACTTATGTGAAGAATAGCATTTCTTTAGCCAAAAAATTGAATTTTCTGCCTCAGTATCTTAGTTTACGTAAGGATTATACAGCATGAGCCATTCAAATGGAAAGGTAATATCAAGTAAATTTAGTGAGCCAATTCAGTACCATAGGCGGAAGTGATTGCACTGTCACAGTGTTGCCTAATGTTTGTGACGATGTTGCCAAATCTCAGGTGTGCCAGGAACAGCTGTGTAGCGGTATGCGTGGAGAATCCCCTGCTCGTGTCTTACGGGGATATGGAGAGGAACTGCAGGGTTTGGTTAGGATGCAGCGTTTTCTCCTAGCAGTTGTGTCAAACATTAAGGTGTATAATCTTCCCTCACGATTACAGTTTCCTACAAAATATATACAAATAAAACACTTACCTTGTTTCTTTCCGACAAAAGATTATTTCAGTACGATAAAAAGTTTTTGGAAATCTCTTATGCCCACCTGTCACCAAAGTAAGATAAACACTTTGCACCTCGAAATCGATTGCATGTATGTGCAGTCTTGTGATGCTTAAATAACGCTCAAAGGACATTTAGTCCATATTTTATCTGAGCTTCTGTATGTCGATAAAATCGGTTCTGATCTGGGAATGCAACTTAGACCGTACTTAACGCTCAATTTGATCCCTTCGTGAGAATACAGCACGGCTACAATTTGTTGTTTGTTCAGAACTGCAGATTCCTCAACATCTCCACATACTGCGCGTGAATGGGTTCGAATCCTGGCCCGGCACTATAGATTTCATTATGTATTATCAAGCTCTAGCATGAGAACACCTATCTGCTGGTGGATAATTATTTTAATGTTTAATGTATTTTCATTCGTTGTCAACACTAACGATATGTGACGTTTTTGACACCCAGTGAGACACAGGACTATTTGCGAGATCACTGTAAGTTCAAGATGTTAGTCCGAGCTGGACAAAAATTCGGAAGCTGACGTATTTTTGTGTGTAGTCAAAAGCGATATGATGTGTGGAGCTGTATTCCCAGTGAGCACTGAACTCTTCGTCATTTTATTTCTAGGTCAAACACGCTCACATGTAGCTGCTGGTGCAACAAACCCATATTTAACGTTCGTTTTCTGTAGAATATAACAGCGATAGATGCCGGGTTGGAGTCTTTCGAAGGAAAAAAAAATATGTTTCGTCTCGTCATTTCAGTTAAAACATCTAGCTACTGCCGAGAAAATCCGAAATGTCACAGTCGATTGTGCGTCGATATCTATCCGATTAAGTTCTGAGTTCGAATCCCTGCCCAGTACAAAGCCTTACCTCACGGCAATTCAAGTAAGTTACTTGTCAAGAACCAAGATTCAACATCTCTCGTCGTTCGTTAACAGGAGCAATAGGTGCTTGGTAGGAATTCGCGTCCGGCAAAAATGCTTGCGCTATGTAATTTAAAGTTGGTATTTGCAAACTGGCTCTCTCTAAAATCGAGGTATATCACTCTCTGTATGCCTAATCAGGAGTGACTGTTAGTTTCCGTCAGGCACGAAATCTTTGCTTAGTCTGCATGACCTGGGTTTGAATCCATATGCAAAACGAGACGGTTCGTCGTGTCATTTGAAGTTCATACATATTCTCAACTGGTTGCCCGTGAATAACTTTAATTTTTAATCTCATTTTGTGTTCAATGATAAGTACGGTATGTTACATTGAAGAGGAAATCATGAATACGACGAATTTACTACGTGTATTACCTATCTGACGTAATAATGAGAGTGGTAAAATGTCAGGTATGTCATTTATTGTAATAAATGTGAGCTACAAGCCTTAAGGGCAGTCTTATCTGTGAGAAGGTGTTCCGTGATATTTGTAGTATCGTGGTATTACTTTACATCTTGAGTTATTGCGATACAGAACAGTGTTTTCTTGTGGTGATTTGTTGGAACCATTTTCAATAGTCAAACGACTGTACCAAGGAGCGATAAGGGGACCTGCTAGACAGTTGCGTTATGTGGGTTGCATGTGAATCAGGCGAAATTCAATTCGTTCGTTAGGATAGTTTTGAGCATGACTGTACGTGTAGGGGCAAATGAATGATTAGAGTTGAAGAAAAACTGGATGATTAATTCAAGACAAAGAGCTTCACAAATTGATAAGTCGATAACGTGTTGGGCCACCTCTGGTCTTTCCGCGGGCAGTTACTAGGCTTGGCATTCACTGATAAAGTTAGTGGATACCCTTCTGACGGATATCGTACCAAATTCAGTTCAGTTGGTTCGTTACATCCTCAAAATCGCGACCTGCTTTAAAGAACCTGCCCATTGTGCTCCAGATGTTTAAAATTGGTGAGAGATATGGCGATCTTGCTGTGCAATGTATTGCCTTGCGTGTACAAACACGTAGATACGATATCCGTGTGTGGTGCGTAAATTGTCGGTAGGCACCTCACTTAGTGTCCCGAGCAGAGTTCAAGCCGCCATTAAGACAAAGGGTGGACGCACTGCATATTAATGTCCACTAACAGGTGTCTGTACACTCACTGATAGGATAGTGTATTTCGAAATGTTAGCAGAGGCCAGAAGTTGGAGCATTTGGTCTTCCTCTTAAAGCTTAAGTGGGGAGAGTCGTAGAATCTCTATAAAGAGACACCTCTGGCAACACTAGTTGAAAGTGGCCTTCAAACTAGCCGTCAGAGCTGCCGTAGCCGAGACGCCCCCTGGGTAAACGCTACGGACTTCTGCAGTCGCGCCTCGCGATCTGTCACGAATTATGGAATGTATTCGCAGATACCAATTGTAATACGACAACGGCTATACAGTTTGCAGGAAACGTACAGGATGTTCTGAAATTCCCATCACTACCTGCTACAACTTGTAGAGGGGACTGAGTACATAATACTCATATTTTAAATTGTAACCTGTCTCCCGAGACGTACCGTATACTAGAACCACTTGAAAACATGTTGGTAACGATGTCACTTTGACAAGTAATTTGTTACATTGAGGAGCCAAAGAAATATCGTTTATGGTCCCCGCGAGCACGCAGAAGTGCCTCAACACGCCGTGGCATGGACTCTGCTGATGGCTGAAGTCGCGCTGCAGGGAACTGACACCATGAAACCTGCAGAGCTGCCCATAAATCCGTAACAGTAAGAGGGAGCAGAGATCTCTTCTGATCAACACGTTGCAAGGCATTCCAGATATGCTAGTTAATGCTATAAAATTTACTAGAAACGTACAGTATGTTTGGGGAGTTTGGTGGCCAGCGAAAGTGTTTAGGCTCGGAAGAATGTTTCTGCAGCGACCATGTAGCAATTGTGGTTGTGTGGGCCGCTCCTTTGTCCTGCTGGAATTACCCACTTCCGTCGGAATCCACAATGGACACGAATGGATGCAGGTGATCAGACAGGATGTATCTAGACGTATCAGGGATCCCACATCACTCCGAATGCGCACGCTCTACAACGTCACAGAGCCTTCACCAGATTGAACAGTCCGCAGTTGACATGCGGGGTCCATGGAGTTATGATGTTGTCTTCATACCCATACACGTCCATACTGTATATACATTTTGAAATGAGACACGTCCAACCAGGGATTATGTTTCGAGTCATCAACAGTCCAATGTTCGTACCGATGGGCCCAAATGAGGCGTAAAGCTTTGTGCTGTGCAGTCAGCAAGGGTACACGAGTGGGCCTTCGGCTCTGAAAGCCCATGTAGATGATGTTTCCATGAATGGTTCGCATGCTGATACTTGTTGATGGTCAAGCATTGAAATTTTCAGTTATTTTCGGAAGGGTTGCACTTTCGCCACTCTGAACGATTCTCTTCAGATTCCATTCTTGCAGGATTTTTTTTTCTGGCCGCAGAGATGTTGGAGATTTTTTGTTTTACTGGATTGCTGATATTCACGGTGCCCTCGTGAAATGGTCGTACAGGAAAATCCCCACTTCATCGCTACCTCGTAGATGCTGTGTCCCATCGGCCTTGCGCCAAGTATAAAACCACGTTCAAAGTCATTTAAATCTTGATAACCTGCCATTGTAGCAGCAGTAACCGATCTAACAACTACGGTAGACACACGTCTTACATAGGCGTTGCCGGCGGCAGCACCATATTAAGCCTGTTTACATATCTCTCTGTTTGAATACGCATTATTATAATAATTTCTTTGGCATTTCAGTGTAGATGTGACCGAGTACATCTATTGTTCTACAGTTTCACTCTTTAATAACCGAAGAATCAAAAAAATCGGTCTTCAGAGACACTGGTTTTACAGGAGGGCGTTTTCCAATTTGAAATTAAAATGATATTATTTCCTTCAGCTGCTGAGAGGCGTTGATAGATATCAACGAAGACAGGTGAAAATGTGTGCCCCGACCGGAACTTGAACCAGGGATCTCCTGATTACATGGCAGTCGCTCTATCCATCTGAGCCACCGACGGCACAGAGGATAGTGAGACTACAGGGACTGTCTCTCGCACGCCTCCCGCAAGACCCACATTCTCACCTTTGTATGTCCACACACTACATTCGTAGCGTCCTTTCGCACATGTCCGGAAGAACAGACACAATATCCATATAAATATATTTTCCAATTCGCAAGCGCTGCGTCTCCACGGAGCACCACAGACGCACCTGCTGACGGTGAAGGCACCCTTACTCTAAGACGTTGTGCAATGGTAACGAAAAGCGTGTGGGGAGGAGTCAGACGTTGTGGACAACGATCTTGATAAAGGCGACCAGCAGCTCTTCCAGTACTGAGCGCTTTAGCCACACAGAATACTTGTGTCGGTGTATTCGGCAAAAGTTTGCTCAGAAATGTTGCTCTAACACTCACAGACACATGAACGAGACTCGATCCAGGTCAGAGAGGAGACAGCCGTCAAATGACATCATAGGATCAGACGTAAGTAACCCCCCCCCCTCCAGTGATTATAACCCTGTTGCATACCACATTAGCGAAGGTGTATTTATACGGCTGTATCACGGATATACCTTTCCATACATGGGCTCCTCTTCACAATATCGTCACTCAGTTCCCTAGAAGTTTTTAACGGGAATTTTGCAACATCCTGTATCTCTCCACTAACTATACAGTTCTTTCCAGAATTAGATCCCTCTGCAGTGGAGTGTGCGCCGATATGAAACTTCCCGGCAGATTAAAACTCTGTGCGGGACCGAGACTCGAACTCGGGACCTTTGCCTTTCGTGGGCGAGTGCTCTACCATCTGAGCTACCCAAACACGACTCACGCCCCGTCTAAACAGCTTTACTTCTGCAGTACCCCGTCTCCTACCTACAGCTGTTGTACGACATTCGAAATATACGGATGTATTTCAGAATTTCGGCGTAATGCAACTTCGCAGAAACATGGCTGAATTTTCCTGTATATTGTTATCATTAAAACCAAGCACCGTCTCAGTACCTAATACTTTTTGATATGGAGACAATTTTCATCATTTCAAGCACTATTAAAGTTGGTAGGTGTAGGAAAAAAATACCAGTACCATACTGAAAATATCGGTGAGAAGCGATAGAATTCCTACAAACAACTTGGAGAAAATCATTTTGGGTTCTAAGCCATGTCATTATAAAACAGTGAAACAACTAAAATAACTACATTCCGACCATCGTTTGAACGATCCTCTTCAGAGCGAATAAATGCCACGAAATTTCAAATCAGCAGCAGCGAAATGAAAGGTCGATTTGGAAACAGTTTCTATTTCTTCTTTCTTATCTTCGATTAATTTCCCAAATATCTCGTTCGTTTCGTATGTTGCTTTCATTATACAAGGTGTTTCACATTTCTAGAGCTTGCAATTTTTCCTAGTAACTCAAGCATGCAAACGTCATCTAACGAGGCTACAGAGCATCAAAATACAAGCGCCAGCTCCGGCAAATGTATGTAAGTAGAGTGTGATGCCGTGATCATGTATCAATTTGATCATGTATCATGATCCAGAAACGAATGAGTCGAAAGTTACATACCTCTGACGGCGGAATACAAGTACTGGTACTGTTGTTGCTAACTTTCAAAGCTGGTAGTATGGATCAAAGTAAGAAAAAATGTCCGGTAAACATGGGCTACAAAATGCATACCTGAGGAGCTATGAGCACTTGTTCAGCAGTGGAGATATGTTTTATGCTAGCGAAGATGAACAAGTCCTCACAGCTCTTAAGGTATGCATTTTACAGCCCATGTGTACTGGACATTCGGTCCATACTACCACCTCTGAAAGTTTCCTGCCCTACATCTCAGCTACAACACTACCGGTAGATCCTGTCACAAGTAACAGGAATGTCTTCTCTTCCAATTTTCCGTTATAGGGACATAACCTCAAATTTATAGATTTATCCATCTCCATCATCATAGAAAATTGGTAACATCTTCATTGAATCTTTCTGTGTACACATATTTTACAGACTCCAGCGCCTGTAACTTCGATACCCTGTAGCGTCGCTGGATGACGTTTCCAGACATCGATTCCTATGTAAAACTTCATCTGGTAGGTCCCCTCTACAGACGCGATAAGTGTGTAGCACGACGTGTGAAACATTCTGTATGCAAAGTGAATAACATGGGTGAATGGACTAGAACCGAAGCCCCCCCCCCTCCCATTATCTCTCTCTCTCTCTCTCTCTCTCTCTCTCTCTCTCTCTCTCTCTCTCTCTCTCTCTCTCTCTCTCATTCTCTCACTTTCATTCTCTCACTCTCTCTTCTCAACTATCAACTGCCAGCTTTCCTTTATGTCTTTTAAGTCTTAAAACTGCTGTCTGATTTCTGGCAGAGCTCTAGATAACATGCCGCTCACTGTATTTTATCGCTGGTTACATCATCTTAAATTCAAACTGTATATTTTGCTCAAAATTGTCAGAAGTTATTTTGTAACATCTATAGATGTTATAAATATGGGTTGAATTTCTTCAACCGATCTCTAGCGGCTAGTGTGTTCTCTCAAAATCGATTTTCCTCTAGCTCGTCTCCTCTAATTCCTGTGTAAATATTTTGGATCAGTATTTTCAGCCAGGACGTATGAAAGTGATGGTTCGATAGTATCCGCACTTATCACTATTTGCCTTATTTGGTGTTGGTGTTATTTTTTTCGTTTAGTCTGAAAATTTAGCAGTCACGTCAGTTAGCATAGATGTTGAGGAGTGAAGCAGCAAACGTCGACAGAGTGAGTCCTCACCGGTGCTGATAGAGCCTTCTGGTGGCGAAGCCCTGCACTACAGACAACTGAGTGTGTGAGGAACTAGTAGCGACATCTAGCAGCGAAGTGATGAACAGCAAAATGGCCGCGAAAATCGAGTGACTTAAATGTCTAGTTGCTGTTTATTTCTTCCTTTACACTATTATTACAAAACAGATTACGGCATCACTGCTCGGTTTGTCTGTTACCGTATTTTTGTGTATTTCACACATTACAAAATAATTCTGTTCTGGTAACATATAATGCAAACTACTTCTCGAGCGACATTAATGTACGCAGCATGTTACATTCATCATTCCCTCTTCGTAATTTAGTATTACTAATAGTTTTGTCCACACTTTTAAGCATTAAAAATGGATATGTGGCTCGGAACAGGACTACTGTTACATTAAATGTTAACAACATAATCGCACGGTATAGTGAGTTAAAGATTATTGAACAGCAACGAGAACTGTAAGTAAGTTTATGCAATGCAACGTTAGTGATATAATAGTACAACAGTAATAGGCGTTTGTCAGCCCTTTTTTTCTATTTTACAGTTTCACTCATTACTGATGGCAAATGCCTTGCAGAGAACGTAATATTCTGCATCTTCGGTACGGCCTTTACAATCTCTTTCATTGAACTGCACTTAACATGGAGAGGTAGTAATACAATTTTTTCTCTGATCTACAAGATACTTTTACAAAAAGTAGAGGCAGAGAGGTAGTCATGTAACTATTAATCGAAATATTATATGAACTATATGGGCGTGTTAGTAAAATCACCAAGAAATTCCTCTTATTAATTTTAAGTGTTATCTGTTTGATTCAGCATTCAGCTCACATAAAACCACGAGAAATATCGTTTTTATAAAAAAAACAGTTTATGTCTTTAGTGACCTGTGTAATATCAAACATCTCATTTTGACACTAGAATAACTTGAGAAAAAAAAGGCCTGTTTTAGTTTTTGAAAATGCAATAAGTGAAAACAATGTATTTTAAAAGGCATTGTCAATTGTTACGAAACGATTTATTATACAGAATTTATAAATCGCATAGTAAATCATGATACTAAAAAGAACACCTTGTTGGCTTGTGACACAATACTTTGCATTTTCTTATGACTTTGACATAATTACTGCCTTTTCAGCACTGAGAATGAGTAAAATACATTATGTACTATATGAATCAGTATGATAAACTTTTTTCGAATATTCATTGTTAACTACAAGAAAATGGCAGATGTTTGGGTATTTACCTCAGAAGTATTCAGCACACGAAGGATAACAAAAATCATTTTTTTGGTAAGGTTTTTGTTTGATAGTTTCCTACAAATATTACTGATACCATAGTGAGATATATTAAGTACCTTAAAATATATGTAGATGTGGTCTGGTGAAGAAAGTGTGTAAATTAAATTTTAAAATGCTTGCACCAGCATAATCAGGTTTAGTTTGTAGTGTGGGAGTGAGCTCCACGTGGGACCCGAAGCACGGACCCCACGGGGGTGCCCGGCATGCGCCACATGCCAAGGCAGAGGTGGAGGCTAGTGTTCGGAAGTCTGAAAATTCCAGCGCCGGCCGGGGATTGAACCCCGGCCCGGCTGGGGCGAATAGCCCCAGCCGAGGCGCTGGAACGTTCCTGACCCCCTTACCACTAGACCACCGGTGACCCCGGCGGTTTCTTGCTCCATAGTCCAGCTAGTGGTCGTAGAGCACTTCCTGTTGTCCTCCGTGTTTACACCGAGGCAGCAGTGGCGTGGTGTAACAGGAAGTGTTTACTTGCGTCCGCTGGATGTCCACTTAGTGTACGACTTATTTACCCGGCTGACGTTCGTGTCGCTATAATCTCCTTAGTTGCGTTACAATTATATGCAGGGACTGAAAATCTGCCTATGCAGTTGCACGCAGTCGCATCTCACTATTTGAACCTCTGTAATTCGATCGTGTTGTCAAGACCCATGTCAGAACTGTTTATCGAAGAAAGCTCATGTGTTCGGTACATTTCATAAACGGAAGCGACTGGGATAACACACAGCCCGTAAACGTTTTGTAATGAAGTGTCAGCCGGTACGTAATACTCGATATCTGGAGTTGTTTTATCGGTTATTAAGATAATCGTTTCACCCCTATACACTTAAAAAAATTCCCGTGTTTTCTCAATAAAGCATAAGCACAGTACATAAATCCCTCGCGAAAATGACATCGGAGAAGTACAAGTGTTCGAGTGCCACAGAAAACAAGTGGGTCCTTGAAGGTGTGGAACGGAGAGCAGAACTAAAATAAGATGTAACGTTTCGGGATTCCCTCATAGTCGCGTAGACACTCCAGAAGCAGGAAGATCCGTTTGATGACGTCTCTTGAGGAGTGAGGAAAAAATTCACTCTCAAATAAATACTGTACAAGATGCCTCGCCGCCTCTTGAAGGGTGTCATGGGATTCTGCAGCCGTGGACTCGGCGACCCCGTGAGCCAACGCGGTGTTTCTGACCACATACATTTTAACTGCGGGTTCTCCGACGTGCAAAGGAAGCCGCGACAATGGGGAGGCTCTGCGTGCCGTTTTGTAATAAGAACGCCTCTCCACATTTTATCGTAGGAATGATATAAATTTTAAACTTCTTAGATCCACCGAGTCATTATGTATTCTTAAAATATCTTTAACTCTTTTTCAACACATATGTATCTTTTACCTCTTTCACTGAAGAAGCTGACCAACAGATTTTTTTTCCATTTCAGGTATTGGTTTTATTGCATTCTCCTTTAGCGTATTGATCAGAAATTGTAGGTTAAGATACCTTTGCCTTATTGAGTATCGTCTGCTATGCCAAACTTCGACAGCATTCATGGTCCTGTGCATCGAATTGATGACGGTAGATAGCTGACCGAAATCACTTTGAAATAAATTCTCTGAACGCAGATAACTTTGATACAGTAGTGTTAGGTATCGAGGTATTATCTAACGCAACTGAAGCCAACCTAAGAGTGAATTTATTTCGAAATATTTCGGTCGACTGTCTGTCTTCACCAATTCCACATTTCAGGTTGTGTACTAGCATTTTCCATCTATTGACTGATTAAATAGTCTACGCCACTGGGCACTTGCTACGCTGTTACTCTCCATGCTTCATCAAGGCAGTCCGGTGGAAGATGGACTCTACAGCACACGTGCGGCAAGACAAACGAACTACTTCTTCATCCCTGTATTGCTCCACTAATCTCAGTTCTTGTATGTCTTCCACAGGCATTGCTTGAAATGAAAATTACAACTGGAAAATAAATGTCTCGGATAACACTGTTTTCATAGCTTAATTTGCAGCCATTTCGAAGTAAAGCAATGCAGTTTTAAATGACAACCAAGTTATGACATTTCTCGGTTGAGAAAAAATATTTCACAATTATTTTGACTTTCCTCTGGTAAAAAAGCTAGTCTTCCGTGCTTCAGGTATCGACAAGTTGTTTCGAACACCTCTGAAATGTCCGTCCATAAGAAGAGCTTTATTTTCAAACATTTTCTCCCCTTCTTCTTAACTGATCACCAGGATTCATTTGTCAGGAACAGGGTTATTATGTCTCCTTAAAAACTTCAGTCACTTTCAAAATATCTTCGTGCTGCCGAATCCCTGAACTACTGCCGTCTTTCTCATAATTCGTTATACTTGCGACGTAATCTAAACCTTTATCTCGCAAATCTTGAAATTGCTCTTTAAACCCTCCGAAAAAAGGCACTGTCTACTCACCGCAGACTGTTTCCCAGCAGTTATGCATTCGTTTCTCAATCTACACATCTGTTTCGTCAGGTTGGGCGAGAAACTTACTGTTGAGCCGTGATTCTACCATTTACAATTTTTAAACTGCCGCTGCTCCTATTCCGTTCGGAGTTCCTGTACAGGCAATTCGTATAATTACCACATTTCCGGTGCTCCTGGCACCGCTTACCATCCTTTCCCCTTTCTGTTTCCTTTTCCTTTCCTTTTTCTAACCACACGCTCCAGTCACATTAACGTGACCACAGCCTGTGTCCGACGCTAATGTGTAGGGTATGCGTAACGCGGAAACTCAGCCACTTATGTGACATCCAAAAGGACGTGATCATTGCCTTTCGGGCCACAGGTGGATGCATTTTCGAAACGGCAGAGTTCGTAAAATGTTGGCGTGTTGCCATATTTAAAGCACTCCGCGCATGGCGCTGTCGAGAGCCGACGCTGAGGCCGTTGTGGTGCCCAACGGTCCACAGAGGACAGGAGTTAAAGGAGACCGCAGGTGAATAACGTGCAACTGCTGAGCAACTGACCAAGCACGTGAACCGAAGAGCCTACCGACAGTGTCTCCTCTAAGACCACTCAGCGAAAAATGCTATGTGTAGGTCTCCACAGCAGACTCCTGGTCCACACACCTATGCTGACTGCTGTTCGTCCGCGACGAAGGCTGGAATTTTCACGCCAGTTCTGCGACTGGGCGTCCACTGAACGGTGACCTGCGGGCTTTCCAAGTGACAGACAGACGTTGGCGTGTAGGGCGCGATTCACCTGAAAGTGAACACCCTGCAACAGTCGGTGGCAGGGTTAGGACAGGAGGAAGGATCGTTACGATCTCACAAACGTTATCGTGACACTCCCGTCGTTCTGGAAGGCACAGTGGATGAGCAGAAATATCGGTCGGAACCGTTGCCACACCTACATCGAGTCTTTTTTCCCTCGGAATCTACCAGCAGAACAACTAAATCTGTGACACAGCTTGCAGTGGGAAAAGCACCAGGATGAGTTTGCTGTACTCCGTCGACCACCAGGCTTCCCGGACTTAACGGAATCGAGAATATGTGGGACCACCTCGATGAAGCTCTTCGTATCCTGGGTCCTCAATCGAAAAACGTAGCGCAGCTAACTAAGGCACCGACGTCGGCATGGCTCAGTACCTCACTGACTCCTGCGCGTTTCTCAGTTGTCCGCGCTTCCCGTTAATCGTATCCCCCTACAGTGACTCAATGACGACACTCTCCCGTACACGACAGCATCATCAACAGCCGCAGACTACTGTTCACTCTGCCTGTCACCTCATTTATGTCTATACAGTATAACAGCTGTCTGTTACACTTCCTGGGACACTCCTGACGATACCCTTGTGTCTGATCAACGCTCGCTGTCGAGAACGTACTGGTATCTGTTGTAGACTTTAAGCCGCTCTCATATCTGGGAACCGACTCCGTATGCTCATACGAGGCCCTTGGTTAACAGTGTGCAGTGGAGCACCGTGCCAAAGGCTTTTCTCAAATATAGGAGAGTGCAATGTGCTTGGGACCCTTCATCCGTGGTGCGCAGTATATAATGTGCGAAAAGGGCAAGCTGCGTTTCACACGAGCTTTCTAAAACCGTGCTGATTTCTGGACGTAAGCTTTTCGGTGTCTAGGAAATTTATTGTAATCATATTCAGAATACGTTCTAGGATTCTGCAGAAAATCGATGTCTGTAATTTTGCACATCCTTTCTTTTACTCTTCTTGTACACGAGTGTCACCTGCGATTTTTTAAACTGCCTTAGGTTGGACCCATTACAGGTGTAATATTCAGAAGGCAAATGTATATTGATCTCGTTATATACGGCTGCAACTTGCGCTTTTTCCAGTCCTTTGCGAAATACTGCTGGGCAAGAGAAAGGCGATAAATGCGAATGAAGTAAGTAAAACTGAAATTGTTTTAACTTCTTCGCTGTCGCCGAATCCTTTCCAAGCGATGCGTCCTTGAGCGGGTCAAACAGGTAGCAATAAATGCTCTACAAGTAGGGTGACTTTTGAAGTTTTTCTTACCAGTCAAGTACAATGCAGACAGCTTCCATTCTCCATAATATCAGCAATATGAAAATGAAAATTCACGAAAGTCAAATCTGGACTGTAGCGATAATGACGCAGAGTCTCCCAACCCATTACTGTTTCTTTTCCCTTCCAGTGGTTTCTTGGATCAGCTGCGCTATGTTTGGGCGAGCGTTGTTGTGTAATAGTATCACGTCTTTTCTTTGACATTGGCGACCCTTTCCTCTCGTTTTCGGCTTTACTTTGCTCATCACTATGTGTGAGTGGTCAGCGCTGCATCCTGTACGCTGATCTTCCAAATAATCACCAAAATACAACTACTTTGGCATCCAAATGATGGCCAGCATCACTTTCCTCGCTGAAGCTCGAGTTTGAATTCCTTTCGGACAGGTGAACTAGTGTGCTTCCATTTCACTCCTTGTCTTTTCGAGTCGGGTTCCCCATTTTGAACGAAAGTTTAATCACACGTTAAAATCTCGTTCGAAAAATGTTCACCTTCACGTTCATAGCACTCTTTGTTTCCTTGTGTTGTGTGAATTCTCTCGGGACCCACGTTGGACTTGTTTCGCTGTACTTGAGCATGTCAATGACGACGTTATGGACTGTGCCACTACCTGTTGCAGCTATTTTGCTATTCAGTTCTACTGCAACACGTCGGCCATCAGGAGTAATGTCGTGAGAGCCGGCTTTAAGCGAAGGAGGAGACAGTTCAATTGGCCGGCCACGGTGTTTTTTATTAGTCACTGAAGTTAGATGGTTTTTGAACTGTCCTACGTATTTATCAAAAATTTCCGTCGTTCGCACAGCTTCGACCATACTGAAAAAACGTTAGAGAAAATATTTCGGCCGTTTTCCGTCTTCTGAAAGGGAAAACGCATCGTTGAACGTTGCTCAGTTAATGTGGAAACTTCAACCGGACACGCCATTCTCAATTGCAACATTAAGGTTATAAATAAAACAATTATTTTTTGTCAGCCGCTCTTAGCTCATCACAGTCATGCCATCCTAAAGTCATGAAACTACAAAAATTCTTCCTACGGACTATTCGACTTCATTAATTTGCTTTGCAGGGGAAACTCACGAAGGAGTATGCGCTTAGTATTTAGTCGGTCATTTCTAGTTGATGAGAAAGTTAAAACAAACAAGTAGCAAACCATTGCTCATTTATTTAGGAACAACATTTATCAGATACAGCTGAGTAACGTTTAACCCAAACCTTAAATGTCATATATATGACACTGCTCGTAGCTGCATCATCTGGCAAGAGTACGCATTAACACCAATAACAAGAAAATGCACCATGACCTTCGTAAACTGTGCATTCTTCATGCCACTGTTGGGAGCAGACATCACACTCAATACAGTCTTCCGTGACAGACTCGTTTTAGTCTTCGCCACACCTTGGGCAGTTCAAAACATGAAGTTGGAATAATAGACAATTGTGAAGGTGATTCGATAAACCCTATGCCTGGCACTTAGATATGATTTGCACAATATCCATGTGGGTGTAGATCCCTCCTTGGATTGTGCCCTGGTTGTTGCTGAAGATGATGGAGCAGTTTAATCCAGATTAGCCACAGAGATTCTACGTTGTTCGTTACTGATATTTTGTCCCTCCTTGGTTTACTTTGTTTTCCTAACAATGCATTTTTGTACGTAGACTCAAACAGAATTCCGGATGTTTTTGCAGCTTGCTTTAGATGTTCGAAAACCTAAAATTGTGCAGTTCACAAAACGAAAAATCATAGTATCCTATGACTACAGCATCAATAACTCTCATTTTCAATCGGTCAGCTCACACAAATACCTCGGTGTAACACATTGTAAGGATACGGAATGGAAGCAGGACTGAATAAAACTCAAGACGCGTTCATACGATTTCTACACCTAGATAAGCGTTCGACAATGTAAAATGGTGCAAGATCGAAGTTGTGAAGAAAATAGCTCTAGGCAGAGACGGGTATATATTAGTACAAGACCCAAGTGGAAATAAGAGTGGAAGACCAAGAACGAAGTGCAAGGATTAAAAAGAGAGTAAGACTTTGATATAGTTATTCGCCTATACTGTTCAATGTTTGCATCAAAGAAGCAATGAAGAAAATAAGAGAGAGGTTCAAGATTCGCACTGAAATACGGGTTGAAAGGATACCAGTGACAATGTTTGCTGATAATATTATCGTTGTCAGTGAAAGTGAATTACTACAGGATCTGATGAATGAAATATACAATATAATGAGTGTAGAATTAGGGGTCAGAGTAAATCAAAGACAATAGTGATGAGATGAAGCATAAACGGGAAAAGCGAGAGTCTTAACATTGGTGATAACGAAGTAAGAAATGGAACCATCACATCGTGTCAGTCAAAGATAAAGGTGGTGGCGAACTGTAATTTATTGATAGAATTAAAGAGCAATATAATCAGTGCACAAAGATGATCTTTTTTGAACTATTGGTGCGACCCATACTCTAATATTGCTCCGTGGTGTGGGACCTGTCCCATATACGAGTAGCAGGGGATATTGAACTGTTCACAATAAAGTCAGCACAGGTTTGTTTGGTTCACAGGAGAATGTAACAGAGATGCTGAAGAAATTGGGAGATGCCTGAAGATACACATAAGCTATCCCGAGAAAGCTTACTTGCCAAATTTCTAGAACATACCGTAAATTTTGAATATACGAGGTGTGTTAAAAAAAAATTGGGAACGTTCGTAATTTCGCGCCAATGGCGTGTTGGGGCGAAATGCAGTTGACATCCCTGCACGCGCGTGTGCTTAATGTGTAACTGCGGGAAGTTTCACTGTTGTATGTCTGTTAGCTTATTGTTCAGTGCTGTATTGACTAGAACGTTGTGTCGCACAGTTGGCGAACTTCGAGAGGGTATAGTTAGAGGAGCAATGCGCCTGCAATAAATTTTGCGTGAAACTCAAGAAAACCGCCGCTCGGGGTAGCTGCGCAGTCTAGGGGCCTTGCCACGGTTCGTGTGGCTTCCCTCTGTCGGAGGTTAGAGTCCTCCCTCGGCGTGGGTGTGTGTAAGTGGTGCAAGCCTAGGGACTGATGACATCAGCAGTTGGTCCCATAGGAACATAAGAGCTAAACTCAAGAACACCTCTACAGAGACACCCCAAATGATGCAGGAAGCCTACGGTGATGAGTGCTTAAGCCGCACTCCGTGTTACGGATGGTTCACACGGTTTAAAAACGGCCGGACGGAAGCTAAAGACGACGCTCGTCCTCCGACTTCTGCCAGCAACGCTTGTGTCAGGAACGTCAACGATGCTGTGCGTGCTGAACGAAGACTGACTGTCCGAGAGATTGCAGAAGAATGTAACATTGCAGTTGGATCGTGAAATCCTAATACAGCATCTTGGAATGTATCGTGTTGCCGCCAAGTTCGTGCCACGGCTCACGAGTTAAGAGCAGAAAGACCTCCACCTCCCAATCTGAGAAGAGCCTTAGGATCACCCAAATGAGAACGAGATGTTCCTTAAGAAAATTATAACTGGTGATGAGACGTGGGTCTGCAGTTATGACGTTGACATGAAGGTTCAATCTTCACAATGTGTAGGGAAATGTTCTGAACGATCAACATATAAAATAGCTTGTCAGGTCAGCTTGGCCCTTGCAGACATTTATTTTCAAAGTTGAAAACCAAGTTGAGAGGACGAAGATTTGTAACGATAGACGCACGGTCCAGCGAAAGGTGAACCAAGTCTGCTCCCAGAAGTGGAAACGGTTTATCAGTCGTGGGGGTGATCATATACAAATATGTGAAGGTATGCGTAGAAAATTTTTGTGGACAAAGTTCCGGAATTTTTTAAACAGACCTCTTAGACGAAAGGTAATGAATACAGGCAAGTGGTCTGCAAATGTTCGTACGCTTGAGTTCGCTTCCATTCGCTGCTGTGGGAACTGGGCTTAATAATAATATTCCCTGTGTGAGATGTAATTGGCAAACTATGTAAACGCTGAGCTGTGCGCCGCTTACAGCCCACGCGAAATTATTCTCGGAGGGACACATCATTATCCCCTTCGTGCCTAAAGTTGCTTCGGCCAAACTCAAACTCAATTGCCAGGCCGATAGCTCGTTATCCTACTGCTCTGCAAGTAACACTTGGTCTGAAACCATCTGTACGGTTATGTAGGTTAAGACACTGCAGCCACTCAAAATGGTGGCTCCACGTTTGCGAGTAACTGACGAGAAAAGAAATTCTGAATTTTGTGTGACACTCCGTAGCATTAAGAAAGCTGAGTGACGTTAGTTGGTTGTGAGGTGTAATGGAAAGGATAATAGCTTCACATGTTGTGTTCGGATACCAAGATTTAAAAGCCTGAAGTCTTATATTTCAGAAGCAAGGAGCGTAACAATCAAGTGATTTATGAACAGTAAGTGCACACATTTTTGCTCGGTTGATTTTAATTGAGGTTGCAACGTGCAGATCAAGCAAGTACCGTACTGTAGAGTGGTTGAGCAAGAGAAGCGTTTGGAACAAGTGTTTATCCTTATTTTGGATAGTTAGCTTTCTTATCTGAGAAGTAATTGTGGCTAGCCCTTGAAATGCATCACGAATTCCTTCGTCATTCAGTCTAATATCACCTTCCCCCCTACACAATACCCTCCACCTCTCATGATTTTAAAAATGAAAGTGTTCCTAGAAAAGTTGATCACTGTACAGTTTATTTATGTGCCAAAGTTAGTGATAATGTGGGGGAGGGGGAGGGAAGGCCACAGACCTCAGGGACGGGGGGGGGGGGGGGACAGGGGGTACTGGCAAATGTCTGATGGCACTCAGGAGCAACGGCCTAAGAAAGGCTGGGAACCACTGTTCAACTGCCTGTGAATGTATACTGAACATAAATGTGGAAAACTGACACAACTCCCTTTTTGAATTTTTTTTAATTCGAGTTAACTAGTCTTGGAACCGTTTGAGGGACATCTGAAAATGTGGCGCACAGAATTCGCGTCTTTATTTCTTTAGATTGAATCTGGGTACTGGCTCTTTGACAATAAGACAGAGCACTCTTTAATGTATCGCCACGAGCGGCAGTTAAACGGCGACATGTATCGCGAAACCAAAACACCTACTTACCTTGGCAGCGTGAGCACTATTGCAGTTAATATCCATCTAGCAACTTGCGTTTTAGTTGTCTGTTGGCCACTGGTCAATCTCTTTCCATTGTAAATATAAATACGAATTGTCACCATATATCACAAGCATAACGTTTACCACAGATGTACCTTACAAAGATCTTCACTTAAAAATACAGCATACTTTGCTCGGAAACAATTTTTTTGATTTTTGTGCTTATAACACGACGGCGTGCTGAGAAGATAATGACTCGGTCTGTTTTATTTGAAGTCAGTAACATTCTACATCTTTACTATGGATATCTGCAGCCCTCTGCTTCGTACCGCGTTAGATAGCGGTGTGTGACGTGACTACGTTGGGAGTGAGAAAGAGCTCACAACACTAAAAGCACGAATTCGAAGACTTCGTCCGCATGTGGAGCACTCTCTCCTTGAGCACGGCAGTGCCAAACTACACACGATCGCTGCGGCATCTGCAGCAAGCCGACGTCCTTGGTTCACTGCCGTCGATCATCCTACACACAGTCTCGATTTTCGTCTATGTGCAAAACTAAGAAAACCTTCGAGCACTTCAATTATTTCAAGCGGTGCAAGCAGAGGTAAGGTTGTGGCTCTGTTAACATAGTCAAACAATATACTGTGACGGTGTCAACAAAATAGTATCTAGTTGGGGAAATTGTGCTGGTTCCGAGGGTGAGTGTGTTGAAAACTAAATTTATTGACGTGAAGAATACCGATGCAGAATGTTCATGAAGTTTGTTTTATTTAAAAATCTTTGTGACTTTTCACTCAAAACATGTCAACATTACTTTTCTGTACGTCCTCGTACAATGGATGTCTCAAAAAATACGTACATGGATCAAAATAAGTGTTAACATGAATGCTTTTAACAGCACTAGGTTCAAAAAATTTTAACTGTATGCCAATTGCAGATTAATTTTAATGGCAGCTAGCGCGATTATATGAGTGGACTATTAGATTTAATGGTGAGCATTTATCTAATTTTTAAACATTCTCTGCCTTGTCATTCTTCCTCTCTAAAGTGCCTCGTCTTCCAGTAACACTGTCGATCGACAGCATGATCTGTTGTCCGTCCATGGTTTTTCAGACCATTGATTCAGTGCTGAACCCAAACTGCTGGTCTGAGTTATTTATCCTGGATAATCCTGTGCGTCGTGTGTCACGTATGCCATTAATCTTTCAAAGAAATGGGACTTAACATCTGAGGTCGTCAGTCCCTTAGAACTTAGGTTTAAGTAGTTCTAACTAACCTAAGGACATCACACACACACACACACACACACACACGCCCGTAGCGGTCGCGCGGTTCGAGACTGAAGTGCCTAGAACAGCTCGTCCACAATGGCCGGCCATTAATGTTTCATTGAATTACTAATTTCAACAAGTTTTATTTATTGTTGCGGAATTGCGCTACCAAAACAATCGAGTTTTGCTATGTGGATGCTGTTGAGAATTTCTGAATTTTCGTACCGCCATATTTTTGACTATATCTTTCGATGGTGTTGTTGTTGTCTTCAGTCCTGAGACTGGTGTGATGCAGCTCTCCATGCTACTCTATCCTGTGAAAGCTGCTTCATCTCCCAGTACCTACTGCAACCTACATCCTTCTGAATCTGCTTAGTGTATTCATCTCTTGGTCTCCCTCTACGATTTTTACCCTGCACGCTGCCCTCCAATGCTAAATTTGTGATCCCTTGATGCCTCCAAACATGTCCTACCAACCGATCCCTTCTTCTAGTCAAGTTGTGTCACAAACTTCTCTTCTCTCCAATCCTATTCAATACCTCCTCATTAGTTACGTGATCTACCCATCTAATCTTCAGCATTCTTCTGTAGCATCACATTTCGAAAGCTTCTATTCTCTTCTTGTCCAAACTAGTTATCGTCCATGTTTCACTTTCATGCATGGCTACACTCCAAACAAATACTCGGAGAAACGACTTCCTGATACATAAATCTATATTCGATATTAACAAATTTCTCTTCTTCAGAAACGCTTTCCTTGCCATTGTCAGTCTACATTTTATATCCTCTCTACTTCGACCATCATCAGTTATTTTACTTCCTAAATAGCAAAACTCCTTTACTACTTTAAGTGTCTCATTTCCTAATCTAATCCCCTCAGCATCACCCGATTTAATTTGACTACATTCCATTATCCTCGTTTTGCTTTATTTGATGTTCATCTTATATCCTCTTTTCAAGACACTGTCCATTCCGTTCAACTGCTCTTCCAAGTCCTTTGCCGTCTCTGACAGAATTACTATTTCATCGGCGAACCTCAAAGTTTTTACTTCTTCTCCATGAATTTTAATACCTACTCCAAATTTTTCTTTTGTTTCCTCCACTGTTTGCTCAATATACAGATTGAATAACATCGGGAGAGGCTACAACCCTGTCTCACTCCTTTTCCAACCACTGCTTCCCTTTCATGCCCCTCGACTCTAATAATTGCCATCTGGTTTCTGTACAAATTGTAAATATCCTTTCGCTCCCTGTATTTTACCCCTCTGTCGATGGTATCCTTAATATTTTTCGATACGATCGCATTTCAAATGCTTAATACAGTCCATGACTCAGCTCCATAGAGTAGGACACCGAACATGTAACATCGAAGTAGTCGAGTGCGAATCCTAATGACTGCTCTGAAGGTTCTCAGCAGTCGCCGCGGACTAAATGACTGCAGGGGACTCGATGCATTGGCCATAAGTTTTCTAGTAATTCTGGAGATTTTCCTTTGGACTAAGTATGAAGTCGTTCCTTGTTGCTTAGATCGTGCAGGTTTCAGACCGATTGTGTTAGTATTGCTACACTACTAAGTGTGTATCCACCACCATATCAGGGTATATAATGAAACGGCGGCCCTCTTTCGTCATGCCTTACAAGGAGATATCTCCAGCGGTAGGATCGACTTTTTGAACCATCTATACGGTTATGTAGGTTAAGCACCCAAGTATCGCACACTGCAGCCATTCATCCTGGTGAGTCGACGTTAGCGAGGAAGTGACGAGAAAAGAAATTCGGAATTTTGTGTGAGACTCGATAGTATGAAGAAAGCCGAATGACATAAGTTGGTTATGAGGATAATTGAAAGGATACTAGCTTCACATGCATGAGGTTGTGGGTTCGAATCTCACCAGAGAAATAAATCTATTTTAGGTCTTTATCGAAGTGACATTGATAATCATATTCCTTCAACTGATGTAAATATATATATTTTTTTTAGTTCCACTCCTGGGTCACGTGATTCAATAGTGATATGAACTTCTTCATTTGGTCTAGTTTTTCTTCTTATCATCCCTTCTCCACTGGAAATATTTGTTTGTGAACTTTTAATTATCTTCATGTATCAATTCCGATTTAATGTCTCCTGTTTTTATTACCCTGTATTTTCGTCTACGTTATTGTGTACATTACATCGATTTCTCACTTTGCTTGAATTTTATTTTACTTAGAAAACATTCTCTCATTTATGTCCTCATCTACACTATAATTTCCATAGTGCACAAAGATTTTATGTTATGTTTTAAATATTTGTATGTCGATTACCATGCAAAAAAGGCACGTCTCCCAAAGAAAAACGTTTTTCACATTAATGCACAGTCAATATAAATAGATTATTTCGTCTTTTGTTTTTTAATTAATTTATCGGAGTTTTGAAGTAATTCAATAGTCAGCAGATAGGTATAATAAATTACACATTCACAAAAATTCCGATTGGAAGAAGAATGACATAAAGAAAAATTAAACTAATGGAAAAGTTCATACGGTGACTAAAACGATGTGACAAAAGAATAGAACGAAAGAAATTACATTTAAACCAATAAGTAGAGTACAAATAAACATCAAAGTCATTTCGATAAAGATTTTAAAAAAATTTACTGCACCTGACGAGGCATGGTTAAGCTTCTATCGTAACCATTATGACACGTAACCAGACTGTGGAATACGACTTCCTTCACGCTATGTAGCACCAGGCAAAATTTTGAAATCTTTTCCGTCAGTTACTTTCAATCCGAGGGCCACCTGGATGCAGGGATCTTAAGTTGCACTACGGCTTATTTGGATTCAAAAAGTCGATCCCACCGCTGGGGGCTCTCCTTGTTAGTTTTAAAAGTAACAAACGGCACATTTTGAAATAACAGTAATATCGCAGTCCAGTAGCGCCGGACCCTGCAAACTTGAAAGACAACTCCAGCAAAGGCAAAGAAAATTTTACTGTAGCAAGTAAATTACTGTAGGCAACTGAACAACAACGAAATAATAACAATAATAGGTTCGCAGGAGAGCTTCTGTAAAGTTTGGAAGGTAGGAGACGAGGCACTGGTAAAGCTGTGAGGACAGGGCGTGAGTCGTGCTGGAGTGGCTCAGTTGGTAGAGCACTTGCCCGCGAAAGGCAAGGGTCCCGAGTTCGAGTCTCGGTGCGGCACCCATTTTCAATCTGCCAGGAAGTTTCAATAATAATAATAATAGATCCAGTCATATTAATATGACCAACTCCTATTTTCGAGGTCAACGTGTAATAACCCATAGACTCCAGGAGATAGCATTAGTAGGTGATGAATGGGGGTGGGGGGAGGAGGCTGGAAACAGTGAAGTCGTTGTCATAATGCATAAAAGGGGCGATTTATGTGACGTCCAACAGGGCATAATCGTTGGCTTTCTTCCCAAGGGTGGAAGCATTTCCGAAACGGCAAAATCTGTAATCTTTTCACATGCCACTGTATGTAAAGTAAACCGTGAGTGGCAAAATCTCGGTATTCTAATCCGGCTCCAAGGCAAGTGTGTTGGACTACGGGCAGTAGGCGACACAGGTGAACGATAGCTGCAGATGTGTGTGCTGGCGAGAAGACGTGCAACTTTTGTGCAGCTGACAGCCCAGGCGAACCGAGGGCTGCCACCAATGTTTCCTCAACAACTTATGGGCTTCCGCAGTGGGCACCTGGTCCCTGCACCCACGCTGACTGATCTTCATTGGCGTTGAAAGCTTGCATTTGCACGCCGGTACCACAACTGAAAGTCCACTGAGTGCTACAGGTGGCCTCTCCATATTCATCACATTTTGTGCTCCATCGGACAGATTGAAAGCAAACGCCCTGCAACCCTGAGGGAGTGTTATGGTGTGGGCAATGTTTTAGTGGCACTCCCTGGGTGATCTCGTTGTTCTGAAAGGCACAATGGATCAACCCTAGTACGCACCTATCCTTGGGGACCATATCCACCCCTAGATGCACGTGTAACATAGCTCGCAGTGTATGTGCGTGGTTCTGAAAGCTCTAGGATGAATTTACCGTACTGCCCTCACCACCAAATTTTCCGCCTTTAAACCCAATCGAGAATCTGAAAGGTCACCTCGATCGAGTAGTTTGTGCCACGGATCCTCAATCGATAGAATTCTATCGCAGCATGACAAGTACTGGTGTCGGAATGGCTTCTTATGACTGTCGTTACATCATTGACTCTATTCCTGTGCGTCTCGTGCTGCAGAAGGTGTTTATTCGGTATTTTAACACGTGGTCAGATTACTGCGACTGGACAGTGTAATAATACTAATAAATTTCGCGTATTTCAGTGCCCTCGTTTAAGTCTTTCAATTGGACGGCACTTTGAAGACATGCTTATCATTAACGTACTCCAGTTGTCCAACCGGGGAAAGGGAATCGGCAGTTTAACGTGGAATCCGCACCACATGTTGTTTCTACCGACTCCTCATATCATTGAGAGGTGAAGGCTGTATTAAAAGCAGACAGAAAAATTTATTTGTTCATCTGGGATTCGATCCCGAGATTCTCGATTTGCAGGCACGCGCTGTGCCGGTAGACCACCAGGTCCAACAGTTACGAGACGGTAATCGAACTGTATTGGCAGAGTATTTCGTCGTATTTTGCGTCACGTAAATGTGCTGTGGTGTAAGCCAAAGTACATTCACGCTAAGGGCATCAGTTCCGATCCCAGAAAAATGTGCAGCCAGAGCAGTATTGTAAGTAAAAATCAAACTCTTCCATTTTTCTTACCGAATTGCTATACATCTAGAAAACAAACCAAAATTGTGAAAACATTTCATACAAGATTACTGACAAATTTTTATGAGTAAAAATAAACGGGTATGGTAATATACATGGAGGTGAATGAAAAGTAGTGGCAGTTTGGCTATAATTCATGTCAGTCTTCTTTGACTAAAATACACTTGATCACATTTCCGTCTCGCGTCTCGATCACTTTCCACACCCACATGAAAGATGTCATACACTGTCAGTGCATCCATCTGTGATGATGTCTCGCTAGGACCGCCATATGGTGCCTTATCATTTGCTGTAAGACGTGCCACGAAATACTTCGTTCATTTGGGTGATCAGGCCATAATTGGGGGGACTCTACCGGATGAATACGGTGGATGTCCCAGTATGTCCCGCTGCCACGTATGCGGTGCTCCTGCACAGGGCTCGTCGTTTGGCGTCGTGTAAGTTGGTAGAATGCAGCGCTGGAAGGAAAGATTGTTGCGCGCTCCGACCACGTGCCCTTCCAGTCTGCACCCAAGCACCTTTTTCGTGTTTCCCAAACATACTATTTAGGCACTCGAGCTAGCCTCTCCAACTCAGAGAGAGTACACACTGCAACTGACTCAAACACGACTTGTGCTGATGACTTTACTACTTCAGCCCACCATCTGTCAGCAACAGAAAGTGTGCGTACCGAATGACTCACATCCGTCATGTTATGGCATTGTGCTACCACTTTTTATCCAACACATGCAAAGACGCATGTGTGACTACTTGTTGTCTCCCATCTTGGTAGTGGCCTAATTATTGTGAGGTTTTGAAGTGCATTATCTATACGTGGTGTATCAAAAAGAATCATCCGACCTGGGCCGTCTATATTTCTGGAACTAAGAAACATATACAATGAATACAATGAATTTTGTCCTTTGATGTACGAAAACTAAAAAAGTTATTTTCATCCTTTTCATTGGTGTTCAATATGCATCGTTGAGATGCACGGAACATGTCAATGCGGTGTTCAAATTGTACCAACACTGCAGCAAGCATGTCTGGAGTTACAGTTTCCACAGGTGCTGTTATGCGATGTCTCAGTTCATTTATTGCTGTTGGTAATGTAGGTACATAAAGAGTCTCTTACAAAACCATACATATATAATCACATATAGTCGGGTGCGGTGACCTTGGAGTCTAGTAGTCTAGGGGTGAGTGATTTAGTCCAGTGTGAACGATCCATCGTTCAGCAATCGTTTGATTTAGAAATTCCCACACTTCCAGATGCCACTGTCGCGGTGCCCCATCGCATTGGAAAATGAAGTCGTTCATGTGGGAAGAGAAAGTTTTCAGGCATATCGAGATATATGCTTACTGTAACAGTGTTTCCGGCAAAGAAATATGAATCATACACATTTTCCCTCTAAACTGTACAAAATACATTAAATTTAGGAGAGTCTATTTTATGTTGTACACCTTCATGTGGTTGTCCCGTACCTCATATTGTCACATTATGACAGTTCACTTCTCTGTGTAAATGGAGTGTTGCCTCGTCACTAAACACTGACTGTGGGAGAAAACGGCCATCCTCCACCTTGACAAGAGTGAAATTATGGAACTTCACACGATGTTATCGCCCTCACGAACAGCTCGCATTAGCTGAATTTAATATTGTTTGATGCATAAACGTCGACGCAGAGACGCCAGACGGACATCGGGGACGTGCTGAGCTCTCGAGCTGCACGGCGAACGGATTTCTGCGAACCCCTCGTGAAACTGTGGCGGATGCGTTTGACGTCTGTGTCAGGCATTCGGGGACGGCCCGGCGATTCGCCTTTCCGCAAACCTTCTCTTTCTCTTTCTCTTAATCGTTGATGCTATCATCTAATGCTCTGTGCTGTAGGAGGATCATCATCGTACCTTGTACGAAAGTCACGTCGAACACTTATTACTGCCCACACTGCGCAAAGTGCAGAACACAAAACGCTTCCTGTCGCCGCGACACCATTTTTACTAGGACTGAAATGGTCGGACAGTGCTGCTGCCAAGCGGTAACCATGTAAAGCCGTAGGGTTTGCTCTTTCCAGCAGTACGCTATTCACGTACATATGTCGAATAACATAATAGTTACTTTTTTTAAAAAAATCGGTTGATCCTTTTTGATACACCCTGCATATTTACACTCTAAACAGTACCACCAATAAATTATCCCAGAGTGAAGGAAATTGTTAGATGTGATGTACGTGTAAAGGCAAACAAATGATAACAATTGCTGTTAAATTGGGTGACTCATTCAGGAGAAAGTCATAACGCGTTGGTCCACCTCTGGCCCTTAAGGAAGCAGCTATTCGACTTGATTTTCATTGATAAAGTTGGTGGATGTCCTCCTGACGGATGTCGTACCATATTCAGTTCAATTGATTTGTTACATCGTCAAAATCTCGACCTGGTTGCAAGGAGAATCCCATATAGCTCCAAAATTGGGGAGAGAGGTGGAGATCTTGTTGGCCAGTGTACTGTCACGTACGTACACACAGATGAAACTCTCAACATGTGTGATGCATAAAATATCGTCTACACTGAAAGCGTTCCCAGCAGAGGTTAACCCCTCGTAATGGCAAAAGGTGGTCATACCGCATATTGAAGTCCACTACCAGATGTCTGGATACTTTTGATCGGATAGTGTATTTCAGAATGTTAGCAGTGGCCAGAATTTGGGACATTCGGCTTTGAGCTTAAAGCTGGTGCGAGGCTGTTCAAGATACCTCTAAAAATAGAGACATCTGGCAGCATTAGAGTGAAATGTCCATCAAAGAAGCTGTGTTGCGCTCTCTACCTACAGTTGTTCTCGTGGGCGTCAGAGCCCCCGTACGCAAGAGGCCCCCTGGGTTTTATACTGCGGACACGGTAGTCGCGCCTTGTGAGCTCTCAGAAATTATGAAATGTATTCGAAATTTCTATTATGGTGGAACAACAACTGTACAATATACCGGAAACATGCACGATGTTCCGAAATTTCCGTTACAAACTCCTAGTGTAGATGGGGAATGAGTACACAATACTCGTATTCTGAATTGGAACCCATCTCCTGTAACGCACCGTTTCCTCGCTACAGCCGTCGGAAAACATGTTAGTAACGCGACCACTTGTACAAGTAAGTCATTAGCTGTGACCCAGTACATCGATAGTTCCACAATTCCACTCACTGAAAGGAAACTTGATAAGTGTAGATGGGGAATGAGTACACAATACTCGTATTCTGAATTGGAACCCATCTCCTGTAACTCACCGTTTCCTCGCTACAGCCGTCGGAAAACATGTTAGTAACGCGACCACTTGTACAAGTAAGTCATTAGCTGTGACCCAGTACATCGATAGTTCCACAATTCCACTCACTGAAAGGAAACTTGATAAGTTTTCAGAAACACTCTTCTTTACAATACGGCCTTTTGAAACTTAGGTGCGCTGCGTCTCTTTGTAGCACTGCAGTCACCCCTGCTGACGGTGAACGCACCATTATCTCAAAGTCGTTGCGCAGTTGTGGCGAAAAGCGTATGCCGTGAAGTTGGACGCTGCTGAGAACGAGCTTGATAAAGGCGACGAACTTCGCCATACAGTAGGATCATATCGGTGTATTCGGCAAAAGTGCACTCCGCAATATTTCTCTAATACTGAGAGACACTTGAGTGACGCACGAACCTTGTCAGAGTGGCAGGGCTGACGGTGAATGACATCCGAAGTAAGCATCTTCCCCCACCCCTTCCGCCATCCCACGATGGCTACCCTGTTGCATACCCACCTAGCAAACATGTATTCAAACGGCTGTAGCACGGAAAGTATACGTTTCCGTACGGGGGTTCAAATTAAAAATGTGGTCGCTTAGTTCTCTCTAAAAGTGCTAGAATTTCGGAAAACTCTGTATCTGTCCAGTAAACCGTACAGCTGGTGTCGTGCCACATTCGAAATATCCGATTATATTTCAGGATTTGGGTGTTATGGCATTTTGCAGAAACATTACTGAATTTTGCTGTATATTGTTATCATTAAAGTGAACTACCGTTTCTGTCTCCATACCATAAATCATAAGTACCATTTATATCGTTTCAAGCACTATTCAGCTGCTAGGTTTTAGGAAAAAATAATTGTATCATTCTCAAAATATCGGACAGAAGCGATATAGTTCCTACAAAGAACGCTAGCGAAGATGAACAAGTGCTCATGGTTCCTGATGTATGCATTTAACAGCCTATGTGTACTGCACATTGTTTTCTTCTCTCGTTCCGTACCACCACACCTGAAAGTTTCCTGTCCTACATCTTAGCAACAACGATAACGGTACATACTGAGGTAACAGAAAGGTTCTCTGTTATAATTTTCCGGTACAAGGACATAATCTCAAATTTATGCATTTTTCCATCTGCATCATCTTAGAAAGGTTGTAACATCTTCGTGGGATCCCTCTATTTTTGTAGGCACCGGTATCTATAACTTTGACGCTCTGTAGCGTCGCTGGATGACGTTTTCAGAAGTAGATTCCTATGTAAAACTTCATCAGTTACGTCCCCTGAACAGCCCTGAGTAGTGTTAAGCATGATTTGTGAAACACCCTGTATAAAGAATGAATAACATCAGGGAATGGACTGGAATCCTGTCTCACTCACTTGTCACGTATTTCCTTTCTTTCATGTCCTTCAACTCGTACAGCTGCTGTCTCGTTTCTGGTGGAGTTCTAAGTAATGCTTCGCTCGCTATATTTTATTCCTGGTTGCATCTTAAATTCAAACTGTATATTCTGGTCAACATCGTCAAAAGTTTTTTCTGTATCGAAAGATGTTATAAATATAGGTGCTGTTCCCTCCAAATTGATTTTCCTCTAAATCAGCTTCTGTAAGGTGCTCCATTCCTCTGCAAATAGTTTGTATCAGTATTTTCAGCTAGGAGTTATCATAGTGGTGGTTTGAAAATATTCGCACTGACCACGAGTTGCCTTATTTGGTATTGGTGCTATTACGCTTCTCGTTTAGTGTGAGGATTTAGCGGGTATTTCAGCCGGCGTACTCGTTCAGGAATGAAGCAGCAAATCCCGGCAGAGTGAGTCGTCGCCAGGTCCGCTAGAGCCCACTGGTAGCCAAGCCCTGCGCTACAGACAACTGACTGTGTGAGGGACCAGTAGCGACACCTAGCAGCGATGTGGTGAAAAGGAAATAGTATTGCTAAAAGTTTTATCCACGCCTTTTAGCAGTTAGAATGGAGATATGGCACGGAATTTAATAGAAAAAGAAAACAGCTATAGTAGCAGTCTCTCTCTCGCAATGCAACAATAGTACAACAACAATAGACCAACTGAATCTGTAGAGGTAGTAATAAAATTTATTTTCTGACCTGCAAGATACTTTCATATAAAGCTGAGCCTGAGAGGATGTCAGCTAACTACCGTCAGAAATATAATATGAAACATGTAGACCTGTCAGAAAAATCGTCAAGAAATTCGTTTTTTAAATGTTAAATGTTATCTGTTTAATTTAACATTCAGCTCACATAAAACCAGGATAATTATCCTCTTTCATACAAAGAAAGAGAGTACCTCATTAGTGACCTGTGTCATATCATAATCTCATTTTGACTCTTGAATAATTAAAAAAAATTGATATAATATTTTGCATTTCTTTTGACATTGAATGAATTTATCCTGTTCCTGCACTGAGAATGTACTAAGTAAATATCTAATATATGTATCAGTATTATAGCCAAATTTATTTTTCTAATTACTGATTATTAAATACCAAAACAGCTTCCAATTTCTTGTAGTTATCTTAGCAGCATTTAGAACAAAAACGAAAATAAAACGTATTAGTTTTTTTTAGTAAGGATATTATTTCATTGTTGTAATCCTACAAATGTTCATGATACTATGCTGTTTCTTTTGACAGTGAGATATAATATGTAGAAAGTACCTGGAAAATATATGCAGATGCGGTCTGGTGAAGAAAGTGTGCGTATTAAAATTTAAAATAAGTGATTGCAGCAGCATAATGAGGTATATTTTGTAGTGTGGGAGTGAGCTCCACGTGGGATCCGAAGCACGGACCCCACGGGGGTGCCCGGCATGCGCCACATGCCAGGGCAGAGGTGGAGGCTAGTGTTTGGAAGTCTGAAAATTCCAGCGCCGGCCGGGGATTGAACCCCGGCCCGGCTGGGGCGAATAGCCCCAGCCGAGGCGCTGGAACGTTTCAGACCACCTTACCGCTAGACCACCGGGGACCCCGGCCGTTTCCTGCTCCATAGTCCAGCTAGTGGTCTTAGAGCACTTCCTGTTGTCTGGTAGTCCTGTCACACTTCCTGTTGTCGGCTGTGTTTACATCGGACGCTGAGTGGCATAGTGTAGCCGGCAACATTAGAACGCTGTGAGGGGGAAGTGTTTACCTCCGACTAGTAGCTGTCCCCCCTACCCAGGTGAAGTAGCTTTACAGTTACCAAAGACATTTGAAATCAGCCTTTGCGACTGTATGCAGTCGACGGTTGTTAATCGTTTGTTTCAACCTGTTCCCAAATGCCTCGAGAAAACCGAAGCAACTTCTTCACTAATCGAGGCGACTGTCATATCAAAACGACCCGCAGACATTCTATAATTAAAAGTCAACGCCTAGCTTACACCAGATAATTCTGTCTGTTTCATCAGTTGTTTTAACAGTGCACGAAATACCACAGCATATTATTAATCCGTTGCAAATAAATATCTGTGTGTGCAGTTCAGGTCTGCGCCGTAGATTTTTCGTGAAAACGTCGGGATAAAATCGTAACATGTGTTTCATATTAATATGAAATTAAGTTATCAATATCTTTATTACAGTGGTCACACTCACAATTTTGGACTTTTCAGTGGCTGGGGTACGATATAGCCTTTGAGTACGTTATCGCGTTGCGCAATTTCTTCCTTTTTTTTCCGACTCTGAGGGAGCTGTCGCCTTCTCTCAGCGCTGCCCTTTTTAGGCTTTTCTCGCGTTTTCTGTAATTTAGAGCATATTTACAAGTCCTGAGACGAACTCTCCCTTTGTGTCGTAGGTTTAAACTCAATATAGATTTTCGTTTATATTCCGGCGAATATTTTTATTTTCTGTTACTCCTAGCGGCGCTCCCTAAGCTGTTCATCGCAATGACTCACGAATGAGAATCCTAGCTTACAGCTACACCAGTTTACAACTTTACACAAAGATGATTCCTAACAATGACCCGCATATGCCAACACAGGCAATAAGCGACAACCACGTGGACTTAACCTTTGTTTGCGCACTGTCGGTCTCGTAATTAATAGTGATTCAAATCTGACGCCATTTTGTCATATAAGAAACTCCGACCAAGGAGAAACTAGACGTTTTCACGTCAGAATACCTTCCAGGAAGTTTTCGACTTTCGTAAAGCAGAAACGAGTTTCGACGCTGTGGAATGCTTCGAGAAGTAGTAGGTGACGAATTGTTTCGGGATTCCACTATCCATGCTGCAAACGATCATCGAGCAGAAAGATAATGTTGCTGATAATTGTTAAAAGGCGGGAGCAAGCAGACCGGCGAGGCGAGTTCCCGCCTCTTGCTGAAAGCTTATGGAATTGGCTTACTCAGTGCAGGGTAGCAAGGGTATTTGTCGGAGGTTATAGCTTAACGGAACGCTAAATCATTAACGGTTAGTCTGGGAACCGAAGTCACAGATACAAATAAGAAGTGACACGCTAAATCCAAAGACATAAGGTGGTTTATAAGAAATTTAGTTCACAAAATGCATCCATTCGTAACAGTTTGTTCAGTATTGAAAAAATGAATGAAGCTGAATTTATGTATTTTTGAAGATTTGTGCGTGCCTTCCGTTTCAAATACAAAAGGACATAACATGTAAGAAAACTGGGAATACAATAGAAAAAAAGTCGAAATTTTATTTAGATTTTTCCTGATTCCATCTGGAATAAAGGAGAGTTAAATAGAATTAATTGTTCTAACTTTTTCTTACATCCTTCGAATTGTGCAGACTCGATTGTAACTGGCCCTTGGGCTTCGAATTTTCTAGAGTCTGCATTAATGTCTGGAAAGTAAAAATAAATCTCCTCGTGCTACTATCCACTTTTCAGCGGATGCTGATTTGGTTGTCCTTCTTAGTATATCAATATGATTCTAGAGTCGTAATCCACGTACGCAACGCTGTTACGGTATAAACGTACGTTTATTTTTACCAAAGTTGCGTAAGAATGCGCTTTTGCTATGCATCCCCACTCCTTAAATCCGCCATCAGGAAAAAGAAAGTGAATACCCTTTCCTTTGTTTTTCACCCTTCATCGATGACAAGTGATAATGACTTGGCAGCAGAGACCTGTTTAGCTTGAGTGAGTGCTTAAACGAAAGGCATGGACGAATAAAAATACAAAACAGATATATACGTAACGTCACGTAACCATGAAGAAAAGCAGACTTGGTTTATTTTACCATATCAGTTAATTCTTTTAAAACATCGTAAGTAGAATTACCAATTTCGGTCGCTTTCTACATCTAGGAACGTTCTTTATAATAGATAAGTCTCTGATATTCACTTACAACATTGTTGTGTCTTTTCCCCTTGCATTTGTGAATTGTCTTCTCAGACTGCAGATTTCTGAGCAGCACTGGTGCCATTAGCCTAAATTTATGTTGGTCTACAGCGCTGAGGTTGATCCCTCACCTGTGGTCGACTGAGAGATCATTCCAAAGCCTGACAGGCAGCGAACGACTTTGCGAGGGGCCGATCGTAGGGCCTCCAGAGGAAGCTTCTTGGAACGCAATTTCTGGGCGTTCACAGAAGGTGAGTTTGCTGGTAGTTCGGAACTCCAATAATAGGCGAGTAATTGGGCCCCCTTAATAACATGGCTGCCAAGGAGGGGAAGGACGGCAGTGTGCACAAGGTGGGGGAGTCATTCCTGATTTGTAAAGAGTGTTCCGGATGCCATGAAGAGTACAGGGCGCAGCCAACAGCATGTGGTGGCCCCAGTCGGTGCCAATGGCGTGTGTCGCTTTGGATTGGTTTTGTTTAGCGGATATGGTTAAGCGAGTTTAAGGCTGAGCTCACAATCTGCACCATCATCGACAGAACTGACTGTGGTCCTTCGGTGCAGAGCCAAATGAAAGGTATGAACCATAGGCTCGGGTGGTTATCTTACTGTGTAGGCCTCAGAGTCCTTGACTTGTGCCATAGGGTAGTGGGTTTCTGGATTCCGCTTAATAGGTCAGGAGTCCACTACACGGGTAGTGGGGGCGGCTGGGGTGCATTTTTAGGTTAGAGGGTCTCAGGAAAACATAGAAATGGCGTCTGTCTAAAAGGGGGCAGGTAACACACAGTAAGGTGGTTGTAGAAACGATTGGTGTTGTAAATTATCGTAGCTGTGTTGGGAAAGAACCTGAGCTCCAGGCCCTAATAGAAAGCACTAAAGCTCAAACAGTTATAGGTACGGAAACCTGGCTAAAGCCGGAAATATGTTAAGCCGAAATTTTTTCAAACGACCTAACAACGTTCAGAAGGGATAGATTAAACATAGTTGGTGCTGGAGTATTTATTGCTGTCAGAAGTAGTTTACCTTGTAGTGAAACTGAAGTAGATAGTTCCTGCGAAATAGTTGGGTAGAGGCTGTACTTGTCAATCGGACTAAACTGGATCGTTTTACCGACCCCCGAGTGAGAGGATATAGTTGCTGAACAGTTCAAAGAAAACGTGAGTCTCATTTCAAATGGTACCCCACTCACACAATTATAGTCGGTGGTGATTTCAATGTATCCTCGATATGCTGGAAAATTTACACGTTTAAAGCCGGCGGCAGGCTTAAAACGTCACCTGAAATAGTACTGAATGCTTTCTAAAAAAAGTATTTTGAACTATTAGTTCGTGAGCCCACTCGAAGCATAAATGGTTACGAAAGCGTACTTGACCTCATAGCAGCAAATATTCCTGGATGAATAGGTAGTATCATGACGAATACAGGGATTAGCGACCACAAGTCAGTTGCCTGTACACTGAATACTGTAACACCTACAACCATCAAAAAGAAACTTAAAGTACATCTGTTTAAAAAAAGCTGACAATGCTCTTAACGATTTTTAAGGAAACAGCCTCCACTCCTTCCGATCTGATCATGTAAGCGTAGAAAAGATGTGGAATGATTTCAGAGAAATAGTATCGATTGCAATTGAGAGATATATATACCACATCAATTAATAAGTGATGGTACTGATCCCCCATGGACAAAACGGGTGAAATCGCTGTTGCAGAAGTAACGAAAAAGCATGCCAAATCTAAAAGAATCCAAAATCCGCAAGACTGGCAATGTTTTGCAGAAGTTCTAAATATAGCGGTTACTACAGTGCGAGATGCTCTTGATAATTTCCGCAACAAAACTCTGTTTCGAAATCTGGCGAAAAACCCAGAGATTCTGTTCATGAATAGAGTACACCAGTGTCAAGACGCAATCAGTACCTTCACTGCGCGAAAGTAACGGTGGAGTCACTGATGACATTGTCACTAAAGTAGAGTTAAGAAACGTGGTTTTCCGAAACTCCTTCAGCAAAGAATACGAAGTAAGCATTCCCGAAGCCCAGTCAACAGAAAGTGCCAAAATGAGAAGCATATATCCTCGGTGTAGCAAAGCACCTTAAATCACTTATTAAAGGCAAGGTTTCCGTTCCAGATTGTATACCAGTCAAGTTCCTCTGAGTGTGCTGATACAATAGCTCCATGTTTAGTAATTATATACAACCACTCACAGAAAGATCCGTACCTAAAGACTGAAAAATTGCTCAGGTGACACCAATTTCTTAAAGTACTGCCTTTTGTGATGTTTAACAATATTGTTGGCAAGCGTACTTGTTATACAAATGGGCACGGCATACGCTTACGGTCGTAAAATATATTTCAGCGTTAAACTGGAAATAGTTGTAGGATTTAATTTCTTGTACATTAGGTTTTTGTGTTGGAGAAGATTCTCATCAGTAATTTTAATAGTCTCAAAAATGTGAATGTTAGCAAGTAAATTAACTACGTTAAGGGATATGAAATTACCATCATCAGGAATGGAAAAGTTTTTAATTTTAGCTGTTAGTTAAAGGGAATTTTTAACAGTGTAGTTTTCTTCAAAGACATAATACTCTTTAAATGGTGTATGAGATTTTTTGCCGATTTCATAGAAGCGCCGTCTGTATAGTTAACACTGTGGACAGGAAGCGAAGGCGGCGTGCAGTCGGAGGCGATACTGGGTTCGTAGCGGTGGGCACCAATTGTCGGCTACGACGGGACTGCCCGGGAGGCACACTCACACTCACATTCGAGTGGCCGCACGTGACACGGTGGATGCAGCAGAAGGTCCATAGCAGCAGTGACCCTGTCGCGGATGCGTGCACCACCTGTTCTAGTGTCTCGTGTACACGAAGGACCTCTGCGGACCGAGCTGCAACTTTCTTAGCTCGCTGGACTGTGCAGTTACTGATTTACAGGGGTTATGCTCTATGCAGCCTGCCTGGCAGAGGTGTGTTGCAGGGTGGCATCAGAGCCTGACGGCTTCCGCGACTGGACAAATGAACTGGCGATAAAAAAAAAATCATAGCAACAAACGAACAAAAAGTCATGTAGAGTAATGAAATTTCGGGAATCCGTCTGTCTATGTAGGATATTTAAGTAATTAACATTGCAGCATCACAGGGCAACGTAAGCGCGAAATAAGCCGTTGCAAAAGTGACATGCTGGTAAGTTAATAACAGATGTAACGATCAGAATGTTGAATGCAAGCATTGAAACGGGCACGCATTGTGTTGTAATGGTTTGCGATGTCAGTTTTGTGTCGCAAATGCCGGTGGTTTGGGGGTCAGTGAAATGCATGCTACTGGGCGCCTTGGCTCGGGGCTGTCCCTGAAGTAATCGATTTTTATTTCGTTATGTCGTCGACTGCTGTTCGAATTGCTACTGCAGAAGAAATGTGATGTGCCAGAGACGTACGCCAGACACGACTGCCTTCCCTCTTGGTAGCGCCACGTGACCGGTTGGAGCTCGAGCTTTTTGCGACCGTACATTCTCGCGGTCACCGCTGCCAGTATACAGTGCTACATTTCTGCCAAGTCTCCTGCGAAATCGCTGGAGGAACATCCAGCTTCTCGTGGCCCTATTACACGACCTCGTTCAAACTCATTAAGATGATCGTAATGGCGTCTCTGTCTCCTCAAAGGCATTCTTGGCTAAGATCAAACCACCACGTCCAATCTAGAAGGTAACTAACGCTCACAACCGCCACGGCGTGTATTTACAGCAGACCTGATCTGCACCCTCACAGTGCCCCTACTAACACCATTCTTATGCGACTGGCGCGAAATTTAAATCGACACTATTTTTCAATTGTAGAAACACGCCTACCAACTTTCGTTTATCCCTCACAACTGCTTGTGGTGTTGCGATTTTTTCTGTCGCTGTATGTTCAAGAATTCTGCAGCAAATGGATGTTAACGATATTGGACTGTAATTTTGCAGGTCCGTCCTATTACTGTTCTTATACACTACTGGCCATTAAAATAGCTACAGATGATAAACGGGTATTCATTGGACAAATATATTATACTAGAACTGACATGTCGTTACATTTTCACGCAATTTGGGTCCATAGATCCAGAGAAATCAGTACCCAGAACAACCACCCCTGACCGTAATAACGGCCTTGATACGCCTGGGCATTGAGTCAAACAGAGCTTGGATGGCGTGTACAGGTACAGCTGCCCATGCAGCTTCAACACGATACCACAGCTCATCAAAAGTAGTGACTGGAGTATTGTGACGAGCCCGTTGCTCGGCTACCATTGACCAGGCCTTTTCAGTTGGTGAGAGATCTGGAGAATGTGCTGGCCAGGGCATCAGTCGAAAATTTTCTGTATCCAGAAAGGCCAGTAACATGTGGTCTTGCATTATCCTGCTGAAATGAAGGGTAGAGCCACGGGTCGTAGCACATCTGCAATGTAACGTCCACTGTTCAAAGTGCCGCCAATGCGGACAAGAGGTGACCGAGACGTGTAACCAATGGCTCCCCATACCGTCACGCGGGGTGATACAGCAGTATGGCGATGACGAATACACACTTTCGTGATGTTGTAAACAGAACCTGCATTCATCCGAAAAAATAGCGTTTTGCCATTCGTGCACCCAGGTTCGTCGTTGAGTACACCATCGCAGGCGCTCTTGTCTGTGATGCAGCGTCAAGAGTAACAGAGCTCATAGTCCATGCTGCTGCAAACGTCGTCAAACTGTTCGTGCAGATGGTTGTTGTTTTGGAAACGTCCCCACCTGTTGACTCAGGGATCGAGACGTGGCTGCACGGTCCGTTACAGCCATGCGGATAAGATGCCTGTCACCTAGAATGCTAGTGATACGAGGTCGTTGGCATCCTGCACGGCATTCCATATTCTGCTAACAGTCATTGGATCTCGACCAATGCGAGCAGCAATGTCGCGCTCCGATAAACCGCAATCGCGATAGGCTAGAATCCGACATTTATCAAAGTCGGAAACGTGATGGCACGCATTTCTCCTCCTTACACGAGGCATGACAACAACGTTTCACCAGACAACGCCGGTCAACTGCTGTTTGTGTATGAGAAATCGGTTGAAAACTTTCCTCATGCCAGCACGTTGTAGTTGTCGCCAGCGGCGCCAGTGTTGTGTGAATGCTCTGGAAAGCTAATTATTTGCTTATCACAGCATCTTCTTCCTGTCGGTTATATTTCGCGCATGTAGCAGGTCATCTTCGTAGTTTAGCAATCTTAATGGCCAGTAGTGTACATAGGAGTCACTTTTATCCAGTCATTTGGGACTTTGCGTTATGCGAGAGATTCACGATAAATGTAATCTAAGTAAGGGGCCAATGCCGTAGAGTACTGTTTGTGAAACCGAATCGGTATTCGGAAAGGACCTGGCGACTTATTTGCTACCAAATGTTCCAGCTGCTTCTCTAGGCTAGGAATGTCCATTACCGTGCTGTCGACACGAGAGTTTAACGACTGCGTGTATCTACGATTCTGCTGCGTGAAATATTCCTAAAACATGAAATTTAAAACTTGAGCATTCCTTTTGTTGTTTTCTACTAGCACACCAGGCTGAAGCTTCGCTCCCCACTCAGCGGTTTTACGCAGGACCAGAATAGTCTCGCGATCTCTTCAAGATAATTTGTTGAGGTATGACGGTGGCAGCTTTATGCTCGAGCATCGATCTTTCCACAGAAGCACGAATCTCTACTAACCTTGAATTGTTGTTAGCGTGCTCTCTGTTGAACTGAGAGTGCAACAGTCTCTGCTTCATCATCATTTTCCGCAATGTATCTTCTCCATCCTTCATTCGCTTACTAGGCACATAGTTTTCCACAGCACGATTTAGAATATGTTTAAACTTGGCTTATAATTACTCTACACCCATCATACTGGAACTAAATAATGTCCATTCACTGTTTGAGATTCTAACAACCGCTTTTCTGCTCAACTACTCTCCTAGCTTTCTTGATTGATTTAATAACTTAAGTAACCATCGTCGCTACGGCGACGTCATTATCACTAACGCCTGTCTCTGTAGTGACACCCTCGGTGAGTCCAGGCATCTTTGTAGCTACATGCTCTAAAATACTTACATCAAAAAAAGTTTAGCATCACTTCCATTGGTTCTGGAAACTATTCCAATTTTTTGTACAGAGATCGATATAAACATCGTTTCCGCCCTTTTTATTGCTCATAAAAATGGCACATGGCATGTTGTACCACCGTATAGCGAGACCTTCAGAGTCGGTTGCCCAGATTGGTGTACACACCGGAACCTGTAATACCCACTACCACGTCCTCTTGAATTAATGCACGCCTGTATTCGTCGTGGAATACTATCCACAAGTTCATCAAGGCAGATTGTCCCATTCCTAAAGCTGATTCGGCGTAGATCACTCAGTGTGGTTGGAGGGTCACGTCGGCCATAAACAGCCCTCTTCATTCTGTCCCAGGTATGTTCGATAGGGTACATGTCTGGAGAAAAATGGTTCAAATGGCTCTGAGCACTATGAACATTGACTTACGAGGTCATGAGTCGCCTAGAACTTAGAACTAATTAAACCTAACTAGCCTAAGGACATCACACACATCCATGCCCATGGCAGCATTCGAACCTGAGACCGTAGCTGTCGCCCTGCTCCAGACTGTAGCGCCTAGAACCGCTCTGCCACTCCGGCCGGCACATGTCTGGAGAATATGCTGGCCACACTAGTCGGGCGATGTCGTTATCCTGAAGGAAGTCAGCCCCAAGATGTGCACGATGGGGCCGCGAATTGTCGTCCATGAAGACGAATGCCTTGGCAATATACTGTATACTGCCGATCTCGTTGCACTAAAAACGAAATTAAAAAAGCGGTCGGAGGATGGCATTCACGTATTGTACAGCCGTTGCGGCGCCTTCCATGACCACGAGAGAGTACATCGGTCCCACATAATGGCACCCCAAAACAGCAGGGAACCTCTATGTTGCTGCACTCGCTCGACAGTGTATTTAAAGCTTTCAGCCTGACCGGGTTGCCTCCAAGCACGTCTCCGACGATTGTCTGGTTGAAGGTATATATGAGACTCATCGGTGCAGAGAACGTGATGCCAATGCTGAGAGGTCCATCCGGCATGTTGTTGGGCCCATCGTTACCGCGCTGCACTGTGTCGTAGTTGCGAAGATGCATCTCGCCACGGACGTCGGGAGTGAAGACGTGCATCGTGCAGGTTACTGTGCACTGTTTGAGTCTTAACACGACGTCCTGTGGCTGCACGAAAGGCATTATTCAACATGTTGGCTTTGCTGTCGGGGTACCTCCGAGCCATAATCCGCAGGCAGCGGTCATCGATTGCCGTAGTCGCCCCCGGGCATCCTGAGCGAGACATGTCATCGACATCGCTTTCGTTTACTCCGACTCGCCTTGACACTTCACTTGTTGAGAGCCCTTCCTGGCACAAACGAACAATGCGGACCGCTGTATTGACGGTGTAGGCACGGTTGAACTACAGACAACACGAGCCGTGTACCTCCTTCGTGGTGGAATGACTGGAACGGATCGGCTGTCGGACCCCGTCTGTCTAATAGGCGCTGCTCATACACGGTTGCTCACATCTGTGGTCGGGCTTAGTGACATCTTTAAAAAGTCAAAGGGACTGTGTATCTGATACGATATCCACAGCCAAAGTTTATCTTCCCGAGTTCTGGTAACCGGGGTCACGCAATTTTTTTTTTATGTGTGTATTTCCATTGTATGTGCTCTCTCGAACTAGGTGCTCAAGACAGTTTTCGAAAAAACATGTTCAACAGTACTCTGCAAGGCTACTTATGTGGAAACCTTGTAATGAATCCATCGGTGTCCTTGTCTATGCTCGGAACTAATACTGCACGATTTGGGTACTTCCGCACTACTGGGCGTAGACTTTCTTTGAATAACTCTGTCTCGACGGAATCGGGAGGCCGTTAATAACATCCAACAATTACCTTCTTTTCACCTAAACCTGTTGTGCGTTACCAGATAACTTCACAGCCACACTGAAATCCGACTTGAGTAGAAACAACATTTTTGTCACCCTCGGTAAACGCTTCCCCATCAGTGGCGTTTAACATGTCTTTTCGTTACACGTTCCACGAATCGCTAAACATTTCAGAGCTTTATACTTGGAGTTTCAGACAGCTCTCGGTCCCGAGAATAATTTGTGTGTGACGAATTTCAGAGAGGGCAGTAAAGGCGAAATATTAGGAATATGCGATGTCTGTTCTTTGTGACATGTTTGAATAAACGGACAGCACGCTTTCATATAACTGATTCGCCTCTACGAGCAATGAATCAGGTAGCAGCGGACCCCGGGTTCGAGTTCCAGGGTTGCATACATTTTTTCTCATTGCCGCTGATTCCGCGCAAGGTCTCAGTGCAGCTTACCTTAATAGTTCCTTCCGTTTCCTTTCTCCTCGCTTCAGTCTACATGTGTTGTTGTTGTCATCAGTCCTGAGACTGGTTTGATGCAGCTCTCCATGCTACTCTATCCTGTGCAAGCTGCTTCATCTCCCAGTACCTACTGCAACCTACATCCTTCTGAATCTGCTTAGTGTACTCATCTCTCGGTCTCCCTCTACGATTTTTACCCTCCACGCTGCCCTCCAATGCTAAATTTGTGATCCCTTGATGCCTCAAAACATGTCCTACCAACCGATCCCTTCTTCTAGTCAAGTTGTGCCACAAACTTCTCTTCTCCCCAATCCTATTCAATACCTCCTCATTAGTTACGTGATCTATCCACCTTATCTTCAGTATTCTTCTGTAGCACCACATTTCGAAAGCTTCTATTCTCTTCTTGTCCAAACTAGTTATCGTCCATGTTTCACTTCCATACATGGCTACACTCCAAACAAATACTTTCAGAAACGACTTCCTGATACATAAATCTATATTCGATGTTAACAAATTTCTCTTCTTCAGAAACGCTTTCCTTGCCATTGCCAGTCTACATTTTATATCCTCTCTACTTCGACCATCATCAGTTATTTTACTTCCTAAATAGCAAAACTCCCTTACTACTTTAAGTGTCTCATTTCCTAATCTAATTCCCTCAGCATCACCCGATTTAATTTGACTACATTCCATTATCCTCGTTTTGCTTTTGTTAATGTTCATCTTATATCCTCCTTTCAAGACACTGTCCATTCCGTTCAACTGCTCTTCCAAGTCCTTTGCCGTCTCTGACAGAATTACAATGTCATCGGCGAACCTCAAAGTTTTTACTTCGTCTCCATGAATTTTAATACCTGCTCCAAATTTTTCTTTTGTTTCCTTTACTGCTTGCTCAATATACAGATTGAATAACATCGGGGAGAGGCTACAACCCTGTCTCACTCCTTTCCCAACCACTGCTTCCCTTTCATGCCCCTCGACTCTTATTACTGCCATCTGGTTTCTGTACAAATTATAAATAGCCTTTCGCTCCCTGTATGCCAGTCTACATGAAAAGGCAAAATAGCCGGCGGCGAAGATGAGCCGGAAGACACAGATGACCTCCTTATACAGGTTGCACGAGAAATATTAGGCATTGACATAGGTAAGGTAGACACTGGGTGGTACGTGGATTATAAGGTGCTTCGAAATCTCATCCAATAATTGTCAAATTTGTCTCACACCGAAAAAGGACGCAGATCTTCAGCCACGAGAAAAAATAGTTAGCAAGGGCAGGGCTTACTATAAGACAAGATCTTACACTCCTATAAATTGAAATAAGAACACCGTGAATTCATTGTCCCAGGAAGGGGAAACTTTATTGACACATTCCTGGGCTCAGATACATCACATGATCACACTGACAGAACCACAGCATGCACAATGTCGGCACTAGTACAGTGTATATCCACCTTTCGCAGCAATGCAGGCTGCTATTCTCCCATGGAGACGATCGTAGAGATGCTGGATGTAGTCCTGTGGAACGGCTTGCCATGCCATTTCCACCTGGCGCCTCAGTTGGACCAGCTGGACGTGCAGACTGCGTGAGACGACGCTTCATCCAGTCCCAAACATGCTCAATGGGGGACAGATCCAGAGATCTTGCTGGCCAGGGTACTTGATTTACACCTTCTAGAGCACGTTGGGTGGCACGGGATACATGCGGACGTGCATTGTCCTGTTGGAACAGCAAGTTCCCTTGCCGGTCTAGGAATGGTAGAACGATGGGTTCGATGACGGTTTGGATGTACCATGCACTAGTCAGTGTCCCCTCGACGATCACCAGAGGTGTACGGCGAGTGTAGGAGATCGCTCCCCACACCATGATGCTGGGTGTTGGCCCTGTGTGCCTCGGTCGTATGCAGATCTGATTATGGCGCTCACCTGCACGGCGCCAAACACGCATACGACCATCATTGGCACCAAGGCAGAAGCGACTCTCATCGCTGAAGACGACACGTCTCCATTCGTCCCTCCATTCACGCCTGTCGCGACACCACTGGAGGCGGGCTGCACGATGTTGGGGCGTGAGCGGAAGACGGCCTAACGGTGTGCGGGACCGTAGCCCAGCTTCATGGAGACGGTTGCGAATGGTCCTCGCCGATACCCCAGGAGCAACAGTGTCCCTAATTTGCTGGGAAGTGGCGGTGCGGTCCCCTACGGCACTACGTAGGATCCTACGGTCTTGGAGTGCATCCGTGCGTCGCTGCGGTCCGGTCCCAGGTCGACGGGCACGTGCTCCTTCCGCCGACCACTGGCGACAACATCGATGTACTGTGGAGAACTCACGCCCCACGTGTTGAGCAATTTGGCGGTACGTCCACCCAGCCTCCCACATGCCCACTACACGCCCTCGCTCGAAGTCCGTCAACTGCACATACGGTTCACGTCCACGCTATCGCGGCATGCTACCAGTGTTAAAGACTGCGATGGAGCTCCGTATCCCACGGCAAACTGACTGACACTGAAGGCGGCGGTGCACAAATGCTGCGCAGCTAGCGCCATTCGATGGCCAACACCGCGGTTCCTGGTGTGTCCACTGTGCCGTGCGTGTCATCATTGCTTGTGCAGCCCTCTCGCTGTGTCCGGAGCAAGTATGGTGGGTCTGACACACCGGTGTCAATGTGTTTTTTTTCCATTTCCAGGAGTGTACAAAGGACCATCTAAGGATTTAAAACAGCGCCACACCCCATTTCGGCCTTCAGAATGTATGTACTCTGGGCGGCAGCATAATTAAGACCGCCGCCCCCCCCCCCCCCCCCTGAAAAGAATGCATTTAGAAACGTGTCAGAACTGAACAGCATTAAGAGAAACTATGCGAGCCAAAGCGAAAACCTAGCACCTCTCACCTTAATTTAATACTAATCTTTTGCAACATCTCTCCTTCTCTGAATGCTATCTTGAAATTGCATCTACTCTCCAACTATCTCTGTTTCTGTGCCTTTACCTATTGTTCTTGTAACTGTAACTCCGTAATTATCTTCCTGCTAGTGTCTTCGACTGTTACCGTTAACTGTAGCATTACTTGATCTGAAACTATTTGCCTGAAATTCTTTACATTGTATGCTATAGCATACAACTGTAGCTATTGTTATTTTCCTGGTTACCTTACTCGCTCACCTACTCGGTTTAAACTGCCGAGAGAAATATCGCAATCACTATTATTGTAGTAATTCCTAACTTGTTGGCATTCTTCGTTAATTTTATAGCGAACTGCTTTTCGTCCCCTGACACATCGTATCTTTTCTCGACGGCACCCCTTCACAACGAATACTCTCCGCTCCTCTCTACTCCGTACTGTAACTGGGTTTTCTCTGTTTGCGATGGTCATCTGTCAGGATGAGCACTACTGCAAAGGGCATTTGATTCTAAAGCATTATGTCAGGGTGAAAAACACTAAATAAATTACTTTTTCTCTCTTAACAACATTTTTGCAGGGTGGGTTCATCCTTGGCTCAGGTATGAGGTAGAATGAAACAGCAGTTTTACATAAGATAACTTTTATTGAAAGTTTTGTACAAGGGTTTCTGGCTGGGATACTGGCAACTGTGTCGTTTGCGAAGCCTTCTGCTTGCGTGAGCGGCGGCGTCTGATTACGCACGGCGGTGTGTATCTCGTGTCGCCGTTTCGCCCAGTTGACTGGAGACGGGCATCGCGAGGTGGTCCGTTTAATTATTGAGGAAGAAGTCGTGAATCGGACGGTGACGACTCGGATGTGACTGCTGATGTGCGCTGTCTCCTTCCCGTCCTCACGAGTCACTCGGGTACATAAAAATCTGGCCTCAAATACCTTCTGTCTTCTGGCGCCGAGGCTGCTGCTTGCTATTCCATTACAGCGGCGGACTCGGTGCTTCTGTGTACGATGTAGTTTCTTCCTGCATGACGGTCTTGAGCACCGACTGTACCGGAACTGAACTGAAAGCTACTCCTGTCGGGCCCACTGCGTCTCGCGTACTTATTCACTTCACTGGAGGTGAACAACATCACTGTCGTTGCCTCTTCTGTCACGTCGAAAAGCTTCGCGAAGAATCTTCTTAACGTCGGTCATTGGCTCTCGGAATGTAGGCGAGGGCCTTTGATCACGTGTGACAATTGAGAAACACGTGAGCCGGACGGGCGATGCCCTGACGGCTGAATCGACAGCTTCTGCTTACGTGGGGGAGGACGATAGCTTCTCCTGAATGTGCTGACTTCGCGGTCATTGCCTCTTCTGCTCTGCCCATTGTTTGCCAGAGTGTAACTCTTCTAAGCTAAACGAAGTTTCTCATTAATTTTAAATTTCTACTTCACCTTGATTTCACTAATTTATTTCCCTATCTTAAGTACCACTCAACAGTATTTGCGCCGATCTCCGTGCACTGTTTTAGGAAAGTGTAATGCCGTCACTACACGGACGGTGTTGTGAACGTCAGTCTTGAGCGTGCCAAGTTGAAAGTGCTGCCGAACGCTCTGACTTGTGCATACAGCATGTGCCTGTCAACGTGGTACACGCGACCGCAGCGGCAGCATCTGGGTCACACATCACCCGGTTGTCCGCCCCGGTAGCTGAGTGGTCAGCGTGACAGACGGGTTCGATTCCTGGCTGGGTTGGAGATTTTCTCTGCTCAGGGACTGGGTGTCGTGTTGTCCTAATCGTCATCATTTCATCTCCAACTACGCGCATGTCACCGAAGTGGCGTCAAGTCGAAAGACCTGCACCAGGCGAGCGGTCGGGAGGCCCTCGTCACACGTTTCTCTCTATCACCCACTTTACAAAATGCATGGGCGTAAAATTCTTAAGCTAGCGCTATTAAAACGCGCCTTTCCTCTCTTGTCCACGTGAGAGTCACGTTGTTCTGCGTATAGTGTCCACGGACATGTTATAAGGCAGAAAGAGAAGCTCCGTAACAAATAGCGCGATTCAAAGTCTTACTTTATATTTGTTCCTATTCAGCAGCAGAATCTTCACAACATGTGAAATAAAAAAAACTTATTTTACACTTTCTTGTTGTATCTTACTGCATGTAGTGCAATCTGTCTTGTAGATTAAACCATTCGAACAAACTCCATCCTCAGATGGAACGTACATATGTAACATCGAATATTAGAGAATATACTTTTATTGCACTGAAAAGAAAGTATCAGATCCTAACAGAAAAAGCGAAGACTAGTAATAAAAATATTCGGATCCACTGAGGCGCAAACAAGAATCACATTACCAGCTACCTCATCATTTCGCTCTACCGACTGTGACTGTCGAATGGCCATACATTGAATCTGACCTACTGAAAGTTTTAATGGTAGATACGTTATTAACTGACACTGAAATATTACAGATTGTATCAACGACAATGCGTTTCTTATGGATCCTCACTGTACCCGTTTACAGTCTGTCCCCACTCTGGCTACCCAGCCACGTCACGGGGCGCCTCCATAGGCTGTCTCACGACGCAGTACCGCCCTGCCGCGGCGCGCGCTTTAAGTCGGCGGCGACGCCGTCTGCATACACGGCCCGGCAGCGTTAATTTTTAGACGAGTGTTTTAGTACCGTAAAGAATACAAAAGACGATAGCTTCTTCCGAAACATAACGCTATAGAGTAAATAATATTAACATATGAACGTAAGTCGGGATTTTACTACAAACATGGAACCGAATGCCTGTTCATGTGAATGTACGTTCCTCTACTTCTACCCCATAAAGCGCAATGAATCTGTAGAATTTAAGAATTATTGTCACTTTGTGTTTCTAGTAAAGGATAGAAGTTTTCTTTGAAGGATTGCGTTGAAACTTAACAGGTCTTGCAACACAATGAGTGTTTAAAAAGTAACAAGAAATTTACAATTTCTTGTGTTGTACTAGTCCGATTTGCACTACATTTTTTGTCACTGCCTTCGTAAACGTACGTGAAAAGTATGTGGACAATGTTATACGCATTGGCTATTTGCTCTATTGTCAGCTGTCAAAAAGGATACATGTGTTTTGGTAGCATCAACGATTATTTGTTTTGTGTAAAAACAGATTAGAGAATCTTTCTTACATTTTGTTTTAAGAATAAAGAGTATGGAATTTTAAAAAAAGTTAAATATTCCTTTTGGCTAGCCTGTTACGAGTAAAATTGGATTTTTTTGTTTCACGGCAATTTGTAGTTTCCGTAATGTCGGCACTATTTTTAGATTGATGTAAAAGTCCTCCATCGTTTGTGGAAGGATCGATTTTATGAAATTGTCTATGACGACGGGTTTCCTCCCAAAATTACTAGTTTTCCTTCGTGGCGATCCCTGTAAACCACGCGGTTCATTTTTGCGTTCGTTCCTTAGGCGTGGCAGACGTTTGCATAAATTGGAGCCCTTTTCTTGGAACGGGTAACAGTTCTTTTCGTGTCACCTCCTTAACACACGCTGTAACATAACAGACGATCGAACGCTCGTTACATCTACATCTACATCCGTACTCCGCAAGCCACCTGACGGTGTGTGGCGGAGGGTACCTTGAGTATCTCTATCAGTTGTCCCTTCTATTCCAGTCTCGTATTGTTCGTGGAAAGAAGGATTGTCGGTATGCCTCTGTGTGGCCTCTAATCTCTCTGATTTTATCCTCATGTCTCTTCGCGAGACATACGTAGGAGGGAGCAATATACTGCTTGACTCCTCGGTGAAGGTATGTTCTAGAAACTTCAACAGAAGCCCATACAGAGCTACGGAACGTCTCTCCTGCAGAGTCTTCGAGTTTATCTGTCATCTCTGTAACGCTTTCGCGATTACTAAATCGTCCTGTAACGAAGCGCGCGGCTCTCCGTTGGATCTTCTCTATCTCTTCTATCAACCCTATCTGGTGCGGATCCCACACTGCTGAGCAGTATTGAAGCAGTGGGCGAACAAGGGTACTGCAACCTACTTCCTTTGTTGTCGGATTGCATTTCCTTAGGATTCTTCCAATGAATCTCAGTCTGGCATCTGCTTTACCGACGATCAACTTCATATGATCATTCCATTTTAAATCACTCCTAATGCGTTCTCCCAGTTGCTGACCTGCTATATTGTAGCTAAATGATAAGGGATCTATCTTTCTATGTATTCGCAGCACATTACACTTGTCCACATTGAGATTCAATTGCCATTCCCTGCACCATGCGTTAATTCGTTGCAGATCCTCCTGCATTTCGGTACAATTTTCCATTGTTACAACCTCCGGATAGACTACAGCGTCATCCGCAAAAAGCCTCAGTGATCTTCCGATGATATCCACAAGGTCATTTATGTATATTGTGAATAGCAACAGTCCTATGACACTCCCCTGCGGCACACCTGAAATCACTCTTACTTCGAAAGACTTCTCTCCATTGAGAATGACATTCTGCGTTCTGTCATGTAGGAACTCTTCAATCCAATCACACAATTGGTCTGATAGTCCGTATGCTCTTACTTTGTTCATTAAACGATTGTGGGGAACTGTATCGAAAGCCTTGCGGAAGTCAAGAAACACGGCATCTACCTGTGAACCCGTGTCTATGCCCTTCTGAGTCTCATGGACGAATAGCGAGAGCTGGGTATCACACGACCGTCTTTTCCGAAACCCGTGCTGATTCCTACAGAGTAGATTTCTAGTCTCCAGAAAAGTCATTATACTCGAACATAATACGTGTTCCAAAATTCTACAACTGATTGACGTTAGAGATATAGGTCTATAGTTCTGCACATTTGTTTGAAGTCCCTTCTTGAAAACGTGGATGACCTGTGCCCTTTTCCAATCGTTCGGAACGCTACACCGCTGCAAGAAGGGGGGCAAGTTCCTTCGCGTACTCTGTGTAAAATCGAACTGGTATCCCATAAGGTCCAGCGGCCTTTCCTCTTTTGAGCGATTTTAATTGTTTCTCTATCCCTCTACCGTCTCTTGCGACATCTACTATTTTGTCATATGTGCGACAGTGTAGAGAAGGAACTACGGTGCAGTCTTCCTCTGTGAATTAGCCATTTAGTAGTTCGGCCTTCAGTCTGTTTCAGTACCATTTTGGTCACAGAGTGTCTGAACATTTCGTTTTGCTCCACCTACTGCTTTGACATAAGACCAAAATTTCTTACGGTTTTCTGCCAATCAGTACATAGAACTTTACTTTCGAATTCATTGAAAGCCTCTCGCATAGCCCTCCTCACATTACATTTCGCTTCGCGTAATTTTTGTTTGTCTGCAAGGCTTTGGCTATGTTCATGTTTGCTGAGAAGTTCCCTTTGCTTCCGCAGCAGTTTTCAAACTCGGTTGTTGTACCACGGTGGCTCTTTTCCATTTCTTACGATCTTGCTTGGCACATACTCATCTAACGCATATTGTACGATGGTTTTGAACTTTGTCCACTGATCCTCAACACTATCTGTACTTGAGACAAAACTTTTGTGTTGAGCCGTCAGGTACTCTGTAATCTGCTTTTTGTCACTTTTGCTAAACAGAAAAATCTTCCTACCTTCTTTAATATTTCTACTTACGGCTGAAATCAGTGATGCAGTAACCGCTTTATGATCGCTGATTCCGTGTTCTGCGTTAACTGTTTCGGGTCTGTTTGTCGCCAGAAGGTCCAATATGTTATCGCCACGAGTCGGTTCTCTGTTTAACTGCTCAAGGTAGTTTTTCAGATAAAGGACTTTAAGAAAATTTCACTGGATTCTTTGTCCCTGCCACCCGTTATAAACGTTTGAGTCTCCCAGTCTAACGGGTGATCAAAAAGTAAGTATAAATTGGAAAATGTGATAAACCATGGAATAATGTAGATAGAGAGGTAAAAATTGAGACACATGCTTGGAATGACATGGGGATTTATTAGAAAAAACAAATTCACAAAATGTCTGACAGATCTCTTATGAGCGCCGTTTGGTGATGATCGTGTGATCAGCCGCCACTTTCGTCACGCTTGGCCTCCTAGGTCCCCAGACCTCAGTCCGTGCTATTATTGGCTTTGGGGTTACCTGAAGTCGCAAGTGTATCGTGATCGAGCGACATCTCTAGGGATGCTGAAAGACAACATCCGACGCCAATGCCTCACCACATACTCCGGACATGCTTTACAGTGCTTTTCACAACATTATTCCTCGATTACAATTACTGTTGAGGAATGATGGTGGACATATTGAGCATTTCCTGTAAAGAACATAATTTTTGCTTTGTCATGCTATTCTGATCTGATGAATCGCCACCTGTCGGACATTTTTTGAGCTTTTGTATTTTTTTCTTTTTCTAATCAAATCCCATGTCATTCCAAGCATGTGTGTCAATTTGTACCTCCCTATCTACATTATTCCGTGATTTATTCAGTTTTCAAATTTATACTGACTTCTTGGTCACCTGGTGTATCTGGCAAATTAAAATCTCCACCCAGAACTAGAACATGGTGGGGAAATGTACTCCGCAAATAGCTCCTCTTCGTCTTCTGCAATTTTCTTGAAATGCAACGCTGTTATCCAGCACTTCCAGATACCGAAGTATGTCAGTGACTGATGCTGGCAACAAGGATCTCACGAACAGAAACGACGTATTGTACACCACTGCACGCCGATCTACGCCGCTAGACAGGTAATAGGCAACTGATTTTGGGTGCCCCTGTAGGCCAGTGGCAGGGTTCTACCGGAAAAGGCCGCTTCCCCCACCAAAAGCGCTGCTCGCTCTTGAGTTTACAGACAGACTATACATTGAAACCAACACCAACTGAAAGCCAGTATGGTGTATGGCGAGTCTGTACTGAAGAAAGATGGCGTGCATATGGCGTACAAGGCGTTCTTCCATCTCTTTGGTCAATGTTCGAACACACTTTCAGAATATCTGTCTTGCTTGATATTGCGCTGCACGTTTGGAAAGACTCCCCAGCGTGCGTTTTCCATGCTATGACGATATAAACTCGGCATTCTCAAAGCTCTACGTTCGAATGAACAGTCCGGGTGCCGATGGCATAACCGACACGTGCCCTTAGCGCCAGGATTTCACCCAGAACAAGTCCGGCCCAAAGGGCCTCCCCTAAACAGCCGCCAGTTCCGCAAACTGGAAGCTGTATCAAAGTTGTTACCGTATCGTCACAGTCCAACACATGTTAGACTGTGTTGAAATTCAAGTTTTTCTGGATATTAATATAATATGAATGTGCTTGAAGGTCTCTCGGGCATGCAGCTGTAGGCAGTATCTATCTTACCCCTGGTGAGACAAGACTCTACATCCTTACATTTGTCCTCTATCCATCCCTGCTTAGCCATTTTGCACTTCCTGTCGATTTCATTTTTGAGACGTTTGTATTCCTTTTTGCCTGCTTCACTTACTGTATTTTCATATTTTCTCCTTTCTTCAGTTAGATTCAATATCTCTTCTGTTACCCAAGGATTTCTACTAGCCCTCGTCTTTTTACCTACTTGATCCTCTGCTGCCTTCACTATTTCATCTCTGAAAGCTACCCATTCTTCTTCTACTGTATTTCTTTCCCCCATTCCTGTCATTTGTTCCCTTATGGTCTCCTTGAAGCTCTGTACAACCACTGGTTCTTTCAGTTTATCCAGGTCCCATCTCCTTAAATTCCCACCTTTTTGCAGTTTCTACAGGTCATAACCAATAGATTGTGGTCAGAGTCCACATTTGCCCCTGGAAATGTCTTACAATTTAAAACCTGGTTCCTTAATCTCTGCCTTACCATTATATAATCTATCTGATACTAAAAGGTATCTCCAGGGTTCTTCCATGTATACAACCTCCTTTCATGATTCTGAAACCAAGTGTTAGCTACAATGAAGTTGTGCTGTGTGCAAAATTCTACCAGGCAGCTTCCTCTTTCATTTCTTAACCCCAATCCATATTCACCTACTACGTTTCCTTCTCTTCCTTTTCCCACTATCGTGTTCCAGTCACGGCGTAGCGTGCCATCATCATCAGATTACTCCTGTTGACAGACGTCCTATGCCGCCGGGCGGTGTGGTATATATACCTGTCGCCTCTCCCCTCCAATGACTCCGCGTATGGACCGAGGGATGTGCAGGCTGTGGTGGTCTTTCAAATTTCAACGCTTTTTTCATCAAAAGTGCAACAATGCTATTTGCTATTAAAGGTTTGAAAGCTACTGGAGTATGGCCCACGGACCAGTCCGTATTCACCGATGCAGGAAGACAAAACTGACATCGGACTTGAGATGCCGTCAGATAAAGAGGTTATCGTATCGGGAGCTGAACGATTTGAGTTGCCTTCACCTAGCACACCAGGTAAAAAAGACGACTCCAACAGATTGGGTGATCAAGCTGGCAGGTTTCAGCGAATTGTAACTATGAACTGCCTCCCAAGAATGACGAAGTTACTGAGGCTAATTGTTCTAGTCCTGCAACTGCTAGATCGTACATTTATGGATGCACTTAAGACTCACTACAGCGAGAATATTTGGCAGTGGATGCTCCATGAAAGCAAACTTGTTGGATCCTATGATATAGTGTGTTTCTTTGGCAAGGGAAGGAAATACAGTAGAAGGATGAAGTAGTGAAGGCAGCAGAGGATCAAATAGGTAAAAAGATGAGGGCTATTAGAAATCCTTGGATAACAGAAGAGATATTGAATTTAATTGATGAAAGGAGAAAATATAAAAATGCAATAAATGAAGCAGCCAACAAGGTACACAGACGTCTCAAAAATGAAATCGACAGGAAGCGCAAAATGGCTAAGCAGGCATGGCTAGAGGACAAATGAAGGATGTAGAAGCTTATCTCACTAGGGGGTCTTTGGCAAAGTTCTTTTCCTCTTTTTTCTTTAATAATGGCTTCTAACTCTTTTTTGTACAGCAAATCAGTTGAAACAATGGTCTTTCCCCTCATCCGTTCTTGGGAATACGAACATCAGGGCAAAATAAGAACCTCCTGCACTCAGCAAACAGATGACCATTACTAGAGACCCACACTCAGCAGCTGTCACAGAACAAATTTGGCGTTTACCTCTGCTTGCAGTATCAGTCTGAACTACACTAAGGCCTGTTTTCTCAACGTTCCATACACGATCTTCTGGATATTTATGTTTCCAGAATTCAGCTTATAGCAAGTCGTAGAATGAGTTAACTCTCTCATGCGAAAAGCGTTTTGCTCGAGCATATGATGTTCCAGTTGGCTTTCTAATTGAAAGCTTATCTTGATGACATCAAAGAAAATGGTCAAGACAAGGCCTTCCAGCAATTTCATTTCTGAAGTTTGTTGCAATTCCATTCCCAACTGCAAGTTGGTAGGCCATTTTTCTAACATCCATACTAGTAAAAGCATAGAATTTGGCCACCATATAGTGTATGTAAACCACTAGTTCTCTTTCTAGGGCAGCTGGTTTTCTTCCAAACTTTTTAGTTTCAACGTCTGTCAGGTATTAGCCTCATACACATACTGGCACAGAGTTGTTTTTGGGACAGCGCAATGTTTGCTTTTTTAACTCCCATGATTTTTACTACAACAGCATACACTGCCTCTCGCATTTTGTTTTTATCCCACACCTGCCTTTTACGGGTTCATTTAGGTGCCAGATTAGTCCTAGGCATCTGAAAACAGAAATAAAAACATTTTACGGTCTGCTTATAATATGGACCCTGGGGTCCACATTACAGTCACATACACCTTGTAAACTAGTGTAGACAGCTTAAAAATGCAATAATACCATACTTTTAATCTATTTGAAACTGTTGCCAATACTTAGTAGGTTGCATCTAAGTATTAACCAATAATGGTATGTTAATACATCACTAGAGTTCAGCTAAATATTATTAAGATATTAAGGGGGGGGGGGGGGGGGTGCATATTACCACCACTTACTCTACATGGTAATGCAAAGCAGGTGAAACATTTGGATAAAGGTGTACTTGCATTCACGTTGCTTGTAACAGCAAATCTGTTTGACGGGCTCATTGTCATTGTGAAAGAAAAAGTAACAAGTAAAATGAGAACATCCACCATAAGCACGAATCCAGTATTTTGATGAATAAGGACTCAACTAGAAAGGTAGGCAGAGGTTGGAAAGTACCAGCCACAAAATCACTTGAAGTTTACCTTGTGGAAGAAAATATTATCCACTGTAACTCCAAATTAGTGTGCACTGACTGTAAAGTAAGAATTCATAGATATTACTATGCATGTATTGATTACAGCATTAAGTTAAATACGTGCAAGCATATACATAATGTTTATGAAGTAGAGAGTATAGAAGAAAAACCGTTTGAAATTTCTGAATTACCAGATGTACTACTTATGAATGTTGGAGAGGAAAATTCTGAAGCCAGTTTGTTCCTGTGACACAGAGGTACTGGCAGAAATTGTTTCTGGTATTTCAGTTACTGAAGTTTAGCTGGCCAACAAAATGGTAACTTCACTGAAGGCTAGTGTAGGTGCTGTTCATGCCAGTAGTGGCGTCTCTTTCAATAGCCCACAAAGGAGTCACAAGAGAAAACTTGCAGTACAGAGGAGACTGTTTTGAGCAAAGAAAACAAATTCCTCAAGCTGCATACTCATGGCAGTTCCTGATACAGAAGAAACTGTTAACACTTCTGGATGAAGGTTTACACCACATTAGCTAGTGTGTTGATCTCACATTCAGGAACATGATGGCTTTATTCCGTGTCCTGCCATCCAGTTTTAGGTTTTCCATTATTTCCCTAGATCAATCAAGGCAAATCCTGGGATGGTTCCTTTGAAAGGCCAAGGCCAAGGCCAAGGCCAAGGCCAATTTTCTCCCCCATCCTTGAAACAGTCAGAGTTTATGCTCTGTCTCTGACGGCCTCACTGTTGACAGAATGTCAGATGTCGATATTCCTTCCTTCTTCACTGGCCTCTGGTGCGGCAGTTCTGCTGACACGTGGGACCACCAGAAACTGCTGCGGCTTGTGCCAGCAGCCTAGAATGCTGGCATCACTGGGTCAGCCCCCTCCCAAGCCGTGCTGGGCAGTGATGACTGTGACTGAGGCTCAGCACACTGCTGGTGATGGCCACACATTTGACAACTGTCCCAACGTGACAACAGAGTGAGTTGCAATCGTCAACTTGTAATATATATTTATTTTTGATCTAGCTAGATGGGTAACACTAGTGCAACTGTTAAACAGATTAAATATTTTCATATTCTAGCAAAGAATACACTAACATCTGATTGTTCACAATCAATTTTCCTGATAATGTAACTCATTTACCAAAAAATAAATTTGGTGAATAAATAATAATTTCAGTATCAGTACAAACACATGCAGTTGGAATTAGGAATGAGTAATTATGAATTAGCAATATAACCCAACTGAAAGCCTTTCAGGTTCCAATTTGCAGTATAATTTTACTTTTAAAAAAAAATCCCCCTTTTTGAAAAGTTATCTGTAACCAAATAACTCATATTCCAGAATTTTCTGTTTTTAGCGGGCCATTATTTCCTAAATTTAAGCATATAATTTTGTAGTTCTAATTTACCAGGGCACAAAAGTGGCTGTTTTTATTTGGAAACAAGTAATAATTTCAAACTTGTCATTAATGCTAGTAACACCCTGACACAGATGCTAAGAGAGCAGATACCAAGTCTCACTGCTTGCCTGCTGGCTGCAGATGTTGATTGATTGTCTGAATGAGGAGAGGAACGAAACAGTGACATCATTTGTCCCAAGATCCAAAGTGGCAGAGACTGTGGGAGCAGCAAACCAACAGCACAATCTATTTGATGGCGAAGCAAAACAGGCAAATGAAGATGGAACACTGGGGTGGCAGGAAGAGTAATGAACTGGAGGGAGGAAGGGGGAGATCATAAGACACCCCAATGGTGCTATGTGTGACATGGTGCTGGAATCACTGCTAACCCACCCCAGTTCGCACTTCATACCATGACTGCGACACAATGGGGAAAACACCGTGGCGGCGGAGGGGGGGGGGGGTGATGAAACAGCACAAAATGGAGAGGAAAACCTGACCAGCATGAAAGCAATGATGCAGGCCTTCCAAACTGACGGCCTCCAATTGTGGAAGACAATTCAGGTACTTAAATCCATGGAACAAACCACTTTTATGATGAAAACCAAGGACAGATGTAACTATGTAAGGTTGTATGCTACCATCTGTGATAATGGAGAATGGAAGAGTGTGTTTAGTGCAAAAGGCCAAATGGTAGGGGAGTCTCATAAAATGTGGTGGTTACAGATCATTATGGAGTAAGAGGCTTAGATTCAACCTTGTATGACCAATACGAAGTTCGCAGAGGATGGTAGATCCCCAGTGGGCCATGTGGCAAGAGTCCCCTTATCGCAATAAGTTTATTAGGCAGGGGGTTGGCCTCCAAGAGTCAGCTCAAGGCTGAGCTAAAAGGAATTGGACATGAGGCTGCAAACCCAGCACCAGAGAGGTCACACAAAAGGGGCACACCCTCCAGCCACAGGATCAGCAGTTCATTACCTGGGATACCCACATGAGTGGGAACCCAAAGAAAGTCAACTGAACAACCAGCATGGTCAAGATTGGTAAGGTGGTCTTAGATGTCATAGACCAAGAAGAGGGAGGGAAAACCACTGTCTGATAGCCTCAAGGGCAGTTATCAAGTCTGCACATAACGTGGGTGGGAGAGGACTGTTAAACATACTAAAGAACCTGGTAAATGGCCATTAGCTATGCAGTACACATGCTACATGGGGCAGGTAAGAGATGGTGTTACTTGCCAGCAGAAGGCACATTCCTTGTAATTAGCAGATTTAGAGCCTAGAGCCATTCCATTAAAACACAACAGCAGCCTGAAACTCCCATAAAAGCTGGCAGAACAAACAATGAAACACAGACCCCTCTGAATCTGGGATCAAGGAACTAACCAAGGGGGAGGAGGTTTTTGGAGAGAATGGGGAACAGGACAAAGAGGGAAGATAAAAATCATGGCAAAGGACTGCAAGCTGGAGCCCAACTGTTAAACTCACCTGAAGAGTGAGCAATTTCCTGCTGCTAAAGTATAAAATATAAGGAATGTGTGGGGAAAGAGAAGATGGTGATGGCATAGGAAACAAGAAGCTTAGACTGTTGAACCAAAAGGGCAGTGAGTGGGGGACAACCCCAGCTTCAACCAGGAAACAATACGGCTAGTGCAAAAGGTACTGATGATCAGACAGATACCACAATGGTGGACCTGCTCCAAGAGGATCAGTATGGAAGGAGCAACTGAGCCCTAAATTTGGCTACCATGCCCCCCCCCCCCACACACACACACACAAGTAAATGTCATAAGACGACCCAAGAAATGGAAGTGGTGGACCACAATCAGAAATTGGGTCTCGAGATAGAGCTCCAGTAGGTATCGTACACAATATGGTGACAGAAATGCACCACCCACAATTTAAGAGGGGAAAACTGAAAACTGTGTGAGAAGGTCCATGCAGAAGCATACCACATGGCACCCTGGAACTGTCACTTCACAAAAGCCACCAAGTGTTAAATAACTCAGACACAGAAGTCATCCACATGCAGAGCAGGGGTGACCAACAGTTTCACGGAGGTCACAAGTCCTTTAATAGTGATGAGGAAAAGGATACTTAACACTGAACCCTATGGAATGCCATCCTCCTCAGCAATGGAGTGTCCTCATCCCAGGACTTCCTTCTTCTCTTTCATAAGTAGAGGAGGACACACGCTAGATGCCAGAGAGGTAAGGGGGGAGAGAGGCTTCTGCTAGTTCTATAAAGAGAGACCAGGCAACCTTGGGGATGCTAGAGCTGACGGTTCCATGGCCAATGTGTACCAGCAGACTCTTGGACTGAGAGGAGGCCCTAATGGCAGCAGACACCAGAGAAGAGGCACTTCTCTGGTGGATGAAAGGAGCAACAGTTGGAGGGGAGGAAGATGTAAGTTCAGGGGAGAGGGAGAGGGAGAGAAGAGTGAGGCATCACTGGGATAAGGTGGGGGAAAGGATGTAACAGAGTCAATAGTAGATTTTTGTAGACACAAGGCAAAGCTGATCGTATACCCCAATATATTCTTTCCTTCTTACAATCCAGCGACAGTTGTGACAATTAATACACGTGGTCAGTAGAACAAAGGCACACCTGGGCATCCTCATTCATTGCATACAGGATTAATACATGTGTACAAATCATAAACACCAAAAACATTTTAGCAGTGGCAGGACATACATCACAGTGCACAGTGATGAGCCATAACCTTGACCTTGTCTTGGGGGTATCCCCTTCAAAGACCAGAATAAAGTGGTCATTATCAGTGTGGTTGTCCTTAGTGCCTTTCTGAATATGATGAACAAAATGAATGCCTTGCCACTCCAGACTGGCCCACGCTTCACCAGTTTGGAAGATGAGGTCTCTATGAAAAAGACACCCTGAAGCATATTCAAAGGCTAGTGAGGAGTAATGGTTTGCCAAACTTGTCTTTGATAGTTTCTACCAAAATAATGGGTTCATGGTGGGAAGGTGTCCATGTCAGTCTTGATGCAGACCAGGTAATGGGGAAAGGATTTGACCCCAAGCAAGCGAGTCTGACCCTCCTCCCATGAGGGGATAGTTGTAAGTTGAAAAGGGGTATCATGAAAAGTCGATCCTGACTAAAGGTCAGCCAAAGACGGCCAGTTTTTTAAGTCTGATACGTTTGATACAAAGTGTAGACCCTAATAGCACCAAAACCAATCAGGGGCTCTCCCCTTGTGCACTACTCAGCCACACCAAGGGCCAATGTCATAGGGGCTGTTGCTGGGAGTTCCAATGCTTCAGAATGACAAGCCACTACTCCTAGGCATACACAGGGAGGTAGCAGCTCGTGTATCAGAACTGTCATCCCTGTTTTCAGAGGACTCCATCAAAAGAGTACATAACACCCCAAGCACACGAAATGACTACTGTGTAACTGTACAGCACAAAAAGGACAATGGCTTCCGGTAAAAAATGGAAGAGGTGGTAAGCCCACATGCCAAAGACTTCATGTATGGTGTTGTTCCACAGCTTGCTCACACCATGGAGACAAAATTTAGAGTAGTTCAATCCCCAAAGAGGGACCAAAATTTCCAAAAAGGGAATTGTAAAGCAAGAGGAATAATACTGTAAGGGGTATCAACAAAAAAAAGATAGCCAGGCCAATGTAAGCAAGGGAAAGGATTGAGGACAGGGATGGATGAGCACGGGAAAGTTAATGCAATTTTGAAAAGTAGAAAGGATCCAATTACTAGCAGCCTCATGTGCACAAAATAATTGTGACCCCCTTCCACTGGGGAATGGGGATGGAGCAGATATAGAAACATGATTCTGTGATGTTAAAGATAAACGAATCTTCATATGTGAGTATTACTGGACTTGCTCCAAGTATCCCCTGGCCAACATGCAAACATGTAGTACTGAGGCCAGACTGGCCATCGTGACAGCTCTATTTCTCATGCAGTGAAGTAGACAGCACTACCCAGTGCTGTTGGCACTGTTGCAGTCGCATGTTGTATTGCCATGCTAGGTGACACGACAACTCACCATAGTGCACACAACTACACACTGCTTACTCTAGAGCCCTGCAAATTAATATTAAACCGACTGAGCATATACAAATTAAGAGATGACTCACAATTCAATAATGTGCATATCAGAGAATCAGTTTCATACCTAGCGTGAAATGAAATGACAGCATGGCATTTCTGGCCGGGATTTCTTATGCAGGAGAAATCGGCTGCATACTGCAAGTCTACATCAGTTGATACTGCTTATTTTTGCATCTAAAGAAATGGTAAAATGGTGATAAGCACAACACAACACCCAACCTCTGAGAGGATAAATTCTCAAATTGGCCAGGAATTGCACCTGGAGCCCCTGCATAGCTGTTGGTCTCTCTATCCGACAGCCACAGTGATGGACAGAGCTGGCCTCCAACACACTCATTTACTGACAGTCCTGTAAGGCATTGTGTATCGGAAGAGGAAAGCAACATTGGGCATATGAATATAGGGATGACTCACAAGGCATTTCAGTATTGTGCTTACACACAATCAGTTGCATATATGGTGTGCTGTTTGGATGCTCTTGCTGCCATGGTATGCCAAAAGCTTATCCCTCACACCCAATGACAGGTCCTGTAAGCAAATAAGTAAACACTAAATCAGAATGCAGGCATTGTGTATTGAAACAGGAAAGTAACATTGAGCATATTTGAATTTATAGACGTCTCACAAGGCATTTCAGTATAGTGCATATTACATAATTAATCTCATACCTGGTGTGCTGTGTGGAATCTCCAGCTACCTTTTTTAAACCAAAAGCTTACCCTTCACGCCCAGTGACAGGCCTTTTAAGTAAACAGACAGGAAGACAAGATGTCCAGCGAGTGAGATCACAGGTGTTTTCTTCGTCCACTAAAAGAACTTATTTGATAGGAAATAGTGTCAAATTTAAATTTCCTTTGTTTTGTATATTTGCTGTAGTGTCCATTCTTGTCACAAAACTGAATATTTGCGTCCCCATAGAGATTATTCTTGAAAAAAAACTTTGTGTAATCTGAATTCACGATAATTGTGACATAATGCGAAATTTTGCGTTCCAAAACACAAAAAATTCTATTCAAATTTTCTTGATAGCGGAAAATTCGTTTAAGAAAGGCAGGTACTAGTTTCATCAGTGCCTATTGTTACAATAAAAGTATAATTAAAAGTTTTCCAAATTGTATTTAACTAACACATTTCATATTGTTCACTAGTTAGAGGTCATCTAGGCATAAATTTAAAACCTGACCAAACACTACAGTAAATTCTCTAAAAGCAAAGTAATTACTAATTCACTCTCCTGTCATTGTATCTCTAAATCAGTACAAAAACAACAACAATGGCATGTAAGACTTCCATGTCATTTTTGCATACATATAGCCAATCTCGTGTTCTGGACAAATTTAAAACTTAATAATTCTTTTGAAACTGATCATGAGTGGGAAATGTGGAACCTGTTATAGCATTGTGAGTAGAGGGATTTGTTGCTAACCTTGTAGGAAATATTTTCACTGGGAGAGGGAGAGGTGGGGGGAGAATCTTGGGAGAACAGAAGAGGCTCTCTCCTGGAACTGCAGAGTATGCAGTAGGAACATTTTGGTTGGGGTACAGGAAAGGAAAATCTGTGCCCTTGGGGCACAGTTGAAGGAAGCAAGGAAGGAACTGATAAGGATCAAGAGAGATAGGGAGGTTGTGAACTGGCAGCTTGTAGGAGGGTAGGAAGAAAGAGAACATGATCTGATGTTTTTGGGGTTGAAGATAAAACTGTGTGTCTACCACTGCCAGAGCCTCTGGTAGAACACGGAGCAAGAAATGTGCAGCACACTTCAACTGAGGCCAAGAAGCTTAGAAATATACAAAATGTTAGGAAGAAGAAAGTGCTGCTGCTAGGTATTAGGCATGGGTGAGTTGTAGGCCCCGAGTTACAGGAATGTTTAGGGGCAACATACCAGGCCACCAGTATGTTCCAGCCAAATGCAGGGCTAAGTCATGTGATAGAGGACTTAAGGTCTTTACAAAAGAAGACCATGTAGTGATAGTGGGTGGGGCAGGAAACAGTTTGCACAGGGATAGGGCACATGACATAGGTGGTGACCTGGGCAAGATAGCTTCCCTGACTTGTGGCACCAACGTACACTTTGTTGAGCTGTTCCGGTGTCACGATTGGCCACACCTTGATGGAGATGTGAGGCGAATCAATTTGGGGTTAGGGATTGCTCTGAGGGAAGCCAACTTTGCTCACGTGCCCGTCGGGACTATCGACAGATGGGGTTTCACTGGGTGTGGCCTATACCTAAACAGGACTGGCAAAGGAAGATTGGTACAGCTGATTTGTGAAAGTATAGGGGGTGGATCTCGGGCCACACATGGTTAAATACCTGTTGTCATCAGTATGAGAAGTAGGTCTTTTTTAGGATAAATCCAGACAACAGGTTCCCCTGCCTAAAGAGTGTCTCCAGCAGTTTGAATTAACAGGGCTTGATATCACCAAGATATTAATAATTTTGTGTTTGTATGGATCTCCCAGAGATAGTGTGGACACTGTTTTTCAATAAATTAACAAAATTTCTATATAAAGTCTCAAGCACAAAGCTCAGCACAATTCTGTATAGGGACATTAAAATCAATATGAATATCATAAATGAATCCAGCAGCACCTTCAAAGTTTTGGCCTCTCCCTATTGGTCAATAGTGCAACAAGGGTTGCTACAATGACTTCATCAGTAATTGACCATGTTGCCACAAATATGGACAGGGAAAAATGTGATGTAGCTGTAAAAGATCTCGGATTATCAGACCATCTCTGTCAAACAACAACAGTAATATGAGACATGAAATCATCCCATAAACTACAAGCCTACAAATGACATCCATTGGAAATGAAAATAAAGGATTTTTCAAAGGAACTAGCAAAAAAAAAAAAAAAAAAAAAAAAAAAAAAAAAACGCTGGGATGAAGTGTATAGGGAAACCAATGTGAATAAGAATCCACATTATTTAAATTGAACTTTGAAAAGGCATTTCCAAAAGTATGCATGTCTGTATCAACGTCACACAAAAGTAGATGGATAACAGCAGGTACTAAGAAGTCCTCCCAAACAATTAAATACCTCACTTCCATGGAAAAAGAGTCACAATGATCCATAGGAAGGTGCTGATAGCTGCTAAAAAGTCGTTTAATGACACAGTATTATATAATGCAGGGAATAAAAGCAAAGCAGTCTGGGATGTTATAAAAACGGGAACAGGGAGAGGCAAAGAAAGACAGACAGAACAACATACTGGTAAGGTTATAAATAAGCCACAACACTTATCAAACTATGTAAATGAGCATTTTTCAAGTATGGCAGGGAAGTTACGACAAGAATTCCCCAAAACAAATATAACCCCTGTAAAAAATGTTGCACTAAATACAATGATGTTACTTCAAATCACAGATAATGAAGCCAGTAAAACTGTTGAAAAACTAAAAAGTCAGCAGGCCTATATGAAGTACCAATGTGTGTACTAAAGCAATGCACAGAGGTTATACAAGGTCCCTTAACACACATAATAAATGAATCCTGTACACCAGGGACATTTCCACAGCAGTTAAAACAGGCAAGAGTTGTGCCTTTGTTTAAGAAAGGTAATGCAGAAAATTACCAGCTGTCACCATTCTCAAAAATAATAGAAGCAATTATGAAAAACAGATTAATGAATTACCTGAATAAATACAATCTTTTAAGTGAATCACAGTTTTGTTTCTGATGTGGCAAAAATACGGAGTCAGCTGTCGTAGAACGCACAAAAGTGGTACTTGATGCTCTTAATAAAGAAGAGTCTGTCAGAGGGTTCCTTTATGATCTTTCTAAGCCCTTTGATGCAGTCAACCACAGATTCAATTAAATAAATTAGAAGCATTAGGAATAAGAGTGGTTCCTAAGGACTGGTTTTGATCATACCTAGCAGACAAGGTACAAAGAATAGTGATAACACATACTTCAAATAGAGCTTAACATTTAGTAAAACACTTACCCAAACAAATGTAAGCATATTACACACATCCATGCCCGAGGCAGGATTTCAACCTGCGACCGTAGCAGTCGTGCGGTTCTGGACTGAACTGCTCGGCCACCACGGCCGGCGAAAAATACATTAATATGGGGTTTCCGCAAGGTATCATATTAGGACCAATAGTATTCCTGATGTACATCAATGACTTTCCCAGTAGTGTTACTCATGGTGAAAAAATTCTTTTCACTGATGACAGCAATATTATAGTCAGTGAGAAAACAAGAGAACTCCTCTAAGAGAAAGCAAATGAAACTCTCAAGGAAGTCTACAATTGATTGATTTTTATTGTTGTAGAGACCTCAGAGGCATTACAAAACAGAGAAACTTCTGGTACAAATTGATATTGCATAGTAAATTTAGCCAATTACAGACTTACTCATATATAGAAGCATGTAAAAACTGATCACAAAGTGTAGTCATACCATATTCTTTGCTTCCCTTGAAAATTCATCCGTTCCATAAATGTTGAGTTCAAGAAGAAATTTTTTTACTTTTTTTTTTTTTATTGGAAGATCTCTGATATGTTGGGGCATGGCATAAAAAAATTTTATGGGCTTGTATAAAGAGCACTTTTGTGTTTTCTTATAGTTACATCAGAAAGAAACTAGGTCTTGCTTGTTTCTTGTGTTATAATTATGCCGCATGTCATACTGTTGATACTTCGGATAGTTTTCCTTGGTATAAATATTGACAGCAGGGTCATAATCTGTAATTTTTTAAAGCTTGGTCTACAGTGAGCTCTGGGTGCCAAGCTACATATCAGTCTTATTGTCTTATTTTGTAGTTTGAAGACATTAGCTGCCTTGCTTTGATGTCCCCACAGTAAATGTGACTGTGGTTTCTTTTGCTTTAAGTACTGGCACATTTAGACAAAGACACAGCTTCCTTGGAGAAAATATTCCTTTGCTAATGCTGCTTCCCACCTTTTTGAATCAATTGAGATTCCTAGGAAATCAACATCATTTGAGCTCTGCTCAAGTTCAGTGTTATTATTCCACAATACATACAGGTCTTGATTTTATTTTTTTGACACAAAGGGAATTAGCTTTACACCAGTTTTCAACTTTGACAGTGCACTGGTCTGCTTAATATTTGACCTTCTGTGCTGTTTCTGCAGTTACACAGACTGCAAGATCATCTGCAAATAAGTAACTCCTAGCTGATGGCCCAACTATGTTACATGATAAGTCATATATATAAATAATAAATAGAATTGGGCCAAGTACAGAACATGCCCACAAGTAAGTAATCTGATTCTGTACCATTAAAAACCACCTTCTGCACTCTATTACTTAGATAAAATCTTATCAATTCCCGAGCACTTCGTGTAAAGCCATAGAATTGCACTTTGTTCAATAAGATTTCATGAGACACAGTGTCAAAAGCTTTTCATAAATCACAGAGTTTATTCTGAACCATGAGCTTGCTTTCTAGTTGCTTCACACACTGTGTTAAAAGTGATAAGGCAGATTTAACAGATCCTAACCCTGATCTGAAGCCAAATTGTCTATCACTGAAGATATAGTTTCCTTCAAAGTATTTTACTATTTAATATAGCTTCTATCACTTTAGACAAGACTGGCACAATTGAAACAGGCCTAAAATTATCACATGTTTGGAGGCTGCCTTTTTTGTGTTTTCGAGTGACTTTACTGCCCTGGGGAACTGAGCCTCCAAAATACATGTATTTACTACATGTGTTATCAATTCTGGCAGCTGAACTTAAACCACAAACGTCATTACTAAAACTGTTCTTCATTTTCCTCAGTATATAGGTAACATCCTGTGCCTTGACCAATTTAAAGCTAAATGTACTTTCAGGTTTTGTGGTATTTCTCAGGCAGTATTTATGGTCAGTGACTATATTGTAAGTGCCAATCACTTTCTCAGTGAAGGATGTATTTAACTGTGCAGCATTCAGATTGCTGCCTTCAGCCTGTGAAGTCATTTTCCTGTTGCATTGACTGTTAATGATATTATTTTCTGATGTTATTATTATATCTTCATTTTTTCATACACCTAGCTTCCTTTAAGGCCTGTCTTAATCTTTCCTTTTTCACTGTGAGCATGTCTTTAAATACTTGAGAACCTGTACTTCTATAAAGGCATAATATTGATCACACTCCCTCTTGATCTCCAACACCTTTTCACCCTTGACCTTATTTACTCTTAGTGCCTTCTTATTATTTGGTACCTTAATGGGAAACGACATCTTAGCATATACAGAAAGAGTAGATATGAGTTCTTCCACCTTTCTACCTATTGCATGTTCTCGATAAACTTGCAACCAATAACTTTTATCAATATTAGACTTAAACATATTTAGATTATCATAATTGACCACACATACACTCTTTCCTGCCATGTGCACTGAGTCAGTGGCCAGATACCCAGGTCTTAATTACGTCTGACTTCAGATGCACTAACTCATTTGATACAAATATATTGTCAATACATGTACCAGTACCTTTATAATGAAGCCTTGTTATTTCAGTGGTTGTAATATAAAGACCAAACAAATTTAATAAATTATTTGCATATGAGTTACAGATAGTGGACAACTGAAAATTCAAATTGAAATCTCCACAGACTGTCAGTATTGCCTCACGTGTTCCAATATTTCTACGGAATCCAAACTGACATTCCCCAAGGTCGGCTTCAACTAGTTTTTCCATTTGTCTGTAAAGAATTCACATTAGTATTTTGCAGCAGTGACTTATTAAACTGATAGTTTGGTAATTTTCTCATCTGTCAACGCTTGCTCTCTTTGGGATTGGAATTATTATACTCTTCTTGAGGTCTGAGGGTATTTCGCCTGTCTCATACATTTTGCTCACCAGATGGTAGAGTTTTGGCAGGACTGGCTCTCCCAAGGCCGTCAGTAGTTCTAATGTTATGTTGTCTACTCCTGGGGCCTTGGTTCGACTCAGGTCTTTCAGTGCTCTGTCAAACTCTTCACACAGTATCATATCTCCCATTTCATTTTCATCTACATTCTCTTCCATTTCCATAATATTGTTCTCAAGTACATCGGCCTTGTATAGACCCTCTATATACTCCTTCCACCTTTCTGCTTTCCCTTCTTTGCTTAGAACTGGGTTTCCATCTGAGCTCTTGATGTTCATACAAGTGGTTCTCTTTTCTTCAAAGGTCTCTCAAATTTTCCTGTAGGCAGTATCTATCTTACCCCTAGTGAGATCAGCCCTTACAGCCTTACATTTGTCCTCTAGCCATCTTGCATTTCCTGTCAATCACATTTTTGAGACGTTTATATTACTTTTTGCCTGCATTTTTATATTTTTTCCTTTCATCAATTAAATTCAGTATTTCTTCTGTTACCCAACAGTTTCTACTAGCCCTCTTCTTTTTACATATTTGATCTTCTGCTGCCTTTACTATTTCATCCCTCAATGCTACCCATTCTCCTTCTACTGTACTTCCTTCCGCCATTGGTGTCAATTGTTCCCTTATGCTCTCCCTGAAACTCTGTACAACCTCTGGTTCTTTCAGTTTATCCAGATCCCATCTCCTTAAATTCCCTCCTTTTTGCAGTTATAATCTACAGGTCCTAACCAAAAGATTGTGGACAGAGTCCACATCTGCCCCTGGAAATGTCTTACAATGTTTCCTTTCCTCCCTACCGAATTCCATTCACCCATGACTATTAAATTTTCGTCTCCCTTCACCACCTGAATAATTTCTTTTACCTCATCATACATTTTATCAATTTCTTCATCATGTGCAGAGCTAGTTGGCATATAAACTTGTACTACTGTAGTAGCGTTCACTATGCTGTTTGTAGTAGCTTACCCGCATTCCTATTCATTATTAAACCTACTCCTGCATTACCCCTATTTGATTTTGTGTTGATAACCCTGTATTCAACTCACCAAAAGTCTTGTTCCTCTTGCCACCGAACTTTACTACTTCTCACTATATCTAACTTTAACCTATCCATTTCTCTTTTTATATTTTCTTACATACCTGCCCGATTAAGGGATCCGACATTACACGCTGCGATCCATAGAATGCCAGTTTTCTTTCTCCTGATAACGACATCCTCGAGTAGGCCCCTCCTGGAGATTATAATGGGGGACTATTTTACCCAAGAAGACACCATCATTTAACCATACAGTAAAGCTGCATGCCCTCAGGAAAAATTATGGCTGTAGTTTCCCCTTGCTTTCAACCGTTCGCAGTACTAGCACAGCAGGGCCATTTTGATTAGTGTTTCAAGGCCAGATCAGTCAATCATCCAGACTGTTGCTCCTGCAACTACTGAAAAGGCTGGAACCACACGTTTGTCGGGCCTCTCAACAGATACCCCTCCGTTGTGGTTGCTCCTACAGTACGGCTATGTGTATCGCTGAGGCACGCAAGCCTCCCCACCAATGGCAAGGTCCATGTTTCTTGGGGTGGGGGGGGGGGTGTACTTTTCATTAATAATCCAAATTATTTGCATTGAGATTGTTGTGTCTTAACGTATTATTATAATACATTATTTTAGCATCATTATTAATGTTAGTGTTATTATTATTTAGTTTCTGTGTAATATTGTTCCTGGTCATATGTAAGTTAGCGCCTGAAGCATCTAATCTAGTCAGGGTAAATAAGCCATAAATAAATAAGTTTGGGAATTTTGTTGCAAAAACTACAACAGTTAACTGATAAAATTTGTCAAAGTGTCTTCACTCTGAATGCTGTCTGATTTTGTTATCTGTATGTCAACTGCTTTGTGTTCATCAGAGTATCTCAGACTACCATGTAGCCTAAAAACCACCATGTGCACCCCGCAAGTACTTACCTAACTGAGTAGCTGCTTCCTTTGTGTAGTGTACCCTGACCTGTCTAGGAGAGTCCTACAATTATCCACCCAATAATGGTGGTCCAGCCAAGACTGTCAGACTCAACAAAGCCTCTGGCCGAGATTGTCCACTCGGCTCCAGACCTTAGGACCCCAGTCAACTCTGGAAACTGTGCTGCAAATCGTGAGCTGTTCTTGCACTCCATATGAGAGGCCAGCAGCCTCCACCAGTCATCTGAATGAACTGAGGATGACTTCGGAACCCTCGCAAAAGGCACTGTCAGAACTGATGCCACTCCTCGGAGATGACTGCACCCTGCAAGCTCAATAGCCACAGGCAAAGATGCCCCATCTCGGATAAGGCTCCCTGACAGACCTACTGAGTGCATATTGGCTATCTTTCTTGCTGTGAACAATATTTCCCTAATGTGTCCAACACTTGTGAACCCCTCCTCCGGTGAGCTCGCTCAGATGCCGTCGGAGGAGTGACACACAGACGAGTGGGCGTGGCTGGACAGCCAGCCTCCACATGCCTAACCTAGCAGTGTAGTTAGTCGTTCAAGAGAAATGACGACTGACTGTGCTACACACTGCCTGAATTTCCACTTTAAAGTTACAAAAATGTGAGACTTCTTGTATTTAAGAGGTGTAAACTCATGGAATTTAAGCCACATCTGGAACCAGTGTGTAACTCAGCTTTATTTGTTTCTTGTGAAGACGAGATTTAAAAAAGATTGTGCTCTGGGTTGATTTATATTTATTTTTGTCGTTATGAAATTTTGAACTTTATTTACAAGCCAGTCAGTGCCCCATTGTGAATTTACGGAAAAGCTGAATAATGCATTGGCTGAAGTTTAGATATATTAGGAACCTGTGCATACTGTCAGTCTTTTAGAGAGTCTTTGTACATATGGTGGGCTACAAGCACACTTTTATAACAACAGCTTAATAATCATGTATTGTACTCTTCCATAAAAAAAAAAAATGTAAATAACAATCAGTACATTTCAGCCATGACTTGAACCTAAAAAAAAAAAAAAAAAAATCTATGCGAAGAGGCATCGGACGTCTCAACAGTGATGGTACTGACTGACAACTGTGTCATCCTCAGCTAACCAAATTCACTGGAGGGGAATGGGGTCACCACACCTCTGTCCCGGCCGTTGTCAGTTTTTGGCAATGGCAATGCTACTTCTCAGTTGAGTAGCTCCTCAGTTGGCCTTACAAGGGCTGCGTGCACCCTTATTGAACCTTGCCCACACAGCACAGTACAGAGAGCTTCACTCACAATGTTTCATCGAGATGTGCATCGGTTAAAATCACACGTGGTTTCTTACAGGGCTCAGAATTTTGCTGCCAAGCTGGATAACAGACATGTCTAATCCCACAACCATAGTTTTTTATTACAGTCCTAACGTATTTGACTAAATTGCTCGCTAACAAATGAATACTTCACTTACCAACATTTACAGGCTTTGTGAAAATTGGCTACATCTTTCAACAGAACTTTGCCCACTTCATCATAGCTTGATGTGAGGAGTAAGAATATCGTGGTCAAAATTTTGTGTTTGCTTCCAATAACAGTATGCTATTAATCACTTAACTTAAACCATTTGCATGTCATCCTGATACCAGGTTCCCACCATATATTTCATTCCCTTGAAAATCAGCTAGCAAATCTCCTTACACTCTATTCGTGCATGGTACGACGTGTGACCAGCTGTCTGCTATCCTGAATGGACTCTTCCAAACTGTGACCAACAACCACCTAAACTGACTCGTGTGATGGAATGGGGCATTTACACAACATTTTAAAATATTTCACATTCCAAGCTAAAATGTCAATTGAAACAGGAACTTTCTTTCTGTGGCCATAAAATGATGTAGACCTAACTATGAAGCTATTATAATCGTTACAGGACAAGTTTTCAACACTGTCATACAACATACACAAGTTCTTGTGAGTTCATAGTAGAGGTCCACCTTGAGCTGTGCAATTAATTATGAATGAAGCACGGTATTGATATTAAATGTCTGAGTGATAGTCAGTTTAGAGAGTAATTTAAAACAGATTTGTACATTAGCTGGGAATAAGGGGATCTGGCTGAGCTTGTCTGGAAAGCGGCGGTGAGGGGAAACTTTCACTGTGGCAGCCTGGCCCAGTAAGTGTCTTTGTGATCCCTAATGGCACCACCGTGCGGATGGACAAGAGTCAAGACATTCTGCATTGTTCACTCACACAAATATTTTACGTGTTGGAGTGAGGAGTAATGTTTGTGAAAGATGCAATTGACTGCCAAATGCAGAAAATCTGGCTTTGGGGTGTGTGCCAGAGATTGCTGTCTTACAGGTGAACTCCCAGCTAGGCCTTTTAAATGCCACCAAACACATAACTCTTACAAAAATTTGGTTTAGGGATTTAAGACCTTTGGACAGTGGTTCATCTTGATGTTTTTCAGAGTGACAGAGAGCTAAAAGGAAGCTGCCTCACTGACACGGGAGAGAGATACGAATAGTGAGGCATGACTTTTTCCAAGGGGTATAGCAGAAATGGAAGCAATGGTTGCCAGAGTAAAACATAGCCCAGGGAAGGGGAGTTGTGCTCTCTGAGGAGCATTTTTCCCAGTCAGAGCTTGGAAGATCCACAGCACAGCTAGTAAAATTAAGCACATATAGAAAAATTTGGCAATTTGAGGTTTCTCTCCTCACAGTTGCTACACTGATGTGTAAGGAGACTTGTCAAATATTTGGCCAACCAACACACAGCCACAGAAGAGGTCTGCTGCTACTGAATGGGATCGAGGGAACTTCAAGTCATCTTGTAAATACAATCTCAGAGATTCATTCGGAATATTTGTATTGCAAAGTCGTGAACACTCTGCTTCTAAAATCCACAAAAAGTGTGACAAATTACCTCCAATAACTTATTAGTTTCGGTAGTTCTATTCTGTGCTCATAAACCAACTAATCACAATACATGTTCCACAGTCGTAAAACACTCCTTCCCACCCAAACACACAACCTCTCAAAGCTTCCAGAATGAAATTTTCTCTCTGCAGCAAAGTGTACACAGATTTAAAACTGTGTGCTGTACTGAGACTCTATCTCAGTACCTTTGCCTTCTGTGGGAAAGTGCTCTACCAACTGAGCCACCTAAGCATGACTCATGACCCATCCTCACAGCTTTACTTCCTCCAGTACCTCATCTCCTACCATCCAAACTTCACAGAAGCTGTCCTGCAATGCTGCAGAACTAGCACTCCTGGAAGAAAGGATATAGCAAAGACATGGCTTGTCACAGCGTGGGGGATGTTTACAGAATGAAATTTTCACTCTGCAGTGGAGTGTGTGCTGATGTGAAACTTCCTGGCAGATTAAAACTGAGACCCTTTGCCTTTAGCAGGCAAGTGCTCTCAAAGCTTGTCACAATTTGGAGCTACCATGTACACAAAGCCATTGCTGCTAATTTTGGCTAACAATAAAAGACAAGCTGCTCCATTACACTCAGTCCAATACATTATTGATAGAGTAGTTTGTATTAGGAAACCTGCAATAAAGTTCTATGCATGCAGACGGATTAGCATTTTACTTAAGTGTCAGTGTGCACCATTTTCCCAAAACTGCGAAAAAGATAATAATGTATCATGTAATAAAATATACTGTAGCCTGTTTGATGCATCAGTCCATTTGTCACAAGCAACTGGAGTTGAGTAAAATAGTGTTAATAGCAGACTAAGTGTGAAATGGTATATTGAAACTTACTTAACATACTTGTAGACAGAGTATCAGGGACACAGATTATTAATAACAACTTTTTCATTTATGGTCTTGTGCTGGTATGAACTACCAATTTTCTTTTGGTTCCAGCTGTATGGAATTGAATTCTCACAAGCTTTTTGTTGAGTACTCGTAAACCGATGTCAGATGGTAGCTGACTCTCATACCAAACACGACCTCATCCACAGCCTTGTTGCCAGCACTATCATGAAGATGGCTGCAGTATAATTGGATAAATAAGATGATCTACTCACCACACTGGTGGCAGCAGAAACTATATGTAAAGGATATAGAAATGTGGAAGCTTTCAGAGCCAATGGCTCTTCCTTCTAGCAGAAGATTTGAAGGGAAAGAAAGAAGACTGGCAAGACTTAAGAAAGGGAGAGAGTTACGGAAAAGTTGCCCAAAACCATAGGTCAGAGGAGACTTACCAGACAGGATGAGAAGGAAAGACTGATCCTTGGTGCCTGCGCTGGATGAGATTTGAAAACCTGAGAGCTTAACAATGGAAGATGCGGTAATCAGCAAGACACAATTTACTGGAAAAAAAAGTCATTTGGAGTCAATATGAGCTGAAAGCTAAGTGCATTGTACATGATAGGCATATATGGGGAGGGGGAAGATGGTGGAGATGTGTGTGTGTGTGTGGGGGGGGGGGGGGGGGGGGGGACAGACGGGCTGCAAAGAGAAGGAATAGTTACCGAGAACACTATGATGCAATTTAACTTTTTTACATACAATACTTTATTTATTACTTTTGGACATATAAATACAGACTGATTATTGGCTCCAGTGTCCAAGGTTGTTGAATAAGTCAGTTTGCAGTCTGCTTGTTTCTATTAAATCATTGTCCACCCACGTTAGCTGAGTGGTGAGTGTGACATACTGTCGATCTTAAGGGCCCGCATTTGATCCCCAGCTGGATAAGAGATTTTCTCCACTCAGGGACTGGGTGTTGTGTTGTCCAGATAATCACCTATTCATCCCCATCCAAGCACAATTTGCCAAAGTGATGTGAAATTAATTAGTTTGTTTATTTTCATTCATTTTAGCAAAACATCTGTCTGTCTCTAATTCGATTGTCTTGGCCATGGTTTCTAAATCTGCCTCTACTTGTGTGACACGCCTCGTGATGTCACTTTCCTACTTTTGTCATCATGTGCTACTTAAAGGTTTGACATTGATTTCATTATGTTTTGCTAAAACTGTTAGTTTTCAAAACTAGGTGGCCATTTGAGTGATCCTTTTGTTCAAGTCAGTACCAATTTTGGTTAATTTAGCATCATTACTGTCAAGTTTTTTCTTTATTTCCTGAAATTTTTCCGTAAACAGTTTCTCATTGTTCTGTAAACTTGTATTCATCTGCTGAAATTGTTGCATGACTGCACTGATAAATTGTGAGAAATTTACTGTTTGAACATTATCTGCCCCCGGTAAATCGTGAGAATTTACTGCTTGTGACTCACTTTCCATATCTTGCAACTCTATGTTACTGTCGGTTCCTACGGCTAGATTATTTAGGTTCTGTATTTCATTTACTGTTTCACTTGTTTGAGCAAGTGTAATTTAATTCTATGCTGCTTCATAGGATACGGAACTTGCAGTAGGCAAACTGTTTATGTTATCCATTCTATGAGACATGACCGTATCAATAGCAAAAAGTAATAAGATTTTTTTTTAAACTCGTCTCTACAATGTTTAGCTTGTATGTAATGTTATTCAAACAATGCATAGAGTTGATCTATTATTGACAATGTCTCTACACGCCATGTTGTCTCCACTGAGCTGTGTATCGGCCATTTTGCAGTAATTGTTGTCGTACTTTGAAAAAAACAAAAAATATACACTCAGCAGTAAAAATCACTTTTTAACTTTAGCAAAACTTCACTATATATCGTGAGTTCATGAAAGATTGTGCCAACAAACAGCCCAAGATGCTATGGGGCAATGTATCACAGGATGGCATTTGGCACCTTTATGTGTCAGAATATACACCTGTATTGCCATCAGAGAGTGGTATGCATTGTAGTGATGTGACAGGACACCCTTCACTGTGACACGTGTTTCATTTGACCTAAATTACAGCGATGTCACATCGTGTGACAAAAATGACCATTTCCTTGAGGGTGTTGCAGTTTCTTCTTTCAGCAGAGTAAATGGTATGCATTTCATTGTAACCTTTCTAGTTTAGTAAATAAATCACCTTCCTTGACAAGGATCTCAATATTTGCTTATTTTCTGTTTATTGTTGTTACTAAGTATATACTGCAGGTCAAAATTATTCGATCACCTATGAAAAAAGCTGTGCACTTTATTTTAATAGACAACTACACTCTTCAAACTAAATAGGCTAACAATACAAATATTTTCTCTCTCTCTGTCATTAAGTACCCTTCGTGCTAAGAACAGCTGCGCAGACTGTTGGCATTATGGAGATAATATTTTTGCAGAGATTACAGTCCCATGCATCTGTAATCCACAGATTTTCAACATTAGATGACCTCAGTTCTCTGATCGCCCTGCCGTGTTCATCCCAGTGGGTGAGGTGGAGCAGTGGTTAGCACACTGGACTCACATTCAGGAGGACAACGGTTCAAACCCATGTCCAGCCATCTTGATTTAGGTTTTCTGTTATATCACTAAATCGCTTCAGGCAAATGCCGTGATGGTTCTTGTGAAAGGGCAGAGTCGACTTCCCTAATCCAAGCTTGTGCTCCGTCTCTAATAACCTTGTTTTCAGTGGGACATTAGTGTTTAATCTCCCTCCCTCAAGTTCATCCCGTAAGTATTCGATGGGATTTAAGTGAGGTGGCTGACTTCACCAGACCATACTCTTCAGTTTCCCAAATTTCTTTCCTCTATTGACTTACTATTGGCACAATTTAGAAGTCTGTCTGAGATCATTGTCTTGCTGCAGATCAACCCACAACTAGTATGCCTCTTGGCAGATTGAACTGAATTGTTGATCAGTACTGACTTCATATGTTCTCCACAATGTCAATGAGTAAACATTCAGTGAAGGCTTACAAATTTAAAACTCGATTAATCCTTGGACCATTGCTGCGCTCTCCAGTTTTTACATTGCTGTGCCCATTGCAATCAGTTCAACTTCTCTCTATCCATCCATTTAAGTCATGGTCACACAAATGGCATTGCTCTGTTGAGACAAAGGTTGGAGCTTCTCACATATTGTTTACTTTATTATTAATTTTAGGTGCAGGAGGAGTCCTCACATTTACTCTGTACACATAGGAACTAATCTTTGCTTTACGGTGTTACTCAGGGTCTTCCAGATTGCCAAACACTTGAGCTGGCACCAGAGCAATGTATACACTACTGTAAGCTTGGTTAGGCCAAATTTTGTTCCTATAGCCTTTGTGATGCAGAGCTACAATTACAGCACTTTTTTCAATTCCGACCTCCTCCTTCCATCTTATTAGGATGCAATACAGCATGAACTTGAACAAGTATAGAAACTCACTTCTAGGTACACACAGTGTACAAAGGCAGCAAAAGAAATGAGACCTATTTAAATGGAACCCTCTTAGGTAAAGGCCACCAGTGTTGTGGAGACTCACCAGCACCTCTCTGGGTGAAGAATGAGCTTAGTTTTTGCATGTTTTACTATCAAAACAGGTTTATGGTGCAATACTCAAAGTTAAATCCCTGTTTTAACGCAAATCAATAGCTGCGACTGAAAACTTTTCTTCACTTTAGCATCTAAAATTCGCAGACAATGTGTGTGATCATCTGGACCACAGCCCTTGTACACCCAAAAAGATCAAAATGCATCTGACAGCAAGCCATCCGAGTCATTGGCACATCTCGAGGGCCAAAGTAGCATGTAAGTGGTTTTATAGTGATCCCAACATAAACTGCTTCTAAACCTCAGAAATTGAATTGTGTGATTGCAATTCAACCTTTGTAAGACATTAGAATGCATGCCACTTACTACTAGCACAGACATTCTGCTATTTTAAGTGTTCTCTCTGTCAAGGTAACTGTAACTGAATTGGCAGAGAAGTGACTAAACACAGGAATGATATTGAGTTGCTACAACAAAATCAGGGATCTTCTCTTTATAACAGTATCTAATTTTGTAATATGTTTCTGCTGTTGAATCGTGTTCCATCTGTGTATTATATTACAGTGCCTATGTAGCACCAAAATGTTCCATCTTCAAAATTTGAATTCAGAATATTTTCATGTGCTTTTGGAAGGTGTGAAATGTCACAACTCGTATCCCTAGAAGTGTTGGTATTATAATAGCCAGCTCAGAGACATGGTTATTCATTACAAATGATGGGGGAAAAAGCCTCCAATTGAATAGAAAGCTGAAATATAAATGAGTAAGTGAACGTAGAATTGCTCATTGGATTACACTGTGTCTATTATTGTTATATTTCCAATTCTTAATTTTCTGCATTCAGTTACAGTTATCATTGTACAGCTTGCTACATTGAAGCATGGAAATCACCCCAAGACAGTTAAGATCACAGGGAACATGGGATTAGTGTCTTAACTGAAATGATTCCAAGCAAGCTACCCTGGGATTTGATTAATACTCAACAGTGTGTACTGCCGGGAGTATCTGACAAATTGTGCAGGGTCAGAAACACAAACATTTTACAGAAAAAGTACAAGATGTGGTGAACATTTTGTGTACAGTCTGGTATATTGAACTGCTATGGGTGAAACAGAGTACTGCACAAAGTAGAGGTGCTAGTTCTTGGAGTGCATTTACAGTAACCAGGATGAAATGTTTGTGGCTTTGCTTGCCTGTGTGAGAAGGACTGTTGCTAAAGAAAATATAATACATATATTGACTGAATTATAAAGGTAACTAATGATAATGGTGTTTCAGACATTCCAGACTACATCTTGGGTACAGTTACAAGAAATGTCAGGTGCTGTGAAAAATGGTATTGGCTGCTAAACATTTAAATGTAATGCTGTGGTAATTTAGGATCAAGAAAGTGCCTTGAAAAAAATGTTTGTCTCCTTTTTCGTATATTTTTTTAAGTTGAAGTGACTGTAAATCATGTGGCAATAGCTGAAACAAATCTAAATAATTTTTAAGGTTCATATAGAAGATAACATGTTTAATAAACAATGCTGTTTTTAACAATAGTATAGTGAATACTATGCCTTATCTTACGAGAACATTAGAATAATATTTAAATACCTAAATGTGGGAGTTGTTATAGCCAGTAGTGTCTGCAACACATCAAACAGAGCTTTTCGTTAGCTACCATTGTACATTTCAGCACCATGTTAACAAGCCTGCCACTCCTATCATACCTTTATATAGGGTGTACATAAAGTCCAGGAACACTTTCAAGTAATTATTGCACAGATATCATACATATTGCAATTTGAAGCAAACCTGTAAAAATCTTCCAAACAAACAGGGCACTGCTACATCATGTGGTAGAGGCAGTACACACACCAGATCTGTAATGTGTCCCCACAGAAAAAAAGTCACACGGAGTGAGATGTGGTGATTGGGGAACCATTTAGTGAAACACCTGTCCTCTTCTGTAGCAAGGCCGATCCATCGATGCAGCAGCTCTGTGTTCACACACCCACAAACTTCACGATGAAAATGGGTTGGAGCTCCATCCTGCTGAAAGATGAATGAAGGGTCCAGTTGCATTTGAGGTATCAGCCATTGCTGCAAGACATCAAAGTAGGAATATCCAGTAACAGTGCTCTCAGTGAAGAAGAATTGCCTGTGCTGTTTTTGGTATGACAAGGCACAAAAAAAAACATTCACTTCTGGGGACTCATGCTCAAATTCAATGCATTCGTGTGGATGCTTTGTACCCCCAGATATGACAATTATGCCTGTTCACTTTCCCATTAGTGTGAAAAATGGCTTCCCTGGTAAATATTATGTAATCAAAGCCATTACCATCCTCATTCAGTTTTTGCAACTCTGAACAAAACTCAAAATGCTTGTCTTTGTCATCATCATTGAGTTCCTGCACTAGCTCCAGTTTGAATGATTTCATTGACACCTTCTGTAGCAGGACTTTCCACTATGTCATTGGAGCTATTTTGAGATCATGGGATGCATGACGCACAGATTTTCTCGGACTCCTTATAGATGTCTCTCGTATGCACTCCTCATTCACTTCACTCACACTTTGGTAGAAAATCCGAAGAAATTCTGGTCGTATGTAAAGTACACAAGCGGCAAGACGCAGTCATACCTTCGCTGCGCAGTGCCGATGGTACTGTTATCGACGACTGTGCCGCTAAAGCGGAGTTATTGAACGCAGTTTTCCGAAATTCCTTCGCCAGGGAAGACAAATGGAATATTCCAAATTTGAAACACGAACACCTGCTAGAATGAGTTTCTTAGAAGTAGATACCTTAGGGGTTGCGAAGCAACTCAAATCGCTTGATACGGGCAAGTCTTCAGGTCCAGATTGTATACTGATTAGGTTCCTTTCAGATTACACTGATACTATAGCTCCCTACTTAGCACTCATATAAAACCGCTCGCTCACCGATAGATCTGTACCTACAGATTGGAAAATTGCGCAGGTCGCACCAGTGTTCAAGAAGGGTAGTAGGAGTAATCCATTTAACTACAGACCTATATCATTGACGTCGGTTGCAGTAGGGTTTTGGAGCATATACTGTGTTCAAACATTATGAATCACCTCGAAGGGAACGATCTATTGACACGTAATCAGCATGGCTTCAGAAAACATTGCTCTTGTGCAACACAGCTAGCTCTGTATTCGCACGAAGTAATGGCCGCTACAGACAGGGGATCTCAAGATGATTCCGGAAAGCTTTTGACACCGTTCCTCATAAGCGACTTCTAATCAAGCTGCGGAGCTATGGGGTGTCGTCTCAGTTGTGCGACTGGATTCGTGATTTCCTGTCAGGAAGGTCGCAGTTCATAGTAATAGACGGCAAATCATCGAGTAAAACTGAAGTGATATTAGGTGTTCCCCAGGGAAGCGTCCTGGGACCTCTGCTGTTCCTGATCTATATAAATGACCTGGGTGACAATCTGAGCAGTTCTCTTAGACTGTTCGCAGATGATGCTGTAATTTACCATCTAGTAAGGTCATCCGAAGACCAGTATCAGTTGCAAAGCGATTTAGAAAAGATTGCTGTATGGTGTGTCAGGTGGCAGTTGACGCTAAGTAACGAAAAGTGTGAGACGATCCACATGAGTTCCAAAATAAATCCGTTGGAATTCGATTACTCGATAAATACTACAATTCAACTAAGTACCTGGGTGTTAAAATTACGAACAACTTCAGTTGGAAGGACCACATAGATAATATTGTCAGGAAGGCGAGCCAAAGGTTGCGTTTCATTGGCAGGACACTTAGTAGATGCAACAAGTCCACTAAAGAGGCAGCTTACACTACACTCATTCGTCCTCTGTTAGAATATTGCTGCGCGGTGTGGGATCCTTGCCAGGTGGGATTGACGGAGGACATCGAGGGGGTGCAAAAAAGGGCAGCTCGTTTTGCATTATCGCGTTGTAGGGGAGAGAGTGTGGCAGATATGACACACGAGTTGGGATGGAAGTCATTACAGCATAGACGTTTTTCGGCGCGGCGAGACCTTTTTACCAAATTTCAGTCACCAACTTTCTCTTCCGAATGCGAAAATATTTTGTTGAGCCCAACCTACATAGGTAGGAATGATCATCAAAACAAAATAAGAGAAATCAGAGCTCGAACAGAAAGGTTTAGGTGTTCGTTTTTCCCGCTCGCTGTTCGGGAGTGGAATAGTAGAGAGATAGTATGATTGTGGTTCGATGAACCCTCTGCCAAGCACTTAAATGTGAATTGCAGAGTAGGCATGTAGATGTAGATGTAGATGGGACGTCTGCTTCTCTTTCCCGGGCACAAGCAACCCATCGTAACAAATTTGTTGTGCCAGTGGTAAATGGCCTTCCTTGTTGGTGGCTCCTTACCACACTAGTTTTTTGTTGGACGCCAACACACAGAAAGCTCACTCCACACCTCAACACACCACGTTTGTGACTATCCGCAAGTTACGAAACTACACTGTGGTGGTATACATTAAAAAAAAAACTTTCAGTGTCTCTTTGAAATGACACATGTATGATAGCTGCACACTGTTTGATTCTTGTGCAATAAATAATTGAAAGTGTTCCTGGACTTTATGTACGCCTCATATTTTTTGATACATGGCAAAATCATGATATTCTCAACATTAGAAATGTTCATAATGTAACCATATGCATAAATTAATTTGCAAATGAATGTAAAATGACACATTCCTCATCATTATGATCCATAGAACATGTATCCTACTAACTAACTTGGATTAGATGACTGATGCATCACTATTAAATCATTTGCCTGTATTCTCTCCGTCGCCGAAAAGGGTATTATTAAGGGAGATAAGACTATTAGTTTGTTCTTTCAGTTGTCACTTGAAACTGAAAATAACATTGATATGAATGACCATCAAAACGAAAAGATACTTTATGGTTCCATGGACCTTTACAAGTCTCAACCAACTATGCAGTATACATGTAGACTGAAGAGATGAATTAAAATTTGAACCCAGGTCCTCTGCTCACTGGGCAGATGCACGAACCACTACACCACCCTGGCACAGTGGCTCTGCACTGTTTGCCCCAGCATGCCTCCCTCCTCAGTCCACTTATTCCCCCAAAACACAAAGAGCACCACAGAGGTTGTCAAACTGTCATGGAATAGCACCTCAGTTTTGAATGAAATGGAACAATATAGTTTCATTTAATGAAAGCAGCTATACCTGGGTCTCAGGCAGGACCTCCTGTTTAGTTTGATTCTGAGGTACTATTCCAATACTGATGGACATGTTCCACACCCAGGAGGATACCCTCTTTTGTGGGTCTGTGGAATAAATAATTAATGTATCTAGTCTGAGAGCCCCTCCTCTTGTGGCAGTTTATTGTATGTCACTGGAGCAACAAGGCATTGTGACTAAAAAGGACACACCATTCCCATTTTCTGGAATGGTTGCAAGGCAAATGCACACCTATATTATGGGTAACAATCTGTTGAAGCATTAAAGAACACAGTTAACATTTCTTAATTGTGACACTCTTTGTAGACCAGAATTGTCTTCTCTAGGTCTCAACATGAATTTGCTGAAGAGTAATTGTCTGCAACTTTATCAGTAAAGGCAAAATAGATCTCTTAATTCACCTCAAAAGCACGGAGCAATAAATGAAATATTCGAAACTGTCATTCATTGGTTCTCAATAAATGGTCTAACACCCCATTTACAAAGAAAAGGCATCTTGTACAAAACTGAATAAGGAAAGACAAATCATCACTAATAATGAAGCATTACAGAAAAGAAATATGTGAAGGCTGATTGTTAAAATTACTTGGGGGTACATAGTGATGAGAACAAGAATTATAAAACTGAGTGCAGCAACATTTGCTATAAATGTGATTGCCATAAGTGTCAATGACAGCACTAGAAAATTTGACTTCCTTCTTTCATTGATGTCATATTTAGAAAGGGGGCCTCTGCTCCCTCCCACTACACACACTCACAAATACACAGTGCCTATCCTCAAACTTCACATAGATAAAGAAATTAGGTAGCCTCGCAACACATACACTCTTACAAAGTTTGTTTTGAAGGATCAGCACAATTTGAAAATAATACTAGCATTCATAAATACAATACTAGGAGGAAAACAGTGGGACTTAATCTTGTTGTAGCACAGAAAGAAGCATATCATGCAGCCATAAAAATATTTGACCACCTCCCTTTAATTAACAAGGTGCTGGCTGATAATGAAAGTTGACAAGTGCTATTCCATAGATGAATTTCTGAGAAGGAAACAACAGGTTACCCACGAGCACTGATGTGCTGCTTCCTGGACTTGGGTAGGTGCGCCGGCCCCGGACTGAATCAGCCCAGCAGGTTAACAACGAGGGACGGCATGCCTGAATGTGGTTTTTAGGCAGTTTTCCATATCCCACATGGTAAATACGGGGCTGGTCCCCATGTACCACCTCAGTTACACAACTTACAGACATCTGAAAAACATTCGCACTATTTCATGGCTTACACTAGACGCAGAGAGCTAGGGTACATTACTTCTGTTCTGGGGGGTACATGATGGTGACACAAAGGGCATCTGGCAACAACTCTCTGTGACACTAACATTGCCAACTCTATAGTAACAGGGTCAACCCCGTGTTGAAGCGGGGCAAAGGCCCAAGCAAATGATGAGAAGGTGACATCCAAAAATGAACATATCTACTAAATGCAATTTATCACAGTCAACATGAAACTTATTTTGGGCATACATAAGAAGGAAAATAGCATACTGCAGTGTGAATGCCTTTTACTTTTAGGCCAAAAGGCAGTTCATATCTGTAAATCAAATCAAGAATGAAAATATTCATTACATGAACCATGAGCGATTTTCAAACCCAAAAATCTTCTTCTTTCTTTCAAAATAACTTACCTCTTACTGTATAATGCTTGTTATACCATATCATTTCACATATTTTTATAGTGTAGTATGTGATACCATAGAAAAAACTGTACTTCACAATGATTTGAAATGTTTCAGATCACCATGCCAGAATAAAATGACGTAACTGTGGCATTAACTATCTTTAGAAGTATTCTTTGACGTAAGTGTTACATGCAAACCAGAATAATTTTCTTAACAGTCACAGGCAACATGGAAATGTCATCGGTGATGGTTGTGTTCCAACTTAGGTACTAGTGATTTCGGCAGGCTTCTTAAAAAATAGTTTACTGTAAACCATCAACATCTTTTTTTCCTATTATCTTAGACTGGATGGCTGAAAAGTACTTTTGCTTTTGTCCAAGGAAAGGGTTTTGTAGTGGTTCATCTGCTCTTTTACATCTAGTTGGGAATTTGTCTCAACATGAGTATGAGTGTTTCCCATAGCTTTGTACTTGTGTATGGAAGTGCATTTTATTCCACACATTTAATGTGAAATCCCTATCTAAGGACCTACAAGATGTACATTGGCGAGCAAGGTTTCTTAGCTGAGTCACTGATTGTAGATCTCATTGTATTCCTCTTTTGTTACAATTGTTGGCCTTTTTCTTAGAAGTTTTCCTATTCTATCAAAAGTGGAGTCAGTGCATAAGTAACTGTGTCCTTTTAATAATAGTAATTATTAGTGCTATGCAACATATTATGAGGGAACACAGAAGCACAAACAGTTGCTCTGCATTAGAGAAACAGTGTGACTGGAATGGAAATCACTCGACTGGATGTAATGGATTAGTTATCCTTCACACAAAATGTGTATGTGGACACACATGTATTTTCCTAGGCTTGTATCTCGGCAAATGTTTGATTTCACTTAAATTGTATGATTATCTAGGTTCTGCCTATCCTGTTTGTTTTGTTCCATTCTGTGTCTCATTTATTTTAAATTCCTGACATGCTTGCTTTTGCATGTAAGCTCCTCATATAAAATTTTGTTGAGGATTAAGACAGCAACAAAGTTCAGTACATAGTCAGCATGAACTAATGCTGTGCAATGGGAACCCCAGAAAAGCAGACGATAAAAGCTCTCAGGTTACAATTGCCTTCCTCAACTTCCAGAAAACACTTGGTGGGGGGGCAGGGTGCATGGTAAATGCTTGCTATGCCCTCATAATTCTTTATGCTACTTTTGATTTTTGGGTCATGACAAATGTTGACCATCTTGATGAGATCAGTCTCATTGACTGGGTGCACATTTGTCAAACATGGATTTCATGAGCTGGGGACTTGTTAACACAAACAGTCGATTACTACTCTAAGCTCTGGACATGCTTTTGCCTACCATCCAATGACACAGTAATGGAACACTGTACGTCATAGTGCATGGGATTTTGATCTTATTGGCTGAACTGTGAACATTGTAGGAGAAAAATAATTTTGAAAATGCACCGTTTGTCAATAAGGGTTGAGGGGAGTGAAACAATCATTACTGAGTAACTGCTATGGAATATGCTGTACTGGGGCAAGCAGGGTTCTGTTTGGGTGGGCCCCAAATAGGCTTGTGATTATCTCACTGTATAAATTTCCAGAGAGTTATTGGTTGACCCTACCACCCCATCAGCAAACAAACATTTAACAGTAAAAATGTGATAGTAACACAGTATCAGGAGAATTATTAAAGAATGTTGCACTAGTTACAGAACACAGATTTGAACCGTTGCCTCGTGACTCACATTCATGTGTGTATCTTCTTCTGCTTCTACACAATGAGCACTGATCCAAAGGAATTGCTGAAGAAATGGTCTTGGATGGTTATTGATTCATTCAAGAGACATGCTTGAGGTACAGGGACTTCTGAAATTAAGTTACACAACAGGCAAGGCACCCTTTCAGAAGAGTGGGCATGTTACCGATTTCCTGAGAGACAATTCTGCTGCAGTACGGACAACAGGTTCATCACATTGTGGGAGTGAAATGGCACTCCAAAGTTGAGGTACAAGGAACAGTAAGTTTCTTGTTAGCCAAACATATAAATTGCACACAAATTCGCCATGAAATTCTTGCAGTGTATGGTGCAATGCAATGTAGCATCCAGTCGTAGTGAAACAGTGCCAACAATTTGATGAAGACCATTCAGTCTTTCCAGCAAGCTCGGTGGATATCTGACAGGAAAGAGATTTTCCATCAAAGAGGAAATTCACACAGCAGTCCTCAAATGGTTCCATGACTGAGGCGCACATTTATATTTTCAAGAAACTGAATAGTTTGTGCGATGTTACAATTGTTGTTTACAGGTTTTAGTGACTGTAGTATCTGCATCACTTTGAATTGTATTGCAGCATACAGTAAAAGTTACTCAGTCTGCCATAGTAACGGGTAACTTTCTTTCTGAAGTCTCATACTTTCCTGCTGCTTTCACACCTTTCTTTGACAATCATCAGATGTCAGGTTACTCCTGGATGCATCAGTGAATGGAATCCTACTCTGCTGACTGAGTATCCATTCTGTGTTTTCCCGTACCCAACTCCACAGACGAATGCTTTGGGGGAGGGATGCTAGTGCTATCTGAGGCCACATTGATAATGTGGAGACTTGGATTCTGTCTTGACCATAGTTGCCTGATATCCCAGATATCAGGTTGGAAACCCAACTCCCAACTGTACTTTGTTGGGATAGATAAAATTCCTGGTTACATAAAAATGGACAACATTATATAAAATGATGTGGTCTTCACTTCAAATTGCTCATTACCAATTTCTAATGAGGGGCAGTCTTGTATGAGTTACTGACTTAAACTCCTCCTTTTATTAACAGCGCTAAGTGGCCATACTTGACTCAATAGCCATTGTTTTCGAGTAGTGCATCAGCGGTCAATCGTGACAGTGCTTTTTAATTCTCTGCTGAAAAAATTGAATAGGGTTGGGCAGTTTCCTTCCCCTGTGGCAGCCTTAGTCGTCATGATGATCTTATCAAAACATTCGAAAGAGAAATTGTGACGAAGGAAGCTGGGATAATTTTTACTTCCCCCTTGTTTTGCCATATGCCTCCTTCAAATTTGTTTCTTCACTTTCAACTAATTACCATTAACATATGTGAATTGTAATCTGCATTTTCATAAAAGAGAAAGGCAGCCCCCTCAGGTTGAATTTTGTCTGTGTAATTGATTTTCTAATTTATATTGAGTATTCCTAGTTAGTATCTTTTATTATAGGGCAAAATCAGTCATTTTTATGTAACTTTAATTCTGATGTTGACTTATAAATGGGAAGTTGTGCACTGGCCATACATAACTGTGTATTATTGGGAGGATGTGAAAAGTGAAAGTAGAAGACTGTGCATCTGTCGGCTACATCATTTACAGTAGACAGTACTGCACATCCAACCCCTATGTTTTCAGCCAGTATGTAGACACCGAGGACAACAAAGGAACAAAGTAGGCAAACCACAACAAAATGGCAGTTTACTTGCAGCACAGTCTAAACTATGTTGAAAAATGATTTGACTTTGAAGAAAGTGTCTACAGGACTTTCAAACCATTTTCACTGACAGTGAAACAGACCTCATTTTCAGAATATCTAGAAGTTATTTCTTGTAGATGGGGATTTGATGTTTGAAGAATATGTGCAGTTAAAGAACTTTCTCAAGGATGAAGAGAAGAACTTTTCAAGCTGAAATCTGATTAGTGGAAGGAATTTTTTTTCATTGTTATGAAAACTATGACAACTTTTCCGTTTTGTTTCAGATGATGGTGAACACTTGGTGAGCTGAGAGGAACCTTTTCCCAGCAGCAACATTAGAAGCTGAAATAATAATAATAATAATAATGAAGATGGTTTAGTGATTTAGATGTCTCCAGTTTTATTGAGGAAGAAGAGAAGATTCTATGAAGGAGATTGAAAAGTGAGCAAAAATCTCAATAAGGTAAAAAAAAACATTGAATTGTTGCCTGTGTGTGTTTAGTCATGGTTTTTAAAAAATATCCCGATTTGGTTCAGAAAAAACTTGGTGACTGGGCTGTACTGATACAGCTGCCTTCTAAATGGGCAGTGCACAGCTCTTTTGCATTTTCTTGTGGGTGCCTATGAGCCACAACTCTTATGGTCTAAACAGGTTGTTGACTCCAGGCTACCTCTGGAAGATGGTTTGTCTCACAGTAGCGGTTCTTTGTTTGAATGATGTCACTGTGGTGTATGACAAATTGACAGGCAACTTACCATGCTGCTATACACTCACAATGCAGATAAGCCTGAAATGATCCTTCAGAGCATGTTTACAGACAACACAGTTGAAGATTTTAATGAATCTGTCTCACAGAGATTTCTGTTCAATAGTAGATTATGATAAATATTCTGGCCAACAAAGTATCTGATTCCATTAAATTTTCAGCTATGTTTTTTCAATAATTGCAAATCTGCTGTTCAAAAATTGAAGCCTTTTGGATTGATATTTTGTTTGAAATTTCATTCTGTTTCTTTGATGTTTGAGATTATAAATATCATGTGTTTCACATTTTCAAATTATTTGGTTATGAAAATGCCTCATAGCACTTCTGTATCAAATTGAAACTGTTATAATTTTTCATAACCACTAGAACAGTTCCTGAAGTTAATATTGTAAAAATGTACCTTTGATGCTTTGCACCCGTGAGTTGAGTTGTGCTATCGTTGTTAACTTTCTCAATAGTTTTAGTGAGGTTACTGAATGAGAGTAGTTGTGTTGGGCCAGCCTTGGACTTGATGTCACATGGAACCAAGTGCAGTTTTATCTGTTGGACTGAGTAATGTGAACCCAGTGTATTTCATGAACTGTAATTTGCTTTTATACTTCTGCAACTTTGAAATAAGTGACTCTTTTTAGCCAGTTGCCAAAGCTTTAGAAATGTGGTGTTAGTTGTTGATTACATTTGGAGAATTGGGCTTAGCAAAAGCTACAATGTTGTTTCATCAGCAAGTCAAGATATTAACTGAAACTATATGACCTAGAGCCCACATGAATTGTACTTCTAAATATATTTGGATGGTGAGCTGAGCACAAAATACTTCAAATCTTGTCGATGATTGTTGATACTGTTTTCTAGGTTATGCAACAAATGTCATTGGAACTCTATCCTACAGTGTCATATCCCAACATTACACTTCAGACAGTTCTGACAAACAAATGTTACATCGTTTCAATATTTTCTTGTTGTTTGGAGTGAGTAACGGGACTCTTATAAGACACAGGAAGAGAGAAGAAATAAAGCTCTTGATATCAGAGGCAGGAAGGGTCTTGGAAGATAAGTTGAATGGAATGGAAGGAATAAAAATCAGAAATTTTTGACATTCCTACCTGGAATTCCCGTTGGTTGTTTTAAAAATGCTAAAATTCCACCAACCGACATATTGCCCCCTGCCAGTGGTGTGGTGTGATCTGATGTGATGCAACATGGAGGGGCAGCTGGTCAGCACACCTCTCTCCTGGGTATTTTTTTACTGTGGAACCACAACTACTTGGTCAAGCAGCTCCTCACAAGACTGACTGCATTTTGTACCAGTCACCCCCCCACCCCCCCCCTCCCTCCCTCCCACCCAAGGAAAAATAGCTGGCAGTTAGTCGAATGGCACAGCTAAGGAGGCAGACAGTGGAATGGATAGTGTGTTAAAGAGCAGGTCTAAGATGAACGTAAGACAAGAATAATGGAATGTAGTCAAGTTCAATCAGGAGATGCGGAATGAATAACGAGGGATGATCAGCGAGTTTGCATTTGAAAGCTGTACGAGGAGGGGTCAAAAAGCTTCTACCCTAACAAATAAAGAGTGAAAGAAATTTCATAGTATCAATTTATTTGTATATATAATACCTGTGTACACTAATACACTTGGAGGCTGCTCAGATAACTTCTGCAAACCATTCAAGTAAAAGATCTTTGATTTCAATTGCAACAAAGCATCAGTCACTGCATCATCATCATCATCATCCTTTGAGGTATTTTTTTTCGGTTTGGGAAAAGGAAAAAGTCTGACACAGTCAGATCTGGAGAATATGGCAGGTGACACTTTGACACGTTCCACATCATTACAAAAGAATCGTGTTCATGATCCATGGAACAACTAATATAACTAACTAACTAGAATGGGAAGTTTTTCATTGTCCATTATACGAGGTTTGTCCGGAAAATACGTATAAAGGTTGAATAATGTCTTTATGTTACAGGTTGCAGTCACCATCAGGTGAGACTACTGCTGTAATCAATCAAATCAATGCTCAGTTCGAGTCAGAGCACTCTGCGTGAAGGTGGGAGTGTGCAGCAGCAGCTTGTGTTCTTAAAGACCGTGGATTGACAGAATGATTGCTGACGAGCTGTCAACCCTCAAAACAATTGTTCACAAAAACTTGAAATGGAGAAATTGTACCGAAGCTCTTGACACCAGAACAGAAAGCAAAGAGGGTTGAGTGCTGTAAGGATTGGTTGGAAGCAGAGGAACGAGGGTACTTTCTCAACCGAGTCATCACTGGAGACGTGTCCTGGTTTTAGAAATTCGATGTGGAGCTCGAAGCAAGGTATGGAAACTAGCAGGAGAACCGAGAACAAAAGAGTCGCGAAAATCAAGGTCCAATGTGATGACAGTGTTGATTCTTGGAGCATTGTTCACAAGGAATTTGTCCCTCCCAGCCAGAGATAGAACGGAAATTTTTACGTTGAAGTTCTGACACATCTCGGAGCTCTTGTGGCAAGAGTTCGACCAGAGTTGGATCCTTCATCACAAGAATGCGCCCGCACACATGTCGCTCGTTGTGTTTTTGGCCCGAAGCTCAATCACCACCGGATTTAGTCCCGTGTCAGTTCTTCATGTTCCCAAAAATGCGTAATGGTGTGGCATTGGGAGATGTGGAAACGACATGGCAACTAAACAACATCACAACTGAAGACTTTCAGCAATGTTATCAACAGTGGAAATGGCGTTGGCAGAAGTGTATCACGTCTCAGGGTGAGCACTTTGAAGGAGACCATATTGTAATACCTGAATAATTGTAAAATAAAGTTATTATGCAACTTTTATATGTATTTTTCGGACAAACCTCGCAGATTAGGAAATGAGACACTGAAGATAATAGAAGTGTTTTGTTATTTGGGTAACAAAATAATTGATTTTGGCTGACACAGAGAGGATATAAAATGCAGGCTGGACTGTATATCTGAGAAAGAGGAATATGTTAGGAGTGGATGTAAATGTTACGGAGTCTTTTCTGGAGGTATCTGCGTGAAGTGTAGCCTTGCTCCGAAACGAGATGTGAACAACAAGCAGTTGAAGCTAGAAAAGGATGGTATCTTTTGAAATGTGTTTCTAGGAAGAAATTTTGATGATTACGTGGATAAAACATAAGGTAAACTCTGTCCATCGGTACTGGCCGACCACCGTGTCATCGTTTACCAATGACGTCCAGCACACCACTATCCTGCCTGTGTCAGTTTTCTTGTCCTCGAGTTCCTCAGTTGGCATCACAAGGGTGAATGTACACTTTCCCAATCCTCTCACCCAGAAAAATCCCTGGCAGTACAGGGAATCTAAACCTGCGTCCTCGCCATGATAGGCAGCAGCAGTGAATACTAAGTTACAGAGGTAGTCAATAAGTGGATAGATGACTACTACTGGCACTCGACACCCTCTGCACTGCACCTAGAGGTGGCTAATGGAATAATTATGCAGTTGCAAATCAAATTACCAGGGACATAGTATTGAAAGAAATTTTCAGCACAACATGAGTAAAAGAAGGAACTGGTTGATAAGACATACCCTGATGCATCGAGGAATCATCAATTTGGTATTGGTGGGATTTGAGTGAGAGGAGGAAAAGCTGTTGAAGGGGAAATACAGTAAGCAGGTTCAAATAGATGTAGGCTTGCATAGAGAGCTGCATCAAACCAGTCTTTGGACTGAAGACCACAACAACAAAAACAGTTGGCTGTGTGTAGGAATTTTCTGTGGTCAGGAAAGCAATGAGAAATGATTTTCTGATTAAGAAAAGTGCAAACACTATACATCAATGTGGTGTAAAATGTTTCTTGAGCTGTTTATGAAGCCAGAGAAATCTTATATTAGTTCTTTTGGCATGAAAAACCTGTACACGATGATTAAACTACACCTACCCATGGGTTTTATGCAACTTGCAATGCCTACAAATGTCATGGGCAAGATTTTCATTTCTCTCACCCACTACATGCAAATTACTAGTCCTACATAAAAAAAATGAACAGGATCTTTTTGTGGGAAATTTAATGTAGTCATTTCTTTTTGGGAGGGGAGGGGATACATTTTTGCTAGAAGCCATAGTTTTTGTTAAATAATTCAAAAAGTACAAGACAGGCATTCAAATGCCTTTTTTCTTGAATGTCACAGAAAGTGTGGTGTCCAACAAAGTACAAAATGTAATGTAGTTAATTTTGATACAAAAAGGTTCTCTTCATTGTTTTTGCAGGACTAACAGTGTGCATGTAGGGAGGAGAGGAGAGAAGATTAAAATCATGGGTGTGGTTCTTGAAGATGTTGCAGGTTCCATAAAACTTTATGGCAGGGGCAGCTGAATAACCCTGGGTATGATCCAGAAGATTCCACCACATGGCTGCTGACAGAAAATAGGTGGTTCATATTGGCTTTGCGTATCCCCATTATGTGACTGCTGTAAAGAAGAGGATGTGGGGTGTTCTCTGTCAACTTTTACACCCACATTGGTATGCCAAGAATGTAAGTACCATTGTGGGAAAGGACTCATGAAAACATTTCTTCAGACCGTAACAGCCACCACTGTTCAGACATTTGTCATAGCAGTAATCCAACTTTTCTATGCCCTTTTCATAGAAAGATAATACCAGTTAAGACCTCCAATACTGATCACACTTGCTTACATCATCATAGGTGTTCAAGCACCTTCATCCTGACTGATGATGAAGTAAAAGTGGTAGTCCGGAGATGTGAGATCAGCACTGATTGGCAGGTGGTCTCACTGTTCCCAACTGAATTGTTTAGTAAGGTTTTCAGTGCCACCAGCAGAAATGAAGCATCATAATGATTCGATTGAGAGTTTTGCATCTTTTGTTTTGAATAGTGTGATGGAGTTCTCTCGGTGTTTTCCAGTATCATACCGCTTTCATGGTTTCAGCTCTCAGAAGGAACTCAACAAGCAGAATGCCTTGTTGGTCGTAGAATCCATTTGACCTGACTTTTTGCACTTGCAACTTCATTATGATTTCTTTTTTGGGGGTGGTGGAGGATTGTCGGACTGTCAGTTCCTTCACTCCATAGATTGTTGATTTTATTTTGGAGTGTCATGAAGACCCCAAGTTTCATCACCAGTCACGATTCTATTTAAGAACTCATCTTCCTTATCACTGTATTCAGTGCTGAAATGTCAAAACTCTGCCAAGGTACATAATTTTGTAAGCATTTTTCAAACAAAATTCACAAAAATTTAAGCAATTTATGACTGAGTCATGCAAAACAGTTTTTGAAATACATTCTTATTGTGAACCATGTGTTTTCTCACCCATATCATCAGTGACAACAGAAGGCTGTCCAACACATGCTTCGTCATGAGTGTTTCTTCAACTGTCTCATCCACTTTCTCACCGTAAATGTCTACAAGTTGATGAATTTCAGCTGGCTTAATGTTCTGTGTGTTGGAACTAAACATAACAGAGCACACGTCACAGTCACTGGGCTCAGGGGTTGTCCTAAAGATTTTGACTGATCACTAACAAATATAAATACCACAAAATTGAGCTGCAGTGACAAGACAATGAACCAGAGAAATGTGTGAACCTACAACACAAGTGCTGCAGTGGCAGTAGAATGATTTGGCAATTACTTTCAGGATGCACCTCATACTTAGGACTTCAATGGAAGTGCCTGTCACCTTTTAATGTAAATTTTTGCTTATGATGGAAACTATGTTTAAGCAGTGTGTGTGTGGCAAGGGGGGTAATTAACAGTTGAACTATCTTTGTTTTGTTTATCTCTCTCTAGTCATGACAGGTAATGTGAATCAAGGACAAAGGTACTTTCTGAGTTACCTTAGTCAAGCTCCAACCCTTCTGTCCTGTACAGCTACTTGCTTTTATCCTGAGGTTGTTACTCTCTGGTCAGCAGGTGCTCCTAAAAAAATTGCATACATTGTGTACAAAAATCTACATTCACAAAGAATTTGTGGGGTCAGAGATGTTAGTAATGCTCAAGATATGGTGTGACTATTGGTATAGGGGCAATTCAGAAAATATCGCCTGTCTACATTATGGCACAACTGGAATATGCTTGCTCAAATAGTGACAATGCATTCAGCTGAACTGGTAACCAGTGCTTCATATACCAACTTCGTCTCCCCCTATAAAAAAAGAAATTTAGAGGCAGTCACATAAAAAAAAGCTTCTTTTCCTCTCCTAAACACTCGAAAATTGTGTGTATGTAGTTTGTTTTCATATACAGGGTGTATTAAAAGAGCTGTCACCATTACCTACACTGCTTGCATGGTGTTAATTTGCACACAGATTTCTGGTTGTTCCACTGGAAAGCTTACCAAGACATTTACAGCATAAAACCGATACCTGCTTGTATTTTAAAAAATGTACACAGCTCAAAGGTAGTGCAACTGCAGCTCTGTAGAATTACCATGCCTTTCATGCAGTACAACATTTTTAACCTCTGGGATTTGCTACGAAGTAATTACTCGATGCCATACGAAAAAACGAAACAGCCTCACTGCTAATATTTCTCACATACGTAATAGGTGATGGGAACAATGGAACCAACAAAATTAAGAAGACCATTAGCATTTTTTTTTTAAATTCATCTATCTTTTACAGTAAATTTCAGCCATAAATGTTTCGTAGGCACATTACAACATTAACAAACACTGCATTATAAATATAATTTGGGACTTCAGTGTACAACTATATACATGACCATTTTTATTACTTAAGGGTTAATTTTATCAACTTACAGAAACAGTTAGGTTAAGAAACATTTAATCATGCCGATGGTCACCTGTTATCTCCCTGCAGTCTGTCACTGCTACATAGTGTTGAACCATAAGCTAGGTGGAAGACTCACTGGACGAAAAATTGTTATAACTACCCACATACATTGGTGAAAAGCAGTTCTGCTGGTCTCAAAATACTTTATTGTGCGCTTCTGTTCCAAATGACAACTTCACAGCTACAGTAATTTCACCAATAAGGTGGGCTACAAATAGGTTGTAATATTCTGACCTGAGTAGCTCTTCAGCAAATAGAGCTACATAATATGTGCTACTGTTTTTACATGACCACTAATGATAGTCATGTTTACAATAGAAACAATAATTAGGCCCAATACATTTAAAATTGTATGCCTACAGCCAGAATTTACTACTTGTTGAAAATGAAAATTCATCAAAATACTTGCAGTACACACTGAAATACCTTGCTGCAATAAAGCTAAATCTCCTAACCAAAGGCAGTTGTACATTGTTGTGGGGACCTAGAATAGCTAGTAAATGTAACTAAATAATATCTGTATTCATTTGAGTTTGTTTCACCAAGATCCAGATTATGTTGTCACTTATGTCCCCTTGTTCTCACACTAACCAATTAGTTTTCAATTTTGGCCAATTGATACAAGACAGACTTATAACTCCTTCATGTTCACTGTTATTGGCAATAACTTTATTAGCTCTGATGACAATAAAAAACTCGATAAACAAGTCAATGCAATCTGTGCCAGCACTTACCTCTTTCAAATTTTGTTTACATTCAGTGCTATTCATTTTGTTCTAAGGCTTGTGTTTAGTATAAATAACCAATGGTGCATCTGTAAGCCATACCAGTTCCAATATTAAAACTGCCTCAATTTGATCCCATAGATTGCCACTTTACTGATGTGGCATTTAATAAATTAAGAAGAGCATCTCTCTTGAAATATTTACAAACTGAATACTGCTGAACAAGACGTACGTACATTTTCACACAGGTATACAATTGAAAACGTTGACAGATGCTCCAAAAATTTCTTTTGCAACCTGAATACTGAAACATATTCTAGGAACTACTTTAAAATGTTAAAATTCTACACTGGAAGACACTCTGTTTCATTTTTATATTACTGCAGAAGGGCAGGAGCAAGGTAAGGTACTTTCAGGTTCCAGTACTGACCATGGTCTTACTGTCATCCAGTTAGAAACATTCACACAATGTTAGTCACAGCAGAAGCACTTCCACTACAATGGTTGTGACAAGTATGCTCCTAAACCCTATTGTTCTCATTTACTTTTTTGTGGTTTACATTGTTCGCTGATAAACAATGGCATCCTAGCAGACACTGTAGAAATAAACTTCTTTGGACCAAATACATGTTAAATGTTTATTAGTATTTCTGTCACAACAATAGAAGGTAAGTAAGGTTGCTCCACACCGAAATTATAAAATTTTTTACTGCCAACAACAGTTGTTCTGCTCCAAAATCAAACTAAATTTTCAGGTCTTCTGTGTGGTCTGCAAGTTCCTTTATGTTGGGAGCATACGTTTTACTTAATAGACAAGTTTTATAAGAAAAAACTAAAAGGAAATGGAATGAGAAATTAGAATGTGTGAGAATCACTCTAATTAGGCCAGTGGCTATATAATCTTGGTGGTGCACGGAACTGGGTTCTCAAGGCTGAGAAGAGAGAGAGAAATGAAGTGAGCTGTTTATGTTCCTTTGAAAGATCTACTGACACTAGGAAGGATTATGTATGCCAATCAAGGACTATTTAAGACCATGACAGTTGGTCCTCTTCACTAGGGGTGCGAGAGAACAAACCACCTCTTCACCACAGAAGAAAGGGAAAAATATTGTGAACTGCTATGCCAGATAGACAAATGTGTAAATTCATCAACTGAACACATAACAGGTATTGACTAGTAATAAGTTTTGCCAAAGCCAGTTGTCATTGGTTAGGTCAATACATGCCTAAGATGTCATTTTTCATGAGTAACACTGTGTGAACAAAGAACAGCTCTCAAGCATACTAAACATCAATGACCCACTGCCAGCTGGAATAACAAAGTTTCTTTATGGACCACATTTTGATCACTTGGCAGAAGCAATCTCTAGTTTATAGTGGGCTGTAATGATATCAAGCATAATATCTCACATCACCTCATAACTTTGGCATTCTGCTGTTTTTAGGGCAGTGCTTAACATATCAAAGAAGTTCGCCAAGATATGGCACCGTTTTTTTATAATACCTGCCACTCTGCTTGTGTCATGTTAATGGAAACTGACAATCATAGCACCCACAATGGTTCAATTTTCACTTTCACAAAAAGAAAACCAGACTGTCTGTGGGTTTGGTGTTCAGCAGGGGGCAAAACCTTGTTTGTGGTCTGGCTGCAAGACTCAAAAGCATTCTAATGCCCGTGCTTACATCACTGGGTTTTGAGGTCCTGAAAAAAACACACACACACACTTAAATCACTAGAAACTGCTGTCAGGTAGAACCACTGTACTCAATAACAACCAGAATCATTTCTATAAGTATCGCATATGAGTGCAGCTTATGGAAACTATATGGACATGAGTTCAAAATCCCTTTCTTATCTGCAGGAATTTACACTAGATTATCACACAACAGCTGTAGGGACCTAGAATAAGTTAATTCATTGAGAATACGAGAAATTGCGACACTCTCATTTCATTATTTTCAACAGAACAACCAAAGGAAATAGAAAATCTAGCTGAAGAAATTAATAAATTACACCACAAAATTCAATTCACTTCATGTCACTGTAGGAATGAAACATTAACAAAGCTTTTTATATAAAATTCTGAAATTTCCAGGAAGCCAACAATTACCAGGGTTACCATCCATATCAATATAAAAATGTGTTCTTCAGAAGAATGTTTAATCACATGCGTAAAGGTCCAATGGATACAAGTTAAAGATAAAAAGAAACACAAATTGTAAAATCAGCTGCCTCCAGTTATGAATACATTCCTGCTGTAATACATAAATTAAACCAACCAGTTTCTGGACAACCACCCACAAACAGGAAGACCATCTTTGTAATAATCTGACCTTCCTCAAGGAAGATTTCATGCCAACCTCTTCAAGTTGTATGACATGAAAATAAGCTTCTTCACAAGCAACACAATACTGAAAGCACTAAGCAAGAATATCACAAGTCAGGTATGTCCAAACTTTGGCAATAAACAAACTGGTAGAAGCACAGGGATGCACTCCGTCTTAACATCCAGAACAAATCCAACTTTGCAGAATGAGTTACTGGGCAAGAATTGTGGCAAACAGTGTAGAAAAGAACCAGGCAAGAAATCTGACTTTCTTGAAGGAACTGAAATATCTTTCAACACAGATACAGCACCAGTCTACTTGCTCAATGACAAATCTTGCCTTCACAACTATGAAGACTTTCTATTTCAAAAATAATTAAATAAAAAAAACCTGCCCCCCTATCTCTCTTTACATCTTACCTACATTGATATCACTATAAATAATCTTGCATGATATATCTAAGCCTTCTACTCTTGTTTTTAAAAGTAAACTTCATCTACATAGCAAGAGCTGCAAATATTGGAACTTAACTCTATTATTGGGCATTCATGTTCAGTTTTGATTAAAGTATTTACCCACACACTTTTATTGTCTCTGAGCAAAGTATGTTATATCTTCATAACACGCATCAGTTGTACAGTGCTGGCTAAGTTTAGTAATCGATTGTGCCTCATGGGCATGACTATTGTCTGAAGTAGTGATGGAAGGAATTGACACTGTGAATGCTGCATAGAGGGCTATGTGAGTATCTTTTCTGAGCAGCACATTGCAAATCATACCAGATAAGCTCAATGTTCAAATCTGGGGAGTTTAGTGGCCAGTGGAAGTGTTTAAATTTAGAAGAGTGTTCCAGGAGCCACTTTGTAGCAATTCTGGACCTGCCAACTGTATCATTGTCCTGCTGGAATTGACCGAGTCCATCGGAATTCCCAATGGACAGGATGCTTATGTATGTGTCACCTTTCAGGGTCATACCTACCCATATACTCCAACTGCATGCCTCCTACATCATTACAGAGCCTCCACCAGCTACAACTGTCCCCTACTGACATGCAGTGTCCATAGATTCAAGAGGTTGTCTCCATGCCTGTACGTGTCCAACTGCACGACACAGTTTGAAATGAGACTTGTCCGACAAGGCAATACATTTCCACTCATCAACAGTCAAATATCGGTGTTGATGGACCCAGGTGAGGCATAAAAATTGGTGTCGTTCAGTCATCAAGGGTACACAAGTGGACCTTCAGCTATGAAAGTTCATATCGTTGATGGTTCACACTCTGACACTTGTCCATGGCCCAACATTGAAATATGCAGCAATTTGCAGAAGGGTTGCACTTCTTCACTTTGAATGATTCTCTTCAGTTGTTGGTCCTGTTTTTGCAGGATCTTTCTTCGGCTGCAACGATGTCGGAGATCTTATGTTTTACTAGATTCCGGATATTCACTGAATGCTCATGAAAATAACCACTTCATTCTTACGTTGGAGATGCTTTGTCCCATTGCTCATATGCCAACTATAACACCACATTCAAATTCACGTAAATCTTGATAAGCTGCCATTGTAGCAGCACTAAGCAATCTAGCATCTGTGCCAGAAAAATGTTATCTTATATAGGCATTGCCGACTGCAGTGCCATAATCTGTATGTTTACAAATCCCTGTATTTGAATACGTATGCCAAAGCCAGTTTTGTTGGCAATTCAGAGTATATACATATCCTGTGAGAAGATAATGATATGTTAAAAAATCCACATACTGTGATGGAAGAGGTCCATGGTATTCTGGGACCATTTTATCCTCAGAAAAAAAATACCTCTTACCTTGATATGCTCAGGCTGTTACTATGACTGGCTGACTCCCGAGACACAGTCTTTTTCCAGCAATATGGTGCACTGTGGCAGATGTTGCGGAACAGGTGTTACGAGGTATGCTGAAATGGCAGGGGTGGTCCTATTCCCTGGTGTTCTAGGCCAACAGGCATTGGAAACTTGGGCTTGTTTCTATGAGCATATACCAAGGACAGAGTCTAACAAGCAGCTGTCAACCACATCAAAAATTAAATGAACAAAATCATTACTGTCCTTGCCACAGGTGATGCAGATATAATGTGCTGAATGTGGATCGATCCTGATAACAGACTGGAAATTGTGCCCACTACCACTGGTGCACACATGTTGAAATTGATTAAACTGCATAAAACTTTGTGACAATACCTTAGGTCTAATTTGTTTGCATGCTGTTACACAACATAAGTGTTCTGTAACTTTTGAGACACTCTGTTTATCCTCTGCCCATTGCAGGTTAAAAACCTTATTGTGCTGTCAGAGCCCTTGATATGTTCTCAGAAAGAGGCTAAACCACCACACATTTCAAGTCACCTGCTGTGCAGATTATGTGGTGTTTGCTCCACTGACAACATATACATTTTTATGCCTCAATAGTCTTCTGCAAGGGTCCCACTGCATGCAACTTGCCATCACAATATTTGGTTGAAAACTAGTAGACATGGGTCTGCAGTGATTCCTGTTGTGTTTGAGACTGACTGTCAATGGCAACTTACAATGTTCATCTCGATGACTAACTACGAGTTAGGATCTTAATGTGGCCACATTGTGTGGTACAACATTCCTTGTAGACAAGCATTTGGGAGAGAATAATCCCATATGAGGAGGATTGAGGAAAGAGCATGTAAAAGGCACATTATAAAATATGTGATGAGGGGAGGCAAATAACGTGGAGTAGCATCTATCGACCCACTTCACTGAGTGGTCAGCATATCTGACTGCCATGCAGTTCATTTCCAGTCATGTCGCACCTTCTCTCTGCTCAGGGAGTGGGTGATATGTTGTCCTTATTATTGATTCATCATCGCCAGCATGAAAGTCACCCACCGTGGTGTCAACAGAAAAGACCTGCAACTTGTCAGCCAAATTTACCCAGCAAGTGACTCCCAGGTATCAATGTCCATATGACCACTTCATTCCACCTAGAGCATTAGAAAGGGAAACGTACTAAAGAGGAACAGTGACCAAATATGCTAAATGTGTTGGGCTATAAACAAACAAGGATACTATTTCAAAATTTAAAAGCTTTTGTCTACCTTGGTCACCAAAGTCTGAACATTATGGCTTTTCCTTAGAAACATACAGTGATCAGAAGTGCAAAGTAGCAACCGAAAAGATATCTTATCAGTGTACTATCAGATATGAGGCTCCTCTGAAATTGTCTATGGAGGTTTTTTACTTTCTCCTACATAAAGGGTGAGATGAACTCCACTGATAAAATTCAGGTGGTGGTTCAAAGGTGTTTTATGAGTATTTTGGTACAATGGACCTTGGTCTCCTGTGGCTCACTGCAAAGTAATAATGTAATTATGATTTATTTAGTTTGTTACCTTCATTTCTTCTGAAAATACACGTTAATGTGACTACCCGTCAAGACCTCGAATAACCTCTTTTTGCAGTGCACACCGTTGCGAGACATGCAGGAAGAGATTCATGGAAATGATCATATGGCATTAATGACTGGCAGACCCCATCCAGGCTCGATCAGTTGCCTACTGCAATTCTTTTCATTTTATGCTGCTTTTGAGACATGCTTGTTCATGACAAGAACAACACAATGCCCACTTTCCAAGGACACAAAAATCCCTTATCAAACTGGGCTCCCCCATGTGGCTGTGAGGTTCTGTATTAACAGGGGTGTGGAGCCATTACGATTTCATTGCCAAGTCCAGGTGTTCTACGTTTCTCATGTGAGGATCCACGGACAATACACCCTGGCAGGGGGGTTCCCACAGATTCTCAGTTGGTTTAAATCCGAGGACTTTGGTGGTTAGAGGCATGTGATAAACTCGTCCTGTTGCTGTTTGAACCACACATGTACCCTGCGAGCTGTGTTGCATTGTACTGCTGGTAAATGTCACTATGCTGAATAAAAACAAACTGTGTGTGCGGGTGGACACGGCCCTCGAGGACAGACGGATACATCTGTTAATCCTTTGTGCCTCCCAGAATATCATCACCACCCAGGGAATGCCACAGACTCCCTCCCCTGTCGTGCCCCATTCTGACAGTTGTTGCAGTGTGTTTTGCTTTCAGACATTTAACAATGTGCATTCCAATAGCCATCTGTCATTTGAAATGCCTCTCAGTTCATCTGGGTGGTCAGTTGTTTAACAGATGCACGTCTCTGCAGCTGACATTCACCCCTGTCATCTGTGGCCCGCGACTACACCACAGTATCCTCGGCACCAATTCTGAATAGCGCCATTTTGCTGAGCTTAGTATACTTTAACCACACTGACATGCAAACAGTTTACAGACTTAGTCATTCCCAAATGCTTCCACCCTTTCCCCAAAAGCCAATGACAGTGCACATTTTGTCTCCTCCTTATAGTGACAACTGCACTGTTTTCTGTGGCTCCCAACATGCTTTGTATACCCTTCACTGCTAGTGGTTACTGCATGTCGATTTTGATTGCTGGCAGTGGTCACATTAATATTATGGACCAGACCCTGTATCTACACAATAAAGAAAAAAAACCAGTGTAGCATATCAACTGTATTTTGTCAAAAAATATGCAAGTTTTTTTCACAGAAATGGAAAATTTCTAAATTCGTTCCCCTGTTGAAAAAGAGTGATAATCTTGAAACAGAAAACTGCAGACCTGTCTCACTTCTCCCAACTTTCTCTAAGGTTTTGGCGATACTAATCAAATATAGAGTGACACATTATCTTAATTATGGAATCTGATAAACAGTAATCAGCATGGATTTCTAGCTGGGAGTAGTACCGAAACAGCTGTACTGGAAGAAACCCAAAAGAAATAATTAGTAAATTGGGAGAGGGAAAAAGTGTTGTCAGGATAAATCTAGAGCTGTCAAAAGCCTTTGACACTGTTGACCACAGCATACTTTTGGAAAAGCTTGAAGCTATAGGTATCAGAGGACCGGAACAAAAAGTGGCTTGAGTAGTATCTGGAAAAGAGGATGACGGTGGTTGGAATTACAGCACCAAAAGAAGTGTATTAGGCCCCTTGCTGTTCCCCATTTACATTAATTATATTCATGTGCCAGAGAGAAAAGCTAGAATCAAGTTGTTTTGCTGAAGATACTAGTTTAATTGTTTGTTTTATGAAGCAGTCATTGCACACTATTGTGGACCATGTCCTACAAGATACACAAAAATGGCTCAGTGCAAACAAGCTAACACTGAATGCAAAAAAAAAAAAAAAAAAAACTAATTATGTGCAATATGGAAGAATAAGTGAACATGACGACCTACATCTCACTATGGAGGGAAACAACTTGAAAGAGTTCAGTGAGCAAAATTCCTGGGTATGCACATTGATGAGAAGGTAAACTGGAAGGACCATGTGGTGAGCTTAGCACTAAAACCCAATTCGGCATGTTTTGTACTTGGAATAATTTCAAGAGTTTGTAGTAATGACTGTACCAGATTAGTATATTTTGGCTATTTACAGTCAATTGAGGCCTATGGGATAGTATCCTTGAGGAAAAACAAATTGTTGTTTAAATGAGATTTTCAAATTACAAAAACACCCTATTCAGATAATGACCCAGAGCCCACATCAAACACGTCGTAGGCCCCTTTTTAAAGCATTGGAAATTTTTGCAATTCCATCATTATACATTCTGAAATGTCTGTCGGTGTTCAAACAAAATCACGACAAAATGAAAAACCAATACAGATTACCATACACGGCAATGTAAAGATCTCCACTTACAGGCTGTAATAAGGGACCCAAAGTGAGAAACATGTATGTAAACAAGGCATCAAACTTTTTAATGCACTACCAAAACATATCAAAGAGCTGGAAAATTAGGATAAATTTAAAACTGTTATAAAGAACCACATGCTTGACAAATGCTATTACAGCATAAGTGAATAGCTGTGCGCAAATGTATAAGGATTTAATTTCATGTGATGAACGAAATTTCATCAATGAATATGTCTGGCAAGCCCATAAGAAGATCAATAACCACATGCTTAACAAATGTCACTACAGTATAAGTGAATAGCTCTGCTCAACTGTACAAAAATATATGATGTGACAAATGAAATCACAACATCAAGGAATAGGTCTGTAAAGCACATAATTTCTTGTGTCATAAAAACAGTTATTTGTTGTATATTGTATTAAAAATGAGATAAATTAATATGAATACAGCACAAATTTGATCATTGGGATTTTGTGGTCTTAAGTCCTGATACTGGTTTGATGCAGCTCTCCATGCTACTCTATCCTGTGCAAGCTGCTTCATCTCCTAGTACCTACTGCAACCTACATCCTGCTGAATCTGTTTACTGTATTCATCTCTTGGTCTTCCTCTACGTTTTTACCTTCCCTGCAGCCCTCCAATACTAAATTGGTGATGTCTGAGAACATGTCCTACCAACCGATCCCTTCTTCTACTCAAGTTGTGCCACAAACTCGCCTTCTCCCGAATCGTATCCAATACCTCCTCATTAGTTATATGATCTACCCATCTAATCTTCAGCATTCTTCTGTAGCACCACATTTCGAAACCTTCTATTCTCTTATTGTCCATGTTTCACTTCCATACCAGGCTACACTCCATACAAATACTTTCAGAAACGACTTCCTGACACATAAATCTATACTCGATGTGAACAAATTTCTCTTCTTCAGAAACGCTTTCCTTGCCATTGCCAGTCTACATTTTATATCCTCTCTACTTCTCATCAGTTATTTTGCTCCCCAAATAGCAAAACTCATTTACTACTTTAAGTGTCTCATTTCCTAATATAATTCCCTCAGTATCACCTGACTTAATTCGACTACATTCCATTATCCTTGTTTTGCTTTTGTTGATGTTCACCTTATATCCTCCTTTCAAGACACTATTCATTCCGTTCAACTGCTCTTCCAGGTCCTTTGCTGTCTCTGACAGAATTACCACGTCACTGGTGAACCTCAAAGTTTTTATTTCTTCTCCGTGGATTTTAATACCTACTCCGAACTTTTCTTTTGTTTCTATTACTGCTTGCACAATATACAGATTGAATAACATCGGGGAGAGGCTACAACCCTGTCTCATTCCCTTCCCAACCACTGCTTCCCTTTCATGTCCCTTGACTCTTATAACTGCCATCTTGTTTCTGTACAAACTGTAAATAGCCTTTCGCTCACTGTATTTTACCCCTGCCACCTTTAGAATTTGAAAGAGAGTATTCCAGTCAACATTGTCAAAAGATTTCTCTAAGTCTACAAATGTTAGAAACGTAGGTTTGCCTTTCCTTAATCTACTTTATAAGGTAAGTCGTAGGGTCAGTATTGCCTCATGTGTTCCAATATTTCTACAGAATCCAAACTGATCTTCCCCGAGGTTGGCTTCTACCATTTTTTCCATTCATCTGTAAAGAATTTGCGTTAGTACTTTGCAGCTGTGACTTATTAAACTTATAGTTTGGTAATTTTCTCATCTGTCAACGCTTGCTCTCTTTGGGATTGGAATTATTATACTCTTCTTGAGGTCTGAGGGTATTTCGCCTGTCTCATACAACTTGCTCACCAGATGGTAGAGGTTTGTCAGGACTGGCTCTCCCAAGGCTGTCAGTAGTTCTAATGGAAGGTTTTCGACTCAGGTCTTTCACTGCTCTATCAAACTCTTCATGCAGTATCATATCTCCCATTTCATCTTCATCTACATCCTCTTCCATTTCTACAATATTGTCCTCAAGTACATCACCCTTGTATAGACCCTCTATATACTCCTTCCAACTTTCAGCTTTCCCTTCTTTGCTTAGAACTGAGTTTCCATCTGAGCTCTTGATATTCATACAAGTGGTTCTCTTTAATTTTCCTGTAGGCAGTATCTATATTACCTCTGGTGAGACAAGCCTCTACATCCTTACATTTGTCCTTTACCCATCCCTGCTTAGCCATTTTGCACGTCCTGTCGTTCTCATTTTTGAGACATTTGTATACCCTTTTGCCTGCTTCATTTACTGCATTTTTATATTTTCTCCTTTCATCAGTTAGGTTCAATATCTCTTCTGTTACCCAAGGATTTCTAGCAGCCCTCATCTTTTTTCCTACTTTATCCTCTGCTGCCTTCACTACTTCGTTCCTCAAAGCTACCCATTCTTCTTCTACTGTATTACTTCCACCCATTCCTGTCATTTGTTCCCTTATGGTCTCCTTGAAGCTCTGTACAACCACTGGTTCTTTCAGTTTATCCAGGTCCCATCTCCTTAAATTCCCACCTTTTTGCAGTTTCTTCAGTTTTAATCTACAGGTCATAACCAATAGATTGTGTCCAGAGTCCACATTTGCCCCTGGAAATGTCTTACAATTTAAAACCTGTTTTCTAAATCTCTGTCTTACCATTATATAATTTGAAATATTGCAGTATCTCCAGGTCTCTTCCACATATACAACCTTCTTTCATGATTCTTGAACCCAGTGTTAATCATAGCTAAGTTATGATCTGTGCAAAATTCTACCAGATGGCTTCCTCTTTCATTTCTTCCCCCCCAATCCATATTCACCTACCACGTTTCCTTATTTCCATTTTCCTACTACCGAATTGCAGTCACCAATGACTATTAAATTTTCGTCTCCTTTCACTATCTCAATAATTTCTTTTACTTCATCAAACATTTCTTTGTCATCTGCAGAGCTAGTTGGCATATAAAGTTCTACTACTGTGGTAGGCGTGGGCTTCGTGTCTATCTTGGCCACAATAATGCGTTTACTATGCTGTTTGTAGTAGCTTACCCACACTCCTATTTTTTTATTCATTATTTAACCTACTCCTGGTTACCCCTAATTGATTTTGTGTTTATAACCCTGTAGTCACCTGACCAAAAGTCTTGTTCCTCCTGCCACCGAACTTCACCAATTCCCACTATATCTTACTTTAACTTATCCATTTCCCTTTTTAAATTTTCTAACCTACCTGCCCGATTAAGGGATATGAAATTCCACGCTCCGTTCCGTAGAACGTCAGTTTTCTTTCTCCTGATAACGACATCCTACTGAGTAGAGCTCGCCCAGAGATCCGAATGGGGGATTATTTTACCCCCGAAATGTTTTACCGAAGTGGACGCCATCTCATTTAACCATACAGTAAATGTGCATGCCCTCGGGAAAAATTTCTACCATAGTTTCCCCTCGCTTTCAGCCATTCGCAGTACCAGCACAGCAGGGCCGTTTCGGTTCGTGTTACAAGGCCAGATCAGTCAATCATCCATAATGTTGCCCTGCAACTACTAAAAAGGATGCTGCCCCTCTTTAGGAACCACACGTTTGTCTGGCCTCTCAACAGATACTCCTCCGTTTTGGTTGCCCTATGGTACGTCTATCTGTATCACTGAGGCAAGCAAGCCTCCCCACCAACGGCAAGGTCCATGGTTCAATGGGATGATGATAAATAAAAGTTGCGAGTGGATGAGTGTGTTATGCATTGCAAGGCAAAACACAGCCAACTGGGCACGGTATAGCAAGAGCCAACGCTGCAGCACACTACTGGAACAGAAACCTTTCATCATTTTCCACTATGGAAGTGTTTAGAGAACGTGAGCTTAAGTCCTAAACGAACATAGTGTGGATGTGTAAGCCCTCAGCCTTCGTGCACTAAATTCTTCTCATCTCAGTACCACAGCCATCGCCATCGGCGTAACCGTGGAATGCAGTAAGGGGTTGGCTGTTCGACCACAAGAAGCGGCAGCCTGCCCTGAGTTACAAGGGGCTAGCGGAAATTCGCGGGGATAGTCAGCTGCACTGTTTTGCTGCTTTACCTACAACTCAGACTATTGTGGTCGTGACATTTCTTATACCTATTAAGTGTTGCAACAATGTATTTGTATGATTTCAGCTGTTACAACTGCGACTCTTTGGCATCACGGTAATAGGGTACGGTATTTTTTCGCCTGTTTAACTGCACAGTTTTATTTTTCGCTATCGATTTGCTGTAGTACCTTAGAACATATTCTGAGGTCAAACAGAACGACCTCAACGCGAGCCAGCATGAATTTTGAGAATATAGATCATGCGAAACCCAATTCACTTAAAAAGCACAGTTGTCCTGGTGAGTGAAATGCGTTTCGGAAATCAGTAAACACCGTTTTCCCCTGTCTGCCTTGATCTCTGGTATTCAGACTGTCGTTCGAGTCGGGTTGCACGTAGTCGATGTTTTCGGAATCCATGCTGCTTAGCAGGGGGGAGCTCATTCAGTCTGAGGTAACTCGTTACGCCTGAGTTCAGAATTATAAATTTTCTGCTTGACCAAGATTTCGTGCCACCGTGAAGACCAGCCTAGACTTCAGGGTGGCTCTAATGCCACTCTTGATTCCTTGTGGATGGCTTGGAAGTTAATGCTGATAATCTCTGAGAACTGTACACAGTCGTATGCGTGAATACAAGGTGCGCTGATAAAAAGTAAAACATTTATTAACAGTCGGCTGCTACTTGGATAATCAGCACGTGATTACCGACGCAAAAGGTAACACAGAGTTTGACAGTAGGAGTACAAAAAATATCTCGTGACCAAAGACGTAAGCGTAGTTATGGCGATTAGCTTCTTAAAAGTTTACACAAGTACAGATGGAAATTGTGCTCGAATATGTGATACAAATAAAGCAATATACTGATGTGAGTTGGGCGTTTTACTGCTCTGTAACTGGCAACAGGATCGCGTTTACGTGTATGTTATCTGGGCATCACAACCAATTAAAATAAATCCCCCCCCCCCCCCCCCCCACATAAGTATAAAAAGGCAAATGTCGGGCTTGGTAGTCTAGCGATAATGAGCGTGCAGGAACAGTAGAAGTCGTGAGTTCGAATCTCGGTGCCTTTCTTTTTTTGTATTTTTAAGTGCAGTGTGCCATGTTTTTGGCTAAATATACCACTTAATCTTTTACCCTTGTTTTCGTCTGTCTGTTGCAGATCCTTTGCTTCAGGAACGGGGAGATGTATCAAGTTGAAATTTTTTTCACATACTGAGGTCGTGTTCCCTTCACGGTGTAAAATATACAGACCTAGAGGGCACTTTCTGTTGACCTACACTAATGAAAATTAGCAAGGAGCAAGGTTTTACAGTACACGTAAAGGAAAAATCCGAAAACTGGGAATTTGTTATTATATCACACGGAAATTGTTATCCAACATCGAACTTCAAATTACAACATCAGTAGTTCTGCGTTCATGTTGACTGGTTCCCAATACTAAACGTCAAATATCGCGCAAGGAATGGCAGTATTGTGTTTCGGAATGTAGCCGTCATCAGATATCTATATGCGATTACTGCATCTGCATATGTCGTTCAAAGTTGCATGTGAAGCAGAACAGACACAGTTAGCCTCAATGCAGAACTTCTAATTACTCTAATAACAGTAATACTTAAATATCTGCAACATTTCGCGGTCCTGTCACCAACTGTATAAACATTAATTTTAATAATGAACAGTCTCAGTTGCACCGTTTATCTAGAATTTACCTGTGTTTCAGTCGGGATAACCCAACCTTCTTCACAATAACAGTATCTACTGTCTGTCCATAGTGGACATCGCCAAGTTAATACTACTAATTCATAAACTATCGCCAGACTGTAAAACTTATCTGGCACTGCATCGGCCCCACTTCGCGACCGCGATACGGCAGCCACGAGTGCTGTACTGGATCTCCACTATGAACACACAGTAAACATTGTTATTCTGAAGAAGGTTGAGTTATCCCTACTGAAACCTGGGTAAATTCTAGGTAAGCGATGCAACAGAGGCTGTTCATTATTAAAATAATAATACTGGTCGCCTGCTTCCTGCATGACTTTGTCACATTTATAGTATTAAAATGAAAACATTCTCGAAAATCTTTTAATCCGTGGGATCGGTATCTTGCCAGGATCAATGTCGATAACGGGTGAAAATAGTCGAGATTCTCTATTCCCGGAACGTATGAACTGTCTACGTACATAATTAAGTTTGTATAACATCCTCAGCGAGCGAGTCCATTTTTTGTATATTATGCAATGTACCTTTTTTCTCTTTTGAAAATGTGTCTTAATGACGTGTAAGATTTTGCAGTTCATGGATGACTGACATGCAATGATTCAAACCCATTACATTCTTATGCCTTGTCTTAAATAACAATGCTGCAATGAGACTGAAAATTGAAACCTATTACAGGGTTGCCACAACTTTCCCCCAAGTGAAAGACCTAAATTGAAAAAAAAAAAAAAAAAAATGTAATGACCTCTGTGTTTCTGAACGTGTGAACAAAAATCTTAAGTACTAACATCAAAATGTTGTGTAATGAACTGCTTGTAGATGGAGAAAGGAAGCCCAATGGTAGATATGTTTAATTAAGATCACTGATTTTATTTTCATAAAGCGAAACCCATTTGGTGACGGAAATATGCATTTTCTTGGAGTTGCGAGACACATTCCTGAAAGCAGTGATGGTATTTAAAATAATCTCAGAAAAAAGTAGGCCTCTCGAAATAAATGTACAAGGTGGGCAAGAGGTGTGTCAACCAACACTGTAGGTGACTGCTAATAAAATTATGCTTCTATGTTCGTAATTGTCGGTTATTACTCACTGAGTTATGTCTATTATCTACAGGTATTGTGTGATTTTTTTTTCTTTCAATAAATACATGACTTCATAGTGTACAAACTGCCTGCGATTGCCACAATTTTTTTTTCTTATCGTCCATTCTTTCAAATATATAAACTACTTTCGAAGTGCCAAAATATACTATAATAAATAAATTTTGTATCAAACGCCGCACTGTACAATATACTTGCTGTGAGACAGTCACGATTCCCGAAATACATCGCCTGGGGCCGAGGAGGGGCACCACAGTCCTAGGTCCATGGTAGTACCCGCACATTAGTGGCAAACTATGGGCTTTGGATCGGCAGGCCCGATCCGTTAGAGAGACCCACAGAAATGGCCTGCAATTTTTGCCCGCCACGAAAGTCCATTCATGTGACCAGCCATTCACATGTCACAGTCACCACGTCGATGAAATGATACCGCGGCGATAACACACGCAACGGGTAACTCGAGCAAATACTCTGAGCGTAGTCAGCAACTCACCGTAAGGATGATCGCTCAGGCACATAGAAAAGACCATCAAACTCTATAACTAAATTTCTGGCTGCAGCCTTTGTCAGAAAACGAAAGTTGTTGTGACTTTTTTTTACCGCCAGTTCATTTGTCCAGTTGCGGAAGCTGTCAGGCGCTGACGCCACGCTGCAACACACCACTGCCAGGCGGGCTGCATCGAGCACAGCCCCTGTAAATCAGCAAATGCACAGTCCAGCGAGCTAAGAAAGTTGCAACTCGGTCTGCAGAGGTCCTTCGTGCATACGAGACACTAGAACAGGTGGTGCACACAACCGCGACAGTATCAGTGCTGCTGCGGACCTTTCGCTACATCCACTGTGACTCGTGCGGCCACTGGAGTGTAAGTGTGCCTCCCGGGCAGTCCTGTCGTAGCCGACAATTGGTGCCCAGCATCGCCTCCGACTGCACGCCGCCTTCGCTTCCTGTCCACAGTGTTAACTATACAGACGGCGCTTCTACGAAATCGGCAAAAAATTAGATACACCATTTAAAGAATATTATGTTTTTGAAGAAAACTACACTGTCAAAAATTCCCTTTAACTAACAGCTAAAATTAAAAACTTTTCCATTTCTGATGATGGTAATTCCGTATCCTTTAACGTAATTAATTTACTTGCTAACATTCACATTTATGAGACTATTAAAATTACTGATGAGAATCTTCTCCAACACAAAAACCTAATGTACAAGAAATTAAAGATGTCATTAGGTTATTACTTCTGATACTCTCCTACAACTATTTCCAGTTTAACGCTGAAATTTTTTTTACGACCTTAAGCCTTTGCCGTGCCCATTTGTATAACAAGTACGCTTGCCAACAGTTTTGTTAAACATCACAAAAGGCAGTACTGTAAGAAATTGGTGTGACCTGAGCAATTTTCCAGTCTTTAGGTACGGATCTTTCTGTGAGCGGTTGTATATAATTACTAAACATGGAGCTATTGTATCAGCACACTCAGAGGAACTTGACTGGTATACAATCTGGAACGGAAACCTTGCCTTTAATAAGTGATTTAAGGTGCTTTGCTACACCGAGGATATGCACTTTCTGTTGACTGGGCTTCGGGAATGCTTACTTCGTATTCTTTGCTGAAGGAGTTTCGGAAAACCACGTTTCTTAACTCTACTTTAGTGCCACTGTCATCAGTGACTCCACTGTTACTTTCGCCCAGTGAAGGTACTGATTGCGTCTTGACACTGGTGTACTCTATGCATGATCAGAATCTCTTTGGGTTTTTCGCCAGATTTCGAAACAGAGTTTTGTTGCGGAAATTATCAAGAGCATCTCGCACTGTAGTAACCGCTATATTTAGAACTTCTGCAAAACATTGCCAGTCTTGCGGATTTTGGATTCTTTTAGATTTGGCATGCTTTTTCGTTACTTCTGCAACAGCGATTTCACCCGTTTTGTCCATGGGGGATCAGTACCATCACTTATTAATTGATGTGGTATATATATCTCTCAATTGCAATCGATACTATTTCTCTGAAATCATTCCACATCTTTTCTACGCTTACATGATCAGATCGGAAGGAGTGGAGGCTGTTTCCTTAAGAATCGTTAAGAGCATTGTCACCTTTTTTTAAACAGATGTACTTTAAGTTTCTTTTTGATGGTTGTAGGTGTTACAGTATTCAGTGTACAGGCAACTGACTTGTGGTCGCTAATCCCTGTATTCGTCATGATACTACCTATTCATCCAGGAATATTTGCTGCTAAGAGGTCAAGTACGCCTTCGCAATCATTTATGCTTCGAGTGGGCTCACGAACTAATTGTTCAAAATAATGTTTTTAGAAAGCATTCAGTACAATTTCGGCTGACGTTTTATGCGTACCGCCGCCTTTAAAGGTATAAATTTTCCAGCATATCGAGGATAGATCGAAATCAACACCGACTATAATTATGGAAGTGGGGTACCGATTTGAAATGAGACTCACGTTTTCTTTGAACTGTTCAGCAACTATATCCTCTCAGTCGGGGTCGGTAAAACGATCCAGTTTAGTCCGATTGACAAGTATAGCCTCTACCCATACTGTTTCGCAGGAACTATCTACTTTAGTTTCACTACAAGGTAAACTACTTCTGACAGCAATAAATACTCCAGCACCAACTATGTTTAATCTATCCCTTCTGAACGTTGTTAGGTCGTTTGAAAAAATTTCGGCTTAACTTATTTCCGGCTTTAGCCAGCTTTCCGTACCTATAACTGTTTGAGCTTCAGTGCTTTCTATTAGGGCCTGGAGCTCTGGTTCTTTGCCAACACAGCTACGATAATTTACAACACCGATCGTTTCTACAACCACCTTACTGTGTGTTACCTGCCCTCTTTTAGACAGACGCCATTTCTATGTTTTCCTGAGACCCTCTAACCTAAAAATGCACCCCAGCCGCCCCCACTACCCGTGCAGTGGACTCCTGACCTATTAAGCGGAATCCGGAAACCCACCACACTATGGCTCAAGTCAAGGAATCTGAGGCCTACACAGTCAGGTAACCGCCTGAGCCTATTATTCATACCTTCCACTCGGCTCTGCACCGAAGGACCACAGTCGGTTCTGTCGATGATGGTGCAGATTATGAGCTCCGCCTTAAACTCGCTTAACCATATCCGCTAAACAAAAGGAGAGAGAATCTCCAACAATCCAAAGCGACACACGCCATTGGCACCGAGTTGGGCCACCACCTGCAGTTGGGTGCACCCTGTACTCTTCATGGCATCCGGAAGCACTCTTTACAAATCAGGACTGACTCCCCCACCTTGTGCACACTGCCGTCGTTCCCCTCCTTGGCAGCCATGTTACTAAGGCGGCCAATTACGCGCCTATTATTGGAGTTCCGAACTACCAGCAAACTCACCTTCTGTGAACACACAGAATTTGCGTTCCAAGAAGCTTCCTCTGGAGGCCCTACGATCGGCCCCTCGCAAAGTCTTTCGCTGCCTGCCATACTTTGGAATGATCTCTCACTCGACCACAGGTGAGGGATCAACCTCAGCGCAGCAGACCAACATAAATGTAGGATAATGACATCACTGCTGCTCGAAGATCTGCAGTCAGAGAAGACAACTCCATATGCAAGGGGAAAAGACACAAGATTGCTGTAAGTAAATATCAGAAACTTATTTATTATAAAGAACATTCCTAGATGTTGAAAGCGACCGAAATTGTTAATTCTACTTACGATGTTTTAAAAGAATGAACTTATATGGTAAAATGAACCAAGTCTGCTTTTCTTCATGGTTACGTGACGTTACGTATATATCTGTTTTGTATTTTTATTCGTCAATGCCTTCCGTTTAAGCTCACTCAAGCTAAACAGGTCTCTGCTGCCAAGTCATTATCAATTGTCATTGATGAAGGGTGAAAGCAAAGGAAAGAGTATTCATTTTCTTTTCCCTCATGGCGGATTTAGGGAGTTGGGATGCATGGCAAAAGCGCATTCTTACGCGACTTTGGTAAAAATAAAAGTACTTTTATACCGTAACAGCGTTGTGTACGTTGATTATGACTCTATGATCATACTGATATACTAAAAAGGACAACCAAACCAGCATCTACTGCAACGTGGATAGTAGTACGAAAAGATTTGTTTTTACTTTTTAGACATTACTCCTGACTAGAAAATTCGAAGCGCAAAGGACCGTTACAATCGAGTCTGCACAATTCGAAGTTCGAATAATTAATTCTATTTAACTCGACTTTACTCTAGATGAAATCAGGAAAAATCGAAATAAAATTTTTATTTTCTTTTTACTAACGTATTTCCAGTTTTCTTACATGTTTTTTGCTTTAGTATTTGAAAAGGAAGGTACACACAAATGTTCGAAAATACATAAATTCAGCTTCATTCCTTTTTCAATGCTGAATCAACTGTCACGAATGGTTGCTTTTTGTCAATTAAGTTTCTCATAAAGGACCTTATGTCTTTGGAGCTAGCTTGTCACTCCTTATTTGTATCTGAGACTTCTGTTCCCAGACTAACCGTAAATGTCTTAGCGTTCCGTAAAGCTATAACCTCCGACATATACCTTTTGTACCCTGCATTGAGTAAGGCAATACCATAAACTTTCGCCTCGCCCGGTCTGCTTGCTCCCGCTTTTTAATACTTATGAGCGACATTATCTTTCCGCTCGATGATCGTTTGCAGCTTGGATGGTGGAATCCCGAAACAATTCGTTACCTGCTACTTCTCGTTGCATTCCACAGCGTCGAAACTCGTTTCTGTTTTACGAATGTCGGAAACTTCCTGGAAAATATCCTAAAGTGAAAAACGTCTACTTTCTCCGTGGTAGAAGTTCCTTGTGTGACAAAATGGCGTCAGATTTGAATCACTATTAATTACGAGACTGACAGTGCGCAAACAAAGGTTAAGTCCACGTGGTTGTCACTTATTGCCTGTATTGGCATATGCGGGTCATTGTTAGGAATCATCTTTATGTAAAGTTATAAACTGGTGTAGCTGTAAGATAGGATTCTCATTTGTGTGTCATTGCGATGAACAGCTTAGGGAGCGCCGCTAGGAGTAACAGAAAATAAAAATATTCGCCGGAATATAAACGAAAATCTATATTGAGTTTAAACCTACGACACAAAGGGAGAGTTCGTCTCAGGACTTGTAAATATGCTCTAAATTAGAGAAAACGCGAGAAAAGCCCTCCCAGAAGCCTAAATAGGGCAGCGCTGAGAGAAGGGGACAGCTCCCTCAGAGTCGGAAAAAAAGGAAGAAATTGCGCAACGCGATAACGTACTCAAAGGCTATATCGTACCCCAGCCACTGAAAAGTCCAAAATTGTGAGTGTGAACACTGTAATAAAGATATTGATAACTTAATTTCATATTAATATGAAACACATGTTACGATTTTATCCCGACGTTTTCACGAAAAATGTACGGTGCAGACCTGAACTGCACACACAGAAATTTATTTGCAACGGATTAATAATATGCTGTGGTATTTCGTGCATTGTTAAAACAACTGATGAAACAGACAGAATTATCTGGTGTAAGCTAGGCGTTGACTTGTAATTATAGAATGTCTGCGGGTCGTTTTGATATGACAGTCGCCTCGATTAGTGAAGAAGTTGCTTCGGTTTTCTCGAGGCATTTGGGAACAGGTTGAAACAAACGATTAACAACCGTCGACTGCATACAGTCGCAAAGGCTGATTTCAAATGTCTTTGGTAACTGTAAAGCTACTTCACCTGGGTAGGGGGGACAGCTACTAGTCGGAGGTAAACACTTCCTCCTCACAGCGTTCTAATGTTGCCGGCTACAGTATGCCACTCAGCGTCCGATGTAAACACAGCCGACAACAGGAAGTGTGACAGGTCTACCAGACCGAGTTCAGAGCAGGAAACGGCCGGGGTCCCCGGTGGTCTAGTGGTAAGGGGGTCTGGAACGTTCCAGCGCCTCGGCTGGGGCTATTCGCCCCAGCCGGGCCGGGGTTCAATCCCCGGCCGGCGCTGGAATTTTCAGATTTCCGAACACTAGCCTCCACCTCTGCCCTGGCATGTGGCGCATGCCGGGCACCCCCGTGGGGTCCGTGCTTCGGATCCCACGTGGAGCTCACTCCCACACTACAAAATATACCTCATTATGCTGCTGCAATCACTTATTTTAAATTTTAATACGCACACTTTCTTCACCAGACCACATCCACATATATTTTCCAGGTACTTTCTACATAAGACATCTCACTGTCGCAAGAAACTGCATAGTATCATGAACATTTGTAGGATTGCAACAATGAAATGAAATCCTCACTAAAAAAACTAATAAGTTTTATTTTCCTTTTTGTGCTAAATGCTGCTAAGATAAATACCAAAACAGCTTTCATTTTCTTGTAGGTAATTATGAAAGTAAGTTTGGCTATAATACTGAATAAATTATCTCAATGTCAAAGAAATGCAAAATATTATATCAATACCATCACACAAGATATTTTCAGGTGTCTCAGTCTGCCTTTTCTTTTTAGTATCCTGATTGATTATACGATAATAAATAAATTCTGTATCAGAAATCGTTTCGTAACAGTTCACACTCAGTGCCATTTATAAGTGAATATTGTCAGTAATTGTAGTTTCAAAACGAACACAGGCCTTTTTTTCAAATTATTCAAGTGTCAAAATGAGATTAAGATAGGATACAGGTCACTAATGAGATAAACTCTTTGTTTGTATGATACAGGATAATTCTCCTGGTCTTATGTCAGCTGAATGCTAAATTAAACAGTTAACATTTAAAAAAATGAATTTTACTGACAGGTCTACATGTCTCATATAATATTTCTGTTGGTAGTTTCATGACAACCTCTAAGGCTCAGCTTTATATAAAAGTACCTTGCAGGTCAGAAAAGAAATTTTATTACTACCTCTACAGATTCAGTTGGTCTATTGTTGTTGTACTATTGTTGCATTGCGAGAGAGAGACTGCTACTATAGCTGTTTTCTTTTGCTATTAAATTCCGTGCCATATCTCCATTCTAAATGCTAAAAGGCGTGGATAAAACTTTTAGCAATACTATTTCCTTTTCACCACATCGCTGCTAGGTGTCGCTACTGGTCCCTCATACAGTCAGTTGTCTGTAGCGCAGGGCTTCGCTACCAGAGGGCTCTAGCGGAGCTGGCGACGACTCACTCTGCCGGGATTTGCTGCTTCACTCCTGAACGAGTACGCCAGCTGAGATACCCGCTAAATCCTCACACTAAACGAGAAGCGTAATAGCACCAATACCAAATAAGGCAACTCGTGGTCAGTGCGAATATTTTCAAACCACCACTATGATAACTCCTAGCTGAAAATACTGATACAAACTATTTGCGGAGGAATGGAGCACCTTACAGAAGCTGATTTAGAGGAAAATCAATTTGGAGGGAACAGCACCTATATTTATAACATCTTTCGATACAGAAAAAACTTTTGACGATGTTGACCAGAATATACAGTTTGAATTTAAGATGGAACCAGGAATAAAATATAGCGAGAGAAACATTACTTAGAACTCCACCAGAAATGAGACAGAGGCTGTACAAGTCGAAGGACATAAAAGTAAGGCAATACGTGAGAAGTGAGTGAGACAGCGTTCTAGTCCATTGCCTGATGTTATTCATTCTATATGCACGGTGTTTCACACTACTCGTGACTATACAGGGGATTTAACTGATCAAGTTTTACATAGGAATCTACTTCTGAAAACGTCATCTTGCGATGCTACAGAACGTCAAAGTTATAGGAACCGGCAACTACAAAAATAGATGGATCCCATGAAGATGTTACAAACTTTCTAAGATGATGCAGATGGATAAATGCGTACATTTGTGATTATGTCCTTGCACCGGAAAATTATAACAGAAAACCTTTCTGTTACCTCTGACAGTATGTAACGTTATCGTTGTTGCTAGGATGTAGGACAGGAAACTTGCAGAGGCGGTGGTATGGAACGAAAGAAGAAAACAATGTGCAGTACACATAGGCTGTAAGATGCATACATCATGAACCATGAGCACTTGTTCATCATCGCTTGCGTGAAAGCCATCTCCACTATTGAACAAGTGCTTACAGCTCCAGAATTATGCAGTTTAGAGTTCCATGTTTACTGCACTTTTTTTCTTGTTTCGGTCTATACTGCCGCCTCTGAACTTTGCCTACCCTACAATCCTAGCAACAACAGTACCAGTACATGTATTCCACTGTCAGAGGCAGGATAACGATTTTCACTTACAACTTTCGACACGTTTGTTTCCGGTACAGGGGCCCTTACCTCAAATCGATACATTTGTCTGTTTCCATCATACTAGGAAGTTTGTAACACAATCACGGATCATCTTGCATATACATACATTTACCGGAGCTGGCGCCTGTGACTTTGATGCTCCACAGCGTCGGTGGGTGACGTTTGCAGGCATGAGTTTCTATGTAAAACTGCAAGCTCTAGAAGTGTTGTGGCTCAGTGGTCTGAAGAAGATGATTCTTGCGAGGAAGGAAATATATTTGAAGATGCAAGTAGTGAAGAATTAGCCAATGAACCTGCAGATGTGAATATTGAGGCAGATGGCAGTCCTTCCGATAATATTACTTCATCAGAGTCTGAAAATGGAGCACCACCACAAAAAGGTATAGAAGACCACACATACATTAGTCGGAATGGAGCGATTTGGAAATTAGATCCTCCTGCAACTTTTCGTACGCCTGTCCATAACATCGTAAAGAAGGCATCTAGTCCAGCCCTTGGTTTGAATACCTGTAAACCTAAGGATGCCTGGGACTATTTCATCTCCAAGGAAATGATCATCTGCACAAATATTGAAGGCAGAAGAGTGGCTGCTTTACGTGGAAAAACGTTTTGCTTGCTGGAATGGTGGGTTTTCTTGGTCTTTTACTGCTTTCTGGTGATGAGAAGACTTGGGATGTCCTTATTAGAGAATTATTCTAGGATGAAAAGGAAAATCCTACATAGAAGGCTACCTTGTCAGTAAATAGATTCGAGGATATAAGGAGAATGATTAGATTTGATGACAGGCGTACCCGTGAAGCTCGATCTGCAGATGATGCAGCAGTTCGCTATGTATGTGAACTATTTCTTGATAAGTGTAGAAATAGAATGAATCCCAATCATTCGCTCACAGTTGACGAACAGCTAGTCCTAATCCGTGGAAGATGCAGCTTCACCCAGTATATGCCCTCTGAACCAGCCAAGTGCGGCATAAAAATATTTTTGTTATGTGATCATATGCTTTAGAGGGAACTGTTTACACGAGAAGGAAGCCCCATGAATTTATTCAGAAAAATCTTGGATTGAATGTAGTGAAAGATCTTGCTAAAAGCATTCAATGATCATCAAAAAATATTACCGTTGACAACTTCTTTACTAGTGTGCTTCAGAAGCAAATTACAGTGGTGGGAACAATCAAACAAAATAAACCAGAAATTCCTAATGAGATGAACCATCTGTCTCAAGAGCAATTCATTCCTCTTTGTTTGCATTTATAGGTGTCATTACAATGGTGAGTTATCTTCCCAATAAGAAGAAGTCTATAGTTCTCATTAGCACAATGCAATACGACAGAAACATTGATGAAACTCATGCAAAAAAGAAACCAGATGCAATAAACTTCTATAACTCTACGAAGGGTGGAGTAGATAAATGGACCAGAATATTCGTTATTACACTTGCAAGAGACAAACGAGAAGATGTCCATTTGCATTATGGATGAATATGATGGACATCGCAGCAATGACCACTGAAATTTTATTTTCCGCCCAACATCTGACATACCATAGTGGAAGAAGCAATAAAAGGCGTTTGTTCCTAAGCGGTTTAGCAGAGGAAATGGTAAGACCTCTAATGGAACTTCATATTCAGATCCCTAATCTTCCAAAGAAAATCGTTGATGATTTGCGAAGATGTCATATTGCCGAACCAACTACATGTTTCAGGAAAAAGAAGAAGATGCAATTATTGTCCATATAAGAAACACAGGAAAAGTGCTATGACATGCATTAAGTGCAAACCCAACATTTGTAAGGAACATAGTGGCGTTCTTTGTGCTTCTTGTTTGTCACATGTTGGAAACTAAGAAAGATGCAATTTTATGTGAACAATGAATAATAACTTTTTATAAAAATATTGCCTATATACATAATACTGTGAATAATGAGCATGTTTTAATTGAAGAAATTGGTTGTAATAAGTGTTTTAAAATGTAAACTGCAAGTTATAAGTGAATTAATAAAATAATTTGTATATGTTGTTTGTAAAGGAAAGTAACTAATAAAAATTCACTCTTAGAGTTTTATATAAAAAATTTTAATCAGGCCCACCAGATCCTGTCACTGTATCTTAGGAATCTTGCAATATGACAAAAAATTTGACAGAACGAAATTTAACTCCAAAGAATGAATATGTGGAAAGAGGAAAATTTTAAATTAGGTCAGGGCCTTGGAGGCCCTGCATATGCATTCACGTTTGTTTTCGGCACCATGCATCCTAGCGTTAAGAGAAACAGAATGTTTGCATAAAGGCAAACCGCCGGGCTGTCCCCGAGTGAATGATACAGACGTCGAACGCATCCGCCACAGTTTCACGAGGGGTCCGCAGAAATCCGTTCGCCGTGCAGCTCGACAGCTCAGCACGCCCCCGATGTCCGTCTGGCGTCTATGCGTCGACGTTTCTGCATCAAACAACATTAAATTCAGCTACTGCGAGCTGTTCGTGAGGGTGCTAACATCGTGTGAAGTTCCGTAATTTCACTCTTGGCAAGGTGGAGCATTGCTGTTTTCTCCCACAGTTAGTGTTTAGTGACGAGGCAACACTCCATTTACACGGAGAGGTGAACTGTCATAATGTGACAATATGAGGTACGGGACAACCACAAGAAGTTGTACAACATAAAATATACTCTCCTAAATTTAATATTTGTATTATGTATTCCTATTTTTTGTCTGCATCCTAGATATTTATAGGCATCTGATTATTCCAGCGCTTCTATGCAGTCGCTGTGGTTATCCAATATGTAATCTTCTTGTTTAGTGTGTTTTCCCTTGCCTATGCTATTTTTCTTACATTTGTCTGTTCCAAAAGCCATATTTATATAATTGCTGAATACTTATGTTATCTTCAGTAATTGGTTGAGTTGTTGATTTGTTGCTGCCAGTAGTTTTAGATCATCCATGTGTGGGTATGTTCCAGTAATATTGTATCCATAATTTGTATTATTTAGCATGTTGGATAGTGGGTTCAGAGCAAGGCAGAACCAGAAAGGACTTAATGAGTCTCCTTAGTATATTCGACGCTTAATCTGTATTGGCTGTGATGTGATATTATTTGAATTTGTTTGGATATTAAGTGTCGTTTTTCATTACTATGTTTAGGAACTGTATCAATTTAGGATCTACTTTGTATATGTCCAATATTTATAGTAACCATGAGTGGGGTACACTATCAAAACCTTTTCGGTAATCAATGTATGTGTACTGTAGCGACCTTTGTTTAGTTTTAGCTTGATATGTTACCTCTGCATCTATTATCAGGTGCTCTTTACATCCTCGTGCTCCTTTGCAACAGCCTTTTTGTTCTTCATTTGTAATTTTGTTCTGTGTTGTATGTATCGTTATTTTCTGTGTAATGACTGAAGTTAATATTTAGTATATTGTTGGTAGGCATGTCATGGGGCAATAATTTGCTGGGTTTGCTGTGTGTGCTTGATCTTTAGGTTTCAGACACGTTATTCCTTGTGTATGTGTATCAGGGAATGTGTATGGGTCTGCAATGTAACTGTTAAATAATTTAGTTAGATGTGAATGTGTTGACGTGAAATTCTTTAGGCAGAAATTTGCTATTTTATCTTTTCCAGTGGTTTTCCAATTGTGTGTAGAATTAATTGCTTTGGTCGCTTCATGTTGCAAAATTATCACTTCAGGCATTTGTGGTATCATCTTTTATGTCTCTGTTTCCGCTTGTATCCACCGTGCATGTCTTTAATGTTGTATCAGGTTTGACCATATGTTGCTTCAGAAGTGTTCCATGTCTGTTATGTTTGGTGGATTGTCTATTTTAATGCGTGTGTTATCTATTGTCTGGTAAAATTTCTTTTGGTTTGTGTTGAATGTTTGGTTTTGTTTCCTTCTATTTTCACTTTTTTTGTATGTTCTAAGTCGTTTGGCCAATGCTTCTAATTTCTGCTTCTTTTCATCTAATTGCTCTATCGCTTCTTGTTGTGAGATTTTACCTAACCTTTTTCGTTTTTTATATGATATTTCTTTTCTTAGAAATTGTGTTAGCTGTCTGATGTCTTCTCTCAGTTTTTCTATTCCGATCTGTAGCCTGTGTTGCCATGCAGGTTTTGTGGGTTTCTTCTGTGTGTTGGTTGGTTCTGATGTCTGTCTAGTGTGTAAATTTAGTGTAGAGAATGCTCCTATTTAAACCAGTAGTTGTAACTCTCCCATAGTTGTTTTTTCATTTATTTTGTTGTGTATGATTGTGTTGATAGTTTTTATTGTTGTTTCGACTTGTGGGTTATTTTGCGGTGTATGCAAGAATGGTCTAATGTCTGTATTTGTGTCTTTGTATTCTATATATGTAAGCTGAAATTTTTCTTTTATATCTAACATGTGTGTCACTTCGTGTTCTATTTGTACTTGTTCTGGTGGCAGTCTTAAGATTTCGTTTCCCTTTGATTGTTTAATTGATGCGTGTTGTTCTTCGTTTGTTTGCTCTGGGACGTGTGAGTCCATTACTGTATTATTTTCTTCTTCTTCTTCTGATTGGGCATTATTTTGTTCCAGTATTTGTTGTACTCGTTGTTTGATGTTTTCTAATTCTGATTATTACACAGATCTGATCAGCTAGTCGTTGTTCTGTTAAAAATTTTAATTCTGGGCATCTGGTAGTAAATGTTGTGTATACTTGTGATCTGTATCCAGTTGTATTGGTTGCTAGGTTTGTTGCTTGTTATTATTATTATTTCGTTGTTGTTCTGTTGGTTAACGTGTGTGTAGCGTTGCCAGGTTACTTGCTACAGTAATTTCTTTTTTTTTTTTTTTTGCCTTTGCTAGAGCCGTCTTTTAAGTTTGCAGGAGCCACCGCTAGTTGCTTCTATTGGATTGCGACATTACTGTTCTTTCGAAATGTGCCGTTTGTTACTCTTAAAACCAACATGGAGAGCTCCCCAGCGGTGGGGTCGACTTTTTGAAACCAAATAAGCGGTAGTGTAACTCAAGACCCCCCAGTATCAGACCCTGCATCCAGGTGGGCCTCCGTTTGCAAGTAACTGACGCAGAAGAGTTTGGAATTTTGCGTCATGCTATATAGCGTTAAGGAAGTCTTATTCCATAGTCTGGTTGCGTGTCATAATGGTTAGGACAGAAGCTTAACCATGCCTCGTCAGGTGCAGTAAATTTTTTTTTAAATCCTTATCGAAATGACTTTGGTGCCTATTTTTACTCAATTTATTGTTTTAAATGTAATTTCTTTCGTTCTATTCCTCTGTCACATCGTTTTAATCACCGTATGAACTTTTCCATTTGTTTCATTTTTCTTTACATCATTCTTCTTCCAATCGGAATTTTTGTGAATGTGTATTTTATTGTACCTATCTGTTTGACTATTCAATTACTTCAAAACTCCGATAAATTAATTAAAAAAACAAAAGACGAAATAATCTATTTATATTGACTGTGCATTAACGTGAAAAACGTATTTTTCGTTACAAGACGTGCCTTTTTTTGCATGGTAATCGACATACAAATATTTAAAACATAACCTAAATTCTTTGTGTACTATGGAAATGTATGGTAGATGAGGATATGAATGAGAGAAAGTTTTCTAAGTAAAACAAAATTCAAGCAATGTGAGAAATCGATATAATGAACACAATAACGAAAACACAGGGCCATAAAAATAGGAGAAATTAAATCGGAATTAATACATGAAGATAATTAAAAGTTCACGAACAAATATTTCCAGTGGAAAATGGATGATAAGAAGAAAAATTAGAGCAAATGAAGAAGTTCATATCACTATTGAATCACGTGACCGAGGAGCGGAAATAAAAAAAAATATATTTACATCAGTTGAATGAAAATGATTATCAATATCACTTCGATAAACACCTAGCATAGATTTCTTCCTCTGGTGAGATTCAAACCCACAACCTCATGCATGTGAAGCTAGTATCCTTTCCAATACCCTCACAACCAACTTAGGTCATTCGGCTTTCTTCACGTTATTGAGTCTCACACAAAATTCCGAATTTCTTTTCTCGTCAGTTCCTCGAAACCGTCTACCCACCAGGATGAATGGCTGCACTGTGTAATACTTGGGTGCTTAACCTACATAACCATATAGATGGTTACAGAAAGTCGATCCTACCCCTGGAGAAATCTCCTTGTAAGACATAACGAAAGAGTGCCGCCGTTTCATTATATCTACTGATACGGTGGTGGACACACAGTTAGTAGTGTAGCCATAGTAACACAAACGGTCTGAAAACTGCACGATCTAAGCAACGAGGGACTACCTCGCACTTAGTCCAATGGAAAATCTCCAGAATTACTAGAAGACTTGTAGCCAATGAACCGAGTCCCCTGAAGTCATTTAGTCCGTAGCGACTGTTGAGAACCTTCAGAGCAGTCATTACGATTCGCACTCTACTACTTCGATGTTACACGTTCGGTGTCCTACTCTATGGAGCTGAGTCATGGACTGTATTAGGCATTTGAAATGCGATCGTATGGAAAAATATTAAGGATACCATCGACAGATTTAGTCAAAAGTACGGCGGTACGAAAATGTAGAAATTCTCAACAGCATCCAGAGAGCAAAACTCGATTGTTTTGGTAGCGCAATTCCGCAACAACAAATAAAACCTGTTGAAATTAATAATTAAAGGAAACATTAATGGCCGGCAGTCTGGACGAGCGTTTCTAGGCGCTTCAGTCTGGAACCGTGCGACCGCTACGGTCGCAGGTTCGAATCCTGCCCGGGAAATGGGTGTGTGTGATGTCCTTAGGTTAGTTAGGTTTAAGTAGTTGTAGGTTCTAGGGGACTGATGAGCTCCGATGTTAAGTCCCATAGTGCTCAGAGCCATATGAACCATTTTTTGAAAGATTAATGGAATATGTGATCCACGACGCACAGGATTAACCTGGCTAAATAACTCAAACCAGCAGTTTGGGTTCAGCACTGAATCAATGTTCTGAAAAACCATGGACGGACAACAGATCATGCTATCGATCGGCAGTGTTACTGGAGGACGAGGTACGGTACTTAAGAGAGGAAGAATGACAATGCTTAAAAATTACATAAATGCTCACCATTAAATCTAATACTCCACTCATATAATCGCGCTAGCTGCCATTACAATTAATCTGCAATTGGCATACAGTTAAAATTTTTTGAACCTAGTGCTCTTAACAGCACTCATGTCACCACTTATTTTAATCAATGTACGTATTTTCTCAGACATCCACCGTACGAGGACGCACTGAAAAGTAATGTCGACAGATGTTTTACGTGAAAACTCGCAAAGCTTTTTAAATAAAACAAACTTCATTAACATTCTACATTGTATTCTTCACGTCTATAAATTTATTTCTCAAGACACTCACCCTCGGAACAAGCAAAATTTCCCCAACTAGATACTATTTTGTTGACACCGTCACAGTGTATTGTTTGACTATGTTAACAGAGCCACAACCTTACCCCTGCTTGCACCGCTTGACACAACTGAAGTGCTCAAAGGTTTTCTTAGTTTTGCGATAGACGAAAATCGAGACTGTGTGTAGGATGATCGACGGCAGTGAACCAAGGACGTCGGCTTGCTGCAGATGCCGCAGCGATCGTGTGTAGTTTGGCACTGCCGTGCTCAAGGAGAGTGTGCTCCACATGCGGACGAAGTCTTCGAATTCGTTCTTTTAGTTTTGTGAGCTCTTTCTCACCCACCAACATAGTCACTCAGATAAGAGAGGTAACTATCCAAAATAAGGATAAACACTTGTTACAAAACGCTCCTTACGCAAAATCAGAGGGCTGTATGAATCCAAAGTAAAGATGTAGAATGTTACTGACTTCATCAAATAAAACAGACCGAGTCGTTATCTTCTCAGCACGCCGTCGTGTTATAAGCACAAAAATCCAAAAAATTGCTCTGAAACAAAGTATGCTGTACTTTTAAGTGAAGATCTTTGTAATGTACATCTGTATTAAACGTTATGCTGGTGATATATGGTGACAATGCGTATTTATATTTACAATGAAGAGAGATTGACCAGTGGCCAATATACAACTAAAACCAAGTTGTCAGATGGATATTAACTGCAATGGATTAGTGGAGAAATACAGGGATGAAGAAGTAGTTCGATTGTCTTGCCGCATGCATGCTGTAGAGCACATCTTCCACCGGACTGCCTTGATGATGCATGGATGGTAACAGCGTAGCAAATGCCCGGTGGCGAAAAGGTCATGAATTCGTTGACTATATAGTCAGTCAATAGATGGAAAATCCTAGTACACCATCTGAAATGTGGAATTGGTGAAGACAGACAGTCGACCGAAATTATATCGAAATAAATTCATGCTTAACTTGTCTTCAGTTGCGTTAGGTAACACCTCGATAGCTAACACATCTGCGTTCAGAGAATTTATTTCGAAGTGATTTCGGTCAGCTATCTACCGTCATCAATTCGATGCACAGGACCATGAATACTGTCGAAGTTTGGCATAGCAAACGATACTCAATCAGGCAAAGGTATCTGAACCTACAATTTCTGATCAATATGCTAAAGGAGAATGTAATAAAATCAATACCTGAAATTAAAAAAAAAAAGTAATCCGTCGGTTAGCCTATTCAGTGAAAGAGATTAAAAATAAATCCGTGTTGAAAAGGAGTTAAAAGATATTTTAAGAATACATAATGACTTGGTGGATTTAAGGAGTTTAAAATTTACGTCATTCGTACGAAAAGTTCGTAAAATAAGACAGAAGTAATGTTGTAGAACGGAAAATGTAAAAAAAAAATATTTTTTTAAACACGGCTATGCACTATGTGCATAGACAGCCTTAAGCCTAGATAAAATGTGGAGGGGCGATCTTATTACAAAACACAGCCTCCCCATTGTCGCGGCTTCCCTTGCAGGTCGCAGAAACCGCAGCTAAAATGTATGTGGCCAGAAACACCACGTTGACTCACGGGTCGCCGAGTCCACGGCCGCAGAAGCCCATGACACCCTTTAAGAGGCGGCGAGGCATCTCGTACAGTAGTTATATGAGAGTGAATTTATTCCTCGCTCCTCATGAGACATCATCAAACTTATTTTCCTGCTTCTGGAGTGTCTACAGCGAGTATGAGGGAATCCCGAAACGTGACATCTTACCTTTGTACTGCTCTTCGTTCCACACCTTCAAGGACGGACTTCTTTTCTGTGGCACTCGAACACTTGTACTTCTTCGATGTCATTTTCACGGCGGATCTATGTACTGTGCTTATGCTTTATTGAGAAAACACGGGAATTTTTCAAAGTGTTTAGGGATGAAACGATTATCTTAATAACCGATAAAACAATTCCAGATATCGAGTAATATGTACCGGCTGGCACTTCATTACGAAATGTTTACGGGGCTGTCTGTTATGACAGCCGCATCCGTTTATGGAATGTACCGAACACAGGAGGTTTCTTCGGTAAACAGAAGTTCTTACATGGGTCTTGACAACACGATCGAATTACAGAGGTTCAAATAGTGAGACGCGACTGTGTGGAACTGCATAGGCAGATTTCGGTCCCTGGAAATAATTGTAACTCAACTAAGGACTTTATAGCGACACGAACGTCAGCCGGGTAAATAAGTCCCACACTAAGTGGACATCCAGCGGACGCAGGTAAACACTTCCTGTTACACCACGCCACTGCTGCCTCGGTGTAAACACGGAGGACAGCAGGAAGTGCACTACGACCACTAGCTGGACTCCAGAGCAGGAAACAGCCGGGGTCCCCGGTGGTCTAGTGGTAAGAGGGTCTGAAACGTTCCAGCGCCTCGGCTGGGGCTATTCGCCCCAGCCGGGTCGGGGTTCAATCCCCGGCCGGCGCTGGAATTTTCAGACTTCCAAACACTAGCCTCCACCTCTGCCTTGGCATGTGGCGCATGTCAGGCACCCCCGTGGGGTCCGTGCTTTGGATCCCACGTGGAGCTCACTCCCACACTACAAACTGTACCTAATTATGCTGCTACAAACATTTAAAATTTTAATTCACACACTTTCTTCACCAGACTTCATCTACATATATTTTAAGGTATTTAATATATCTCACTATCAAAAGAAACTGCTTGGTATATTTGTAGGATTACAACTATCAAATAAAACCCTTACAAAAAAAAGATTTTGTTTTCCTTCGTGTACTGAATACTGCTGAGGTAAATACCCAAACATGTGCCATTTTCCTGTAGTTAACAGTCAATATTCGAAAAAAAAAGGTTATCATACTGATTCATATATTACATACTGTATTTCACACGTTCTCAGTGCTGAAAAAGCAGTAATTATTTCAACGTCATAAGAAAATGCCAAATATTACATCAATAGCAAATCACAAGCCAACGCTGTGTTATTTTTAGTATCATGATTGACTATGTGATAAATAAATCCTGTATAATTGCATTTTCAAAAACGAACAAAGGCCTTCTTTTTTCTCAAATTATTCTAGTATCAAAATGGGATGTTTGATGTGACACAGGTCACTAAAGAGATAAACTCTTTTTTTGTATGAAAAACGTTGTTTCTCGTGGTTTTATGTGAGCTGAGTGCTGTATCAAACAGATAACACTTAACGTTAACAAGAGGAATTTCTTGGCGATTTCACTAACACGCCCATATATTTGATATAATATTTCGATTAATAGTTATATGACTACCTCTCTGCCTCTACTTTATGTAAAAGTATCTTTTGGATCAGAAGAGAAATTATATTACTACTTCTACGCGTTAAGTCTGGTTGAATGAAAGAGATTGTAATGGCCTCAGCCGAAGATGCTGAATGTTACCTTCTCTGCAAGGCATTTGCCATCGGTAATGAGTGAAACTGTAAAATAGGAAAAAGAGATGAAAAAAGTCTATTACTGTTGTACTATTATATCACTAGCGTTGCATTGCATAAACTTACTTACAGTTCTCGTTGCTGTTCAATATTCTTTAACTCACTATACCGTGCGATTATTTTGTTAACATTTAATATAACAGTAGCCCTGTTCCGAGCCACAAATCCATTTTTAATGCTTAAAAGAGTGGACAAAACTATTAGTAATACTAAATTACGAAGAGGGAATGATGAATGTAACATTCTGCGTACATTAATGTCGCTCGAGATGTAGTTTGCATTATATGTTAAGAGAACAGAATTATTTTGTAATGTGTGAAATACACAAAAATACGGTAACAGACAAACCGAGCAGTGATGCCGTAGTCTGTTTTGTAATAATAGTGTAAAGGAAGAAATAAACAGCAACTAGACATTTAAGTCACTCAATATTCGCGGCCATTTTGCGGTTCATCACTTCGCTGCTACGTGTCGCTACTAGTACCTCACACACTTCGTTGCCTGTAGTGCAGAGCTTCGCTACCAGAGGGCTCTATCAGCATCGGCGAGGACTCACTCTGTCGGCGTTTGCTGCTTCACTGCTCAACATCTATGCTCGCTGATATGCTGCTAAATCTTCAGAATAAACGAAAAAAACAACACCAACACCACATATGGCAAATAGTGATAATTGTGAATACTACCGAACCATCTCTTTCATACGTCCTGGCTGAAAATACAGATCCAAAATATTTGCAGAGGAATGGAACACATTAGAGGAGACGATCTAGAGGAAAATCGAACACACTAGCCGCTAGAGATCGGTTGAAGAAATTCAACCCATATTTATAACATCTATAGATGTAGAAAATAACTTTTCACAGTTTTGACCAAAATATACAGTTTGAATTTAAGATGCAACCAGCAATAAAATACAGTGAGCGGCATGTTATCTAGAGCTCTGCCAAAAATCAGCCAGCAGATGTAAGACTTATAAGGAAGCCGGTAGTTGATAGTTGAGGAGGGAGAGAGAGAGAGAGAGAGAGAGAGAGAGAGAGAGAGAGAGAGTTTGCATACAGAAAGTTTCACACGTCGTGCGACACACTTATCGCGTTTGTAGAGGGGACCTACCTGGGAATCGATGTCTGGAAACGTCATCCAGCGACGCTACAGAGTAACAAAGTTACAGGCACTGGAGTCTGTAAAATATGTGTACACAGGGAGATCCAATGAAGATGTTAGCAATTTTCTATGATGATGGAGATGGATAAATGTATAAATTTGAGGTTATGTCCCTATAATGGAAAATTGGAAGAGAAGACATTCCTGTTACGTGTGACAGTATGTACCGGTAGTGTTGCAGCTAAGATGTAGGGCAGGAGACTTTCAGAGGTGGTAGTATGGACCGAATGTCCAGTACACATGGGCTGTAAAATGCATACCTTAAGAGCTGTGAGGACTTGTTCATCTTCGCTAGCATAAAACATATCTCCACTGTTGAACAAGTGCTCATAGCGCCTCAGGTATGCATTTTGTATCCCATGTTTACCGGACATTTTTTTCTTACTTTGATCCATACTACCACCTATGAAAGTTAGCAACAACAGTACCAGTACTTGTATTCCGCCGTCAGAGGTATGATAACGATATTCCCTTGTAACTTCCGGAACATGATACATGATCAAATTGATACATAATCACGGCATCACACTCTACTTACATACATTTGCCGGAGCTGGCGCCTGTATTTTGATGCTCTGTAGCCTCGTTAGATGACGTTTGCATGCATGAGTTACTAGGTAAAATTGCAAGCTCCAGAAATGTGAAACACCTTGTATAAAGAAAGCAACATACGAAACGAACGAGATATTTGGGAAATTAATCGAAGATAAGAAAGAAGAAATAGAAATTGTTTCCAAATCGACCTTTCATTTCGCTGCTGCTGATTTGAAATTTCGTGGCATTTATTCGCTCTGAAGAGGATCGTTGAAACGATGGTCGAAATGTCGTTATTTTAGTTGTTTCACTGTTGCATAATGAAATGGCCTAGTACCCAAAATGATTTTCTTAAATTTGTTTGTAGGAATTCTATCGCTTCTCAACGATATTTTCAGAATGATAGTAGTATTTTTTCCTACACCTACCAACTTTAATAGTGCTAGAAATGATGAAAATAGTACCTAATACTTTTTGATATGGAGACAGAGACGGTGCTTGGTTTTAATGATAACAATATACAGGAAAATTCAGCCATGTTTCTGCGAAGTAGCATTACGCCGAAATTCTGAAATACATCCGTATATTTCGAATGTGGTACAACAGCTGTAGGTAGGAGACGAGGTACTGCAGAAGTAAAGCTGTTTAGGCGGGGCGTGAGTCGTGTTTGGGTATCTCAGATGGTAGAGCACTTGCCCATGAAAGGCAGAGGTACCGAGTTCGAATCTTGGTCCCGCACGGAGTTTTAATCTGCCACGAAGTTTCATATCGGCGCACACTCCGCTCCAGAGGGAACTAATTCTGGAAACAGCTGTATAGTTACTGGAGAGATACAGGATGTTCCAAAATCACGTTAAAACTTCTAGGGAACTGAGTAATGATATTCTGAAGAGGAGCCCATGTATGGAAAGGTATAACCGTGCTACAGCCGTATGAATACACTTTCGCTAATGTGGTATGCAACAGGGTTATAATCACTGGAGGGGGGGGGGGGGTTACTTACGTCGGATCGTATGATGTCATTTGACAGCTGTCTCCTCTCTGACCTGGTTCGAGTCTCGTTCATGTTTCTGTGAGTGTTAGAGGAACATTGCTGAGTACACTTTTGCCGAATACACCGACACGAGTATTGTGTGGCCAAAGCGCACAGTACTGGGAGAGCTGCTGGTCGCCTTTATCAAGATCGTTTTCCACAACGTCTGACTCCTCCCCACACGCTTTTCGTTACCATTGCGCAACGTCTTCGAGTAAGGGTGCCTTCACCGTTTAGCAGGTGCGTCTGAGGTGCCCCGTGGAGACGCAGCGCACGAGAATTGGAAAATATATTTATATGGATATGGTGTCTGTTCTTTCGGACATGTCCGAAAGGACTCTACGAATGTAGTGTGTGGTCATACAAAGGTGAGAAAGTGGGTCTCGCGGGAGGCGTGCGCGAGAGAGTCCCTGTAGTCTCACTATCCTCTGTGCCGTCGGTGGCTCAAATGGACAGATCGACTGCCATGTAAGCAGGAGATCCATGGTTCAAGTTCCGGTCGGGGCACACATTTTCACCTGTATTCGTTGATATATATCAACGCCCGTCAGTAGCTGAAGGAAATAATATCATTCTAATTTCAAATTGGAAAAGGCCCTCCTGTAAAAACAGTGTATCTGAAGACCGATTTCTTTGTTTCTTGATTATTAACGAGTGAAAGTGTAATACAATAGATGTACTAGATCACATTTACACTGAAATGCCAATGAAACTAGTATAATAATGCATATTCAAACGGAGAGGTATGTAAACAGGTTTAATATGGTGCTGCGGCCGGCAACGCCTGTGTATGACGTGTGTCTGGCGCAGTTGTTAGATCGGTTACTGCTGCTACAATGGCAGGTTATCAAGATTTAAATGACTTTGAACGTGGTTTTATACTGGGCGCAAGGCCGATGGGACACAGCATCTACGAGGTAGCGATGAAGTGGGGATTTTCCTGTACGACCATTCCACGAGGGCACCGTGAATATTAGCAATCCAGTAAAACAACAAATCTCCGACATCTCTGCGGCCGGAAAAATATCCTGCAAGAATGGAATCTGAAGAGAACCGTTCAGCGTGGAGAAAGTGCAACCCTTCCACAAATTACTGAAAATTTCAATGCTTGACCATCAACAAGTTTCAGCATGCGAAATATTCAATATATCTACATGGGCTTTCAGAGCCGAAGGCCCACTCGTGTACCCTTGCTGGCTGCACAGTACAAAGCTTTACGCCTCATTTGGGCCCATCGGTACGAACATTGGACTGTTGATGACTCGAAACATATTGCCTGGTTGGACGTGTCTCATTTCAAAATGTATATACAGTATGGAAGAGTATGGGTATGAATACGACATCATGACTCCATGGACCCCGCATGTCAACTGCGGACTGTTCAATCTGGTGGAGGCTCTGTGACGTTGTAGAGCGTGCGCATTCGGAGTGATGTGGGATCCCTGATACGTCTAGATACATCCTGTCTAATCACCTGCATCCATTCGAGTCCATTGTGGATTCCGACGGAAGTGGTTAATTCCAGCAGGACAAAGGAGCGGCCCACACAACCACAGTTGCTAAAGAGTGGCTGCAGGAACACTCTTCCGAGCTTAAACACTTTCGCTGGCCACCAAACTCCCCAAATATACTGTACGTTTCTAGTAAATTTTATAGCATTAACTAGCATATCTGGAATGCCTTGCAACGTGTTGATCAGAAGAGATCTCTGCTCCCTCTTACTGTTACGGATTTATGGGCAGCTCTGCAGGTTTCATGGTGTCAGTTCCCTGCTGCGCGACTTCAGCCATCAATAGAGTCCATGCCACGGCGTGTTGAGGGATTTCTCGCGGGGGCCATAAACGATATTTCTTTGGCTCCACAGTGTAACAAATTACTTGTCAATGTGACAGCGTTACCAACATGTTTTCAAATGGTTCTAGTATACGGTACGTCTCGGGAGACGGGTTACAATTTAAAATATGAGTATTATGTACTCAGTCCCCTCTACAAGTTCTAGCAGGTAGTGACGGGAATTTCTGAACATCCTGTACGTTTCCAGCAAACTGTATAGCCGTTGTCGTATTACAATTGGTATCTGCGAATACATTCCATAATTCGTGACAGATCGCGAGGCGCGTTTACCCAGGGGGCGTCTCGGCTACGGGAGCTCTGACGGCCACGAGAATAGCCGGAGGTAGAGAGCGCAGCACGGCTAGTTTGAAAGCAACTTTCAACTAGTGTTGCCAGAGGTGTCTCTTTTTAGAGATTCTACGACTCGCCCCACGTAAGCTTTATCTGCTAACATTTCGAAATACACTATCCTATCAATGAATGTACAGACACCTATTAGTGGACATTAATATGCAGTGTGTCCAACCTTTGTCTCTATGGCGGCTTGAACTCTGCTCGGGACACTAAGTGAGGTGCCTGCCGACAATTTACGCACCACACACAGAGATCGTATCTACGTGTTTGTACATGCAAGGCAATACATTTCTCAGCAAGATAGCCACATCTCTCGCCAATTTTGAACATTTGGAGCAAAATGGACAGGTTCTGTAAAGAAGGTCGCGATTTTGGCGATGTAATGAACCAACTGAACTGAATTTGGTACCATATCCATCAGGAGGGTATCCACTAACCCTATCAGTCAATGTCAAGCCTAGTAACTGCCAGAGGTGGCCCAACACGTTATCGACTTATCAATTTGTGAAGCTCTTTGTCTTGAATTAATCATCCAGTTTTTCTTCAACTCTAATCATTCATTTGGCCCTACACGTACAGTCATGCTCAAAACTATCCTAACGAACGAATTGAATTTCGCCTGATTCACATGCAACCCACATAACGCAACTGTCTAGCAGGTCCCCTTATCGCTCCTTGGTACAGTCGTTTGACTATTGAAAGTGGTTCCAACAAGTCACCACGAGAAAACACTGTTCTGTATCGCAATAACTCAAGATGTAAAGTAATACCACGATACTACAAATATCACGGAACACCTTATCACAGATAAGACTGCCCTTAAGGCTTGTAGCTCACATTTATTACAATTAATGACATATCTGACATTTTACCACTCTCATTATTACGTCAGATAGGTAATGCACATAGTAAATTCGTCGAAATCATTATATACTCTTCAAAGTAACATACCGTACTTATTAAACACAAAATAAGATTAAAAATTAAAGGTATTCACGAGCAGCTGATTGAGAATATTTATGAACTTCAAATTACACGACGAACCGTCTCGTTCTGCATATGGATGCAAACTCAGGTCATGCAGACTAAGCAAAGATTTCGTGCCTGACGGAAACTAACAGTCACTCGTGATTAGGCATACAGAGAGTGATATACCTCGATTTTAGACAGAGCCAGTTTGCAAATACCAATTTTAAATTACATAGCGCAAGTATTTTTGCCGGACGCGAATTCCTACCCAGCACCTGTTGTCCCTGTTAACGAACGACGAGAGATGTTGAATCTTGGTTCTTAACAAGTAACTTACTTGAATTGCCGTGAGGAAAGGCTTTGTATTGGGCAGGGATTCGAACTCAGAACTTAATCGGATAGATATCGACGCACAATCAACTGTGACATTTCGGATTTTCTCGGCAGTAGCTAGATGTTTTAACTGAAATGATAAGACCAAACATTAATTTTTTTCCTTCCCAAGACTCCAACCCGGCATCTATCGCTGTTATATTCTAGATAAAACGAACGTTAAATATGGGTTTGTTGCACCAGCAGCGACATGTGAGCGTATTTGAACTAGAAATAATATGACGAAGAGTTCAGTGCTCACTGGGAATACAGCTCCACACATCATATCGCTTTTGACTACACACAAAGATACGTCAGCTTCCGAATTTTTGTCCAGCTCGGACTAACATCTTGAACTTACAGTGATCTCGCAAATAGTCCTGTGTCTCACTGGGTGTCAAAAACGTCACATATCGTTAGTGTTGACAACGAATGAAAATACATTAAACATTAAAATAATTATCCACCAGCAGATAGGTGTTCTCATGCTAGAGCTTGATAATACATAATGAAATCTATAGTGCCGGGTCAGTATTCGAACCCATTCACGCGCAGTATGTGGAGATGTTGAGGAATCTGCAGTTCTGAACAAACAACAAATTGTAGCCGTGCTGTATTCTCACGAAGGGATCAAATTGAGCGTTAAGTACGGTCTAAGTTGCATTCCCAGATCAGAACCGATTTTATCGACATACAGAAGCTCAGATAAAATATGGACTAAATGTCCTTTGAGCGTTATTTAAGCATCACAAGACTGCACATACATGCAATCGATTTCGAGGTGCAAAGTGTTTATCTTACTTTGGTGACAGGTGGGCATAAGAGATTTCCAAAAACTTTTTATCGTACTGAAATAATCTTTTGTCGGAAAGAAACAAGGTAAGTGTTTTATTCGTATATAGTTTGTAGGAAACTGTAATCGTAATGGAAGATTATACACCTTAATGTTTGACAAAACTGCTAGGAGAAAACGCTGCATCCTAACCAAACCCCGCGGTTCCTCTCCATATCCCCGTAAGACACGAGCAGGGGATTCTCCACGCATACCGCTACATAGCTGTTCCTAGCATACCTGAGATTTGGCAACATCGTCACAAACATTAGGCAACACTGTGACAGTGCAATCACTTCCGCCTATGGTACTGAATTGGCTCACTAAATTTACTTGATAGTACCTTTCCATTTGAATGGCTCATGCTGTATAATCCTTACGTAAACTAAGATACTGAGGCAGAAAATTCAATTTTTTGGCTAAAGAAATGCTATTCTCCACATAAGTGGCAACTTTTATTATTTTTCACGATGCGTTATGAGGCTGAGCGACCAATACCATGATGAGAGTGGTGTAAAGGTAGCAGTGTGTCTGTAACCCGGTGGTGCCGCCCATGTCTCGTGTCAGAACGGCTCAATCAGTCGTCAGTTCCAACTGAGGTAGGGACCATCGTGTGCGAGCTTTTTTTTTATGGAGCTGCGAATTTCCAGAAAAAATTCTGTATCGAAATCGGAAGAAAACCTTTACACATCAAATCTTCTTGGTAGCTCGACTCAGTAAGTTGTGTTAATCGTCATAGATCATGGCGTTCTGACTGCCAAGCTGCTTCGCAATACCAGCGTCTCTGAAGAAATTCGAATCGACCATCAACGATACGAATTTCAGTATTGTTCTTCACTTAACTCACATTCCAGGGTGATAAGTATGAAGGAAATGAGCCTCTTGATTACTCTATGCTAAACTTTCCTGCAGACATGTGCTGACAGTGTCTCTAGCAACTTACTTTTTCTCTGGGTAGCTTCAAATATGGGCAGTTTTGTCGCCTTAAATCCAATTGAATAATCTAAATATCATTTGTGAAAAGCGTTCACTTCTCCATTAATTAAATTTATGGACCTCAAAACAAGCAATTTGCCTTAGTAGCTATAGAGCAGGTTCTGATAGGTATTGACGCAATCATTTTCATCCATTTACCATAGAAAATCAAAGAAAGAAACCAAACACATTACATTGCATTTACTCCCTGTACATTGAGTAATACATATGAATCCACGACAATAATAAATTATTTGAAGAATCTCTTGTGCAAGGAAAAGAACAGAATGTGACGCTTTAATTATAGCGCACTGGATCTGAAACAATGAAATTAATTTTGTGTCACATTGATGTACTGCATTCTAATGTAATAAAGTAATCATCAAATAAAAACGGTTTTGTGCCTCCTTTGCTATCAGGAGTGAAACACAAATCGTAGACAGATTTTATGGGTCACTACTCAACAACATTAAAGCATTGTACATGGTTGAGAGTGTGGAGTGGAGCAGATGTTGTCGGCAGAAGGCAGCGCAGTGCCTCAGCCCCCGCCGGTAGGCAGAAAACGGTGTTCAGAGGCAGATGCTCGGTAAAGAAATCTTTCGCTAAAACATTGTTGAACCAAACTATTATTACCAGTGTGACACAAAGCGAAATATATTGTAGATTCGCTTGAATTACACGCATAGCTTCAGCACCGAGACGAAAGGGGCGATAAAAATTTTGTCGTTGTCTGCTTCCGGTCGCCAGATTTCATATTAGCTAGTCTCGCGTTTTACCTCAAGACTACAGCCTTAGTCAAGAATAATGGACTAAGACTGAACTCAAGACTTCCTCTGGGAAGTGCCGCAGTCTACAATGTTGCTGATCGAGCATACTGCCGGACACAGGATCCTGAGAGGAGCACGACTGTGTTGTCCACCTTATGTGGACGGCTCGGCGGTCAATGTTTTGCTCTAAGGCTGTATCTACAACACATATTGCACCCTGAACACCTAGAAGAATTAAGAAAACAAAAGTAGTTTATGAGAGCAACGTTAACTATGGCGTTAGAAGTATTCATAGTGTTGTGTTCGTGTGTGCAAACGCCTTCCAATGCCCACTCAAGGAGGACAAGGATGCAAAGTCTAGCTTCAGTATAATAAATTCGCTACAGTCTGCGGATGAACTCACACTTAGGTTGATAATTAATTTGAATATTTAGCAATACTATACTCATTGGTGTTAAACTCGTTATTAACCAATGATTCCCACAGCTACAGGGACACTACTTGTGATACTTAGGCAGTGCTATCAGACGAAAAGATCAACCTGACACAAACTGTGGGAAGTTTGTTTTACAAACTTCGTACCAGGATAATGAGCTTTTACGTATTTGGGATGTCTGTGAACGTTGCTGCTTGAGACGATTTAAGACGAAAGTAAATTCCTTCAGCAACGACAATGTTTGAAGAAATCGTCTTAACGGGACTAAATCGTGGTTTGTAAATCGTTTACCGGCCGTACTCTGCCGCATTTCTCTGATTGGAAGGCAAATAGCTTACGGAAAAATGTCACAGAAGGAAAAGGGAGAAAGAAATGTCTCCCACTGGAAGGTCATGTTGTCTTATTTAAATGATTACAAAATCAGGTAAAACGACCAGTCAGATTGTCAGTATAAGAACATTACTGTTGTCAGTATGATGTAGCACTGCCCAGGGCCTGTAACGATAAAGGGCCCGTTTAGGTCAGTCATATTGTATACAGAAGTGGGAGAGAGAGCACCGCTAAATTCTACAATCCGAATGCATTGCAGACACACAGAAATTACTGTTACAGTGTACTAATGGAGCCCAATTAATGAGTGAACTGCATATTTTCCGGTGAGAGAGAGCACTGGCAAATAGTCTTCGGTATATTAGTTTAATTAATCTGGTGTCACTCTGAGCCAGAATTTATGGCCAGCAGCTGAGTGCAAGGTCAGTGGGCCGGATCCGAGTTTTGCAAGTGCGAAATACTTTCCTACATTATAGAAGCGAATATTAAACTGGAACTAATATTCCAAAAATTTTGAACTTGGATAGCTTAGAATGAAAATCTTTTTCTTTATTGCAAAGGAAAACAATTGATTTTCTAAAACATTCTCTGTCATACACAACTTGAAACAGGTCACGTCGACCAAATCTTATGGAAAAATTGACAGCGACGTATATCGGCAGGCAGTAAGATCTCTTGGCTTTTGGTTTGGCAGTACTCGACAGCCATTTCTAGGCGCAAGTAATAGAAGAAAGGCAGAGCGTTTTTGTTATCAAGTAACGTCTTCATCGATTACTTTAGTTTTAATGTAATCTATGAGTAATTGCTGGTGTTTGATTTTAACATGGAAAGAATTCTGTTGACAGTGAAAAAACCTCTTCTTGGGAAACTACTTGTATAGTGACCAAAAGGAACGAACTGATATTCAAGTACAGTGTTCCAGCAGCGGCATGAAGAAAATGATAGTAATAATGACGGTAATAATCCAATTATCCGGTAACTTCACACTTCCCAGTGGATCTTCACGAACTAAGAAAATTTCTGAATTTGTGAACATTTCAAAATAGCTTCACATCGAGCCTATGATGCCTACAAGGGTCTTTACATCCTGCTGACATGAGAATAACATAATCTCCGCGTCAGAAGCTTGTTTCTACTTAACCATTTAATAGACTCGCGTTTTATCCACCGTGACTACTTTTGTAAGCTCAGCACATCATCCGTTGCAGCTCACTCCTGGGGCTGGGAAATGTGGGCACAATGGTCTGGTGGAACTATCACAGGAGCAATGCGTGGGTCAGACATTTACTTTTAAGAAGCACAAACAGATTTACTTTGCCTCTGGTAACCTCAAGAGAAAGACGTTATAATCCAGATTTCGCAATACAAATCACGTTCCATCATTACAAACTGGGCAGAGCCAGGTTACGTTGGGAAACGACATAGCGGAAGTCATCGTAAACAGAAATACAGTCGCCAGTAAACTTACTTACATTAGAAAATTTTATTTTATTTTATGAAGCGATAGCCATTTAAAGGATGGGGCTCTTATTTTACTTGTAATTGATTGAACTAGAGACGTTGAAAAATTTGGTGCTGGACTGTGATTCGAATTCGTTTCTCCTCTTTCGAGGATCTGAATCACTCGGAACATTATAGTTCAACCATTTCGTTCCTTTTCGCAAGACTGCAACCTTCTGTAGGTCTCCTCCAAAGGTAAGTATGTGGGTCCGCATCCTGATCCAATACAAAAACATTCATAGTTTCAGTTCAAGCCCTATAACGTGCACACCGTCCCGCTAGTGAAAACCAACGTGCGCTTTTAATGTATATTCATGTTGTAACATTACAGGACATATTGGGACATATTGAAGTATTCGATACTGTAGACTTTTAGGGGATGTCGATACAGATATGCAAAATGTAAAGGGAAACTTTGGTGATGTTTAAATATTGTACTGTGTCAATATTAGGACATTTTGCACAGAAAGAACAAAAATAGAATTAATATAAGTATATATTAGTGTTAGTAACCTATTTTCATTCAATTTTGTAATTATATTTCATTTTGTAAAAGAAAGACTCACTGTTTGCTGTAGCTCTGATTAATTGTATAAATTATCAGTTTTGAGCTAAATTATTTCGTATAATATGGACAAAATACTTTTAAAAAACTCACCAGCTAAAGAGAAAGTCTGTAAATGAACGTTTAATGCACACTTCTGGAATTTTCTATGGAGAAATTCTATATTATCATCCCAAAAATACGAAAACTTGTGAAAACTGTTTCATAACCTAATTTCGAAACACGATTAGTATCAAGAAATATTGCTAAAAAGATTTATTTACGTTTTGAAACAGGATTTAAATCATTTTACATATAAATAATTGTTCTAAATCACCCAAGAAATATCCAGAATCAAATGTCAAGATATTTCTGGAAACGTCGGTGCAAGTCTGGTGAAGGTTATCCGAAGGCTGGTAGAAAAATGTTATAAACTCTATTTTGAAATTATGCTTGTAAGAATTTATATGTGCTCATCCTTTTACTTGCTTTAATCTGTGCTAAAGTTCTGTAATGTCTGATTTGGTTTTAAGTCGTGAATTGCTATCGTATTGTGAACAAAGCATTGTCAAAGACTCTCATTGTTTGGAAGGATATTAGTACACCTAGGAGTTGTCAATGGGCAGTTCGGATGTGCAGTGCGGTTGGCTGGGAGAGTCTGTTGTTGAGTCTGTCAGTTCTGTTTGTAAATAAACGTCTATAATGAAGAATTACTTGTTGTCGTCAATATGAACTCAAGACCTTTTGCACGAAGCAGACACCTCCTAATGCATAGATCATGAAAACGATATTTCGTAATGATGTGTAACATGTCATTTTAATGAAAGGTTTCTTTACATACCATGATTCAATTTCTTTACAACAATTTCTTACTCTCTCTCATTCTTTTTGATCTCTCTCTCTCTCTCTCTCTCTCTCTCTCTCTCTCTCTCTCTCTCTCTCTCTCTCTCTCTCTCTCTATCATACACACACACACATTCTTTTTTTCTTTATTTGTTTGTTTTGCTCGACTATCGGCGAGGCATCAAAACGTCTCTGAATGAGCTTCTTACTTTTTAGTACACTTACGAAATAAATATAAAAACAACTGTGAGAGTTACTGATATATGATGCTTAGTTTTCAGTCAGTTCGGAGTATTGTTAGTAACCACGCTCCAGTCCCTAAACCTAGTTACAGAAATGCGAATCAGACGCATTACGTATTCCAGGCCGTAGTAGCCGCGACTTGGAGACACCAGCTATGGTCACTTCCCAGCCCGCTGTACGATCACATCGGGTCGTCGTCTTTCTGCTGGTACTGTAACTGAGATTTGACAACAAGGCAACGTATGTTTGGGAACTCTGTGATCGACCAGTTCCTTCCTGGTGTGCACGAAATTTATCCTCAAGGTTCACTTGATTTTACCTGTCATTTCCATTGAATAATCTGATTTATTATCGTTTTAGGTGTAACAAAAGATTATAAATTTACTGTTTTCAGCCCAGGAAAGTCGTTGCACGTGGAAATCGCAACTAATCTCGTCCTTTAAATAGCGGTTTACGAGTGCTAGACATTATCGATCTCGTAAGAGTGAGCTAAGACACGTATTTCTACCCCAGCTCTATGGTAATGCGCTGACCTGAGAAAAAGCATCTGTTATGGTTCGCACTTCCAGTCTCACTAACTGTAACGTTTTTATCCCTTCTGTGAAAGAGCTACAAGCAGTCAGATAAAACATCGATAAGGAAATCGCAAAAAAATACTTTCGGCTCATAGTGCAATGGTGAAAACTTACAATGCTGAACAACAGGTAACTCCTCTTCCCGCCGATGACAAGCAAATTTTGGGTTTCTAGGAATACAAAACTTTACTTACGAAATGCGACATTTGCACTGCACGACGTTTTCAACAAAGAGATGGCGCAATACAGTAGACCAAGTGGAAAGAAACACTTCCTATTTAAATTTGCGCATCCTAGACTGTTGGCTGTTCTGTGTAGGTGGCAGGTACGTGATTTTATTTCGGTGATTACAAAATAAAGTCGAATGTATGCACTGGGTAGTCGAGGCAGCTAGTTCATTGTGATTCGGCCAACCAAGTAAATGAATTTACTGAACCTGCTGCAAATTACTACAGGAAGCCTGTGTGTCAGAATTCTCATCCAGTGTGGTGCAACGGCGTTACGATAGAAAAATGAGCCACATACTTATGATATGCTTGTATATCTATAGACTTGGTTCGATTCTAACTTCTGTCAATGATTTTAGATAAGGTGAGACAGATTCCATTCTCTTCTGGCTACACCAAGTGAAGAAGATATAATGACATTGTGGTCTGAAATTAACATGAAAAATGATATTCCTTTTCTACAAAGTAGACGTTAGGATGAATCACAATAAAGACTGGGGCGGCGACACGTAGAAACCTTTCTTATACTTATTATTTATTTCTAGTGACGAAACAAACGCTATGTAGGCTCACAGGACATTTAGTCCATATTTTATCTGAGCTTCTGTATGTCGATAAAATCGGTTCTGAACTGGGAATGCAACTTAGACCGTACTTAAGGCTGAATTTGATCCCTTCGTGAGAATACAGCACGGCTACAATTTGTTGTTTGTTCAGAACTGCAGATTCCTCAACATCTCCACATACTGCGCGTGAATGGGTTCGAATCCTGGCCTGGCACTATAGATTTCATTATGTATTATCAAGCTCTAGCATGAGAACACCTATCTGCTGGTGGATAATTATTTTAATGTTTAATGTATTTTCATTCCTTGTCAACACTAACGATATGTGACGTTTTGACACCCAGTGAGAGACAGAACTATTTGCGAGATCACTGTAAGTTCAAGATGTTAGTCCGAGCTGGACAAAAATTCGGAAGCTGACGCATCTTTGTGTGTAGTCAAAAGCGATATGATGTGTGGAGCTGTATTCCCAGTGAGCACTGAACTCTTCGTCATATTATTTCTAGTTCAAACACGCTCACATGTCGCTGCTGGTGCAACAAACCCATATTTAACGTTCGTTTTCTGTAGAATATAACAGCGATTTGTGCCAGGTTGGAGTCTTGGGAAGGAAAAAAAAATAATGTTTCGTCTCGTCATTTCAGTTAAAACATCTAGCTACTGCCGAGAAAATCCGAAATGTCACAGTTGATTGTGCGTCGATATCTATCCGATTAAGTTCTGAGTTCGAATCCCTGCCAAATACAAAGCCTTACCTCACGGCAATTCAAGTAAGTTACTTGTTAGGAACCAAGATTCAACATCTCTCATCGTTCGTTAACAGGGACAACAGGTGCTGGGTAGGAATTCGCGTCCGGCAAAAATGCTTGCGCTATGAAATTTAAAGTTGGAATTTGCAAACTGGCTCTGTCTAAAATCGAGGTATATCACTCTCTATATGCCTAATCACGAGTGACTGTTAGTTTCCGTCAGGCACGAAATCATTGCTTAGTCTGCATGACCTGAGTTTGCACCCATATGCAGAACGAGACGGTTCGTCGTGTCATTTGAAGTTCATAAATATTCTCAATTAGCTGCTCGTGAATACCTTTAATTTTTAATCTTATTTTGTGTTTAATTAGTACGGTATGTTACTTTGAAGAGTAAATGAAGAATACGACAAATTTACTACGTGCATTACCTATCTGACGTAATAATGAGAGTGGTAAAATGTCAGATATGTCATTTATTGTAATAAATGTGAGCTACAAGCCTTAAGGGCAGTCTTATCTGTGATAAGGTGTTCCGTGATATTTGTAGTATCGTGGTATTACTTTACATTTTGAGTTATTGCGATACAGAACAGTTTTTTCTCGTGGTGACTTGTTGGAACCACTTTCAATAGTCAAACGACTGTACCAAGGAGCGATAAGGAGACCTGCTAGACAGTTGCGCTATGTGGGTTGCATGTGAATCAGGCGAAATTCAATTCAGGTCGTTCGGATACTATTGGGCATGAATAGACATCACGTGTATCGATTTCCATCGCGCTGGGGTAAGTCCTTCGGGATACGTTTATTCTCCTTAGTGTGTAAATATATTTGGAGCATGTCATTCAAAAACGTTTGAAATGAAATAGACGGGAGCGGGTTGTTGTTAGGAGAGCAGAATGTATTAGACTCGCGGATCATGTGGTGTTATTGACAGAGAGCGAAAGAAGTATGACTGAAATGTTAAAAGAATTGGACAAGAGTCGTGAGTAAATTGGAATGAGAAATAATAAGAAAAACGCAAAATGTCCGGTGATAGGTGCAAGAAAATCAAGAACAACTATAATGTTAGGCAGGAAGACACACAACAATTTAGTATTTTTAGATAACTGCGACGTGCTATTATGGACGACATTGGAAGTAATAAGGAGGTGAAAATACGTATAGCAATTGCCAACGAGACGTTTCATAACAGGAGGCTTTTATGTGGGTGCGTTGATAGGTGATAAAATAGGCAAGCACAGTGAGAAATGAGGTGGTGTTGAGTGGGAGAACAGAGAGAAATTTTAAAGGTAGCAGGATGAGCAAACACAATTGGCATGGACACTGAATGAGAAGAGATTGTTTATTGATGGTATGGAGGAAATGGTGAATGCAATAAGAAGAAGAAGAAGAAGAAGAAGAAGAAGAAGAAGACTCAGAACATACCAGGTGGTGGACAGCGTAAGAACAGAAAATAGTTGTGAGAAAACAAGAGGGTAACAAATGATGGGACTGCATGGAGAGCTACATGTGAAGACCTGCCCTAGGGCAGAACACTCATGGTGGTGGTGTTGATGAAGAGGAGACTTATGTAGGATATTTTGCAAAACGCCCATTTTCTTGTAATCCAAATTTAAACAAAACATAGGCAGCTTATAATTTGTAGTCTATAAACGACCGTGAATTGCGTGACAGATGGAACTTGCCAGTATACCAGTTATTAGGACTTATTCCCACTCCACTGACGTATGGAGCGTGCGTACTGTGGCTGCTTAAAAGCCTCTGTGCGTGCTGTGCTTAGTCTCTTCTGGTCATCACGCTTCCTACAGTTACAATACGTAGGCGGTTTCAGTATATTCCATTCCTACATTCATCATGTAACGTCAGTTCTAGAAACTTTCTAATTAGGTCTCCTCGCGATACTTTGCTCTTCCACGGAATAGTCTGTGTCTACCATGAACTGTCCGTTAGTCAGTAAGTGGAATAACTGGTTTTCCGACACATGTCGCCATGTAACTGTCGCTCTGTCTCCACGTCAGAGAGACGGAAATTCTGTGTGCCACATTTGAAGATGAGTCTGTAAAGGTTACAAAACTAGTTTATGGAATTACAAATAGTTCAAAAAGTGAGTTTTTGCAGTTTTCCATATTTAAATTCAATGCACTAGTCACAGGCTCTCGGCGATCCTTAGGGGATATGCTTCATCGGTTGGGAGCGTGATGTGTCCCTCCGAGATTAATTTCACCTGGGCTTTAAGCGACTCACCGGTCAGCATTTACAGAGCTGCCAACTACATCTCACACCGGGAATATTACCAGGATTAGTTTGCATCGCAGCCTACGGAAGAGAACGCAAATCGAACGAGCATTCACAGTCATTCCCTCCATTGACTACCATTCGCCTATATTCAACAGTTAAGGATTCCTCCGGAAATATTCCAAGTAGACTTACTCTGGATATTGTACGTTTGTTTCCAAGCGCCTGCCTGTTCAATTTGAGCAGAAACTGCGTGACATTCTCCAACGGGTCAAAAAACCTGTGACCATTCGTGCCGCCCTTCTCTGTATACATTCAGTTTCGCCTGGCAGTTGTATCTGATTAGGATCCAAGAATCTCGACCAATATTGGGGGATAAGTCGCAAGCGTGATTTGTAAGCAATTTCTTTTGTACACTGATTGTATTTTCCTAGAATTCTACCAACGAATTGCAGCCAGCCACCGTATTTCCCTAAGACTGCGACTATGTGACGGTTCCATTTCAAATCTCTAGAAATTTTTACACCCAGGTATTCATGTGGGTTGAGCGATTGCGAATTTGACTCGCTGCACTATACTCGTAGGATAAGGTTATATCGTTTTGTGAACCGAACAATTCTACATTTCGGGAACATTTAAACTAAGTTGTCATGCTTTGCACTACACTGAAATCTTATGAGGGCGTGGCTTCTTTCAAACAGAACTTTATTACAGGCAACTGCATCATTTACGGAAACACTGAAGTTTCAAATAGACCGCGTAAGCACCCCCCCTTCTCCCCTCCAAATTGCTGTCTGAAAACTGGAAGTCCCATATGTAAACCACCTTCAGAAGTTCGTTCACTTTCCGTATCAGTTAATGTGTTAAAAACTTGACCTGAAGAAACATGACCCTTTGCAGTTGAAGACGCTCTGTTGTAAGAGAAGCTAGTTTTTTGACAAGTCTCAATATTTATGTACTGAACTAGGTGTTGTACAATTCTATAATTTTCAGGTACATTCGGCGACGTATGTGGATACTGTCTGACAAATGTGTTGCGAATAAAGTGAGTAGTAAAGAAGTAATAAAGTGAAACATCAAGCCTGATGCTGACACCTTACTACACGAACAGCGAAAATGTAGAAGTGATAAAAGTCTTTTTCCTTTCATCATTCTGCCAGGGATGTCAGAGGGAAAAAAAGTTTCGAAATTATGTGTGAAGTTTGTTGGAAGTCGCCACGTGCTGCCTTTCACAAATGCTCGGTGAATATAGTCTCGATAATTTGCGCGCCATGAAATTATGCTGCCTTAGACGAGTACGCAGTTTTTAACTTTTAACGCCCGACTTATTGCGTAAACCTATGCCTTTAAATGAAGGACGGAAGGAGGATTGCATTTAATGTGCTATCGATGTTGAGGTCATTAGAAACGGAGCAGGAGTTGGCACTGCGTCAGGGAAGGGTAAAAGTAGTCCGCCGTTCCCTTTCAAAGGAACCATCCCAGCATTTGCTTGGAGCGATTCAGAAAAGTTACGGAATACGTATCAGGATGGCCGGATGCGGATTTAAACGTCATCCTCCCGAATGCGAGTCTAGTGTACTAGTTGACAGCTCGTCGTGTAGCAAGCGTTGCTGGTGATGGGATTCCGGGTTCGATTCACGGCTGGGTTGCTTTCTCCGCCCGGGAAGTAGGTGTCTGTGGTGTCATCATTTCTTCATCATTCGTGATGGTGGCGAAACTGGACTGTGTAAAGGTTGGGGCTTTGTACAGGCGCTGATAACCGTGCAGTTGAGCGCCCCACAAACCAAACATCATCATCATCATCATCATCATCATCATCATCATCATCATCATCATCATCATACCATGTACTAACCACTGCGGCAGCTCGCTTGGTATACATTTAAATGAGCAGATTAAGTCAGCATTTTTAGTATTTACATTGACTTCGTTCTTCATAAATGAAAGCAGGAACTACGACAAGACCAAGGAATTGGGATAACGAATGAGAAATACCTGATTGTGCTTCTGTTTGTAGATGACATGATTCAAGTTCACGAAATGACCTCCAAAGATCTATATACCACCTGAACGAAATATGCAATGAATACAACTTTAAAATTTCTAGTAATAAAACGAAAATAAGTGCACTCCGAGGAAAATACTCAGTCAGTTTAAAACTAGTTTTGGATAATCCTGCTTTAGAACTGGTCTCTTAATCTTTCATTTAGGCTACGCTGTAAGATCTGATTTTTACTCTGATACTTAAAATAAATTACACAAATTCTAAGCTGTCTGTGACACTATTATCTGAACATTGGGCAATAAAGTACAAAAAGGTTGTCCCGAAATTCTATAACGTGGTCGCGGTTCCTGTATTATGCTATGAAAGCGAAAACATGGTTAAAAAAAACGAAAAATAAATCACACGGCAGAGATGAGGTTCCTAAGAAATTCGAAGAGCTGCACAACAAGAAATGATTAGGAATGAAGATACTAGAGAAAAATTAAGTATTTTCAACAGAAACTAAAAAATTCAAAAATATCGTGAAGACTGGTGAGAATGCTACGTCCCAGACTTCCCCAAAATATTCTGAACTACAAGCGGAATGGAAGACGTGATATTGAAAGGCCTCGGACGTGGGAGCAATTTCGTTTGTAGAGACTATCCCGCGCGGCGACTACTGAAGTACTTATACATTATAGAATTCTTAAGTTGTACAAGCAAAATAAGTAAGTTTTAATGTAGTTTACGTTCACTGATGCAAAAAAATTTTTCTTGCTTTTTAAAGTGGGCTATGTTCTTTCTCAGGGTTCAAACTGTCTCCATGCCAAATTTGAACAATATATGTTAAGCGGTTTGCACTCGAAAACGAAACAGACTGTGTTACAAAGTAGAAAAGCAACTGAGAGAAAGAAGCGGCGTCGGTTTCTGCAGAAGGCGGCCATCATTTTGTAGGACAATGTTCGGGCACGCTCGGTTCAAGTCGTGACTGATTTGATCGGTATATGGGGATGGGGAGCGCCGCATCACGCACCACGCCTAAAGGATTTCTTGCTAACCATCTCTTCCGACACCATTAATGAATTAACCCTCTTGTCTGCCCCACTTCTGTTGAAGGTTACACATCAGACAAATACCTTGTTGTTGTTGTTGTTGTTGCTCTTGTCTTCAGTCCACAGACTGGTTTGATGCAGCTCTCCATGCTACTGTATCGTGTGGAAGCTTCATCTCCCAGTACCCATTGCAAACCTATATCCTTGTGAATCTGCTTAGTGTATTCATCTCCTGGTCTCCCACCTCGATTTTTACCCTCCACGCTGCCCTCCAATATTAAATTGGTGATCCCTTAATGCCTCAGAACGTGTCCTACCATCCGACCCCATCTTCTAGTCAAGTTTTGCCACAAAGTTCTCTTCTCCAGTATCCTATTCAATACCTCCACATTAGTTATGTAATCTACCCACTTAATCTTCAGCATTCTTCCGTAGCACCACATTTCGAAAGCTTCTATTCTATTCTTGTTCAAACTATATATTGTCCATTATTCACTTCCATACGTGGCTACACTCCATACAAATACTCGGAGAAAGGACTTCCTGATACCTAAAGCTATACTCGATGTTAACAAATTTTTCTTCTTTAGAAACACTTTTCTTACCATTGACAGTCGACATTTTATATCCTCTCTACTTCGACCGTCATCAGTTATTTTGCTCCCTAAATAGCGAAACTCCTTTACTACTTTAAATGTCTCATTTCCTAATCTAATTCCCTCAGCATCACCCACCTTAATTCGACTACATTCCATTATCCTCGTTTTGCTTTTATTGATGCTGATCTTATATCATCCTTTCAGGACACTTCATTCTGTTCAGCTACTCTTCTAGGTTCTTTGCTGTCTCTGAATTAGAACGTCATCGGCAAACCTCAAGGTTTTAGTTTCTTATCCATGGATTTTAATTTCTACTCAGAATTTTTCTTTTGTATCCTTTACTACTTGCTCAATAAACAGATTGAATAACATTGGGGATAGTCTACAACCCTGTCTCATTCCCTTCCCAACCACTGCTTCCGTTTCATATCCCTCGACTCTTATAACTACCACCTGCTTTCTGTACAAATTGTAAATTGCCTTTCGCTCCCTGTAATTTACCCCTGCCACCTTCAGAATTTGAAAGAGAGTATTCCAGTCAACATTGTCAAAGGATTTCTCTAAGTCTACAAATGTTAGAAACGTAGGTTTGCCTTTTCTTAATCTACTTTATAAGGTAAGTCGTAGGGTCAGTATTGCCTCACATGTCCCAGTATTTCCACGGAATCCAAACTGGTCTTCCCTGAGGTCGGCTTCTACCATTTTTTCCATTCGTCTGTAAAGAATTTGCGTTAGTATTTTGCAGCTGTGACTTATTAAACTGATAGTTAGCTAATTTTCACACCTGTCAACACCTGATTTCTTTGAAATTGGAATTATTTCATTCTTCTTGAAGTCTGACGGTATTTCGGCTGTCTCATGCATCTTGCTCATCAGACGGTCACGTTCTGTCAGAGCTGGGTCTCCCAAGCCTGTCAGTAGTTCTAATGGAATGTTGCCTACTCCCGGAACCTTATTTCCACTAAGGTCTTTCAGTGCCCTGTCAAACTCTTCACGCAGTATGTCATCTCCCATTTCATCTTCATCTACATCCTCTTCCGTTTCCATTATATTGTCCTCAAGTACATTGCCCTTGTATAGATCCTCTATATACACCTTCCACCTTTCTGCAATATCTTCTTTGCTGATAACAGGGTTTCCATCTGAGCTCTTGATATGCATACAAGTGAATCTCTTTTCTCTAAAAGTCTCTTTAGTTTTTCTTTAGGCACTATCTATCATGCCCCTAGTGATAAGCGCATCTATATCCTTACGTTTGTCCTCTAGATATCCCTGCTTAGCCATTTTGCACTTCCTGTCGATCTCATTTTTGAGACGTTTGTATTTCTTTTTGTCGGGTTAATTTACTGCATTTTTGTATTTTCTCCTTTCATAAATTAAATTCAATATATCTTCTGTTACCCTCTTTCTTTGCGCATGTCAAGTTCCGTAGGCCCAAATTGAGGAGCAAATCTTCTAGGTCATGGAACGTGCCAGTATCTACATCTACATCCGTACTCCGCAAGCCACCTGACGGTGTGTGGCGGAGGGTACCCTGAGTACCTCTATCGGTTCTCCCTTCTATTCCAGTCTCGTATTGTACGTGGAAAGAAGGATTCTCGGTATGCTTCTGTGTGGGCTCTAATCTCTCTAATTTTATCCTCGTGGTCTCTTCGCGAAATATAAGTAGGAGGGAGCAATACACTGTTTGACTCTTCGGTGAAGGTATGTTCTCGAAACTTCAACAAAAGCCCATACAGAGCTACGGAGCGTCTCTCCTGCAGAGTCTTCCACTGGAGGTTATCTATCATCTCCGTAACGCTTTCGCGATTACTAAATGATCCTGCAACGAAGCGCGCTGCTCTTTGTTGGATCTTCTCTATCTCTTCTATCAACCCTATCTGGTGCGGATCCCACACTGCTGAGCAGTATTCAAGCAGTGGGCGAACAAGCGTACTGTAACCTACTTCCTTCGTTGTCGGATTGCATTTCCTTAGGATTCTTCCAATGAATCTCAGTCTGGCATCTGCTTTACCAACGATCAACTTTATACGATCATTCCATTTTAAATCACTCCTAACGCGTACTCCCAGATAATTTATGGATTTAACTGCTTCCATTTGCTGACCTGCTATTTTGTAGCTAAATGATAAGGACCTATCAGTCTATGTATTCGCATCCCATTACACTTGTCTACATTGAGATTCTATTGCCATTCCGTGCACCATGCGTCAATTCGCTGCAGATCCTCCTGCATTTCAGTACAATTTTCCATTGTTGCAACCTCTCGATACACCACAGCATCATCTGCAAAAAGCCTCAGAGACTTTCCGATGTCACCCACCAGGTCATTTATGAATATTGTGAATAGCAACGGTCCTATGACACTCCCTTGCGGCACACCTGAAATCACTCTTACTTCGGAAGACTTCTCTCCATTGAGAATGACATGCTGCGTTCTGTTATCTAGGAACTCCTCGATCCAAGCACACAACTGATCTGATAGTCCGTATGCTCTTACTTTGATCATTAAACGACTGTGGGGAACTGTGTCAAACGCCTTGCGGAAGTCAAGAAACACGGCTTCTACCTGTGAACCCGTGTCTAAGGCCCTCTGAGTCTCGTGGACGAATAGCGCGAGCTGGGTTTCACACGGCCGTCTTTTTCGAAACCCATGCTGATTCCTACAGAGTAGATTTCTAGTCTCCAGAAAATTCATTATACTCGAACATAATACGTGTTCCAAAACTCTACAACTGATTGACGTTAGAGATATAGGTCTATAGTTCTGCACATCTGTTCGACGTCCCTTCTTGAAAACGGGGATGACCTGTGCCCTTTTCCAATCCTTTGGAACGCTTCGCTCTTCTAGAGACCTACGGTACACCGCTGCAAGAAGGGGGGCAAGTTCCTTCGCGTACTCTGTGTAAAATCGAACTGGTATCCCATCAGTACCAGAGGCCTTTCCTCTATTGAGCGATTTTAATTGTTTCTCTATCCCTCTGTCGTCTATTTCGATATCTACCATTTTGTCAACTGTGCGACTTCAAGAGCAGGAAGCACAGTGCAGTCTTACTCTGTGAAACAGCTTTGGAAGAAGACATTTAGTATTTCGGCCTTTAGTCTGTCATACTCTGTTTCAGTACCATTTTGGTCACAGAGTGTCTGGACATTTTGTTTTGATCCACCTACCGCTTTGACATAGGACCAAAATTTCTTACGATTTTCTGCCAAGTCAGTACATAGAACTTTACTTTCGAATTCATTGAAAGCCTCTCGCATAGACCACCTCACACTACATTTCGCTTCGCGTAATTTTTGTTTGTCTGCAAGGCTTTGGTTATGTTTATGTTGGCTGTGAAGTTCCCTTTGCTTCCGCAGCAGTTTTCTAACTCGGTTGTTGTACCACGGTGGCTCTTTTCCATTTCTTACGATCTTGCTTGGCACATACTCATCTAACGCATATTGTACGATGGTTTTGAAATTTGTCCACTGATTCTCAACACTATCTGTACTTGAGACATAACTTTTGTGTTGAGCCGTCAGGTACTCTGTAATCTGCTTTTTGTCACTTTTGCTAAACAGAAAAATCTTATTACCTCTATTAATATTTCTATTTACGGCTGAAATCGTAGATGCAGTAACCGCTTTATGATCGCTGATTCCCTGTTCTGCATTAACTGATTCTAATAGTTCGGGTCTGTTTGTCACCAGAAGGTCTAATATATTATCGCCACGAGTCGGTTCTCTGTTTAACTGCTCAAGGTAGTTTTCAGATAAAGCACTTAAAAATATTTCACTGGATTCTTTGTCCCTGCCACCCGTTATGAACGTTTGAGTCTCCCAGTCTATATCCAGCAAATTAAAATCTCCACCCAGAACTATAACATGGTGGGGAAATCTACTCGAAATATTTTCCAAATTATTCTTCTGGTGCAGAGCCACAACCGCTGCTGAGCCTGGGGGCCTATAGAGACATCCAATTACCATGTCTGAGCCTGCTTTAACCGTGACCTTCACCCAAATCATTTCACAATTAGAATCTCCGTCAATTTCCTTCGATACTATTGCACTTATTATCGCTATAAACACGCCTCCCCCTTTACTGTCCAGCCTTTGTCTGCGAACTATATGGGCGTTGTGACCGTTTATTAATGAGAGCAGTTCTGGGACCTTTCTATAGACGCTCCTGCAGTTTACTATTAGCACATTAATATTGTTATTCCCTGTTGCATTTTGCCTACTCCTGCCTTGCCGCGTCTCAGGAGGCGTCTTGTCGGGTCTAGGGAGGGAATTCTCTAACCTAAAAAAAAAAAAAAAAACCATGTGCACTCCACACGTACTCCGCTACCCTCGTAGCCGCTTCCGGCGTGTAGTGCACGACTGACATATTCAGGGGACCCTACATTTCTCCACCCCATTGCGGAGGTCGAGAAATTTGCACCCCAGCTCTCCGCAGAATCGTCTGAGCCTCTGGTTTAAGCCTTCCACTCGGATCCAAACCAGAGGACCGCGATCGGTTCTGGGAACGATACTACAAATAGTTAGGTCTGATTCCACCCCGCGAGCGAGGCTTTCCGCCTTCACCAACTCCAACAACCGCTTGTACGAACTGAGGATGACCTCTGAATCCACACGGCAGGAGTCATTGGTGCCGACATCAGCAACAATTTGCAGTCGGGTGCACCCAGTGCTCTCTATCACCGCCGGTAGGGCCGCCTCCACATCTCGGATGAGACCCCCCGGCAAGCAGACAGAGTGAACACTGGCCTTCTTCCCCGACCTTTCCACTATTTCCCTAAGGGGCTCCATCACCAGCTTAACGTTGGAGCTCCCAATAACTAATAAACCCCTCCCCCCGTGTGCCTGCTCGGACCTTGCTGAATGAGCAGCCACATGTCCATTCACAGGCAGAGCGGACGATGCCACACGGCCAGCCTCCACATTGACCCTCTGCCTCGTGCGCCGCGAACGCCGCTGAACCCGCCACTCCCCTTGGGGAGAGGGTGGCCCAACCGCGCTCGGTACCCGCGAAAATGTCTCGACAGCAGGGACAGTGGGTGAAGCATCTAACACCTGGGGTGCACCATGCGACGCACCAGACTCCACACTGCCGCTACCCTCCGAGGCAGCAGCCTGAAGACGGCTGACCGCGGCCATCAACACGCTCAGCTGTTCGCGAAGAGTGGCCAGCGTCCGTACACAGCAGTCACACATCCTATCCATCCTAAGGAATCAATATACTGAAGAGACTTAATCAACTTTTAAGTAGACTGCTAATTCACTAAAGGCGGCTGATTACTGACTAAACTGTGATTGCTAACCACTTCTTGTAGAAAACAATGAAAATAGCACTACCTGTCTCTGGACTGTATTGAAAACAAACACTAGCACTACTAGCACTATGGCTGACTAAAAGGACTCTATCTGACTGTATTCAAAACAAACATGAAATCTATTTAACTCTATTACTAGCACTCGACAATTAAAGCTTCCTAAAAGCAAAAACACACGGAAGAAGTAGTGACAAGTAAGAAAACTACAGTTAATACTTCAATCAAGGTAGCTCGCTGCACAGCAGACGTGAAGCAGACGGCGGTTTGGGCGACACATGAACTTACAACATAAAAGTAATAACAGATAAAAATACATGTTCATGAACCAGAGAGAAAATCAGTCCATAAGTTTAAGCAAACGCTATCAGCAGTACAATGAGAATCAGCTTAATTTTTCAATTAACTCCTCGACAGAATAGAAGGAGTGACCCATGAGGAAACACTCCAGTTTCGATTTGAAAGCGCGTGGATTACTGCTAAGATTTTTGAATTCGAGTAGCAGCTTATTGAAAATGGATGTAGCAGTATACTGCACACATTTTTGCACAAGAGTTAAGGAAGTCCGATCCAAATGGAGGTTTGATTTCTCCCGAGTATTAACCGAGTGAAAGCTGCTTATTGTTGGAAATAAACTAATATTGGTAACAAGAAACGACTATAAGGAATATACATATTGAGAGGCCAATGTCAAAACACCCAGACTCCCTGAACAGAGGTCGACAAGAGGTCCGTGAACTCACACCACTTTTTGCCCGAACCTCCCGTTTCTGAGCCAAAAATATCCTTCTAGAATGGGAAGAGTTATCCAAAAACATAATACCATACGACATAAGTGAATGGAAATAAGCAAAGTAGACTAATTTACTTGGCGAAGTATCACTCACTTTCGGTACCGTTCGAATAGTGAAAATGGCAGTATTAAGTCTTTGAACAAGATCCTGAATGTGGGCTTTCCATGACACCTTACTATTTATTTGAACACCTAGGAATTTGAGCCGCTCAGCTTCACCAATCATTTGCCCATGCTGTGAGATTAAAACGTCAGGTTTTGTTGAATTGTGTGTTAGAAACTGTAAAAACTGAATCTTACTGTGATTTAACGTTAGTTTATTTTCTACAAGCCATTGACTGAGGTCATGTACTGCACTACTTGAAACGGAGTCAATGTTGCACACAACATCCTTTACTACCAAGCTAGTGTCATCAGCAAACAGAAATATTTTAGAGTTACCCATAATACTTGAGGGCATATCATTTATATAAATAAGGAACTAGAGCGGCCACAACACTGATCCCTGAGGAACCCCCTCCCCCTTGACAGTATACCACTCAGATCCCCCATCACACTGTATTACTTTGCCCCATTCCTGTAGATCGTTCCCTAATGCACTTCCTGAAACACTCTACAACTTCTGATTCTGTCAGTTCTTTCAGGTCCCATATCCTTAAATTCCCACGTTTTTCCAGTTTCTTCAGTTTTTATCTACAGTTCATAATCAATATATTGTTATCAGAGACCACATTTGCCCCTGGAAATGTCATACAATTTAAAATCTGGTTCCTAAATCTCTGTCTTACCATTATATAATCTATATGAAATATTGCTGTATCTCCAGGTCTCTTCCACGTATACAACCTTCTTTCATGATTTTTGAACCAAGTGTTAGCTATGATTAAATTATGCTCTGGGCAAAAACCTACCAGGCGGCTTCCTCTTTCATTTTTTACCCACATTCCATATTCACCTACTGCGTTTCCTTTTATTCCATTTCCTACCGTCGAATTCCAGTCACCCACTAATATTAAATTTTCATCTCCCATCACTATCTGAATGATTTCTTTTATCTCATCACACATTCCATCAATTTCTTCATCATCTGCGGACTACTTTTACGACTGTGGTAGGCGTGGGATTCGTGGCTATATTGGCCACAACAATGCTTTCACTATGCTGTTTGTAGTGGCTTACCCGCATTCCTATTTTTATTAATTATTAGACCTACTCATGCATTAGCTTCATATTAGCCTTCCTAATACTTAAATCTATATTCGATGTTAACAATGACGCCGGTGGATGGACTATCACGAAATTACTGACCGTCGAGAAAGTCACAAATATAACCGACAAGCTAATGGGCCCTTCACAGGAAAAGGTTTTTCGCCGGAAAACGGGGAAAACTGAAACCCAGCAAATGAGTAAAAAAATGTATATTCACTGACAAAAAAAAAGTGTACGCACACAACTTACACAACAATAGTCTGGGATTACTCTATTACGTAACAGTTTTTGTGATTGTATCTTGCAGCTTTAGTTATTTTTAATTAAAAGAGGCTTTAAAAGGACAGAAAGAACGTGTTGGACTACGCTACAGATCGTTCTGTTAGCAAAGTCCTCACTTTGTAATCACTTTCGTTGACTTCGGCAACTCTCAACAGAAATCTCCAACCTAACCGAGACAATGTGCTACGATACAGCCGAGATCATGACAAGAGAATGGGCTACATCACACTCGAAGTAAATTTATATAGGTAAGGATCCCCATGACCTGTGTACGTCTATTATAAAAAATCTCCAAGCCACTCTCCTCAAATAGATCGCCATCTTCTCTTGACCTTCAACTGTTACTATTTCAGAATTAAAAACCAGATTCAAAGAAAATTTGGCTACCAGCCAAAAACTAGAAAAATAAAAATAATAAAAGTGAGAACGTGAAACATGTTAGAATTAACCATAAACAGGAGATTTTACAGAAAATAAAATTGAGAAAGGAAATCATTAATATTATCGACCGTTTAGGAACTCTAGGCTACGAAAGGGATGAAACAACATATCGAATAACTGGTGGAAGAGTTAGTGTGTTTTAAGATTATATCCAAACAAGAATTAGAGAAAAACATATCGAAGCAAGGCCTCTATTACGAAAAATAGCTAAATCTCGAGACAAATTGTGTCCTTTTGTATTAGATTAAATGTTTTGGCCCCTAGTACGGATGAAACAGTATCTGCAGTATCAACAGGAACTTCGGACATGTGTTTCATATTTCATCCAAGCCTGCAGTCTATAAATATTTAAACAAAATACTGAAACAAAATACCACTACCGGGGAATTACTTACGAAGCAGTTCTTGGTAAAGAAACACAGGACACAATTACGTATGTAGGCTTAATACGAACTACAACTGTGTTCATAAATCGCTATAGTTGCCTTGGACTAACGACGAGCGAATATCAATATAACCTGTACGCTTTTCAAAGCTGTTATCCATGAAAAAGCTAAACGACGTATCGTGAACAAAATACAATTTAACACCGAAACAATGACATTAGTTGACAATGGGCACAGACTTTAGTCAATGGGCACTGTTGAAAATTTGTGCCAGACCAGGATTAGCACCCGAGTCCCCTGGTTACTAGGGAGAGGCAATGATCACTGTGTCCGAATTACACAGTGGTCAACAGAATAGCACGAACTGCCCGAGCATGCCGTTCGTTAGATCGAAATTCTCAATTTCTCCATAGACTGCTAATACACTGCTCCTTGAACATAATCCTCCTCCCCTTAATTATACAGTACATGGCCAAAAAAACAGACACCGAATATATGCAAACTTGGCCTTACGAACATTGCAGACGTCGTCTATGTAACACACGTCAAACTTCAAAGAATTTACCAATTCGTTGCATTGTTTACTATAGACCACAAATCAAGTAACGTAAAAAAAGCACTGCGTCTATTGAGATCATGATTCATAGTTTAAAGAAAACTAATAAGTCGCCTACATATTACAGTTGCTGCCGAAAGAGGAGAACCATTATTTTCCCACAAAAGGAAATATAGTTAAAATTACGCTTCTATTTCGGTTAGTTTCGGCGGTTACTAAAATTTGCAGTGAAAGTTACATAGTGGACTCTACCCTCCCCCCACCAGAAACGTAGTTATCGTGGCTGTTGTGAGACTTTTGTACACAGTTAGAGAAAGTGTGTTAAATGTGGCGCGGACGGAAACACTAGGCTACGCTACAGGGCAATCTGCTCGCACAACGTTTAGTCGGCATTCATAATCGTTGGCGTAAACAACTCTCAATCAAATTACCACCTTCCAACCTAACTTAGATCTCGGGCTACACTACCAATCGGCCTGTCATCACAACCAAAAATTCATTGAGGGGGGTGGGGGGATTTCCTGTATCTCTCTCTAATGTATCTCTAGGCCCAACTGCCAGTTTTGTCAGACTCAACAGCAAGATTTACCAATGGTAAACACTTTTGAGACGGCTAGTAATTTTAGAATAGTCTTCTTCGTCTTACTTGGCATAAATTGTTCGCTTGCGTCCCAGCAGCTAGCTCCCTCAGTGTCTGCTTCTGCCATCGCACCACGCCAGTCTGCTGTTGTCCTAGCATACCGAACGCACCGCACATCCGACACCTTCGGAACCACTCACTGGCCAGTTAGCAATTGAGCGGAACACTGTTTACATCGTGAAAGGAAAACTATGCAAAGATGTACACTTAAATGGCACGACTGAGTAGCACACACACAGTAATATCTGAGGAATGTCCTTCGACACGCGCAGAACGAAAGTCTTCTCGCGATCGTACAGCGTCTCTGAAAAAAAAAATCTCGTGACTATATTCCGGCGTTACGGCCAGGTTCTCATACAAATGAGCAACAAAGGGTACATTTGAAATTTTTTTTTTTGAGACAATGACAATACATTCGAAGGATGTGTTTGGGAATTACGAGTGATAATACTATGAGCTTAATTTTAGATTTTCAATAAAAAATGGCGCCCGTAATTATGATTTGATCAAGGGCCTGCGAGACTGGAGTACGCAGAGTGCGTGCAGTGTGGCACCACAGATGTTACCTGAATTCAAAAATGGGTAACATCAGTTGATACTACATTATTCCTCTGAAATTGAAAATGGATAACATCAGTCGATAAAACATAAAATTTATGCGAGCGCATGCCTAACCGCAATGAAACAACCTTAAATTTAACGATACGGTGCTAATTCGAACTTTGAGTTCGATTTTTGGGGGTTTGTTTCACTCCTTATGCCTACACAAAAATTAGTTAATATTAACAAATGTCATATTATAGCTATAAGTTCCTAAGAAAAGTGTTTACTTTTAGGGGTCAGAGGTAGAAGTTAAGAGATCGAACCACTTTCAATTTATGCTGCATGCCGTTCTGAGAAAATAGTTACCCGAAAAAAATGTGTTCAATGTTTAGGGAAAACATTTAGTTATATTATTACTTCGATTTGCATGAACTGAGTGTTACATATATATTTTTAATGTCGCTGAAAACGAATCTGAAGTCAGATTTTCAATATTCAAAACAGCTAATCCAATACGGAGGGCAAACGATTATGTTTTGACCAATTTTTACCAAAATTGTATTTTCGTTATTTACGTTTAGTCTGCAATTCAAGGAGTATTTATCAACCCTTCCTCTACCTCTGATTGTTCCTAGACAGCAACTTCCTGTTCTTCTTGGCAGGAAAAGCCGATCTGTCTAAGCTGGATTTGCAGCACTCGGCAGCCTGCACTTGATAATCGTCCTTATTTTCGGTGAGTATGTTTGCATGCATTGTGCAGTATAAATCATTTTGAGCACGTGCGACACGGGACGAGTTATCATTTACATCTATATGGATACCCTGCAAAACACATTTAAGTGCCTGGCAAATGGTTCATCGAATCACCTTCACAACTGATAATTAATTGAAACCCTCAGCTGCCGACAGGTGTTGTTGATATACTTCGATGGGGACAGCTGAAAAGTGTGCCCCTACTGGGACTCGAACCCACGATCTCCTGCTTACATGGCAGACGCTCAATCCATCTGAGCCATCGAGGGCACAAATGAACAGCACGACTGCAGGAATTTATCCCTTGCACGCTTCCCGTGAGACACATCCCCAACCGTCCACAATCCGCATACGTAATGTACGTAATAGGTATTTGCCTATCCACTCATTACTGGCTCACACTAATGTGACGATTCCCGTAAGAGTTCGGGCAACCTGTGCGCATTCGCACAGACGAAGGTCAATGGCTGGGTAACGTTTAACCGTAGATATGAAGTAACTGTTCTCGAAAGAACAGGCGCCACTGACGACCGTGCAGCACTTCTAGAATACATGATAGACCGGCCGATGTGGCCGAGCGGTTCTAGGCACTTCAGTCGGGAGCCACGCGACCGCTACGGTCGCAGGTTCAAATCCTGCCTCGAGCATGGATGTGTGTGATGTCCTTAGGTTAGTTAGGTTTAAGTCGTTCTAAGTTCTAGGAAACTGATGACCTCAGATCTTAAGTCCCAAAGTGCTCATAGCCATTTGAACCATCAGTCCGTATGTTTGCACACTACTTACAGTAACTTATGCTAAGGACAACACACACACAACCATGCCCGAAGGAGGACTCGAACCTCCAACGGGGGGAGCAGCGCAAACCCTGACAAGGCGTTGGAGACATGGCGGGTACCCCGCGCGGCTCATGGCAGCCGTGACACTGCTTCAAACACTGGGCTGTAGAAACTTTTGTAAAGCACGGATTAAAAAAAAAAAACCTTTCCGTTCCAGGAGTCTAGACAAGTACACCTTTAAAAAATGCAACTACAAAGAAATTAAATTTTTCGAACGGGGCAGGGCTTAAAACTTTGAAGAGTTAAATTTTAATGGCCGTTCTCTTGTATGCAAATAGTTTCACAGTAGAAATTTCTCTAGTTTTATTTATTTATTTATTTTTTGCTGTAGGTAAAGAAGGATAGGATTGTGAGGAGGGGGAAAGGGGGGGGGGAGGAATCTTGCATCTCCAACCTTGGAATTCTTAGTACAGAATTTTTATTCATTACGAGATTCTCAGCCACTTGCAGAAGTGATTTCGCGTGATTCTGCAAAACTTTTCCTTTAGCCAATCGTAGCAACTATAGGATTCCGTTCCTGCTGCATGACATGTCTCGGAACTTAAACTGACCAACTTATTTGCATAAAGAGCTAGCTTATCATCCGCTTCTTTACTTACTTAGACCGTTCATGGTCTGCAAAGCATTTTTTTCTTTAATCGTTTTTTTATGTCTTTTATAAACTGCAACACTTTCTAAACTTTTCTAAACTTAATGCCGTTGAAGCATGGTCTTTTGCTGAATGACCAAAAAGCAATGCTGACAGCTGGAGTCCAAGGTTTTTGTTAATCAAGCCGTTTGTATTCTTGTGGTGATATCTCCGCAGAGTCTTTCATTCCCTAACGCATATTTCTTTGTATCTAATTGAGAAGTGAAATACCGGTTATCGTAGATGCAGATTTAAAATATTTTAATATAACGCAATAAATATTTCAGTAAAATTCTCATCCCCTTATGCTCGAAGTTAAAAACCAGTGAAACACGTAGTTTTTAAAAATTGTAACAGATTAGCCGAATACGAATTGTCAGATATGCTTTCATAATGCTTTCATAATGAAACATTTTCAGAAACGTGGAGCCAGATCTGGGGGTGAATTTCCTTCTCTCCGAGACACCCGGCTTCTTCTTCGACTTAGCCGGCAAACAGGCCGAGGACGACGGGTGGGGACCGAATAGGCAGCAGTTGGTGGATGGCGACGTCGTCACTGGCTGTTGCCTTCGTGCGGGCCTCTTGTGTAAAGGGGGAGCCAACCGTGGCCAAGTGAAGGTCTGTATTCCACAGGAACGAGTTAGCATGGCACTCAGATATTTCCACGATTTGGCGGACGGGGGTCATTTGGGGTTCTTCAAGACCTTGAACCGAGTTCGGGAATACATGTTTTGGCCCAACCTATATCGCGATGGCAGGCGATTTCTTGGCAACTGTGTCCAGTGTAAGCGCGGTAAGCCCGATGTGGGGCCGCACAGAGAAGTACTACAGTCACTTAGGAACAGTGTCCTCTGGACTGCGACTCAAAGACCGAAACAACGGTCGACGGAAACTGGCACCAGAAACGCACCAGCTCACTCTATTTCATCCCCTTAGGGGTTGAACTTCCAAAAACACCGAAACACGTATTTTCTTATTTGTAGCCTTGAAGTCAAATACCAATTTTCTTAGATGTAGCCTTAAAAATACTTTCATAGTTCTTCCATAATTATTTATCTCAAAATAAAATGTTCATCCACTATTTCACTTCATAGAGGTTAAATTCCCAATGATACTGGAACACATATTTCTTTATTTCTGACCTAGAAACCAGATACAAATGTTCGTATGCCTAGCTTCAAAATTACCTTAATAGCTACATGATTCAGAAATCCTTTCATGTCCTGCGTCTCCCCCTTAGAGGTGGAATTTCGAAATATGCAGTATAAGCTGTATAAGATCAACACCCTTTCCAAATGTCAAGGTTTATTTTCCTTGGCGGTCTGGACTGTGTGAGTTTCATAGTAATAGTCCTACACACACACACAAACACACACACACACACACACACACACACACACACACACACACACCACTACCAATGCCACCACCACCTCCTGGGGAAATTTCTGCAGACGCCCTTGTTCCACTACAGTCATATTTTGCCGACGACCTACATTTAGCAGCGTGGGAGGGATAGTGTCGTGCAACAGACAGTATACTCAGTAGACAACGAACAGTTCGTTGTGAAATCAGCGACTTCGGTGATCTCACGTGAACCGATGCAACCTCCGCGGCAAGGCCGTTGCCGCAGATATTTCAGAGTAGTTGCTTACGTTTCATAATTATCTAGTTTACGGGGAAAATGTAAAAAAGGCGATTGTCACCGAAGCTACAACTAATCTGAATTTCTGGTTAGTTATCAAGTGGTCTTGTGTGCGAGCCTGAATTTTTCATCCTTTGCGGTGAGAATGATTCAAACCCGTCATGTTCTTCTTATGAAGTGTTCTATTTATTTTGCACACAATGATCGTTTGTAGTTGTCTTGAGTTACTACGTTGATAAATTTTTGTTTGGCGCACGTATCATAACTGAGATTTGCGCTGAATGGCTGAAGGTGAATTAGCGTAATGAGTAGTAGCGAATGTTACAGTAACATGTTTGTAAATTATTTCACGTAAATTACGTTAGTCGTGTAATATAATCCGTATACCAGTACAGTATATGGGCCAATTACGTTAGTCATGGAATACTATCCGTATAAGACTATGTCACCTTGGTGTCCCGGAATTTGCTTCAATTTTGGAATCCACGAAAGAACTGGAAATTTTCCTTTACACAGCTTTCCATATAATTTCTATTACAGTGATTCAGTCTTGTCTGTCACTCGACTTTTCTGACTGTGAAATAAATTCTATCGCTCAGGTGCTTATTACCTCTTCGTGTTTCCATTTGCCGATATTGCGCATAAACACATATCTCAAAGTTGCTATGGACATTGATGGAGCGACACACTTTTCTATGGCGACACTGCAGTTTAGAGATAGAAAAACCGATCAGTTAAAACGATATGGGTATTTTAGTTCTGAATAACCGATGTCTTTCGGTATTTGTTTGCTCTCGGTTATAACAAGTACCTTTTTATTTTTTTCTGATAACCACCTAAAAACAGATATCAATTAGCCACAGATGTGGTAGTAAAATTTTTTGTTTTCAAATAAACCTTTTTTAAAAAAGACGAGTTATTTTTATTCGTAAGATTTCCATAGCACTGAAACACGGCGTTATTACAGAAAAAAATGGGAAAAGTTATGTATGCCACTTTAATAACACTGCTGATAGAAACGAGCAACAAATCGATTGGTCCAACATTGCCGAGACAATATTGTCCCTGTTACACAAGCAGTGCGCGAGACTGGACACAGTTTCTCGCTGTTGTCGAACGTCAGTTGTAACATAGAATGGCACCATCTGGAAGTCTGGAAGTATTTTACGATATGCGGTACGAGTGAAGAACAAAGTTAGATTTGGTCGACTTGCGACATCATACAAGGAAAGAAGTTAAAATTTAACAAATCATTCATAGTTCGGGATAAAAGTAGAAAGTGCCTCATCTGCTGCTGTGTCTACGTAGTATGCCGTTATCTGCTTTTAGCCCTTAAAAACAGAGAAATTAAAACGAAAAAGAGAGTTCTCCTGCCGCAGTTTTCACTCTTTATCGCTGGACTATACGTAATGCCCGCATAGTGCTGTGATAACCGATTTCAATATAATTTTTGAGCAGAGTTCTAAAAACTAAAATCAGTAGGATAATACTGGCAGTTTTCTGTAGTATAGAAGCACTCGCTATATTTTGAGAGAAGCAGCGAACATCGGACAAAGTTTTATTGGACTATTTAATTGAAAGAAATTAGAATTATATTAATACCGTCAGTTGCTCGCGGGCGTTGATAAATATCAACGTGGACAAGTGAAAATGTGTGCCGCGACCGGGACTCGAACCCGGGATCTCTTGCTAAAATGGCAGACGCTCTATCCATCTGAGGCACAGAGGACACAGTGTATGGTTCGACTGCAGGGACTATCTCGCGCACGCCTCCTGCGAGACTCACATTCTCACCTTGAATGTCCATACACTACAGTCGTAGAGTCCCACTCCAACACACTCATTCCTCGTGGAAGACATGTCCATATCCATATAAGTATATGGTTCTGGCAATACCAGCCATGACCTTCTTCTGTGAAGATGCACACGTATTCCGCGAACTGTTACGGGACTTGGTAAGAATGTGTTCCACGAGTAATGAGTGTGTCGGTGTGGGACACTACGAATGTAGTGTGTGGACGTGCAAGGTGAGAATGTGAGTCTCGCGGGAGGCGGGCGCGAGATAATACCTGCAGTCACACTATCGTCTGTGCCCTCGGTGGCTCAGATGGGCAGAGCACCTGCCATGTAAGCAGGAGATCCCGGGTTCGAGTCCCAGACGTGCACACATTGTCACCTGTCCCCGTTGATATATATCGACACCCGTGAGCAGCTGACGGTATTAATATAATTCTAATTTCGTTCTGAACGGCTGCAGGTCATCATAAGGGTATTTAATTTGACATTTTGATTACATTTATCAAGAAACTGAGAAAGTAAAAATTGTTTAATATTTGTTTGATTTCTACGTTTACTAGAGGAAATAATGTAAATAAAAGACTGAAAATCGGTTATTACAAGAACTGGTATTGTGACGGGTTTTAACAATTAGCTTAAAGAAGGGTTGGGAAACTGATAAGAGCCGAAAACCAGTTGTTTCAGCGATAACCAACATTCCCACTGGTGTTCTGAGTGGTAAGATTGACGCACAAGGACATCAAGAACAGTTTCTCAGAAAGGTTACTGCAGCTCTGATGTTCTCAAAATGAACGGGCCAGCCATTGGCGTCCGCGAGGGGGAAGGGGAGGGGGAGGGGAGGGGGAGGGGGAGAGGATGGGGAGGGGAGGAGGTGGGGAGGGGAGGATAGGCAAAAGGGCACTTTCACCCATCGCCCCCAACCCTCCCTGGAATCTGGAGTAAAGAGTTTTTATTCGTTACAGTATACTCTTCCAGATAAGAATTCTCCACAATACTGATAAACCTTAGCTTTGACCAGTTGTAGCGCTCATGGAGTTAGGGTCTTGTAGCTTGATGCACCTCGTAACTGACCAGCTGATTTGTACACAGAGTGCCAGTTTCAGAATCATGCACTCCAGCCCCGACGCGCCTTCCCCCCTCCCCACCACTGGAAATATTTCTGCAGACTCCAGTCTGCCACTGTGCATATATTTTGATAACATCCTGGTTTTAATAGCATCGAAGTAACAGAATTGTACAGTAAAGGGTAGACCTAGCACAGAACACACCATTCCCAATGAAACGCATCACTTGGTAGATGGTGAAGTACTCTGAAGCTAGCCAGATAGAAACAGAACCTCCTGGCACTGCATCTAACCCAAATTCTAATCTTACACTAATCTCTTGTATGTACCTACCACGCCCTCAAAGAGCCAACGATTTACTATTATCAGAAGTTCCGAAAAATGAGGAAGAAATTGAGCCACACTTTTTTCCGTTGTTTATTATTTCGATTACCCCATAAAGGGAATGGACTTGTAGCCACAGGTTACACAAGCGATAGATGGTTTAAAATACATAAAAAGAGATGACAATAAGAAACGATTTTTAAAAACACAATGATGCACGGCTTTTACGATTTTTACAGGAAAAAAATGGATGACAAAATGAAGGTTTTTCAAAAATACGCTGGTAGACAATATTGGGGATTTCTTATCTTTATAGATGACTAGCGGAAAAGCTTGGTGTTGACCAGGCATTTATTTACAGCTGTGCGTCCACGTCCGTACTATGCAGCGTCTGGCCTTGTCCTGAGTTTTTATGACGTATCTCCTGAAACATGTGTCGTACAATGATATAATTTTATAGGTACATTCAGCGTCATAAGCGGATACTGTCTGCAAAATTTATTGCGAATATAGTAGCAAAGAAGTAACAAACTTAAATGTCACGAATGCTGTGATGCCCACACACTTGGGTGTAACTAATGTACACGGGATGCTTGGCACGATCATTATGGCTACCATCACCTGTGGTCGTAATTGGTCCAGCTGTGTCGACGTAGTGAAAATATAAATGTGCATAACATGGTAAAGGTCCATTCTTTCCAGCCATCAGACCTGAACTACGATCAAAAATATCATGTAAAAGTGGTAGGGGCAATGGCCTTGCCGCAGTGTATACACCGGTTCCCGTCAGATCACTGAAGTTTAGCACTTTCGGGCGTGGTCGGCACTTGGATGGGTGACCATATGGGCCGCTATGCGCTGTTGGCATTTTTCGGGTTGCACTCAGCCTTAATGGCGGATAAATTTTTTGTTAATCGCGGCAAATTAACTTTACCCTAATGACACACAAGGTCAATGACGTACTATCACGTAAAGTATTCTCAGATCGAAATGTTTTGCATTACAAAATCTCCAATGTAGATTCATAATACCACAATTATAATTCACAAAATAATTTGGAGCTACGTTCAATGCATATTTAAATGCATCTTTCAAAACAATAACAGAATTCTCATTAGATCATCATTATCAATGGCTAGAGTATTCTACCAAAAACCGCGTCTCACTATGGCTTCTTCAGTACGCTGTTTTGTTTTCCACTGTTGATAATAGAAACGATCTGGCAGATGTGACATTGTAGATGCCCAGTATGCGTGTCTTAATGCAATTAAACCGTCTGGAACATTTACCCTTGAACGTCCCTAGAATGGGATTTCATGGAACGTTATTACTTTCCTGTGTCCATTTCCATCACACCAGCTGATCGCCACGACTGGGGAAGGGGAGGAGGGGGTGGGCTGAAAGTTGGCAGCAGTGGCAGAAAAACCAAAGAAAACCTCACGTTTTCGTCATTTGTTTTCATAATGACAATTCGTCACATCGCACGCTTTTCTCTAGGAAACGGTAAAATTCATCGTCTGGATAACAATCTCGCCTGCTGAGGTATGCAGTCGCACCACTCTGTACGAAATAGGTTCTAAGCTGATGCAGTCGACAAGTAACATCGAAATATATCGTCACCAGGAAATACATCGACACCTTGAAATAAATCCACACCTCGAAATAAATCGCCACCTCGAAATAAATCGCAACCTCGAAATAAATCGCAACCTCGAAATAAATCGACACCGTGAAATAATTCGAAACCTCGAAATAAATCACCTCCAAAAAACCGCTACATCGAAATGAGTCGATATCCCGAAATATATCGACATCTAGACGCATTTCGGCTTACCATATAGACCGAAATCTCGATGTTAGTCGACATATCGAGATAAATCGAGGTATAGAATTATATCGATATCTCGAAATATATTGGTACCACGTAATATAAAGATATCTCTAAAAATAGCGATATCTAGAAATTTATGGATTACTAGAGATATAGAGGTACCTTGAAATATATCGATATCTCGAGAAGAATCGATATCTGTAGTACACCAATACATGGAAATATATCGATACTTTGAAATATATAGACAACCTGTATTGTGTCGGTATATCAAAATAAATCGTTATCTCGATATAATCGGATACTCGAAATCAATCGATACCTCGAAATAAATAGACTCCTCAATATAGGTAGATATCTCGAAATAAATCGATATCATGATATAATGTGTGCATCTACGTATGTCGATATATCGAATTGAATCGATAATGGGAAAAGTATGGACGTCTCAAAATAAATCTGTACCCCTAAGAAAACGAATATCGAAATAAATAGATATAACGAAATATATCGCTATCTTGATAAATACCGTTATCTAGTGGTCGGATAAATGTTTCAAGATGACATGACATAACAGTATAGTCTACATACATGAAAATACTTTGGATTTTCAATATATCGATAGATTTGTAGACCTCGGGAAAAAAATCTTTGATCCGACCTCGGGGCAAAAATGCAGACCTCGGGAAAAAACGCCGACCTCGGGGAAAAACGCCGACCTCGGGGAAAAACGCCGACCTCGGGGCAAAAACACCGACCTCGGGGAAAAACGCCGATCTCGGGGAAAAACGCCGACCTGGGGGAAAAACGACGACATCGTGGAAAAACGCCGACATCGGGGGAAAACGCCGACATCGGGGAAAAACGCCGCTGTTGGGAAAAAACGCCGACCTCGGGGAAAAACGCCGACCTCGGGGAAAAACGCAGACCTCGGGGAAAAACGCCGACCTCGGGGAAAAACGCCAACCTCGGGGAAAAACGCCGACCTCGGGGAAAAACGCCGACCTCGGGGAAAAACGCCGACCTCGGGGAAAAACGCCGACCTCGGGGAAAAACGCCGACCTCGGGGAAAAACGCCGACCTTGGGAAAAACGACGACCTCGGGAAAAACGACGACCTTCGGAAAACTGCTGACCTCAGGAAAAATCCAGTTCCATTAATTTACATAGACAATCATGACAGTTACCATTAGGTTCTCAAAATGCAATCAAATTCCTGGTATTTATCACCTCACACAAAAAGTGGTCATGACAGAAAAGTCTCGTTCTTTAGAAAGTTTAGAATGAGATGTTCTAAATATTACAGATAATCCATTTACAATAATCTACAAGAACTGCACAATGAGAAGAGACTGTCAACCAGAGCACTTTGAAATAGTGCACTGCCAGGAAGACAGAGGTATCATTGCTGTTTATAATCCTCTGGTGCTTGAGATTCAGAATCCAGGATTGCCTCGAATGAGAACAGCAGGAATGAATGTCCTGCACCAGTATAGAACTTACTCTGGAACTCCACAGAAAATCACAAGTCACAATTATATCACATCATTTTCAGCAAACTACAGAAGCCTCTAATGGACATAACAACGTCGTCACCTCCTTCACTAGTGAAAGATCTTAGTAGCTATTGAGTCAAGAGTAGGTGGCCAATTAATAATTTGTTGTTCAAAGCTAACTTCAGTGTATATGGGAATACTCAGTGGACATCTTTAACCATCATATTTTACTGTCTAAGATATGTCAACTTCCCAGACTATAAGTATAAGCAGAGCTTGGTCTTTACCAATCCGAGATTGTTTAGAATAGGTATCAAGGGAATCAGATCCACTGGGCATTTACAGCAACCTGCTTTAAACAATATGAGCAGGCAATAGACACAGACACAGAGTTTGAAATATCTCTGTGAAGCGGTTACCTTCATCATCAGCAAACTTATGTTGTGTGCTGCGGTATGCGGAGGCACTAATAGCAACACAGTAAAACACAGAAGAAGCTTATAAGTTGATGTAATCATCCAGTAAGAAGCAGTAAAATTCAAGTTTTAGTAATCGATTATTGACTTCTTATCCGGCTTTGGTGCCTCAGACATGTCCGACGACCTTAAGATTTGGCATGAAACGAAGTCTGGAAGACACGTTACACGAGAGAATTGGAAAAGTGTTCATGTGTTGTAAAAACCTAAGAAATCGTCCCGTTTTCGTCAATTGCCGTCGAATCGACGTAATGACAGATCGTCACATTGGATGCTTTTCTGTATAAAACAGTTACATTTATCGTCTGGAAACTTATGTCGCGGGCTGCGGCATGCGGAGGCACTGATAGCAACACCAGAGAACACAGAAGAAGCTTCTAAGTTATTGGTTCAAATGGCTCTGAGCACTATGGGACTTAACATCTGTTGTCATCAGTCCCCTAGAGCGTAGAACTCCTTAAACCTAACTAACCTAAGGACATCAAACACATCCATGCCCGAGGCAGGATTCCAACCTGCGAGCATAGCAGCCCCGCGGTTCCGGACTGAGTGCCAGAACTTCTAGACCACCGCGGCCGGCTCTAAGTTTATGCAATCTGCCAGTAAGAAGCAGTACAATTCAAGTTTTACTATCGATTATGGACTTACTAGCCGCCTTTGGCGCCAGGGATGTGACTGACGACGTTACGATTTTGCATGAAACGAGGTCTGGGAACCACGTTACACGAGAATATGTGAAAACTGATCATATGTAGTAAAAACTTAAGAAATCCGCCCGTTTTCGGCATCTGCTATCGGATCGACGAAATACCAGATCGCCACAATGGCCGCTTTTCTCTCTGAAACGATAAAATTTATCGTCTGCAAACTTACGTCGCTTGCTGCGGTATGCGGAAGCACTAATTACAACATAGCAGAACACAGAAGAAGCTTGTAAGTTGATGTAATCGACCAGTAAGGAACAGTACAATTCAAGTTTAGTTATCGATTATTGACTTTTTAGCCGGCTTTGGTGCCTTGGACATGAGCTACGACCTTACGATTTGGCATGAAGGGAGGTCTAGCAGCCACGTTGAACGGGAGAATGTGAAAAGTGTTAAAATGTAGTTAAAACCTAAGAAATCCGCCCGTTTTCGTCATTTACTATCAAATCGACTTAATGCCAGATCGTCCCATTCGCCGCTCCTCTCTGAAACGGTTACATTTATCGTGTGCTACGATATGCGGAGACACTAAAAGCACCATAGTAGAACACAGAAGAAGCTTTTAATTTGACATAACAGCCAGTAATAAGCAGTATAATTTAAGATTTAGTTATCGATTATTGACTTTTCAGCCGGCGTTGGTGACTTGGACATGAGCTAGGACCTAAAGATTTTGCATGCAGGGAGGACTATCAGCCACGTTGCACGGGAGAATGTGAAAAGTGTACATATGTAGTAAAAACCTAACAAATCCGCCCGTTTTCGTCATTTGCTATCAAATCGACTTAATGTCAGATCGTCACATTGGCCGCTCTTCTCTCTGAAACGGTTACATTTATCGTGGGCAAAGCTATGTCGCGTGCTCTGATATGTGGAGATACTAAACGTACTATAATTGAACACAGAAGAAGATTCTAAGTTGATTTAATAGATAGTAAGAAGCAGTACAATTCATGTTTAGTTAGCGTTGTTGATTTTTTAGCCGGCTTTGATGCCTTGGACATGAGCTAGGACCTTAAGATTTTGCATGCTGGGAGGACCAGCAGCCACGTTGCACGGGAGGATGTGAAAAGTGTTCATATGTAGTAAAAACCTAAGAAGTCCGCCAGATTTCGTCATTAGCTATGGAATCAACTTAATGTCAGATCGTCACATTGGCCGCTCTTCTCTCTGAAACGGTTACATTTATCGTTTGCAAAGCTATATCGCGTGCTGCGATGTGCTGAGACATTAAAAGCACCATAGTAGAACACAGAAGAAGCTTCTAAGTTGTTGTAATATCCAGTAAGAAGCAGTACAACTCAAGTTTAGTTATCGATTTTTGACTTCTTAGCCGTCTTTGGTGCCTTGGACATGAGCTAGGACCTTAAGATTTTGCATGCAGGGAGGTCTAGCAGCCACGTTGCACGGGAGAATGTGAAAAATGTTCATATGTAGTAAAAACCAAAGAAATCCTCCTGTTCTCGTCATTTGCTATCGAATCGACTTAGTGTCAGATCGTCACATTGGCCACTTTTCTCTCTGAAACGGTTTCATTTATCGAGTGCAAAGACTATGTCGCATGCTGCGATATGCGGGGATACTACATGCACCATAGTAGAAACAGAAGAAGCTTCTGAGTTGCTGTAATAGCCAGTAAGAATCAGTACAATTCTAGTTTTAGATATAGATTTTGACTTTTTAGCAAGCTTTGGTGTCTTGGACATGAGCTTGGACCTTAAGATTTTGCACGATTGGTGGTCTAGCCCCAACGGTGCAGGAGAGGATGTGAAAATTGTTGATATGTAGTAAAAACCTAAGACTTCCAGCAGTTTTCGTCATTTGCTTTCGAACCGACTCAATGTCAGATCGTCAAATTGGCCGCTCTTCTCTCTGAAACGGTACATTTATCGTGTGAAAAGCAATGTCGCGTGCTGCGGAATGCGGAGAAACTAAAGGCCCCTTAGTAGAACGCAGAAGAAGCTTCTATGTTGATGTAATGGACAGTAAGAAGCAGTTCAATTCAAGTTTAGTTATCGATTTTTGGCTGTTTAGCCGGCTTTGGTGCATTGGACATGAGCTAGGAACTTAAGATTTTGCATGCAGGGAGGAGTAGCATCCACGTTGCACAGGAGTATATGAAAAGTGTTCATATGTAGTAACAACCTAAGAAATCCGCCCGTTTTCGTCATTTGCTATCGAATCGACTTAATGTCAGGTGGTCACATTGGCCGCTGTTCTCTCTGAAACGGTTGTATTTATTGTGTGCAAAGCTATGGCGGGTGCTGCGGAATGCGGAGACACTGAAAGCACTATAGTAGAGCACAGAAGAAACTTCTAAGTTGATGTAATAGCCAGTAAGAAACATTACAATTCAAGTTTAGTTCTCGATTTTTGACTTTTTAGCCGGATTTGGTGCGTTGGAGATGAGCTAGGACCTTAAGATTTAGCATGAAGAGAGGACTTGCACCAACGTTGCACGGCAGGAAGTGAAAAGTGCTCATATGTAGTTAAAAGCTAACAAATCCGCCCGTTTTCGTCATTTTCTATTGAATCAACTTAAATATCAGATCGTAATATTGTACGCTCTTCTCTCTGAAACGGTTACATTTATCGTGTGCAAAGCGATGTCGCGTGCTGCGGAATGCGGAGATACTAAAAGCACCATAGTTGAACACAGAAGAAGCTTCTAAGTATGTAATAGCCAGTATGAAGCCGTACAATTCTAGTTTAGATATCGATTTTTTCTTTTTAGCCAGCTTTTTTTGCCTTGGACATGAGCTAGGACCTTACGATTTTGCATGAGGGGAAGACTAGCAGCCACGTTGTACGGGAAATGGTGAAAACTTTTCATTTGTAGTATAAACCTAAGAAATCCGCCCGTTTTCGTCATTTGCTATCGAATCGACTTTTTGTCAGATCATCACATTGGCAGTTATTGTCTTTGAAACGGTTACATTTATCGTGTGCAAAGCTATGTCGCGTGCTGCGGAATGCGGAGACATTAAAAGTCCCTCAGTAGAACACAGAAAAAGCTTCTAAGTTGATGTAATAGCCAGTAAGAAGCAGTACAATTCAAGTTTAGTTATCGATTTTTGGCATTTAAGCCGGCTTCGGTGCCTTGGACATGAGCTAGGACCTTAAGATTTTGCATGAAGGGAGGACTAGCAGCCACGTTGCACGGGGGAATGTGAATAGTGTTCATATGTAGTACCAACCTATGAAATCCGGCCGTTTTCTTCATTTGCTATCGAATGGACTTAATGTCAGATGGTATCATTTGGCGCTAATCTCGCTGAAACGGTTACATTTATCTTGTGCGAAGCAATGTCGCGTGCAGCTGAATGCGGAGACACAAAAAGCCCCTCAGTAGAACGCAGAAGAAGCTTCTATGGTGACGTAATGGACAGTAAGAAGCAGTTCAATTCAAGTTTAGTTATCGATTTTTGGCTTTTTAGCCGGCTTTGGTGCCTTGGACATGAGCTAGGAGCTTAAGATTTTGCATGCAGGTAGGACTAGCATCCACGTTGCACGGGAGTGTGTGAAAAGTGTTCATATGTAGTAAAAACCTAAGAAATCCGCCCGTTTTCGTCATTTGCTATCGAATCGACTTTTTGTCAGATCGTCACATTGGTCGCTCTACACTCTGAAACGTTTACATTTATTGTGTGCAAAGCTAGGTCACGTGCTGCGGAATGCGGATACACTAAAAGCCCCATAGTAGAACACAGAAGAAGCTTCTAAGTTGATGTAATAGCCAGTAAGAAGCAGTACAATTCAAGTTTAGTTATCGATTTTTTGCTCTTTAGCTGGCTTTTACTCCTTGGACGTGAACTAGGACCTTAAGATTTTGCAAGAAGGGTGGACTAGCACAAGCGTTGCACGGGAGAAAGTGAAAAGTGTTCATATGTGGTAAAAACCTAAGAAATCCGCCAGTTTTCGTCATTTGCTGTCGAATCGACTTAATGTCAGATCGTCACATTGGCCGCTCTTCTCTCTCAAACGGTTACATTTGTTTTGTGCCAAGCTATGTCGCGTGCTGCGGAATGCGGAGACACTAAAAGCACCATAGCAGAACACAGAAGAAGCTTCTAAGTTGATGTAATAGCCAGTAAGAAACATTACATTTCAAGTTTAGTTATCGAATTTTGACTTTATAACCGCGTTTGGTGCCTTGGAGATGAGCTAGGACCTTAAGATTTTGCAGGAAGGGAGGACTAGGAGCCAAGTTGGGCGGGAGAATGTGAAACGTGTCCATATGTAGTAAAAACCTAAGAAATCTGACCGTCTGCGTCATTTGCTATCGAATCGACTTAATGTCAGATCGTCACATTGCCCGCTCTTCTCCCTGAAACCGTTACATTTATCGTGTGCAAAGCTATGTCGGGAGCTGCGGAATGCGGAGACACTAAAAGCACCATAGTAGAACACAGAAGAACCTTCTAAGTTGATGTAATAGCCAGTAAGAAACATTACAATTCAAGTTTAGTTATCGATTTTGGACGTTTTAGCAGGGTTTGGTGCCTTGGACGTGAGCTAGGACCTTAAGATTTTGCAAGAAGGGAGGACTAGCAGCTACGTTGGTTCCGAGAAAAATAACATAGACGCAAACTTTGAGAAAATTTTTACATTTTTTATCGACTTATACAACATGATAATTGCTTTGCAGTTTTGTGAGATTAAAGATGACTTTGCATTTCGTTTCTTTGATAGCTACACGATTATATCACGACGCTACTAATGTGTGACACAACTTACATTGTGCTTTTATTGTGTATCTGTTTTATATCTGCACAGTTTTTCTTAATTCTTCTGGAAAGGAAAACATGTTTTAGTAGTAACTTTGTGGTATAGCTACAATGAGACAGCCTTTCCTGTAGCACAACAATACGCTACAGTACAGTACTTACTTCATCACGGCAATAAGCGTAGTAACTACGATATCTACACGCAAAGCATTTCACTTTTGTTTATCATGAGGTAAGTACATTGACTTATGCAAAACGTAGCTTTCGGAGGACGATAACTACGACACTTCCACAGAGATTATCTTACAACAAGACGCACATTTTAGCGCTACAGTACACGTATTTGAGTGATTAATTTTGTACTTAAAACATTTATTTTTAAAGATATTTGAAGTACAATGATACAAAGGTTTTCCGTGATACATTTCATTCCTTTGCTGTAATCTGTAACACCTGAGGATATAATTACATTAATCCTCAGGGGGCTACACGCTTACTTTGTGTACCATGTGTATGGCAAGCTCAAGGAGGCCTAGCTAATATAGTATTTGCTTATACAACTTTACACATCGGTACCATATTTCTCTAGCACATTAATTACACAGCTATCTGATGATTTAACTGAGAGACAAACATATTTTTACTACATCAGTGACAAATGTTTACGTAATTATACGGGTGGATTACTTCACACTTATGAAATTGTATTTTGTCTGTACTTTGTGAACAGTTCATATTTTTTCGGAACCATTGTGACACTATGAGCGCTTTGAATGATATATTTGGTATGGGATCATGATTTTTAAAGTACGTTTGAGGTAGATGACACTTTTGTCGTGAGCAGAGAATTTTTTTTAGGCTTTGAAATTATTGCAGAAAGCTATGACATTTTTGAGATTTGACTGAGGTGTTACAATGTTATTATTACGACGACGATGTGAATTATGCTGCTGAGGTATGTTTAAGCTGATGCTATATGAGTTATTTGGTTATGCTACGTATCTGTTATGATGAAATATTGAAGAAGTGTAGACGAATAAGGTAAGGAATAATGAGTAGTGGATGTTGTTGGAAACCAGGAATCGTACTTTAAGTGTTATGAAAACTATGTATATGCGTGAATGTATCACTATGCTGTCGAAAATTTTTGAACACTATTATTTTTAAAAGATTTTATTTCTACAGATTTGTAACGCAAATTCTTCATCTGTGAATTTTTTTTATATGAGACTGCCACTGTAGGGGAAACTGGTGTCGTAAATATTTCGATAAGACAGTTAAGTGACCACCTGCACGTAATGTGTCGTGGGCACCCAGCTGCGCGACAACCACCTGACAAAAGAAAGCCATTAGTGTGTGCCTTTCAGAGGCACAGGTAAAAAAAAAGGGAGGCCATTATCTTCGCTATTGACATTCCTTTGTAGAAAGCACCGCAAATACGACACGCTCATTACTGAGAAAGATACCTACATCTGACACCTGATTATAACAAACGTCTTTCTACTAGAGTTGAGAGAATTCTACTAACTTATGAAATGTCACATGACTATTGAATGATATTTTTATGCTTTGTCCATAGTTGCTTATTTCATTTGATATCTGTTTTCCAGCTGTGTTGCATCACTGATTTTATAAAATAAAATTAAATGCATTTGCTAATATGAACACTTTCTGCCAACAGACCTATTAAATAATAATTTTATGATCCATATTATTCGAAAAAGGAGCACTTTGAATAGAAAGAACAATATGAAGGGATTAATCACAGTAACTGAATACAAAATTTTCTTTTCAAGTACACAGTAATATTTTTTTACAATAAGTTTTCGTGGTGCACCACTTTAATTAGATAGACTATAAGATGTGAATGGACATTGTCCATATCTGCATTGTTGTCTTTAGTGTACATTTTTTTCTGCTTGAGCTTTGTCATGTTTAGGTATAAGTTATAGCATTTTCTGCGGCTGTTTGCCATTCATAGTGCTACTGAATGTCACTTTGTGTTACTAGGTTAAGCCAATTTTATTACTGATTTATTTTTCTTGTTTGGTGCGCATTGCCTTATATAGTTGTAATATTGCTGCCTTTTTTGGCAATTTCCATTTTTTTATCATTGCTGTTCGTGTAAATTGTTTTGTGCTGCTGCATTGCCTCGTCCCTTAGTTAAGCATCTGAGCTCAGTAGGTTGAAGTTAGCTTAAGAGGGGGTAGACTTTATAAGAAACTAACTATGATGAATTGGAAGAAAAGCATTGAGAAGCTATAAGAAAATGGTTTGGCCAAAAAAGTAGTGTACAGTGGAGAAAAACTATTTTTGAAAGAGGATGTGAACAGAAAACAGAAAGCATGCTTGGATAGGATTTTTTTTGGCTGGAGCAAATGTTGAAATAAGAGGGACGATCTATGGACTGAAGTTTTGGGTTGCACTGCAATACCAAATGTTACATTGAAAAAAAACCCTGTCCTTTCCTTTTGTGTTATCCCACTATGTGTTTGTGTACCCTTGTGTATTTGTTTTCTTCCTGTCTCTATGTACTGTTTCATAGAATTTTTTCTCTTCTAATACTAAGCTACATTCACTATGATGAGGAATACCGTTATCCTCAAATATAATTTGCATTAATAACATGTTATTTACTTCGTAAAGATGTTTACACATTATTTATTCTGTTTTATTCTAATGCTCATGTGTGAAGTTGATGTTTCAAAAGTTATTCTGATCTTTTATGTATGTACTTATGTCATAATTTTTGTAACTCTAATGTGCATGTTTATTTCTATTCTTTTGTAATGTCTGTTTTACTACAAATGTTATCTGTATTATTACGTTTTAATGATGTATTTTGTACCTTTGTTATTGTATTCTTATGTTATAAAATTGTAATTGACACCAGTTCATCAAATTAAGTAACTTGTAAGTTACATTTCACTGCACACGTTTCTGTTGGCCATAGTATACAGACAATATGTGAGAAGCAGGGACTGATAGTGTTTGCACGTGTGTTAATGATTCAGCAAGGGACTGGTTAACAGCATTGTTGGTTCTAAGGAAAATTGGTTGATGGATTTGCTATATTCTCCGCAAGACTCTTCGATGGTGATTGTGCACCTGCACAGTCGCAACAGTTGCCTGCTAGCCATCTCTACAAGGACTACAGTGGGTCTACACCGTTGATGACTCACCAATACCATTATCTGTACAAGGACTGCAGTGGGTCTGCACCTCTGGTGGCCCACCAATACCATAATCTCTACTAGGACTATAGTAGGTCTGCTCTGTGATGACCAACCTTCCAATATTCTTCAAAACTTCGACTGACTCTGCTGTGGGTTTGCTCCGTTGTGGCCCATTACCTGTCAGCATGTCTTTACGTTGGAAGGACACCACTACTTCTTGAAGACTGCATGGAAATACACTACTTGCATGTGCATTTTCTTTTACTGCTCCGACTTTGAGAAAAAAAATTCTGCAATTTTACTGTGATGAATGATCAGGACTGTCATTATGGACAGTGAGAAAATTTTAGCTTTTGACCAATATTGTAGTGATAAGTGTGTGCATTTCATTTCTTTGTTATTGTAATTATGAAAATTTTTTTTCAAATCTGTATTGGCCACTGCCCAAAATAATTTGTAAAATTTTTTGTGGTGAGCATGGGGGCTATGTAAGTAGGCTGTTTAGATTTTTTTATTGGTAACGCCACATAGCGCTCTGTATGAAAAATCACTGGCTGTGCTGTGTGCAGTCAGTGGCAGGTTGGCATTGTTGTAATACTCGCCATTGTAGTGTTGGGCGGCTGGATGTTAACAGCGCGTAGCGTTGTGCAGTTGGAGGTGAGCCGCCAGCAGTGGTGGATGTGCGGAGAGAGATGGCGGAGTTTTGAAATTTGTAAGAATTGGTGTCATGAACTGATATATATATATAATGACTCTTAAGGTAAATACATTGTTTGTTCTCAATTAAAATCTTTCATTTGCTAACTATGCCTGCCTATCAGTAGTTAGTGACTTCCGTAGTTTGAATCTTTTATTTAGCTGGCAGTAGTGGTGCTCGCTGTATTGCAGTAGTTCGAGTAACGAAGATTTTTGGTGAGGTAAGTGATTTGTGAAAGGTATAGGTTAATGTTAGTCAGGGCCATTCTTTTGTAGGGATTATTGAAAGTCAGATTGCGTTGCGTTAAAAAATATTGTGTGTCAGTTTAAGCACAGTCTTGTATAATTGTTCCTAGGGGACGTTTCAACTCTAATTACATTTCTCCTCTTACGACATAGGATACTCAGTGACACACAGCCGTCTCCATTTTGGTCATATTCTTCCTGCACCGAATACCACTAATCCATTTTCTATACTCCCGCAACCTCAGGAAATCTCTTGCAGTCGCGTTTCTTTTGACACTCGCGGAGTCACAAACAGGGCGCGCAAAATCTCGGACACCCCTGTATGATGTCAATTGGCGGAAACACCGGCCAGTGCCCCTCGCGGCAGGTAGTCCCTAAGAAAGGGACAACCAGTCTGCCACCCTACTCCAGGCTGCTCAGCGAGCTTTTAGCAGCTCACTGCAACATTCAGTCTTTACCTGCGCATTACGAAGAACTTAGCCTCCTCTTCAACCAACTAAACTACCACGTAATCCTCTTATCCGAAACGTGGTTGAAACCACACGTATCCTCTGCATCTATCCATCTCCCAGGGTACAAATTTCTTAGGGCAGACAGATCAAAAAAGCGAGGTGGCGGGGTCGGCGCAAATATACGAACAGATCTCAAAGCGAAAGTTTTAAGTACGTCAAATCCTGCTGAAGAAAAAGAGGCTGAATTCATGTTCATTGAGATAAATATATAAAATCGGAGATTCTTGACTGGCGTCGTGTACAATGCGCCAAAAGTAAGCTCAATGAGTTCCTTCCAGTCGGAATTACATTCACTTCAGTGTCAATACGAACATGTCATCGTAATGGGTGATTTGAACATAGACCTGCTAAGAGACACTTCCTCCGCAATAAACCTAAGAAGATTGTTTAGTTGCAATAGCATGAACATTCTTCCACTACAACCTACACACCATATGGCGCACAGTCATACTCTTATAGACGTGATCGCAACGAAACAGACAAAGTAAGAGATGTTGGTCAATCAGCAGCCCCTGGCCTCTCAGCACATTATGTAATATTCCTGGCCTACTCTGTGCAGCCCCCAAGGATCAAATCGCGTTACATAACTTGTAGGAACATGAAACGTATTGACCTTGACGCTCTAACAGCCGATTGCTCAGAAATCTCATGGCATCAAATAATCAGAGAACCTACAAGCGACGGCAAAATTAATGAACTTGGTGATAAACTCACTGCCCTCTTTGACAAACATGGACCTGTGCGCACAGTCCGTGTAAGAAAATCTCCTGCTCCATCGCTGACAGCTGAATTACGTCAAAGGATAACTAATAGGGATGCTGCCCACAGGCGTTTCAAGGCAGATCCGAAAACCGAGAGTTTCGAAGAATATAGAAAGCTACGGAACAGAGTGAAACAATGCATTCGCAATGCCAAAATCAGGCACGCTCGCTCCCTTGTATGCAGCGATCTGACACCCACGACTCTATGGAAGAATGTCCGTAGCTTGGGGGTCGGAAAGGCAAAATCGGAAACTACTTTTCATGTGTCAGCTAACGAATTAAATGAATTCTTCTCTGCACCTATGATTACCAGCACGGCTGATAATTACCGTCCACAAGAATCCCCAAACAGGATAACTAACAACGATACCTTCCATCTAAAACATGTAACAACAAATACGGCAAGAAAAGCAATAATGAGAATCTCTTCTGATGCAATAGGCAACGACATTATCGGTATAACCATGATTAAGAATGTTGCCGATATCTTAGTACCTGTCTTAACTGACATATTTAATTTTTCCCTCGTGAACGGAATATACCCCACTGCATGGAAAAGAAGCATAATTCGACCCATCCCTAAGATCGAAAACCCGCAACTGCCTAGTGATTACCGACCAATTAGCATACAGCCAGCTGTTTCCAAAGCCCTTGAATATATTGTTCATGACCAAATCACTGAACACTTGCATGAATTCAGTCTATATGACAAATTTCAATCTGGTTTCCATAAACATCACAGCACAAACACTGCTCTAATTAAAGTAACTGATGACCTGAAATATGCCATCGACAATCGAAAGGCAACAATATTGACGGTACTGGACTTTAGCAAAGCTTTTGACATTGTTAACTTTGACATATTACTCAGAAAAATGCAACAGCTTAATTTCTCTGATAGTGCAATGAGATGGTTTGAAAGCTACTTAAAAGACAGACAGCAATGTGTTGTCTGCGCAAATGAAAAATCTTCCTTGAAACATATTTCTTCGGGAGTGCCACAAGGATCAGTCTTAGGACCACTGTTGTTTTCTTTATATGTCAACGATATTTCGTCGGTTTTGTCCTCCTGTAAACATATGCCGACGACCTCCAGCTCTACCTAAGCGTCAGACCTGAAGACGTAAACACTGCAATCGCTCTGATGAATGATGATCTGTCTTCAGTAGTGACATGGGCGAAAAACCAGGGGCTTAAATTAAACGCAAAAAAGACGCAAGTAATCTTAATAGCCCATCAGAAATTAATAAGTTCAGATTTCCGCGAACGGCTACCTCCTATTCTGCTCGAAGGTACTCCAATACCATATCAGAAAACAGTGAAGAACTTGGGTGTAACTAGCTAGGACCTTACGATTTTACATGAAGGGAAGACTAGCAGCCACGTTGCACGGGAGAATGTGAAAAGAGTTCATATGTAGTAAAAACCTAAGAAACCGGCCCGTTTTTTTCGTCATTTGCTGTCAAATCGACATAATGTCAGGTCGTCACGTTGACCGCACTTCTCTCTGTAATGGATAAATTTATAGTGTGCAAAGTTATGTCGCGTGCTGAGGAATGCGGAGACGCCAAAAGCCCCATAGTAGAACACAGAAGACGCTTCTAAGTTGGTGTAATAGCCAGTAAGGAGCAGTGCAATTAAAGTTTTAGTGATAGATTTTTAAATTTTTAGGCGGCTTTGGTGCCTTGTACATCAGCTAGGACCTTACGATTTTGCATGAAGGGAAGACTAGCAGCCACGTTGCACGGGAGAATGTGAAATGTGTTCATATGTAGTAAAAACCTAAGAAATCCGCCCGATTTCGTCGTCTGCTATCGATTCGACTTTATATCAGATTGTCATATTGGCCGCTCTTCTCTCTGAAACGGTTACATTTATCGTGTGCAAAACTATGTCCCGTACTGCGGAATGCGGAGACACTAAAAGTCCCATAGTAGAACACAGAAGTAGCTTCTAAGTTGATGTAAAAAACACTAAGAGGCATAACAATTCAAGTTTTAGTTATCGATTTTTGACTTTTTAGCCGGCTTTGGTGCCTTGGACATGAGCTAGGACCTTAAGAATTTGTATGAAGGGAGGACTAGCAGCCACGTTGCACGGGAGAATGTGAAATGTGTTCAAATGTAGATAAAATCTAAGAAATCCGCTAGTTTTCGTCATTTGCTGTTGAATTGACTTGATATCAAATCGTCACATTGGCTGCTCTTCTCTATGAAATGTTTACATTTATCTATGCAAAGCTATGTCGCGTGCTGCGATATGCGGATACACTAAAAGCGCCGCAGTAGAACACAGATGAAACTTCTAAGTTGATGTAATAGCCAGTAAGAAGCAGTACAATTCAAGTTTAGTTATCGATTTTTGACATTTTAGACAGCTTTGGTGCCTTGGACATGAGCTAGGACCTTACGATTTTGCATGAAGGGAGGACTAGCAGCCACGTTGCACGGGAGAATGTGAAAAGTGATCGAATGTATTAAAAACCTAAGAAATCCGCTCGTCTTCGTCGTTTGCTATCGAATCGACTTAATGTCAGATCGTCACATTGGCCGCTCTTCTCTATGAAACGGTGACATTTATCGTGTGCAAAACTATGTGGCGTGCTGCGGAATGCGCAGAAACTGAAAGTACCATAGTAGAACACAGAAGTAGCTTCTAATTTGATGTAATAAAGAGTAAGAAGCATAACAATTCAAGTTTTATTTATCGACTTTTGACTTTTTGGCCGGCTTTGGTGCCTTGGACATGAGCTAGGACCTTAAGAATTTGTATGAAGGGAGGACTAGCAGCCACGTTGCACGGGAGAATGTGAAAAGTGTTTATGTAGTAAAAACCTAAGAAATCCGTCCGTTTGCGTCATTTGCTATCGATGCGACTTAATATCAGATCGTCACATTGGCCGTTCTTCACTCTGAAACAGTTACATTTATCGTGTGGAAAGCTATGTTGCGTGCTGCGAAATTTGGAGACACTAAAAGCACCATAGTAGAACACAGAAGGAGCTTCTAAGTTGATGTAATAACCAGTAAGAAGCAGTACAATTTAAGGTTTAGTGATCGATTTTTAAATTTTTAGGCGGCTTTGGTGCCTCGTACATTAGCTAGGACCTTACGATTTTGCATGAAGGGAAGACTAGCAGCCACGTTGCACGTGAGAATGTGGAAAGTGATCGAATGTATTAAAAGCCTAAGAAATCCACTCGTTTTCGTCATTTGCTATCGAATCGACTTAATGTCAGATCGTCACATTGGCCGCTCTTCTCAATGAAACGGTTACAATTATCGTGTGCAAAACTATGTGGCGTGCTGCGGAATGCGCAGACGCTAAATGTACCATAGTAGAACACAGAAGTAGCTTGTAAGTTGATGTAAAAAGCACTAAGAGGCATAACAATTCAAGTTTTAGTTATCTATTTTTGACTTTTTAGCCGGCTTTGGTGCCTTGGACATGAGCTAGGACCTTAAGAATTTGCATGAAGGGAGGACTAGCAGCCACGTTGCACGGGAGAATGTGAAACGTGTCCATATGTAGTAAAAACCTAAGAAATCCGAACGCTTTCCTCATTTGCTATCGAATCGACTTAATGTCAGATGGTCACATTGGAGGCTCTTCTATCTGAAACGGTTACATTTATCGTGTGCAAAGCTACGTCGCGTGCTGTGATATGCGGAGACACTACAAGCACCATAGTAGAACACAGAAGAAGCTTCCAAGTTGACGTAATAGCCAGTAACAAGCCGTAAAATAATCGTTTTAGTTATCAATTATTAACTTTTTAGCCGGCTTTGGTGACTTGGACATGAGCTAGGACCTTAAGAATTTCTATAAAGGGAGGACAAGCAACCACGTTGCACGGGAGAATGTGAAAAGTGATCGAATGTAGTAAAAAACTAAGTAATCCGCTCGTTTTCGTCATTTGCTATCGATTCGACTTTATATCAGATCGTCACATTGGCCGCTCCTCTCTCTGAAACGGTTACATTTATCGTGTGCAAAGCTATGTTGCGTGCTGCGATATGCGGAGACACTAAAAGCACCATAGTAGAACACAGAAGAAGCTTCTACGTTGATGTAATAGCCAGTAAGAAGCAGTAGAACTCAAATTTAGCTATCGATTTTTGATTTTTTAGCAGGCTTTGGTGCCTTGGACATGAGGTAGGACCTTAATATTTTGCATGAAGGGAGGGCTAACAGCCACGTTGCACTTGAGAATGTGAAAAGAGATCGAATGTAGTAAAAACCTAAGAAATCCGCTCGTTTTCGTCATTTGCTATCGAATCGACTTAATGTCACATCGTCACACTGGCCACTCTTCTCTCTGAAACAGTTACATTTATCGTGTGCAAAGCTATGTTGCGTGCTGCGAAATTCGGAGACACTAAAAGCACCATATTAGAACACAGAATAAGCTTCTAAGTTAATGTAATAGCCAGTAAGTAGCAGTACAATTCAAGTTTAGTTATCGATTTTTGACTTTTTAGCCGCCTTTGATGCCTTGGTCATGAGCTAGGACCTTTTTAATTTTGCATGAAGGGAGGAATATCAGCCACGTTGCTCGGGAGAATGATAAAAGTGTTCATATGTAGTAAAAAGCTAAGAAATCCGCCCCTTTTCTTCACTTGCTATCGAATCGACCTTATGTCAGTTGGTCACACTGGCCGCTCTTCTCTCTGAAACGGTTACATTTATTGTGTGTAAAACGATGTCGCGCGGTGCGGAATGCGGAGACACTAAAAGCACCATAGTAGAACACAGAAGAAGCTTCTAAGTTGATGTAATAGCCAGTAAGAAGCAGTAAAATTCAAGTTTTAGTTATCGATTACTGACGTTTTTCCCTTCGTCGGTGCCTTGGAAATGAGCTAAGACCTTAAGATTTTGCATGAAGGGAGGACTAGCAGCCGCGTTGCACGGGTGAATGCAAAATGTCTTCATATGTAGTAAAACCCTCTGAAATCCTCCCGTTTTCGTCATTTGCTATCGAATCGACTTATTGAACGATCGAATCATTGGAGGCTTATATCTCTGAAACGGTTTCATTTATCGTCTTCCAAACTATGTAGCGTTTTGAAGTATGCGGTGACACTAAAAGCTTCATAGTCGAACACAGAAAAAGCTTCTAAGTTGATATAGTCGGGTAGTAAGGAGTACTACAATTCTAGTTTTAGTTACCGTTTATTGACTCACTAGCCTGGTTTGGTGACTTGGACATGAGTTCGTAATTTAAGATTTTGCATGAAAGGAGGTCTAGCAGCCGCGTTGCACGGGAGAATGTGAAAAGTTTTCATATGTAGTAAAAACCTGAGAAATCCTCCCGTTTTCGTTATTTGTTATCGAATCGACTTAATGTCAGATCGTCTCATTGGCCGCTCTTCTCACTGAAACGGTAACATTTAGCGTGTGCAAAGCTGTGCCGCGTGCTGCGGTGAAAGGAGACACTAAAAGCACCATAGTAGAACACAGAAGAAGCTTCTAAGTTGATGTATTAGCCAGTAAGATGCAGTACAATTCAAGTTTTAGTTATCGATTATTGACTTATTAGCTAGTTTTGGTGCCTTGTCCATGAGCTGGGACGTTAAGATTTTGCATGAAAGGAGGTCTAGCAGCCGCGTTGCACTGGACAATGTGGAAAGTGTTCATATGTAGTAAAAACCAGAGAAATCCGTTCGTTTTCGTCATTTGCTATCGAATCTACTTTATGCCGGATCGTCACATTGGCTGCTCTTCTCTCTGAAACGGTTACATTTATCGTGTGCAAAGCTATGTCGCGTTCTGAGGTATGCGGAGACACTAAAGGCACCATAGTAGAACACAGAAGAAGCTTCTAAGTTGATGTAGTAGCCAGCAAGAAGCAATACAATTCAAGTTTTAATTACCGATAATTGAATTTTTTGCCGACTTTGGTGCCTTGTACATGAGTTAGTACCTTAAGATTTTGCATGAGGGGAGGTCTAGCAGACGCGTTGCATATGAAAATGTGAAAAGTGTTCATATGTAGTAAAAACCTGAGAAATACCCCCGTTTGCGTCATTTGCTATCGAATCGACTTAATGGCAGATCGCCACATTGGCCGCTCTTCTCTCTGAAACGGTTACATTCATCGTCTGCAAAGATAGGTCGCTTGCCGCGGTATGTGGCGACACAAAAGCAACATAGTATAATACAGAAGCACATTCTAGGAAGATGTAATCGCCAATAAGAAGCAGTACTATTCAAGATTTAGTAGTCGGTTATTCACTTATTTTCCGCCTTTGGTACATTGGACATGTCCGACGACCTAAAGTTTTGCATGAAACGACGTCTGGAAACCACTTTGCACGGGGGAGTGTGGAAACTGTTCATATGTAGTAAAAACTACAGAAAACCGCCAGCTTTCGTCATTTGCTACCGAATCTATTTTATTGCCAGATCTTCACATTGGCCGCTTTTATCTCTGACACAATTACATTTATCGTCTGAAAATTTATGTCGCGTATTGCAATATGAGGAAAAAACTGAAAAAATCATATTAGATCACAAAAAAGCTTCTAAGAAGATGTAATCGAAAGTACCAAGCAGAAATATACTATTGACTTATTTGCCGGCTTTGGTGCAATGGGCATGAGCTAGGACCTTAAGATTTTTCATAATATTACGTCCGTACGCATCGTTGCACGCGAGAATGTCGAAAGTGTTCATATGTAGTAAAAACCTCAGAAATCCGCCCGCTTTCGTCATTTGCTATCGAATCTAATTAATTGCCAGATTTTCACATTGGCCGCTTTTCTTTCTGAAACGGTAACATTTATCGTCTGGAAATTTGTGCCACGTGTTTGCAATATGCGGAAAAATCTGAAAACATCATGATAGAACACAGAAAAAGCTTCTAAGAAGATGTAATCGAAAGTAGGAAGCAGTACTATTCACGTTTTAGCTATTGGTTGTTTACTAATTTGCCGGCTTTGGTGCATTGGACATGATCTAGGACCTTAAGATTTTGCATAAAAGTACGTCCGTACGCCACGTTGCACGGGAGAATGTGGAAAGTGTTCATATGTATTAAAAACCTCAGAAATCCGCCCGCTTTCGTCATTTGCTATCGAATCGACTTATTTGCCAGATCTTCATATTGGCCGCTTTTCTCTCTGAAACGGTTACATTTATCGTCTGGAAATTTGTGTCACGTGTTTGCAATATGTGGAAAAAACTAAAAACATCATAATAGAACACAGAAAAAGCTTCCAAGAAGATGTAATCGAAAGTAGGAAGCAGTACTATTCAAGTTTAAGCGATCGGTTATTCACTTATTTGCGGCTTTGTTGCATTGGACATGAGCTAGGACCTTAGGATTTTGCATGAAATTACGTCTGTACGCCACGTTGCACGGGAGAATGTAGAAAGTGTTCATATGTAGTAAAAACCTGAGAAATCCGATCGCTTTCGTCATTTGCTATCGAATCGAATGTATTGCCAAATCTTCACATTGGCCGCTTTTCTCTTTGAAACAGTTACATTTATCGTCTGGAAATTTATGTCGCGTATTGCAATATGCGGAAAAAACTGAAAACATCATATCAGAACACAAAAAAGCTTCTAAGAAGACGTAATCGAAAGTAGGAAGCAGTACTATTCAAGTTTTTGCTATCGGTTATTCACTTATTTGCAAGCTTTGGTGCATTGGACGTGAGCTATAACATTAAGATTTTGCATGAAAGTACGTCTGTACGCCACGTTGCACGGGAGAATGAGAAAGGTGTACATAATAGTAACAACATGAGAAATCCGCCAGTTTTCGTCATTTGCGTTCGAATCGACTTAATGCCAGATCGTAACATTGGCCGCTTTTCTCTCTGAAACGGTTACATTTATCGTATGCAAAATTATGTCGCGTGTAGCGGTATGCGGAAAAAACTGAAAACATTATATTAGAATACAGAAAAAGCTTCAAAAAAGATGTATTTGCCAGTAAGAAGCAGTACTATTCAAGTTTCAGTTATCGGTTTATTCACTTATTTTCCGGCTTTTGTGCATTGGACATGAGCTAGGACCTTAGGATTTTGCAAGAAAGTACGTCTGTACGAAACGTTGCACGGGAGAATGTGGAAAGTGTTCATATGTAGTAAAAACCTGAGAAACCCGATCGCTTTCGTCATTTGCTATCGAGTCGAATGTATTGCCAGATCGTCCCATTGGCCGCTTTTCTCTCTGAAAAGGTTACATCCATCGTCGACAAAATTATGTCGCGTGTTGCGGTATGGAAAAAAACTGAAAACATTATATTAGAACACAGAAAAAGCTTCGAAGAAGATGTAATCGCCAATAAGAAGCAGTACTATTCAAGATTTAGCTATCGGTAATTCACTTATTTGCCGGCTTTGGTATATTGGACATGACCGACGACCTATAGATTTCGCATGAAACGACGTCTGGAAATCACATTGCGCGGGGGAATGTGAAAACTGTTCATATGTAGTAAAAATTTGAGAGATCCACCCGCTTTCGTCATTTGCCATCGAATCGACTTGATGCCAGATCGTCACACTGGCCGCTTTTCTCTCTGAAACAGTTACATTTATCGTCTGGAAATGTATGTCGCGTATTGCAATATGCGGAAGAAACTGAAAACATCATATTAGAACACAAAAAAAGCTTCTAAGAAGATGTAATCGAAAGCAGCAAGCAGAACTAAACTATTGACTTATTTGCCGGCTTTGGTGCATTGAACATCAGTTCAAATGGCTCTGAGCACAATGGGACTCAACTGCTGAGGTCGTTAGTCCCCTAGAACTTAGAACTACTTAAACCTAACTCACCCAAGGAGATGACACACATCCATGCCCCATTCAGGATTCGAACCTGCGACCTTAGCAGTCGCACGGTTGGACATGAGCTAGGACCTTAAGATTTTGCATGAAAGTACGTCTGTACGCCACGTTGCACGGGAGAATGTGAAAAGTGTTCATATGTACTAACAACATGAGAAATCCGCCCGTTTTCGACATTTGCCATTGAATCGACTTATTGCCAGATCGTCATATTGGTTACTTTTCTCTCTGAAACGGTTACATTTATCGTTTGTAAAGTTATGTCGCGTGTTGGGGTGTGCGGAAAAAACTGAAAACATTATATTAGAAGACAGAAAAAGCTTCAAAGAAGATATAATCGAAAGTAGGAAGCAGTAATATACATGCTTTAGTTATCGGTTATTCACTTATTTGCCGCCTTGGTGCATTGGACATGAGCTAGGACCTTAAGATTATGCATGAGTGTACGTCTGTACGCCACGTTGCACGGGAGAATATAAAAAATGTTCATATGTAGTAACAACATGAGAAATCCGCCCGTTTTCGACATTTTCCATCGAATCGACTTAATGTCAGACCGTCATATTGGCCGCTTTTCTCTCTGAAACGGTACATTGGACATGAGCTAAGATCTTAAGATTTTGCATGTAAGTACGTCTGTACGCCACGTTGTACGGGAGAATGAGAAAAGCTTTCATATGTAGTAACACCATGAGAAATCCGCCCGTTTTCGTCATTTGCATAAGAATCGACTTAATGACAGATCGTCACACTGGTGGCTTTTCTCTCTGAAACGGTTACATTCATCGTATACAAAGTTATGTCGCTTGCCGCGGTATGCGCAGTCACTAAAAGCACTATAGTAGTCACAGAAGAAGCTTCTAAGAAGATGTTATCGGCTAGTAACAAGCAGTAGTAGTCAAGTTTTAGTTATCGGTTATTCACTTATTTGCCGGCTTTGGTACATTGGACATGACCGACGACCTAAAGATTCAGCATGAAACGACGTCTGGAAACCACGTTGCACGGGAGAATGTGAAACTGTTCATACGTAGTAAAAACTTCAGAAATCCGCCCGCTTTCGTCATTTGCTATCGAATCGACTTTATTGCCACATCTTCACATTGGCCGCTTTTCTCTCTGAAACGGTTACATTTATCGTCTGCAAAATTATGTCGCGTGTTGCGGTATGCGGAAAAAAATGAAAACATTCTATTAGAACACAGAAATATCTTCTAAGAAGATGTAATAGCCAGTAAGAAGCAGTACTATTCAAGTTTTAGTTATCGGTTATTCCCTTATTTGTCGGCTTTGGTGCATTGGACAAGAGCTAGGACCTTACGATTTTGCATAAAAGTACGTCTGTACGCCAGAATACATCATTTTCAGTTGTCAAACGGCTTCTAAAACCGAACTGTTCATTTGACAGCAAATTGTGTGATATCAAATGATCAATTAACCTTACATGCACAGCCTTTTCGGTAACTTTTGCAAACACTGATGGCATAGAAGTAGGTCTAAAATTAGCTACATTATCCCTTTCTCCCTTTTCATAAAGCGGCTTTACTGATGAGTACTTTAATCGGTCAGGAAACTGACCAGTTCTAAAGGAAAAATTGCAAATATGGCTAAATACAGGGCTAACATGTGCAGCACAGTACTTTAACATGCTGCTAGGCACTCCATCATATCCATGAGAGTCCTTAGTCTTCAGTGATATAGTTATTGACTCAATCTCTCTCTTGTTTGTATCACAGAGGAGTATTTCAGACGTCAATCTCAGAAAGGTATTTGCTAAGAAATTTGTATGATTTCCTGTTGGAACTAAATTTTTATTTAGCTTGATTGTGACTACTTCGAACATTTTGATATAATTCGCCATATGTTTTACATGAAATCATTATCCCACTAGTCAGCCAACTGTGCTGTCTATTACTGCTAGTACCCCATTCAGAATGTTTTAATGGAAAACAACTCTCAAAGAGCATGAGAAATGTGCCATGGAAAGCATTGTATTTATCATCTGTATTATTGGCACTATAAACATCTTGCCACTCTTGTTCCTTGACAAGTTTTAAAAAACACTCTATTGCTGTTGGATTGACTTTCCTACGTTCTTTGTAACTAAATATGACATTGAGTTGAGTACAAAAACCTTTTAGTGTTAAAATTTGTGCATTATGGTCTGAAAGGCCATTCACACTTTTACTAACAGGATGCCCATCTAGTATTGAGGAACGAATAAAAATATTGTCTATGACCGTGCTACTATTCGCCTGCACCCTAGTTTGAAAAAAAAAACACAGTTGGCATCAGATCATATGAATTTAGGTGATCTACCAACATCATTTTTCTTGGGACCGAGCGAGGTGGCGCAGTGGTTAAGGCACTGGACTCACATTCGGGAGGACGACGGTTCAGTCCCGCGTTCAGCCATATTGATTCAGGTTTTCCGTGATTTCCCTAAATCACTCCCGGCAAATTCTGGGTTAGTTCCTCTCAAAGGGCATGGCCGACTTCCTTCCCCATCCTTCCCTAATCCGATGAGACCAATGACATCGCTGTCTGGTCTCCTTCCCCAAACAACCCAACCCCCCTTTTTCTTGCACAATCATATACAAAATTAATATTGAAGTCCCCCACATATAACTACTTGCTGGTACTTCCTACAAAGTGAATCAAGAACCCTCTCTAGCTTAAGCAAAAATGCTCTGAAGTTGGAGTTAGAGGCCCTATAAACACAAGCAATTAGAAGTTGAGTTTCACTAAATTCAACAAATGCTGCACAACTTTCAAATATCTGTTCAGTGCAGTGTCGTGATAAGTCTATGGACTCAAATAACGTACTGTTTTTTATGTACGGTGACACCTCCCCACCCCGCAAGAAACTCCTTGAGAAACAGCCAGCTAATATGTAGCCTGGTAAAGGAAGCCTATAAATTATCAATTTATTGAAGTGGTGCTCTGATATACAAATAATTTCAGCGTTAACATCTGTTAGCAGTTCACTAACTTTATCCCTAATAACTCTTATATTCTGATGAAATATGCCAATTCCTTCTCTACTTGGAAACATTACATCCTCTGGAGGAGAGCCCTTAGAGGCACGCCGGCCGCGGTGGTCTTGCGGTTCTAGGCGCTCAGTTCGGAACCGCGCGACTGCTACGGTCGCACGTTCGAATCCTGCCTCGGGCATGGATGTGTGTGATGTCCTTAGGTTAGTTAGGTTTAATTAGTTCTAAGTTCTAGGCGACTGATGACCCCATATGTTAATTTGCATAGTGCTCAGAGCCATTAGAACCATTTTTGAAACTTAGAAGCACTTCCTTTAAGCAGGTATACCAATCAGCTGACTTCAGTATTAAAAAGGTGCAGCTCTAACACCAACTACTACAGGAATTTTTCCATGAGTGACACCACTACCGCCACCACCACCCACTACACTGTCACCTATAAGCTTAGGTAGCCTCTCCTTCGCATACCTATTGAGGGGAAGGCCATGCCTAGTGAAACCCCATCTACTGATAGACCCAACTGGCACCACTGAGATGTGATCCATGCCCTCTCCCATCAGTGCACTCCCCAGCCCCACAATTACGCGCCCAACAGCCGCATTAAGGTGTGCCCGATCATTATGCTGAAACAGTTGCACGAAAAGCACATTAGTGCCACCAGTTTGAGTAGCTATCTTAACCAAGTCACCACTGACATCATACCCCCTGTCCCTATTGTGACTGCTCCCAGCACCACCCACTATCACTACCTGATCCTCCTTTGTAAAATTCTTACATAACTCCCCTATGCTTTCAGCCACCTGAGCCAACCCTGCATTAGGCTTCACAATGCTTGTGACCTGGTACTCACTCCACAAAACTTCTTGCAAATGCTGGCCCACACCTCTACCCGGTAACTACCTAGCAGCAGAACCTAGGCCTCCTAATTGCTGAGGACGGCTGCAAGTTACCTCCATATACAGCTACACGAGGCTCCTCTCCGCTCAACTTTGACAGTTTGTCGTATCTATTGCATGTATGCAAAGTAAAACTGTCTGACTACCTCCTTTTCCTATCTATCTTCTTGTCACCTGCCAGTTCCCATTCCCCAGCACCCTTCACCCTCCTCAACTTATCTAGTTCCTCCTTTGCGCATTGTAACTGCACCTGAAGGGCACAGATCTTACGCTCCTGCTCCTCTATTAACTTGTTTCTACTACAGATTCTACATTCCCAGGACAGGATCACCCTCAAATGACCACTGGCTTCCCCACTGCATTCCCCCCAATGAAAATACTTTGAACAAATCCCACAGCGTAATCCACTACTCACAAACCTACGACATAGCCATCACTTCTCACTCACGATAAAATTTTACAGTTACTAAAAAAAACTATACGTCTACGTTACCAAAGTTCAGTTACAAAAGCAGCACTATTTAAGAACTAACAACTATGGTCTCGAAATTCTCTGTCTACTAAGAAAGCAGCTTCTTGTATTAACACTACTACAACACAGCCGATACCAATACCAGCAAAACTTCACAAAATTATTGGCTAAAACCAAAAAATTTAAACTAAACGCCAGTTGAAAACTAAAGCACGAAATTTACTAAACGACTTCAACACACTGAAAACTCTATAAAAGACAGCGAGCGAACGATTACAAGAGTTTATTAAGTCATTATTTCGCCAAAAATTGGCAAGCAACACCACTGCAATCTATTCAGTTTAATAACTGTATTACAGAGCACAAACAAGTTCGTCAGTACTTAACTTATAACCGCTACAGAGGCAGTGCACGCCGACAAAATGTAAACACACTGATGAGGCGCGAGGCTTAGACGAACCATGAAAGCACACTCACAAATAATAGACCACTCGAGTCAATACCACAGGAAGAAAGACTGAGATAAATGAATATCCACAAATAATTTGCTTTTACGGCAAAAATAATAACACAAAAAAACTTTAAAATACGTAAATGAAGTCTAAAATTTATAAAACATTAACAAGCTATTTCAACAGCAGTGCAGCTCACGTGACGTCACACACATGATGATCTGCCCCCCCCCCCCCCTTGGAAGGTGCCTATCTACCCCACCTTCGAAATATGCCTATCTATCCCCCTCAGAAGATATCTACCGAGCTACCCATCCATGGAAGATCTCTGTCAACCTGCACCTCCCCTCCCCCTCAGATGATGTCTGTATACCTACCCACACCCTTGGAATATGTCTGTCTACCTAAACCCCCTCCCAACACGCGATCTAGTGT